>NC_139247.1:52103832-52846973 GCF_977018435.1 Lepisma saccharinum | reverse complement strand
ATTTCGAAAAAAAAAAAAAAAAAAAACAGTGGTAAATTCAATGACCCCCGACTATCGTTTTTGGAGTGGAAAGATCTAAACATCCTCTAGAAAGCAGCTATGTCTTATCCACCTTTACAATTGCTGCCCCTCCTGAAAAAATCAGCGTACACCAGAATCCCTGTACACTGAGCTAGATGGGTGACTTTCCAGTTCAGAACGAGATTGGACCGAACTTTGCATGGAGGCGGGATTCTTTAGGGTAAGAATATCTTCGCTATAATTGATTGATTGAAATGAAAAGTTTGACAGTCAGGAAGCAAGGAATTACTTTGCATACACTTGACTCTGGGTTGAAATTCAGATAGAACCACACTTAAATGTTTCGGATAAAACGTTAAACTCTAGATTCAGTCATGGTTAGACTTACGAGGTCAGACAATTAAGTAATGAGACAGATTTTATATTGTGAAAAGGAAACAAAATAATTGAACATTGCTTGTTTATTACTAAAAGTACATCCCTCCAGCATCAATAGAGCAATTGGCACGGTTGGCCAACGATCGATACGACATCTGCAAGTCTTCATGTGGTATGACTTGAAGATTGGACGTCACAACCTGTTGACTGGTCCTGTGCTCAGCAAAAGTGCGTAATTTCAGCAGCAGCTTCACTTTCGGGAACGGGAAATAATCACAGAGGGATAAATCTGGGGAGTAAAGACGATGATTCAACACATTCGCTTGTTTTTTGTTTTTTTTTACTAGGAATGTATAGAGAACCACTGCTTTGTGGGACCGTGCATTATCGTGGAGCAGGAACCAACTGTCCGGTTCAGGATACTGAGGTCTGATACGGTCAGTTTTCTTCCATAATCAATCCGAGCACTACGATAGTAACAACCAATTACACTTTCACCCTCTGGAACAATTTCATGATGAATAATGTATTTGCTATCATTAAAAACACAACATTGTCTTCACCCTTGGCTTTGAGAGCTGCATTTTCTTGCCTATTGGTAAATTTAGTGACTTCCATTCAGCGAGGTGTTAGTTCGTACAAGGACCGTAGTGAAAATGCTCTTTTTTTCTCTCCACAACAATAGAATTCAAGAAATGTTTATTCCAGCAAGCAGTTTTCAGAATGTCTTTCATGAAACTTGATGTTCACTCGCTGCTCCATATCTATTACGTGACGACACCCTTGCACCTCCTTCACGACATGGCGGCATAATTCCCAGCATGCCTATCGCAAGTTCATGAGGTGTTGCCAGGTTGTGGATTATGTACCACACTACATCATGAACGCGTTACTTCAGAGATAGAATGCACATGTGGGACAATATAAAATCAGTCTCATTACTTAATTGTCGGACCTCGTATATACGACGTGGCCTTTGAAAAAGACACAGTTTATGTTCTGCTTTCGTGGAGAGGCTTAAGCAGTGGCGTGGCCAGGATTTTCTAAAGGGGTTGGTTTACTGGTTTACGTTTACTTTTTTAGTAGCCATTCGTCCTGCATTTAACGTTCTTTTTTTTTTTTTTTTTCAAATATTTGGCCAAAGGCGGGGTTAAGGCTCCCACCAACCTCCCTTGGGCGCGCCACTCACTCTGAAAATCGCCCTGTTTCATCTCTAATGGCTTGAAATGGAAAGAACATAGAGGCTGTGTGGTCTTTAGCCTGCTGTATCATTTGCGACCCAGTCCTCGTACGAGTCCAATTGAATCGCATAATGAGGACCCATGAACCTTCTAACTGACCCCCCTCAATTAACGCACGCTTTCGTACATCACGGTACTAATTGCATTTTTCTCCCCGTCTACACGTTTCGATTTTCAGAGCGTGTAATGAAGTTATTTTGAGCGTGTGATTTCATCGGTACCCTCTTTGGTGCCTCTTCGGCAATACCCCTCCCCTCAACCGCCCCCGCCAAACTCTACGCCCCTTTCGTTTGGGAAAAAAAACATGCGCCGTGATTTCCAAAAACCCAGCATTATTATTTAATTGTGCAACCGATGCAATATTCATCAATCCACTATCGTCTCGTGCACCTCGGTGCATCCGCCTAATTTCCGTGTGCGATTATCGGAATGCAATAGGAGACTCGAATGAGTGCAACAGATGCTTAAATCGGAAATGCAGTTGTTTTCGCATCAGACAGAAAGTAAACGTAATCAGATATCAAAGCGAGACACAGTCACTATTTTCAGTCAGAGCAGAAACTCTCTCCAAATCCGAGTACACATGGGTAAAGGTGCCGTGATAATAATATTACTATACTCTGTTCCGGGAATCTGCGGAGCAATGCCGCCCATAACGGCGGAAAAGGAGTTGGTGGAGCGAAGCAGTACGCGCTGCTAGTAACGCCAGCCGCATTATCCTCTTCATGCACTCACTTGCCTTTTCGCGTGTTCATGGGTTGAGTCCTCTAGAGTCTTGCTTTCGTTTGCTTTTGTTTGATAAAGTATATAGAACCAGGAAATAATAGAGTACCAGCGATGGGAAATTCGAATAAATACATCCACGATTTGGGACTTGTGGTCCATGTGAGTGAGAAAAGGAAGTCGTCTAATTTAGTGCGAAAACGAAATGTTATACGTGAGTGAGAAAAGGGAGTACTTTAATTGAGTGGGGGGAAAAAAGGAAGTGTTGTATATGAGTGAGAAAAGGAAGTCCTCTAATTAGATTACTTCCTTTTCCCACTCAATTAGATCACTTACTTTTCTCACTCACGTAAAACACATCCTTTTCTCACTCACATAAAACACTTCCTTTTCTCACTCACATTTAACAACATTCTTTTCCCACGGAATTAGAAGACTTCCTTTTCTCACTCATTTGCAACACATCCTTTCCCCATTCAATTAGACTTCCTTTTCCCACTCAATTGACTTCCTTTTCTCACTCACATACAACACATTATTTTCCAACTCAGAGGACTTCCTTTTCTAACTCACATATAACACTTCCTGTTCCCACTCAATTAGAAGACTTCCTTTTCTCACTCACATACAACACTTCCTTCTCCCACTCAATTAGAGGACTTCCTTTACTCACTCTCATACAACACATCCTTGTTCCCACTTAATTAGACGACTTCCTTTCCCACTCATGTGCAAGACTTCCTTTTCCCACTCAATTTGAGGACTTACTTTTCTTACTCACATGCAACACATCCTTTCCCCATTCAATTAGATGGCTTCCTTTTCTCACTCACATGCAACACATCCTTTTCCCACTCAATTAGAGGACTTCCTTTTCTTCCTCACATACAACATTTTATTTTCCCACTCACATGGAACACTTCATTTTCTCACTCAATTAGCGCACTTTATTTTCCCCCACAAATAACCCACTCCATTAGTCAATTAGCACACTTTTCGATGCGCCACCCGAGCAAGGAATCCGGAGATTACAGCATCGGGTAACAACATTTCAGGCCCACCAAAAATATTCTTGAGCAAAATGTTATTATATTTAGGCTTTTGATGGTTGACTTAGAGCGTAAAACTTCCAATTTACAAGCAATTGTGCAATTATAGTTGAATCATGATGTGCAGACAAAATACAACAACAAACTTAATCCCTTCAGAACAAATCGTCAATGCGCCGTTCAGATGACCCCATCCAGTGTTAGTATTGGATAAGCATACCCTGATGTGTTGGCTGCTTATGTTATGGGCTTTATCAGGTATTTTCATTTCCACAATAGTTCATAGCGATAAGTACTGGAGAACGTATTGTCCACTTCACAAGGCCACTGCATCCTAACATCCATGATGGGCAGGCGCATCATCGTGATGGAATAATTCACAGTATTCAGCTCCGTCATCTCGTTGAACTGAAACTGTATTGTTGATCTTCTGGACTTCTTGTTGAACCGTCTAGCAGACGTTGTACGACTGTTGGCAACCTTTGCAGTGTAACCATATCATCTGAAATAATACAATGAATACTTCAGAACAAAATTTACGAAGACTCTATTTCATGCAAGAACTATCAGATATTTTATTGCCATCATACTCATTCTTGCTATTAGCTAAAAAGTGGTAGATAATAGTTAACTAACTAACTCTCTAGCCTTCTTAAACCCGAAGGTTCATGGCTGCAGCAACACAGGCCTTCCATCTTTCCCTATCTTGAGCAAGATCTATATACTCTTTTCCATCCCTACCGATTTCCCTTAGGTCCATCTCAACGTTGTCCCTTCATCTTCGTCTTGGCCTTCCTACAGGTCTCTTACCATCAGGTTTCCCAACAAGAATCCTGTGAACTCCTCTTTCCTCTCCCATTCGTGCCACATGGCCTGTCCACCTAAGTCTTCTTGATTTAATTATTCTAATAATTATGTAGTTCTAAATTATGTAACCTTCTCCACTCACCTGTCTCCTCATCCCTTTTAGGTCCAAAGATTTTCCTAAGGATCTTATTTTCAAATACTCGCAATTTATGTTCCTCTTTCAATGTAAGGGACCAAGTTTCACATCCATATAATTCTACAGGCAAAATTACTGTTTTGTATATTTAACAAAAGTTTATGAAGAGAGAAGTAACATGCATTTCCTGAATTAAGCCTACTTTTTATTTCCTCTTTAATATAATTTTCACTTGTTAATATTACTCCTAAGTATTTGAATTTGGAAACTGGTTCAAACGAGTTGTTATCAATAATTAGATTTTGATTTTTACCTAACACTTGGTTTCGGGCTCTAAGCATATATTTAGTTTTCTCTTTGTTAACTTCCAAACATATCTCTTTAGCAGTTTTGAAAAATAGTTTAGCATTATTCTTAATTGTATTCACATCATCCCCCAGTAAGTCTACATCATCTGCATATGCTAACAACTGAGTCACACCATTTAATTTTAGTCCTTCGTTAGTTTCTTTTACTTTCCTAACAGCATATTCTAAGGCAAAATTAAAGAGCAATGGAGATAATGCATCTCCTTGTTTTAACCCATCATGAATTGTAAATTTGTCAGACATATTAATACCCACACGAATTTTACTTTGTTTCACTGGTGCATATTTTTATCATACTAACAAGCTTCATAGGTATTCCAAACTCTACTAATATATTATATAATTTATCTCTTTTGACCGAATCATATGCTTTTTTGAAATCAATGAATAGCTGATGGACATTTTGATTATATTCCCACTTTTTTTCAAGTGTCTGTCTGATGTGAAAAATTTGATCTGTAGTTGATCTGTTACGTTTAAATACACATTGATAATCACCTATAATTTCATTAGCATATGGGGTTAGTCTTGTTAAAAGAATTTTATATGTTGTTGAGAGTAGAGAAATTCCACGGTAATTATTGCAGTTCATTTTATCACCTTTTTTAAACACAGGAACAATTATGGATTCTTTCCACTGTTGAGGTATTTCTTCTTTATTCCATATTAAACAAATTAATTTATGAATTTGACATATTAATGAATTTCCACCATATTTAATTAACTCAGCTGGTATTAAATCAATGCCAGGTGCTTTGTTATTCTTTAGCCTTTTAATAGCATCTTTAACTTCAGTCAAATTAGGTTCTGGAACTAAAGGTTCTGCTGTGTGGACTTCATTTACTTTTGATTTATCTCCTACATGGACATTTAAAAGGTCATTAAAGTAGTTCTTCCATCTATTTAGAATATCGCTTGGGTCAGATAGAAAATCACCGTCTTTATCTTTTATCAAGCTTACTTTAGGTTGCCACCCCTTTCTAAACTCATTTACACCTTTATATAAATCTCTGATATTTTTATTTTTGCTGTTTGTTTCAATTTCGTTAATTTTGCTTTTCAAGTAATCTCTTTTTTTACTTCTAAACGTGAGGTTAACTTCTCGCTTTATTCTATTATAATTGTTTAGATTTGTATCATCAGAGTTATTTAACGACCTAAGTCTAGCCTCATTTCTTATTTTTATTAGATTATGACATTCATTATCAAACCATGGATTACTTTTTCTCGGTTTATGGTATCCTATACTTTCTTTAGCTGCTGATTCTATTGCATTACGTATGTGCTCCCAATTCTTATTTACGTCTGTTTCATTTATATTTTCATCATCATTTAAATCCTGCAAAACATCAAATCTATTTGACATTTAATTTGGTAATCTTTCTTAATTCGTTCATCAGTAAACTTTCTTGTATCAAATTTTAGAACTTTTAGATTTTGTTGCTTATGATTTATCATTGAGAGTCTTTCTCTTAATTTAGCAATTACTAAATAATGGTCACTGGCACAGTCAGCACCTCTATGTGTACGAATGTCAATTATACTAGTATGCCTTCTCTTATCAATGAGAATATGATCTATCTGATTATGAGTTTTACCATCTGGAGAAGACCAGGTATATTTATGGATATCTTTATGTTTAAAAGTGGTACTTTTCACAATTAAATTCTTTGAGGTTGCAAAAGTAATCAATCTTATACCATTATCATTACTTAATTCATAAAGACTTTCTTTACCAATCGTGGGTTTAAATGTCTCTTCTTTGCCAATCTGTGCATTACAGTCACCTAACAGAATTTTCATATCATACTGAGAAAATTTATCAAAGACTTGTTCTAACTCTGTATAAAAATCATCCTTAGTATTATCATCTTTATCTTCCGTTGGTGCATGTATGTTTATTAAAATAATTTTACACCACCTACCCTGTAAAACTGCATATGATATCCTTTCATTAATAAATTCTACTGTTTTAAGAGCCGAGATAATTCTATTATTTATGAAAAAGCCTGTTCCAAAATTATGATTTTCAGTACCACCGTAGAAAAAAGTAAATTTTTTTTTAATTTTACAATTCCCTTCTCCTGGCCACCTAACTTCCTGGACAGCTACTACATCATAGTTAAGATAATAGTTGCTAAATAAAAATGCAAACACACAATAAACGAAAAGTTATTTTTCATGTAACAAAATAAGGAACAATATTGCACTTTCTAAAAATTAAAGTGCTTGCATCGCCTTAAGCTTAGCACATGCAAACCGTTCATATTCTGGTCTCCGCAACGTTATGTTCCTTCGGAAAAGAGAACTCATAATACTAAGGTGGTTGGGAGGGATTGAATGTCAAACTAAGTTTTCCCCTAACGTGAATTGCATTAACAGCGTTACATTCACAAAATGTTCGTGTAATGTTGTTATGCAATTTACTTTTAATCATTTTTAAAAATAATTAGGTTTGTCAACTTTTTTCAATGTTCCCCTCCTTACTCCCGTTTCTTCCATTCTCTCCTTCTTCTCACTTTTATGTCATTTCCTTTCTCTCTCTCTCTCTCTCTCTCTCTCTCTCTCTCTCTCTCTCTCTCTCTCTCTCGTACTCTTCCCGTCTTTGTACTTGCTCTATCAGGATGTCTCCAATTTTGTAAAAACATTTTCCAGCTGAACATCCAAAGTTTTCCAGACTAAAGCCATTAGGGCGTAGGAAGGTAACTATACTTTAGCTAAACACACACTTAGAATTCAACTTAAACAAGCATTTAGACTATTCATATCAAATGTAAAAGTGATATCAAGACGGGAGACAAGATAAGGGGTATCAGGGTTGAGCTTTTACATGATACTTGGCACGTATTGGCTTATGATTAACATAGATTATTTTGTAAGACAAACATAACAATTATAGTGTAAATGATACATAGTTATAGAAAATTTAGTAATAGCATGTGTATTCATCTTATTTTCTACCAAACTGAACCCAAAAATTTCAAAAGAAAGTGGGGAATTCAAATTGTCATTTACTGTAGCGTATTTTTAAATGAAAATATTTCACAACATTACGTTTTCCTTAGAGTATTTAATACAATTGCTGCTGTAACTACTCAATATATCAAATTGAAATTTTGTCCAGAACAAATTTTAAATTTCTTTGTTTTTTCCCTCTCTATTCTAAACATATTTTCAGTACCAAAACATTGACTATTTCGAGGATTTTCTGGTTTACCAGACTGATAGACACCCTATCTATTATCTTTCTCCCTATCTGCTCGTTCTCTCTTATTCTATCACTCTGTTAATTCCTTCTGTCTCTTTCTCATCCTTTGTTTTCTCTTCTCTCTCTTCCTTTGTCTTTCTCTCATCTTTTCCTCTTCCATTCTGTCTTTCTCCCTTGCCTTTCTCTTCCTTTGTCTCTTTCTTCTTTCTCTTCCTTCATCTTTCCCTCTTCCCTTTCTCTTGTTTTGTTTTCTCTTTTCTCTATCACTTCCTTTGTGTCTTTGTCTCTCATCATTCCGGTGATTCCTATATTTTACTTATTTTCCAATTTAACCCCTAAGAAAACAAAACTGGGTACATAATTTTTGTATTTTTAAAATGTGTATTCCCGCCTATGGCTGTTCGCAAGAATTTATTTACCTTACCTGGTAGGTAGAAAATTATCTTGTTTGTGCGTTTTCGTAATAATGACAAGGCGCCGCAAGGAACTAAGTACACGCTTGAAAAGAGCACAAAACATCTGTTTTCTTACATTGTTTCTTCCTTCTGAGAAATACGAAAATCACACATTTTCATTTCTGAAATGTGGCTCTGGGCTTGTTTCGGTGCACAAGTCTCAGCATTGCAGCTTTTCCTGTTGAGAGCCTGGAGGAACGACACATTAAAACCGGGAGCAAGATGAAGAATGGCAATCAGCAGGAGCAGGAGGAGCCAGTTGACATAGCAACTGTGCTCAAGAATCCGAAACACGCTACTTCATAACACCAAGAACAAAAACCCGGAGAAACGTGAAATTGCATTCTAACCCTGTGTGAATAATTGAGAGCATGGGCGAGTAAGAGCGGGGAATGTTGTAACAGCAAAGCGACGAGTGGAAAGAAGACCTAGACTTTCTTGCTGGTTGCTTCTTTGATGTCGTTCCCACAATTCCAAGGTTTTTCTAATGGTCTCCTTCAGTGTTGCCATCTTGCACTCGCTGCGTCCATTTCTAGACATGTTTTATATTTGGTCGTTATCCAATGTTTCTGCACGGATTAAGTGACGTGTGTGCTATCTGTGTTGGTCAGGACGGTAGGTGAATATTCTGGGTGAGTTAGAGCCAGGAGAGTTTGCGCGGCAGGAGTGATTTAGAGAATGTCTAAATTCGGATGGAAAGGGGTCAGACGAGCAACACTGTTCGAGAAGAAGTGATAACGTCACTCCCATAAGCTGTGGAATCGACAATAATGGATGACTCTGTGTAATTGAAGGTCGTGGGTCGTCAACAGCGCTGTGCTACCCCTGCCAATTCGAATGTCGAGGGTAGGTGCCAACGGCTGGCCCTCTGCGCACCCGAAGGTCGCGGGTGTGCGGCATCGGCTGGCACTCTGCGCACTCGGAGGTCGAGGGTGGGTGGCATCGGCTGCCTGTGTGCAGGCTAGGCAGATCTCGCAGGTCTAAATGCTGTTAGAATAGATACATAAAATGATTGTGTGTTCAATTATAATTTCCTACTTGTTTTTCAGAATGTAAGCACTTGGGTTATCTAGTATGTATTTTTAATGAATATACGTTGGTACTTCGCGATGACGTAGTGATAACGTCGCCACTCTAGGACCTTCATAAAATTCAAGTACAATTCCCGGTCTTCAAGGCGAACTTTCCAAAAATTCAAGGGTACAAGCAGATGTGTTCTCCATTTTAGCCTAACATATTACACCTTCCCCGATGGCGCAGTGGTAGCGTCGTTGACTTGTAATCAAGTGGTCCCGGGTTCGATTCCCGGTGGAGGCACGTAGTGGTTCGGATCCCACTTTAAACTGTAGGTCCAGTCCCGATTAGTCTTACTGTGCATAAAGTGGACTTCAAACACTAAATCAATCAATCAATCAACTTACATATTACCTACCACATCTCACTCCCCCCGCCCACACAAATATATTAACAATATAAATGGTCTGTGGAATTCCAGTTTATCCAAAAATTCTAATTCAATTAAATGGAATATTGCTATTACACATACTCAAACTCCAATTACATCTGTAAACACAAGTCCAAAATGTTACGGGATATACTAACTAACTAACTCTCTAACCTTCTTAAACCCGAAGGTTCATGGCTGCAGCAACACAGGCCTTCCATCTGTCCCTATCTTGAGCAAGACCTATATACTCTTTTCCATCCCTACCGATTTCCCTTAGGTCCATCTCAACGTTGTCCCTCCATCTTCGTCTTGGCCTTCCTACAGGTCTCTTACCATCAGGTTTCCCAACAAGAATCCTGTGAACTCCTCTTTCCTCTCCCATTCGTGCCACATAGCCTGCCCACCTAAGTCTTCTTGATTTAATTATTCTAATAACATCTGGACTTAAATACAAATTATGTAGTTCTAAATTATGTAACCTTCTCCACTCACCTGTCTCCTCATCCCTTTTAGGTCCAAAGATTTTCCTAAGGATCTTATTTTCAAATACTCTCAATTTATGTTCCTCTTTCAATGTAAGGGAGCAAGTTTCGCATCCATATAATACTACAGGCAAAATTACTGTTTTGTATATTTTAACTTTTAGTTTCTTAGATATTAAACGAGAAGATAAAAGTTTATGAAGAGAGAAGTAACATGCATTTCCTGAATTAAGCCTACTTTTTATTTCCTCTTTAATATAATTTTCATTTGTTAATATTACTTCTAAGTATTTGAATTTGGAAACTGGTTCAAACGACTTGTTATCAATAATTAGATTTAGATTATTACCTAACACTTGGTTTCGGCCTGTAAGCATATATTTAGTTTTCTCTTTGTTAACTTCCAAACCTATCTCTTTAGCAGTTTTGAAAAATATTTTAGCATTACTAATATTATTACGGGATATACTAATCTACGAAAAATTTTAATTTTAAAAGAACTTCAAACTCAAATTTACCTACCTAATCAACTTCAGGATATATTATGTTTCAATAGACAGATAGATAGTGCAAGGACACTAACAAAGTAAACGGATTTAGAGATTTCTGTTTTATTTTCCTTCCTGAATTAAAATAAAAGCTTAAATTGGAAAAACTTACCTCAGGGCATTAATTAATATATAAATTGAATGGGATTTGGATTAATGAAAGTTGCAATTTTTTACGTCTACGGAGAAACGTTCACGCATAATTCCCAGAGCCAATAATTCATAATTCCCGGAATTCAAGGAATTCCCGATGAGTAGCCACACTGGCCTTGTAATCAAAAGCGTAACAGGTTATATAACCGGGGAGGAACATTGGACAGTGGTTTGGATTCCACTGTAAACTATAGGTCCAGTCCGGATTAGCCTATCTGTGCATAAAGAGTACTTAAAACAAAAACATCAATAATGAATATACACAATTTGAAATGTTTCTTCCTTAGTTGTTAGTTTAGCACATTTTAAAATTTAGAGCAAGTGGAACACAGTAGAAATTCGAACGAAACACTTGCAACATGGTTCACGAACCAATGGTTAGTAGGCATGCGTTACACGTCGAACAATATAGTTCGAAAGGGAAATAACAAATTTGAGTATGAATTATGCTTTTTCGAATGGTGCGTTATCTACTCCTAACTTTTAACTGACAATATAGCAAAAACGTATTAGTTAAACTCTCTCTGATAAGTTAGCACTGCACGGCTTACAACTTGCAAGGCGAGAGCGCATTTCTTATTCCTGCCCCTCCAGACCGCGTGATTTCCTGTAAACTCGTCGAATTCCAGTCGAGCGGGAGCGAGTTTTGATTGTCTGGCTGATGAGGTCTTCTGAGAAATCCAATCGAAAGTAAACATCTTCCTCGGAGGATTTTAATCCGATTGGTGTTTGCCTCGTTGGATGTGGAAGTTGGGCTTAATTTCCGCCGGACGACGAGTGTTTGGCTTGCGGAAGAATCAATCGTACGGGTTTGGGGAGGCGCGACTCGCACACACACGCACAGATGCGAAATGTGCAACCTTTCTATGTACATTGCAGACTCCTGTGTTAGCGCACATGGAATTTGGAGTTAAGGTTCCACAGATTCTTGATCTCGGCCGTAGGTAAGTCGATGTGGTCAGTACCAGGCTTCGGACTCCTTTGCCTGCATGATTATCATCAAGTATGCACCGAGAGAGGCTGAGTGGACACTAGAGTCATCCATCCTCATGGAATATCGAACCCCGATCTCCCACGTGTCGCCCTACGACTACACAAATCGCCTCATCCAGACAAATCAGTATATTTCCATTTGGTCAGCTTATTGAAACTTTGAACTAATCGCGGCGATGATTATGAATGATAATCAGACGAAACCGATGCCGTGTGTTCTTATTCAAGTCTGTTTTAAGGCATCCTTATGGACATATAGGCCAGTCAGGACCTGATCTACAGTTTAATGTGGGATTCGAACCAGTGTGCTCCAGCTATTGACCCTTTGATTACAAGACGACGATATTACCACTACGTCATCAGAGAAGTTAGTTTTTGTAACAAGAATTTTCTTTTGCAAAAAATAGTTTTATGCACAAGGGTTGGGGCCACTCTAATGCGTAACGTCGTCGCCTTGTAATCAAGGAGTCCCGAGTTCGATGCCGGTGAAGGCACATAGTGGTTCCGATCCTACTTTAAACTGTAGGTCCAGTCTCGATTAGCCTACTGGTCATAAAGTTACACTTCCAAACATATTTAAAGTTTGTTCTGAATTTTGCAGAAATGAAGTTGATTAGTTTTAGACAGGATAAACGAAAAAATAAATAAGTTCACTCCTGTAAGGTATCAATACCCAGTAAAGAAGCTGACAGTATGAACGCCATAAAATTGTTCAACCGGTGGAAAATTTTCACTGTCATAGATGGAAACCATGGCTTGCAAAGGAGCAAGGGCTCTGAAGCAAGATAAGTGCTACGAGTCGAGGATCCTTGTGCTTGTCTCATTAACTTCACAGGAGTTCCTAACTGGCCCCATGTGTCTCTGTCGGCAGAGATTAGAACCAAGGACAAGAGTCAATAGAAAGCCTCAGCTGCAGAAGAAGGGAGGGAAAGATTCCAACCTTAATATTCCTTGGTGAAGGAAAGAGAAGTAAAACTTAAGAATAAAAAAGCAACTGGTGACTCCCGGGGCTAAATGTTGTAGGAACTGGGTTAATATTCAAGAATGCGATTTAACATGCAAGAAGGACTTTTCCAACTTTATTCCTCCCGTTTCGATTTAAGTGCGCCTCTCACTTTATTCACAATGTAAGTTTGCGAAGATAATTTTTACCTCTTCCTAAGTGCTTATGTAAGATACTCAGGTTTCAAGGTTTAGAAGTCAAATATTAAGGTTTTTATTAAGATATTAAATACATATTGCGAATTCTGTGTCTGATAGCTAGGAAGAAAGATTATCATAGAAAGGCGCGATTTCGTCCTTGATTATGAATAAGATGTAGAAGGTGTGGGGGCTATACCTCACCACCCTTACGGACCTTGAAGGTGCGATTTACTACACACAGTATTACGCCTTAGCTTTTAAACTCCCCTCACCCCCTTCATTGTTATATCCTTTTGTATTCGTAACTAAAATTGGTTTCGAATGCTATTAGACGAAGAGTGACAGTTGATGTGAAGAGAACAGTGGTTTGGGTTCCAAACCTGCCAAAATTAAGAGGGGGCAAGAACACTACTTTTCCTTGATAGATAATGTTTAGTGCGGGGACAAAAGTGGCAAAAAGTGAGGGGAAACTGCCACCCATGCGCCCCTAATCGCCGCCACTGGAAGAGGATATTATCCTCTGCTTATTGACGTTTTTATTTCAATTAATGACAATCAAATTGTGAAAAAAACTGAATAAAAAGAGTGTTGGACAATTCGCCCAATTTTACTTTTGTCGTTGGATGTACAATCTTATGCTGAAGGACATTTTGCTGCAGAAGGAAGAAGAGAAAGAGAGAGAGAGAGAGAGTTTGAAGTCTGGAAGATACCCAAGAAATGGTTTCACGAGATGCCGGACTGGTTCTGTTTCCGAAGCTGATGGAGTGAATGTTCTTATCTGCCAACACCACATGCTGTCGTTCACATGCCACTTTGTCTGCAGTCACCCATTGATGGGGTTTTTGCCTCCTTCACCTACCAGTCTGGGAACACTGATCTCTGAAGACAATCCTCACCTGGCAAGTTTTCAGATGCAAGCTTCTTCATTCGCTTTGCAGATCCGTTCGAGTGTTTGCCAATTAATCCTGGTACTCCAAACAATGTAGCTTTGACAGGTACATTCTCTACCATTTTATCTGAACAGGAATGTACTTAGTATTCTACATCCATAAGAAGTTCGAAATCAATGTAAACAAAAATTAATTCATGTGACTGTGTTCATGAAAATAAGACTCCACAATATTACTATAGTACCCGCGTTGAGAGATAAGAACTATGTTCCTAAGTGCAATATTCCTGTAGAACATCTGTCATGGACATTAACCAATAAGGTTTCACAAAAAGACACGTGAATTTGTTGAAGGAAACTGAGAATAGGCTTCCATAAAAATGTCAACATATTTTGGCGGAGCGAGGGGGAAGACATTTTATGAAGTTGTTTTCCAAAATTTAAATTTCTAATCTACTGTATCGTTCTCTTTACAAGTAGGGTATATTATTCCAGATTTCTGGAATAATCCTATCTTCCCACATAAACATCCGTATGGATTAATGTTTTCAATGTGCACATTGAGGAAGGTCGTTTGAAAACATTCACCCACATCAAACCCACCAACCATATGCAATACTTAACACTTCTACAGCTTCTAGCCATTTCACACCAAGAAAGCCATCTCATTCTCCCTGGTCCCCAGCAGACAACACCTCACCCACCTTCCGACAGAACTACAACCTCCGCCTACACAGCCTTGGTCAACCGTGGATATCCTTCCACCCTGGTCACTAAAGGCCTGCACAAGACCTGGAGCAGACCCGTTCGCGAGACATCGCTCCTGAAATGCCATGCAACCTGCGCAACACCCTCGCTTGAGCAGCTTGTATGCCCGCCTGCACAGATCGTTCCTGGCAGGCATTGTAGACCCGGCGGGTACCCGCAGTCTTACGATACCTAAGCCCTGCGTCAGGTCAACCTTGCAGCAGGTTTTAGCATATGTAGATCCAAACGTGCGCGCAAGAATATAGTTCCACTGAGACGGGTTCTATTCCGACACAACTGCATACTTGCAAGAAAACAGTTATTTAATTTGTAATATACAGACAAAATAATACATTGATTAGCAGGTATGGACTTAATTGGTTGCAATCACTGTGCAGACGAACTTAGAACCGCAGATTCGCCAACTCGAATCTGTAATGCGTTGAAGAGACATTGAAACTTTAGAGCGAGTCGAGCGAGACTGAATGCGTTGCAGAGCGCGTGAAATCGCTGGTACCAGTGTTGCACCTCCCACTATTTTAACCCTATGTTTATTGTAGAGCGGCGAGAATGGCTGAATCTCCTGTTCAGCGCGCGGTTTTACCCGAATGTTATTTTGGGCTTCATCCGAAAGGAAATGTTCTTCAAAGTCAAGCAAGTTGTTTTAAATGCATAATCCTCCTTGCGGCAACAAGATCAAAGTAAAACAGGGCGTGAGGTGATTTGCCGTCAATGTGCACACGAATTGTATCACGGGTGTTGAATGATTTGCGGTTTGAGTTTAGCAAGAGGAAACGATTGTTTGTTGTTTGACGACAAAAGAATCTCCGCGGTATTAAAATATATCGCAGTGAGAAGAAACATGTTTATTATTTGGACGAGACGTCCTTCAACTCGGTGGGTGGGGGAAGGGGTAATAAAACATGGAAGGATACCACCATGCAAAACCACCGCCAGGGCTGAAGAAACCGACGATGAGGGGAAGGGGGAGGCTTATTGTTTCACCCACTGGCGGCAATGAAAGCTTTGTTGAAGGCGCATATTTACTGTTCCGCGCAAAGAAAGGGAAGGGTGATTATCAGCAAGAAATGGACAGACCAAGATTTGAATCCTGGTTTAGTGAAGTGATTCATAAATTGAAACCAGAGTAATAGCGACAGACAATGCACCTGATTGTATATATCACCAATAACAAATCATGCTTTTTTGGTGGTACAACTTGAAGTGCGTGTGTCTTACAGTAACGGATGTATTGCGAACGAAGCAACCAAGTTTTTCATAAATCTATTTCTTTCTAAACCAAAAACAATAATTTGTCATTAAATTCAAGAGGAGCCTATCGTTGTTTACTTTTATCTTTGTTTATTTTTATTTTTGCGTGCTCGAAATATACACACATGCTCTCATGTTTAGAAGTTGTTTCGCTCTTATATTAATGACACATTTATTAAATAATATATGCGCAGAAAGTACTTTTAAAATGTTATGTTTCAGGAGACAAAGAGAAGCAAAAATACAATCCACTTGACATGCATGCGGGTTTTGATGTGTTGTGCGGTTGGCAATACTGTAGATTTTCTCAGTGTCTCCGATGTAAGCAGCTCGGCGGTTGAGGAAAGACTGGCACGGAAGATTCTGAGCTCAGTTCTCGCGCGGATTGATACATAAAACCTGCTGCAAGGTTAACCTGACGCTTGGCTTAGTAGGTCTCAGTTCGTTCTTTCCATCAACTGCAGACACCTCCCTCTACATGACGTAGTTGCTTCGAGTAGAAACTGCACCGGGCCCACACCGTTCTGCAGTGTTGCCAACTGCAATAGATTTTCACTACTTAAAAAAGGGAACTCGAAGCTTCGTAAGCCACATCACCAATGAAATGAGATTTACGAATGTTGCTACCCCCCCCACACACACATTCAAATAGGTTTTCCGTGGCACAGGATCCATAAGTATATGTCGTAAACAACCAATATACGTATATATAGTGATATAGGACGGGACTGAAACATGTCACGTTCGACGCTGAGGTCGCGAGTCGAACAACACACTGTTCTACTGCGAACACCAGGGCCGTAGCCAGCCAGGGCCATTGCCGTTACCCTCGTTTGGGGGGTAGGGCCAAGTACTTGGATAAACGTGCCAACAAGAACAATCACAATAATAGTAATAAAGTAGCATGAAAGGCATTATAATCCTCATAAATCACGCAAAAAGGGGATAGAAGTCGGTTCTCACGAGCATTTGTGTTGAAACAGAGGATTAGAAATATTTTTTTTTCAACACGTCAATTTCACATTAGCTAATAATGGAAAACAAGCACACAAACTGTTTTTGAAAGAAAGAAAGTGCATGATAAATGCATTCCGAATGTACAGACATATGGCGTGTAAAATTTCCATCTACAATATTTTCTTTTCACATGGAGCGACGTATTACATAATCAATTCATCCAACTCGTAACAAACCAACATTAATAGCAAATAATATCACGGGCCGCCATAGCATTCTCTGTTTTAAAACTTTTTTCACTTAGATCGTTCGGCGCTCAGGGCCGACTCCCGCTACCCCTTTGCTACGGCATTGAACTTGATGAGACTGGATAATATTTTATAATATATTTCTACTTTCATAAAATTTGAAATCAAGGGGTTGCAATTACCCCTCCATTCCCCCTCAGCAGGTGCCCTTGGCCGTCTGGAAGGAAAATGCAAGAAAAATATGAAAATTAATTCCATCTTGAGTACCCTTTAGCCCTGCTACTCTTAAATTCTGCTAGTCTGTTTTTTCTTGTACTTTAATGTTTGACCCCACCCTTGCCCCTCCGCTAGACTTAATTTCCGTCCAAGGTTGTGAGCAATGCACCCTACCCCCTCTGGTTGCGCCACTGCGTGCCTGGTTAAGGCACCATGCAATGAAAAGCAATTAGTTTTCAGTGAGGAGATTTTTGTTTGCTCGATCATTCATTTAAATAAATGAAGCTGTAATACTGCGTGCATTTCCTGGCAATAAGACAAAAACTGCTTACGCTGAACTGAAATCGCTAAGTATATAAATTCTCCTTGGAGGAGAGAGCTCCTCCTAGGACCTCTTAGGATTTACGAGCTACGTAAGTAGGCAACACTGGCTGAAGCTGTCCACGTGGTGATGAAACACCTGGAGCGACACGCTGCCGGAGGGCTGTTTCCTTCCAGCAGGTTTTGCAGGCGCCCGGGTCTTGTTGAATGCCCAGTTACCTTGTAAGCGCAGAGCGCCTGGAAGACGAAGAACCCGGGTAAAGACGCAAGTCGACTCGTTGCCGTGGGCAGGCTAGCAGGTATACCTGTCCTCACGGGCAAGCGGGCAGTGGGTAGGTAAAATGCAGACTATGCTGGCCTCTACTGGTCACCAAACAAATATCTCGAGTTGCCTCATACAACACCAAGATACTTGTCACCAACCCTCCTGTATTCGTCACCCAATATCACCCCCACCTCAAGAAAATCAGACACATCCTACGCTCCCTCCTCATCCACAGTCATCCGACACCAGAAACATATTTCCTGGTAAGCCCAAACTTGCTTTTAAACGACCCCCAAAACTCCAAAACACCCTGGTCCACCATACCCCTTCACCTCACAACCAATTCCGCCATGCTCACAGATGCAACCGTCCCAGCTGCAATACCTACCCAATTGTTGTCATTTTCTACACCCTCTATACCAGTGATTCTCAACCTTTATCAGTCCGGTACACACCTTGAAGGATATTACACTTCATGGGATCCATAATTATGGGCGCCGACATATTTACTTTTAGAGTTGTGCACCAGTAGTGTATATGGTGCATTCTGGCTGATGAAAATTTCCCCCGCTCCGGGGCATCAATTGCTCTGTATTATGCCACTTCCAAACCTATAGTTCACATATCCTCACACTCTTTCATGAGCTGTTTTTCAGCTCATGAAAATGAGGATTGGGGTGTTGCCAAATTTCCTTACTCAGGGGATGTGTATTCCGATACTTACTTGTCAAGTATCTTTCTCTCCCTTCTTTTTCCGAGACTTACTAGATCCATGTGGGGATGAAACCGTACTAAAACTTTTCTGTGACTCGTTCGTTCTTCACATCGTGGACGAAGGTCTTCTCTGCGATCAGGACGACGCTGCAAATGGTGTCGTCGGGCAGGGCATCGTGAAACTCGCAAACGATCTTGATGTTTGTACGGTCGTTCACCACAACCTGCTTCCTCTTCGAAGTGTTCATGACGAACATGGACCTGTGGGCCATGAACTCGTTGGGTGAGTAGTACTGTTCACGTTGCCGACCGTCACCCTCTTGTACGCTGTCTGCGATGTTCAGGTTGTAATTCTCGCGCGGAAAAATCTCGTTGCGACCATTTTTGAAGTAGGCGTTCTTGATCTTGCAGTTGTCGAATTGGCTGTAATATTTTTCCTGGTTGTTATCCCTCTCTGTCTGGAAGAGCACGACCACGAACTCGGGCATGTCGTACTGGATGCTGTTGAATTGTGTAGTCACATCAAATTCGAAATGGTTGCCGGAAGCCGGTTTCTGCACGCACTGGTAACCGTAAAACTGAATGGGCACTTGCGGATTCTTCAGGATGTCGGACTTGCACTTGAGAGCGTAGTTGGATTCGTATTCTACTACGGGCATACGCAACTCCATGTACTGCATGACGCACTTGACAGCGTCGGGTAAAGTATTTGAAAGTGGAGTCCTCTCCAGTGTCAATGTACTGCAACGCATCAGCACGTCGTTGTCGGCTCTGCGGAACGTGACGCGCAATCGTCCCTTCCAAATGATCTCCGTGTAGTCGGAGAAGAAACTGGTCAGCAGACGCATTGGAAACAGCACTGTGTGGCTTTTGGTTTTGATTTTCGTACCTGCTTCGAATTCCCCTGCCTGATAGTAAGCAGGGTCGCCCTTGGATAGTTTCAATGTTCCCACGGCTGTGGAAGTGATGCCGGGGTAGTCGACTCGATCGATGACGGTACCATGCTTCCCGACTTCTACCTGCAAGAACGGATACGGCATGAAGTTGTCTACGAATATCAGATTCACGTTGGTTCCGAATGCCTCTCCATTTTCCTTTTCCACTACTGTGAGGAAATCTCCGACGTCCACGTCGTACTCGATCTCTCGGTTCGCTTCATTGAGATTCGCGAACGTGCGACGGTTGGGAGGGAAGGACTGCAACTCGTAACTTTTTATTTGCTCCATGGTTATTTATACGTTGATTTCTATGACGGCTGTGGTCGTGGCTCCGGCAAAATCCACCACGTCGCCCTTCATGTTGGTCACTACCAATTCTATCTGGTCGATGCTGTTGCGAGACATGGGGAAGTAGATGGTTGAAGAGGGGTGTGAAGATGATCGGTTCCATGAATTCTGAGTTCGGTTTGAATGTTGCGATGATGGCTGTTTGCTTGTGACTGCCGATGCCGTCAGCTTTGGTGATTATGCCTTCGGCCACGTTGCAATGCACGTTCAACGTCTCGATGGCCAAAAATTTTGGAATCTTGGAGCCGATGTATTTGATGCCTGCCTCGAGCTTGGTGTGAGCAGCACTCCCCTCGGCAATTGAGCTTGCCAAGTAAACATATTTTACTGCCCGGGTGTGATGCTGATCTTATCGTTGCCAACCTTGATGGTGTTGTTGTGCTCGGTGACGTTGGGAATCAGGTACATGCTGTACAAAGCAGGGAGGACAATGGATTTTGGATAAATGATGTCGTCGTGCAAGGTTAGTTTCAAGACCGAAGTCTCGCTAGGGAGATGGAACACTCCTATGTTTCAAGTGCCACAATGCTTTCTGGAAATATTCGAATGTCGGGTTATTTATTCGAGAGAGAAAAGCGAGCATGTAAGTGCAAAGATGACCGCAGTTCAATTCCTCAAAACCCTGGATCCGTTCGTCGTTGTAGTCTAGATTCGAGGAGCCTAGATACTTGACCAAACCTGCAGGGGGTCGACTTCCGAACGAATCGAAGACGAAGGCTTTGTTAGCTTGTTTGTGGTAGCAGATCCAATTCTGTGCCTGGATTCTTTGAACTGTCTAGGTTGACGACGTCGCACTCTCGTTGAAGCGGGCAGTTGCGGGGTAGAGAGTCAGACATGAAAACTCTCCTGAAGCGTTTAATGCCTAACGGGTCGATCAAAGCTTCAATGTCGTACATCATCAAGATCGTTTTCGAGTTCCACAATGCCCTGCCCGAAGACACCGTTTGCAGCGTCATCCTGATCGCGGAGAAGACATTCATCCACGATGTTAAAAAACTGTTCAGTAACTCGATCGTTAAGTACTGTTTCATCCCCCACATCGATCGAGTAACGATACTTGACAAATAAGTATCGAAATACACATCCCCTGAGCAAGGATATTTGCAACACCGCAATCCTCACTTTCACGAGCTGAAAACAGCCCATGAAAAAGTGTGAGGATATGTGAAATATAGGTTTTAGAAATGGCATAATACAGAGCAATTGGTGGCATATAACCCATGCCCCTGAACAGGCGGAAATCTGGCAACATCGCAATCCTCACGTTCACGAGGATCCTCAAAATCATGTGCTGAAAATGCAGCCGTAAAAGAGTACCAGGAGATGACAAAATATGTTTGGAAATGGTGTATTACAGAGTAATGGGTGGCAAATAAGCATCAAATTTACAACCCCTTAACAGGGGGAAATTTGGCAACATCGCAATCCTCATTTGCATGAGCCAGAATGGCCCATATACACTAGTTGCACCCAGTTTATAATCATATTTTTGCTAACATCGAGTACTTTAAGAATACGTGTTTTAAGCTTGCTTAAACATATTACTCATCGAACTAATGTGACGGTCGGGGCTGTCTTTTCCGAAATAAGCAGGGGTATGTTGCGTTTGATGGTGGTTAACTTAATTCATAAATCTGAGTGCGCGTCTAATCTATTTTTGACACTTGCTTTTCACTTGAATCCGAGATGAAAGAAAATCCCTTTTCACACGAATATGAGGTGGAGAACGACATGAACAATTCTAATGCCTCATGCGAATGTCGGTCGGAAATATCAAGCAACCCCTTAAGTCGACATGCATGTGACACACAGTTCATGAAGAACTCATTGTAACGACCGAAAGGAAAACGACAGATATCAAATTCCCTTGAGTTAAGGATCAGAGAGATACCGGTTAAAAGCAATGGCAGAGCGTGAATAATAGAAATGTAGAGTTTAGACTACGTACAACACGGGTTGAATTTAATTTGGTAAAACAATACATATGTTAGTAGTTGAAATGTACATGTAATAGGGTTGTTAAGTTTAAATTTTCGAGCCCGACGACCCACCAAACGCCCCTCGGGACCCAGGAGTGAGCCACGTCCATAGGTTGAGAAACGATGCTCTAGATCCACACACTACCTGGCAAATTCATTCTCTACCCCAAAAGAAACCTGCCACACCTCAAGCCTCATCTATATCTTCACATGCAACATCTGTGGGAAACATCCACAGACCTAAACCTGATAATCAACAATCAGCGATCCTCCACCCAAAACCAGGACTTCACTGTTGCTGTGTATACCAACCACCACAATATAGCCTTCAACGACTGTTTCTAGGTAGCGATCATCAACTCATTCCAATTCGCCAATAGCTCAGTACGTAAAAGATGGGAGAGGGCCTCCATATCAGCCATGAGTGCAGCCATCCGGGCATCCTGTAATGTTCCCCATTCTCACCCCCTCATCTTCATTGCTACTCCTTCCATCCTCCCACATTGCACCCCCTCCCATGACAACATACTACACACATTTTTCGACAACCCTGGGAGAACCATGTTTTTCTGGAAAATTTACAATTTCGATCTGGACATGGCAACTTTGCAGGTAAAACTCGCACTTCCGTTTCCGTCACGTTTTTTCCCCTACACCTGAAGATGTGGTTCGCGGCCGCGAAAGTTCAAATTTTTCCAGTGTCTGGGGAGTTTTTAATTTTTTGCTTGTTATATAATGCAGGAAATTTGTAATGTTTACTGAAAGAAAGCAACAAGATAGAAGATTTGATTTGATTTGTTATTTGAAGTCCACTTTATGCACAGTAAGGCTAATCGGGACTGGACCTACAGTTTTAAAGTGGGATCCGAACCACTTGTGCCTCCACAGGGTATCGAACCCGGGACCCCTTGATTATAAGGCGAAGACGTTACCACTGCGCCATCGGGGAGGCCCAAGAAGATAGAAGACAAAAAAGTTAAAAGTATAAAATGAATGTACAGGAAATGTGACATTAAAAACCTATAATTACATGAAACTTGAGAATTGGATAGGAAAATGACACCATAAAAAATATTCGTAGTAACTTTGTTGCAGAGTTACGCAATTACAATGAGGAGAGGAGAAATGACAGAATTAAACCGAAAAGAAAACTTCATGAAATGGCTTTATTCCAGAAAACTGCACGAAGAATGAAATGAAAGCACAGAAGACCAGGAACGGAAATATGAGAGAAAAAGGAGTTAGTTTGTTCGTGTTTGGAATATTTTCACAAAGCTAATTTCAAGTTGAAGCTTTGCGTTGAAACTAAACCAACAAGAAATACGTGACTGCTTTGATGAAGCGAGTTTTTGCGCTGCAGAATTACATCTGCAGTTTGAATGAGAAGGAAAGGTAAACAGGTAGATAAGATAAGACCGAAGCGAAGTTATTTTTTTTGGCCACTGGAGATTTGCTGTATGCCCAGGAGCGTAGCTATCTGGTGGATGAGAGTGGACTTAGCCCACGTGAAACAGTCTCAGTCCAAGGAGATCACGAGAAACTATCAACATTATTTTTAGTAGAGCAAGATGAAGAGATACAGAAGAGGGAGAAAGAAAAAAGAGATAGGAAAACGAAGACCGAAATTTAGAAAGAAAAGGACAGAGACGAAATGTAGAAAGAAAGATTGATCGAAAAAGAAAGAGACCGAAATTTAGAAAGAAAGAAATACCTGAATTTAGAAGGAAGGAAAGCAGAGAGAGACAGGAATTTTCAAAGAATGAAGCAAAGAGAGGGATACCGGAATTTAGGTATTAAGGAGGAGAGAGAGAGAGAGAGATCGGGATTGAGGTAGAAAGAAGAAAAGAAAGAAACTTGAATTTAGGTAGATACAAGGAGAGAGAGAGAGAGAGAGAGAACGGAATTTAGGAAGAAAGAGGGAAAGAGAGAGAGAAAGAGATAGATCGGAATGTAGAAAGAAAGAAAGACAGAAAGAAACCGGAATTTAAAAACGAAGGGATAGAGAGAGACAGAAATTTAAAAAGAAAAAAGTGAATAAACAAATTGAACAAAGACATGGGTAGGGATTGAGAGAGGGATCAAAATTAAGAAAGAAAAGGAGAAGGTGATGGAAATTAAGAAATGAAAGGGAAAAGATCGAAATTAAGAAAGGAAAGGTGAGAAAACGAAATTAAGAAAAATGTGTGTGGATATATGTGTGTGTGTGTGAGAGAGAGAATCAGTAGCTAAAACCAACGAGCACACCAGAAAATATTGGTCCAACCGAACAAAATTTTCTAGCAACGTCACATTATACAGGGTGGCTCAATAAGTCACTTAACACCCTCAGTACAAGGCCACTGCGGCATGGAATTTGAAATTGGCGATGACCAATCATTACCTGGCCAAGGGGGAACCACATTGACGCCACCCACACGGTCGGCGGCCATCTTGATGTCCGCCATCTTGAATTCAACTTCAGAATTTTAAATGGGAAGGGGGTCGTGCGACATATCAAAATGGGCTAGAATTTCACGAGAAATGCAATGGTGAAGGTTTTTTCGACGTATCTTTAACCAGTAAAAGGTTATGACTGAATTCTTGTACCAATTTGCTCCTTTTCGAGGTGTTAGAAAAATGCCTTAAAATTTGTTTAGCGCATCGGTAATGCATCGAGATCAAAGTGACGTCTATGGAGAGACGTTCGCATGCCATTGCACATTATTTTAATCGGATACATCCATGAAGAGCTATGCATTATGAATGGTTGTCGCGAACAATTTACAGTGTGACGCTTCCATTGAATTAAAAGTCCTTCACAGTGACAAGGCTAATGTTTATGTTCATAAGGAAGTTTATAAACAGAACATTCGATGATTTTTATCTGATAACCCATTTTTGACAGATCAAAGCTGAATGGTTAGTGTTGGTAAGTTAATGGTGTGGCGTGCTGTGTGGAACACGATTGGTTAGTCAATTTTCCATCAACGGAACCTTAAATGCTTAGGGCTACTTGGATTTGTTAAATAAACAGGTTTTTTCATCCTTGCTTATGGAAGAAGGTACTTTTTACAGAGTTTTTTCAATAGGAAAGAACACCAGAACACTTATAGGAACGTTATGAACCTGTTTTTGTCCAAAGTTAGTTATCAGATGACAAGGGTCACATATTCTGAGCTCATATAAAGAGCTCTACGTGGACGGATATGCAGTTTCGCATATCGGAAGTAGGATCAACCCGGGAAGATTTTAACCAAATTAAGACACAAGGAAGGAAGTTCACAGGAAAACAAACAATGCCTCACTTTTGTTTTATCCCTTCCTCGGCAACAATGACAGGACCAGAGAAAGGATCCATCTGGTAGCTTGGATGGCAGAAGAGGGGAAGAGAAGGAGAAGCCATTAGTTTATCAAACGAGTACAGAACGGGACAGGCACAAAAAGCTACCCTTTTTTTTCGCAGAGGTGGAGGAAAGTGTTTGGCAGGAAGACAAATCAGCCGAAACCAAGACTTCGGGAAGGACCCTCCTGCTGCGAAGTTTCTCTCGCTTTAGCTTGTGATGGTTCGCAGGTGGATGTGTTGAAGTCTCAGATGAGCTTTGGGTGGAGTTATTTTCGCTGCCGGGAAAGACGTGTTGCAGAAGGGAACCCGGACAAGAAGTGCAACAAATAAGAAGCTGTAGGCCATTACTCTGTGTCAACACAGGAAGAACCTTTGAGATCCATCAGTAACAGGTCGTAAGAGTTTGTCTTCACGGTGCAAATGAACCATCACGGATGCATCGGCATATTTCTCTTGTCTTCGTTAATTTTCAGAATCCTTCTGCGTATTGTACGATGGTAACATGTTACCATTTTTTTTATCTCTGTAGAATGAAGATGAATGATGACCTGCCATGTATTGGCTTTTGTGAGGTCACTCATCTAGGGGTGTACGGGCTGATCCTTTCTAGAAATTTCAACCAACTAAGTGTCAACCTCACTTCCACGTAGTACATCCTGGACTCCATTTTGGAGACTGACAAGGATATGACGTTATCCTCTGTATGAATTTGTTGATTAATTGATTGAATTGATGTTTTAAGTCCACTTTATACACAGTAAGGCTAACCCGGACTGGACCTACAGTTTAAAGTGGGATCCGAACCACTATGTGACTCCACCGGGTTCGAATCCGGAACCCCTTGATTACAAGGCAATGACACAACCACTGCGCCATCGGGGAGGCCCTATATGAATTGTGTGATTGTCTCTTCATTCATCTCATTGCATCAGCGATTAGCCAAAAGTGTCAGAAAAGCGAAGTAAAATATCCTAATTCAACCAATCAATCATCTCCATTGGTCTTACTGAGAAGTCGACTCACGGTCTTGCCACCCAAAGTTCCGGGTTCGAGACACGACCTGGGCACGGGTGTTGCTTTCTCCTTCCATTAGTAAACGAAAGTAACAGAAAATCGAGCCTACATAAGTCGAAAATATAATCTTACTATCCACGAGTTTACATTGGGGGGGGGGGTTGCGTAACTTTGCATTTTGGGAGTGCAATGGTCATTTTGACTCTAAATATACCCTAAATTGGGTCTTAATGAAAAAAAATTAGGGACTGTTGAGGAAAGTTTGGGAGATGTTGCAGGTGTTTGGATACACCATTATTACATCACCGTCAACTTCAGCAGTCAGTATCACGTGACCTAAGTCAGGAAAGAACAGTGCTACTGAACATCGTACAAGAGAGTAGGAATTTTTACCCATGTTGCAAGTGGAAACGGTTTAAGTTGATTATTAAGCTATACACGATCTGTAAAAAATATAAATATTTACAGAATCCCATGTATTCCTTATGGAGAAACAACTTCAAGTTGACGCTAATCCATTTGAAGTTTCAACTTTTCCCCACCACAAAACAAATTCTTCAACCTGTTTTCTTTCCGTTCATGTGTTTTGCTACGCCATCGGTAGTTTGACATTCTCAAGAAAACCAGTAAAATAAAACTCCCATAAGAGCAATGCTAACCTAACAAGGACTTTATAAATGATGAACCTATCTTGACATATCGACGTTAAAGTCTCGCAAAGAAAAGAAACTTTGTCACAATTTTGTCTTTATTTACTTTTCCAGGTAGTGGAAGACTGGAAGTATGTGTCGATGGTGCTTGATCGGTTCTTCCTCTGGATCTTCACCCTGGCCTGCATCGGCGGGACGTGCGGCATCATATTCCAGGCTCCCTCCCTCTACGACAAGCGCATTCCCATTGACCAGGAGCTCACGGGAATCCCCTTCGGATCAAGTTACTTCAACAAACCAGCGGACATTGGCTTCCCCGAAGAATAGGACGCATGCAGGAACTCTTGGGATGACCAAATTCTTTTCAGAAGGATGCTGGTGTTATTTTCTGCAGGTAACATGATACGTGCTCATTTAAACTAAATATACGATTACAGTCCAAAACGATATTAATTGTTGATGACGTATTTCAGTCAGTTTCCAAATTCGAGAACTTAGAATCAAAGAGCATTGAAATGGTGTTATGGACGATCAGAACCTGACTTTGGATATAATTTTCTTTAAGAAAATTTGTCAACAATTATTTCGCTATTTTTTAAATCTATAACGTGTTCGTAATGCTTTTTTCAGCAGCTGAACTCCAATTGCTTAAAACGTTTCTGGGTGAACCTATACGCCTTAGGATTTACATTTACAAATGGCTAAATGTTATTAAACAAGAAAAATGTAAAAGTAAAGGAAAAGTAATGAAATGTTGTAATCAAATAGGAATGAATCCGGCCTCCTCGGTGACGTGTTTCTGACGCCGTCTCCTTGTGATCAAGGGGTACCGGGTTCGATACCCGATAGAGGCACATACTTCTTTGGATCTCACTTTCAACTAAAGGCCCAGTCCCGATTGGTCTGTATGTGCATAAATGTAGGCATGAAGTTAACAGTTCAGATAAACAAAACAGTAATATTTCAAACATTAAGCTGTGTGTTCAATGAAGTGTTTACATGGTTTTACATTAGCCACTTCGAATTGCGAGGCAAAAGTCTATCAACGTTTATTTTAAGTCCACTTTATGCTGAAATAGGCTAATCGGGACGGAGTTTAAAGTGGAATGTCAACAACTGTTCAATGTGACTTAATCGGCTATCAAAGCTGGATTTCCTTGTGTACAAGGCGACAACGTTACCACCATAGGCCAAGCCTATTTCTAATTTTAAAATGTTAGTGTGAGAAACATAGTGGTGCGAGTCAGTACAATGTGATTTTCTAGAAAAGAATGTGTTTTAATTGTATGCTTAGTTTTCAGCTATTTCCTATACGTAAAAATACCTTGACTAAAAATGAAACCACATATTATTTTTACTATAAATCTAAAAATGTGGCATATGTACGAGGTAGGAAATGTCTAGGAATAACTCAAATTTTGAATATTTTTGAAATTTGAATTTCCATCGCTACGATTCTAATTACCATCTGGAACAACATATGACTAAAAATCTCATCGTATTCGTGGTTATTACCTTCTCTATTCCATTTTTATCATGTGTAAAGGAATCCAGTACCACATAATCTCCATATTTGGTTTCAAGGGAATTGATTTTATTCTCATTTCCAAACTTCTGCAAATAACATTTAGGAAGATCATAATCAATAAATGGTCAGAGTTTCAACCTTCGGCCGTTGAAAATCTCATTTAACCTACGAAAATTGAACGTAAACTCGATTTGAGGAGGAAATTGTTATTTATTTGATGACGATCACATTGATTTTAAAAGAGTTTAGCATCGAGGATGCTCCTATGGGAGAAATGTTTTGTATTTCCGATTTATGACGAAATCTAATTTCATGGCTGTCCATTTGTTTCAACCTGCCATACACACAACTGTGCTTATTTTGTCCTTGCATTCACGAATATGCGGATCGATGTATGTGAAATACATACGTGTTTCAATGTTTGAGTTTGATGCAAAAATATTCGTTATGTTGGGCGGATTTAGAAACGTCATTTGAATTTATAAAAATACCTATCACTGGCGATGATATTGAAATATAATAATGGTTTTCTAATGCCTTTACAGACCACAGAAACATTGTTTTCTTCCATAATACTAACTAAAAGTTATGTAATGAATAACGAAATCTAATAAGGGTAATAGGAAATGTTTATAGTAATGAAAACATTGTTCATCCTCTTCCTGAAACTTAGAATTCCAAGGATAAATAATGTATTTATGTAACAAAGTAAATTTCTAATGATGAAACAAAAACAGCTTTCTTTAAATGTGTGTAAGATATAATTCACACACAACATAATTTGCATTGTTTGTATTAACATTAATTTTTCAATACTTTGTGTCCAAACAAAATTTATTTTATCAAATCAGTTAACACGTTACAAATTTTTAAAAATAAAAACTAGAAATATGCCAATTATACTGTGTAAATACAATCGAATAATGCATATAATAGGAAAGATTTATTCATGATATTTTGTGAATTGACTTCTCACTTTTTGAAACTAATAAATAAATCCCCAGTTATTATTTTAGTCAAGAGATGGAAGAGTGGGTATTATTCTATAGAGTATCTACGTTATATGATATTTTGTGACATTCATTGAGAAACTCTATACTACATGCATTTTTTTACAACCCATTGCCCTAGTTAATTATTATTTTAAAGTAAGAAGAAGCATCCGTATCATTGGATGTCTGCACAATCATATCATGTTATCTGCACACCAATCCCGAATGGTAAGAACCAATCACCATGTTGCCTCTTTCATGTCATAAATTCTTTCACATATGTGTACATATGTACGTGCATATAAGTACATGTTTGTTCGAATATATATTTCTAAGCATAAGTACATGCAATTATCACATGATCAAATTCATATTGTATAACTAGGCACGCTTAAGTAAGTTTAGTGTACAATAAAAATTCGTGTAAACGTCACTACTTAAACTGCTATGTGTACATTGTAAGTCACGAACATTGCACCATGTTTTCCAGGGAAAATTTATTACTACGATCTGATTAAGTATGTAATATACAATCAATGATCAGTGCGTATGTGTTGTTATGAATCACTCGCAAATGATTTGTATGTAACGAAGAAATATATAATACATACACACATATATATATATATATATATATATATATTTATGATGATATATGTTAGCAGAAGTTTACAATCTGAAATGTAAAGTTTGTTATAGCCTATGTTAGAATTAGCATAGTTGTTGTATGTGATGTAGGATTACATTTAAATTATATATAAAATGCTTTTCCTAGTTGGATATAATATAAGAATACATATTAGAATTAGTGATTATCGAAATAACATTTGTTAGCTTTATTTATTGACACTACTACATTAGGGTGCGTGTTGCATCAAGTATAAAGTTTCTATAGGAATATTTCTGTAATAGTATTGTTTGCAGTCTTTATCCTGATCAAGGATATAACAAGAATTTATATGAGTGTTGAGAATTAGGTTAACGATGCTCGTAATTGACTTACGCTTTCACATTTCATGTCTACAAAATAAGTTAACTTACAGAAAGAAGAGAATGGAAAAATAAAGTGATTTTTCATTACAGAAAGAAAGTAGAATAGGGGAACGGAATTGTGTACACATTAAAACATCTCGCTTCATTCAAAATCCACTATTTGTGCAAGTTGGAGGCTGATTTGTTAAATGAGGACCTTTTAAAAATAAAATTACGTTTAATCGATTGCTGATGTAATGTTTTAATGTTCGTAAAAAGTGACGGGATTAATATGCATTCAATTTACAATCTAAAGGGCATACATGATCACCTTGAAAATGATATTGCTATTGAAAAATAGATAAGAATATTACGATGGGGGAAAATTAATGAGATCACAAATAGCTATAAGGAGTATTTCGGATATACCCAATCCCCGAAACATCCCTTTGTTCTACAGAAAAAAAATAACAAAAGAAAACAATTACTCGAGTTAGGATATCCCTTTCAAGAATACTAAGACTGGCAAAGCAATTTCATATCCGATTAGTTGGTTTGGAAAATATCCAAAACAGAAAATCTGATGCCGAAACAGAAATTTGGGTACCCGGATATCGGATAAAAATATCACTCTGTTTCCACAAGAGATTAAGATGTAGCAAGATAAATCAATTGAAGGGAAGGTTGCTAATGTGAAATGTGAAATATTTCCTGTAAACATTTAAATTTATCCGTAATATGTTGTATGATTGGGATAAAGACTGGTATTTGGTTCCTTTAGGAAAACGAGTGAGTCGTAGGCTTCAAGGAAACTTGAAACATTTTATTAGTTTTTTTGTGTACTGTTTGCTTCTTTACGAACTGTTTTTGCCAATAGAAAAGGTTTGAAAGATCACTTTGCATATGAACAGGATTGATTGACGAATTCGAGCAATATAAGGTACGAGAAATGCTAATAAAATCAACGAGTTTGAAATAAAATATTATTACAGAACGAAGAGTAATTGGTGTGACCGTTTAAAGCAAAGCTGTTTAGAACTATCAGAGATCTACTTAAGCAGTAACTTGACTTGATTTTTCTGAGTACAAATATTGTGTTGTGTTAACTGGCGGAAGTTGCCATCAATCTGATTAGTATTCTAATAAAACACATTTCAATAATACTTCATAACAACACCATAGTACTATTTAAAAAAAATGTTCATTATTCTCATAATTTTAAAGTATGTATATAATTAAGAGGCATAATGTGTTTTGTATACCTTTAAGTAATAACTACCACAAAATGTTCAAAAAATTGATTGAGGTAAATTGTTAAAATGAACACCCTTGTTATCCTTAATGGAAATTATTAACGGATATTAATTTTCCAAACTCGTTTCAGCTGCTACAGAACTAAGCTATAGTTGTGAATGTTAAGAATTGACGAACATTTTTAAGGTGTAACTGTTGAATGCTACGTATTGATTGGAAAGATTTTTTCATTAAAGTAAAAGATAATGCGATCATTTCTGGTGCATCAATCGCATTAAATAATGCAACATTAAGTGTGAAAATTATATTTGGTATTAATGTCTGGCCGCGGTCAGCAACTTATTACATTACATATAACGGAGACACGTGTTGATAATAGATGTATGCGTATATAATTGTTAAATTGAAATGTTTTGAGGATTTGTACAATTTCAAAGAACCAAATTATTCACTGGACAATGTTTAAATTTGTAAAAAATATTCTCGACTGTTCAAAATTGTGCAGAGGTCAAAGTAAAATAATAAAAGTATTGTTGCTTTAAAGACTTAGGTTGAATTAGGTTTCGTAGATACTTTTATTATAATTAATTTTACTACATGTAATGCAAGAAGGTATAACATGTTCGACCTAGAATAACAAATTATATATTCTCTGTTATACGGTATATTCATGTTGTCTAATATTAAAGGTTAACTAATACATGTAAGCCATGAAAAACTAAAGGAAGTTATATTGTAAAAATTATAGAAAAAGGCCAAATTATTTTCAGTCTATTTACAACTTAGTTTTTCCGATACAATTTTAGTTATATTCTTGACAAAATTGTGCATTAGAGATTGATTGTGCAAGATGTATTTGTATTACATGGTGACGTTGTCTCTGTCGATAAATATATTCGAGATTGAATGTCATCTTCTATTTCGGGTGCAACTTGTATTTCAATTCTGGATACCATGTGTAACAACGAACTAGGAACAATTGTTAATTACTTGTTAATATTTATTTCATTTGTACGATAGTCTCTTGCCGTTTCTAAATCACCACATTTGAAGTTACGAGAGAATTACTAACAATAATTACTTCAAATTTATAGGTTACACTAGATACAAATATTCTACTCATACATTTAGAATATAGCATTATTAATTAAAGAACTGTTTGAAAAGAGTCATATTTTAAATGTAATTTCAGCACCATGGCCTTGCGGTCTAAGGCGTCAGGCTTTGGGCTCTGACTACGGGACGCGTCAGTCCTCAGGGGGAAGCGTAACAACTTTTCTCCTGAGATTTCGGCCTGTATATGGTACCGATGGCCATCCACCATCGTGAAGAAATTTGGGAGCTACGAATGGGTAGTGTAACCCGTTCGTGGAAACCTACAATGACGACTGGGGTTCGTCGTGCTGACCTCACGTCACCCTGTAACTGGTTGGATGATCAGCCACCTCTGCTGAGGTGTTCGATCATTCAACCAGTTACTGGATGACGTGTGGGAGTGAGGCCTGCAGTTAGAAGTTAGGCCGTTGCCCTCAAAGGCTATCGCACCACGGGTTTCATTTATGTTATTCTAATTACTGCATAGATTTATTTGTTAATATTTGTTAGTCTACAACCTCAAATGATTTCTTTGAATTTCTGCTCGAAACTCAATATTTTGAGCAACTAACCAGTTTTCTAAGAAGCTAATTATATAATTTCTGAAACTGGTTCACTAAATCCCCTTCCATACTAGATTTTCTGTTTGGAAGTGGAAGTAAAGTTTTATCAAGTAGTGTACAATTTCTTACATTACATGATATGAAATCAGAAATTCTGGCAATTATTGTTTCTTGAAATACTTATTAAGTAAAGATTATAATTTTAATACCGAATAGATACTGTAGCTTGAACAAATTCAATTTTTGTATTTATCTCGTAATTAAAAAATTCGAAGACATTAACATGCAATACAAACAACATATATTTCTGTAAATGCAAGCTTATAATTTTGGTTAACTTAAAATTGATTTAATTTATCCAATTTGCTGATTACAACACATGAAATTCATTCTAATTAAGAGAACATGGCTATATTCAAAATGCAACAGAAACTTGAGTGCATGAAATTGATGTAACCAAATAAATACAATGATAGTTACACTATTCAGCAATGTCGAAACTCGTGAATCTGCTGGCTTTTCATTTTGTATGCAAGTTTGTATTGATTAATTGATTTTAATTTTAATAATCTAATATTACAATTTATCGATAGTGAACAAAATGAATGTAATGCATAGTGGTTAAATAAGCTTAACTGTTGTTCGAGAGTGACCTATACGAAGATCAATTTGTGTTGCGTTGGTTTTGATATATTCTACGTATTCATAATATAATAATGCATAACTTCATTAAAATTAAAATTCTGGTACCTTTCCTCATGAATCATATTCTGAGTATGTATAAATTGGGTTACAAATTAATTCATAGAAATTTATATTAAGATAAGTTTGTATTTATTTACTGTCTCAATGCCTGGAGTTCTATCACACTCACTGTATATATATATCTATATACGAGTATATTCATAGAATGTCATTATGTTTGTGTTCTTTGTCCATGTCGTATCATTATGATGTTAAGTTTCTTGGATTGTTAATAATAAAATGTTACACGAAATTATATGAGTTACTATAATTCAATTCCTAATTCTTGTTTTGTGAGCATGTATAGATACGGTGAGTTTAGAAAATTGCCAAGCAATGTTTAGATACAATTTAGTCTTATTATTGTAAGTCAGATGAAATGCTTTAAAAATTCTTAATAAACGCGTCAAGTTATCGTCAGTACTCCTACAGAGCTGTCGGACAAAACAAGTAAACAACTTATTAGCCACAAACTAGAATCAAAACAAGTTTTGTGATGCGTTTTACGCTAATGAAAACTCCACAAGTTCGAACTCTCTGTGACAACCTATTCAATAGTTCGGAGCAATCGAAAGCAATTTTTGGTGTGTGCGAAGGTCACCAAAGTTGGTACGTCAACACTAGAAAGAATTTCGGTGAAGCCTTTCTAAAAATTAATTCCTTTTACGATATCTCAAATAGTTTTATTGGCGATTTACTTAGGGGAGGAAGTCAGTAGTTGATCCAGTGGTTTGAATTCCACGTAAAACTGTAGATCCAATCCCATCTAGCTTGTGCGTGTAGAGGACTTGATAATATTATGTTATTAACTTTTCGTTAAATTTTTTCTATCCAAAATAATTTTCGTAAAGAAATAAGTGAAAGCAGGGTTATGTTTTGCATAATAAATAATTTCAGGATACTTCGTAGGCTTAATGGTAGGGGGTAGATAAGACTGTAGATTATCGAGGGTCTGGTGTCTGAATTCCCAGCCAGTACCGACCCTCTGCGAGACTTGTGTTGTGTCATGACAATGTATATTTGTGAGTGTTCTCTCATAAAATTAATCTTATTACAATTCATCCTGATCATCGCGATTAGCCAAAGATGGTAGAAAAACTATGTAAAACGTTATAGTACATCCTCCAGTTTGCCACACTTGAGAAATAACGAATTGTCTTCGAAGATTGTGATTAATGTAAATCTAACTGTCTTTGGACGAAAGTAATATCATATTGATTGATTGAATTAGGTTATTTGACACCGCTTTTCTGGCACTTTTGGCTAATAGCGACGATGATGATGAATGACGGTATGGTGAAATTAATGACGGGACTCATTCAGGCCGGGATTTGAACCCGGATACCGTAGCGTCGTAGCACGCTACGCTAACTATTGTACCACGAAGGTCGACTAATTTCATATCGAACATTAAAGTAATAATAATAATAACAACAATAATAAAGTTTACTGAAGTTGTAACATATTTTCACTAACTTGAAAGAAGATATGAGTTGTTACGGATATAAGGGGCGAACTCGCAAAATAAAATAAAAGTTGCGGGAATCTGCAGTTTTGCAAACGTCTGTCCTATTCTAAAGCAAACACGAGTGTGATTCAATTGAAAACCTTAATTACTTATTATGAGGCAAATGACGAAATACAGAAACATTATACATACATCATTTTTCGTACCAATGACGTGCATTGCACGTATTCCAGCGCTCCGGAAGTGCATGGATACCTCGTGAGAAGAATTCTTTTGGTAGTGACTGTAACCACTCGTGCGGAGCGGTTTTCATCTGTTGATCGCTTCGGAAATGCTTGCCTTCCATCGCCTCTTTGATCCGTCTGAACACATGAAAGTCGCTGGGGGCGAGGTCTGGTGAATAAAGTGTGTGTGTGTGAGACATTCAAATTTCATATTCTGGATTGTCGCAACCGTTAAACTGGCAGTATGCGGTCGGGCATTGTCATGCAGTAACAATACAAATGAAGTCAAAAGTCGTCGTTTTTACTCCTGATTGCAGGGCGAAGGTAATTTTGGATCAGATCTGCATAAGAAGTACTGGTCACTGTTACTCCCTTTTCCATGCAATGTTCAATTATTACCCCTTTTATATCCCAGAAGAGAGTGAGCATGACTTTTCCTGCTGAAGGTTGGGTGCGGAATTTTTTGGATTTTGGCGACGAGTTTTTGTTTCAGATTGGTGAACGTGCACCCAGGTTTCATTTCCTGTAACAATCATTTTCAGAAATCCATCATCTTCGACCTGGAAACAACGCAATAGTTCCTCACAAGCACCGACGCGACGGTCTCACAATTCAGCAGTCAACTGACGTGGCACCTATCTCGCCGACACTTTATTAAATCGCAGCACATCATGGACACCATTGTGTGCTGAACCAACACTAATATCCAAAATGACGGCTATTTCCTTCATAGTAATACGCCTGTTCTCTTTCACAAGCTCTTCACTGCGGCGATGTTTTCGTTCGTCAGTCCGCGGTGTGCCTAGCCCGGTCGCGGGGCGCCGCTTTTAAAATTTCTGCACCACTCGCACACTTGCTGCAGGGACATACACGAATCACCGTACTGCACTTTCATCCTGTGATGAATTTCAACTGGTTTAAATAGAAGGAGTATGTTCAGATAAGAAATGAAGCCAAGGAAGCACAAAGAAAGAATCATTGGAAGAGTTCGGGTTAGAAATAGAGAAAAAACTATCAAGGGAACAGTAGAAAATTCTGGCAGATAGTAAAGGAAATGACAGGAAAATATGGGAAAAGAATAAGGAACATAGAAGATGAATCAGGAAAGATCCAAACAAAGATTGAAAATATAGACCAAAGTCGGGCCCCCAATTGATTTATCGATTGTATATATTTTAATATTAAAGTAAACAATGGTTTTTCATTGTTAAAATACTCTCTAGTAACTTGCCGAAGGTCTCCCTGTGTCAGAATCCACTTTAGGCAACACTGCCAAGAGAATTCTCAATTATAGCAAAAGGTTGCAAAAATGAGCGTTTTGAAAAAGTACTCCAAATTCGGACCCCCTACTAATATTTGTAAAACAAATATTATAAATGGCAATTGAATGGTAATTTAAAGTAGAAAATATAAAACAAACTGAGATTATGTAATATTATGATGATCTTTTTAGACACAGTTACGTGAGTACTTATGTGTAAATTCATAGCAGAATGGATAACCTCCAAAACAATGTTTTGTAGTCGTTCTGCTCTAGCAGTTGGCCGACGAACAGACGGGCGTTTTCTGTGTCTCTTCAGGAACAAGGTGAGTCATTCTCGTCCGGTCAAACTGTATTTTTTAAAAGGATAGTCAATATTGTTCCGTTCCGTTGATATGCCATACGTCTTAAATCTGAACGCGTTAGACCAAAATACGTTCTCTCCATCGCTAAACAATACTCAACAACTTCCACCTTTAGCTCTGGTGTAAGTACAGTCAGACGACCCATTTTTGTCTGGGATGTTTCTTCAGGATTCCAGTATCTCTTACTGGATAACACGTTGTTTTAGAAACAAAAGTATTAGCAGCTTTCTTCCAGCCCATTTTCTTCGTTCTCATTGCACCTATCGCTCTGGCCATCGACTCATGGGACCAGCACATTTTCTTGTTGCTTCTGCCTTTTCCTGACATTACTTGTAACCTACAAGTGACCGAGCCTTCCGCAAGATATAACGGGAAAATGGGGGTCTGACTTTGGAACATGAAGGGGCCCGACGTAGGAAAAAGGCCATTGTTTCGAAATGTCGCCATAGCCACTTGATACCTTTACCAAACTATTGTATAATCACATATGTTCTTAGATCTACTTTACTTTTACATATTAGTAATGCGACACAAACATTTACTAATGTAGAAGTCAAAATATGATGAAATTACTGACCGTTGAAACATTTTCCCTTCAGCAGGTAAAGAGAAATTCATGCACCCACCACACGCTGCTACTCAAAACGAAATAAAAATTAACGAGGCCACTGGCTCGTGACGTCATTCAGAATAGTCTAAGGTGGTTCCTTGAAAAGATAAGCTGGGGGTCCGACTTAGGGGGTGGGGTCCGATTCGGTCACTTCCTCTATTGAAGACATGGAATAAGTATTACGAAAACACATTTAGAAATGAAAATGGGAAGATGAATGAAGAAGATGCAATAGAGAGTGCAAATGTAGAAGAGGATGGAAGAGAAGAAATAAGAATGCAAGAAGTGGAGGGTGCAATAAAGAGAGTGAAATTAGGAAAAGCAGCAGGAGCAGACGGGGTATACCCAGAACTAATAAAGATGGGAGGAAAGAAAGTTGTACAATGGTTGTGGAAGATTTGTAATGAAGCATGGAAGAGAATTAGAATACCCAAAGATTGGGAAAGAAACATGATCAAACCAATACACAGAAAGGGTAGCACTGTGAAATGTGAAAATTATAGAGCAATCTGTCTACCTTCAGTAGCTCTAAAAATATACACAAGAATCTTAGAAAGAAGGCTAAGAGATGGAGTAGAGGAGGAGTTAGAAGAAGAACAAGCAGCTTTCAGAAGAGGAAGACAAACGCAAGATCACATTTTCACGCTACGACAAGTTATAGATAAATTCCTTAGCAGAGCAAAAGAACCATTTCTAGCCTTTTTGGATTTAAAGGCAGCTTTCGATATAGTACCACGACAACAACTATGGCCAGCATTACAGAAAATAGGAGCCTTAGAAAAACTAGTAAGAAGAATACAAAGTGTCTACAAGACAGTTTAAGGAATAGTGAGAATAGGAGGCGAGAAATCAAAAGAATTTAACATGAACAAAGGAGTTAAACAAGGAGATAGTCTCAGCCCCTTACTATTTATAATACTAATGGATCAAATACACAAACAACGTAGAAGAAGAACTCAAAAATGCAAGGTTGAGAATAGGATACTGAAACCAGTTTATGTACAATCACTTCTGTATGCTGATGACATAGCATTAATAACATCAACTAAACAGGAACTACAACATACAGTAATAGAATAGGGCAGATCAATACAAGATAGAGAAATGATAGTGAACCTAAAGAAGAGTAAAGTAATGCACATATCAAAGCATGGAAATGAAGAGAGATTGGAAATAATATGGCAAGGAGAACAGCTGGAACAAGTGAGTAGATATGAATATTTGGGAACAATAATAATAGGCGATGGCAAAGTAGAAGAAGAAATAAATAACAGAGTTCTAAAAAATAAAATATATTACCAAATAAGTAATACAATAGTAGGAAAGAAGGAGGTACAAGAAAATACTAAATCAAGGATTTATAAAACCATAATTACACCAAACAATGCTCTATGGCATAGAAAGCTTAACGGTTCAAAATAAGCACAAAAGTAGATTAACAGCAACAGAGATTAAATACCTCAGAAGAGCCGTAAGAAAAACCAGACGAGATAGAATCAGGAACACTAAAATCTGGAAACAGCTTCAAGTAGAATCAGTTGAAGAGATAATAGAGAGAATAACACTGGGCTGGTATGGTCATGTCATGAGAATGGGAGAAGAAAGAAAAACTATACAAGTAATGGAAGCGAGACTAGAAGGAAGGAGAGGAAGAGGAAGACCTAGAATAGAATGGGAACAATACCTGTCAGAGATGGTTAGTAAAAGAGGGAAGACACTAATTCAAGTTAAGAGAATGGCGCAAGATAGGAAGAGGTTTAGCAGATGGCTGAAGGACCCCGACGCTTAACAGCACGAAGGGGAAGAAGTAAGTAAGTAAGTTAACACCTTCACTACTCAAAAAACGCATCACAGATCGCTGCTCTAAGGCGGTGGATGTAGACAATGGGGCGGCCATCTTTGCACTGACGCTGCTTCCTTCTTCAGTGTTGCTGCATCATGTTGCCACCTGTTGGTCATTCTTTCAACCACAAGGATAACTCCTGCCCACTTAAAAATCAATCGTACAACTTTTCGGAATTTTATTGCACTTTTAAGGTTTTCATTGAATAACCCTCGTATCAAGAGTATTAGACGTTGCGTGAGTTCCTACAGTCGTAAATGTATAGGATACAACAACAACAACAACAACAAAAATCGACCTTTGTAGGATTCGCTCTCAATATCCGCAACGCCTCGTATAGCAACTATCATGACAAAAATGATAATTTCGCTTTTTCTTTCAACGTTTTGCCATGATTAAAGGCGTAACAGTGTACAGCACTATCTGAAACCTCACACGTTGCAGAACCACGTATCTACTTCGCGGAGTGTTCTACTTGAGTGTTCCTTCACCGAATTTTACGCCCTTGTTGCAAAGTCGATAGTTTTAGCAGTCGCCGACTAATTTTGAGGGTAAGCGAGATTGGTAACTCAGTTAGGAGCCTCGGTGCAGGGAAATTGCTTCGTAAGCGACGAGTAATTTGATCAGCGAGACGAACGTGCCAACCAGTAGACGCCTCTCAACATACTTCAAGATAGCAACTTTCTACGTAGCACAGTTTCATAAGAGAATTATTACTCATTGCGGTCAAACTACGCATATTATTAAAGAACCATTTGTTATAGTGGAGGTCAGGGTGGGACACAAATCATCTTCTGTACTTCATACTGAGCGTCACAAGTAATGCTTACGAACAGTGGCGGCGATTGGGTTCCAAAACTGGAGGTCAAGGACAGTTTACTATCGCTTGATAGATAAGGGGGCACAAGTGGCAAAAAGTGAAGGGGGAGCAAATGCCCCCTACGCCCCCTAATCGCCGCAACTGCTTACGAAGTTAGTAAATACGTGGATTGGAAATTTAATAGTGGTAACTATTTATTCTCAAATGACACAAAAGAGAAACCTCTGTGAAACTTTTACAGCCCTTCGATGTAGTCACCAGCATTGTGTACAACCATTGCCAGCGGTGTGGAAGTCGTAGTATTTCTGTAGCAGCGCCTGTTCTCTTGATGGTTTGAATGGAGAGGTGTATTTCCTGAAGAATCTCTGGAACAGTTCGGAAGCTTCATCTCCTTATCTGACCACATCTCTGCAGTCACTAAGGGTTCCATGCGTATGCTAGGTCTCCTCTATCGTTTTACTGAAATAAACAACATGTCTGCTCTCGGCACTTTTTACAAATCTTTCGATTCACCTAAACTTGAATACTGTTCTCCGATCTGGTCTATGGCATGCCCCTCAAAATTAGATAGACTAAATTCTGTTCTAAATTTCTTCCTGGCCATTGTTCGACACCGAATTCCATCCACAAAACATTTACAAAAGTCCGTCCTTCTGAAAATGCTAAATATCCATACCCCTCATGATACACACATACGTGCAGACCATATTTCCCTCCATAAATAACCAATGGGAACATAAGAAGTGATCGCCTTCTTCAAGAAATTCACTTTCGAGTACCGTCCCGCACCACAAGGAGCACTCAGCTTTTCACATTTCAGAAACCCAGATTAAGCCTAATACAGCGTTCTCTCTTCCACAGACTACCCAACCAATACAACACTCTACCAAACCAAGTTGATATTTTTGAAAACCAGTCACATTTTAAAAAGCTACTGTGTAACAACATGTAATCCACTTTATCGCATATGTATGTATGCACAAACGTGAAGTATGAAGGGAAAAATTATGTATTTTAGTTTATGTTATTATTATTTATTGTTACTTCCATTATTTTTTGTTATTTCCATTGTTATTACATTCCAATGTAAAATGGCCAAAGCTGTATTTGGAATTCTGTGGTAAATAATAAATAAAAGTCACAGGTGCAGGTAGAGCATCTGCCAGCCACATCAAGCTTACTAATCAGACATAGGTTGCGCTATATGTGCCCGAGCATTGTCCTGCAAAATGATGTGAGGATTCAGCAGAAAGTATCCTCTCTATTTTTGCAACGGAGGTCGTAGGTTATGTTTCAAAAATGAACAATAACATTGCGCATTGAAAGTTTGTCCTGGAGGTACGACGACAATCACCAGAAATGTCACATTATTGGGGTTCTGACTACACAACTTCAGACCGCCAACTCCAACGATACTCTATTCCTCTCGTCACTGCGCATGCGCCTCCATTTACTGGAAGGTAGCTTAGGTATCAAACTAACATGTGGTATAAGTGAGAAGCACCGGTTCCGTTTCGTGGCGTGGGTGTGCGAAGTGCCACGGAACAAGGTGTGAGGCATTTGAATGCTTTCGTTGTTTTCAAGGAGGCCATGGATGGTATTAGCAGTTCTTCCTTCCTTCCTACATCTTCAGATGCAGCGATTTGCCCTCCGTAAAGAGTACGAAGATGATACATCCTACGAATTTTCTGATCAAGTTCTAAGTTTCAGGAATTTGCTTAAATATGAAATCACCTCAACAACATACAAAGTTTCTTCTCCTTGATAACTCTAAACTAGCTTCCGGTGTTCTCTGTGCGGCCTTCTGTTTGTTTCTTGCTCTTCCAGTAACAGTCGCGACTGAAGAACTATGCTTCTCAAAATTGAAACTTACGATCTTCTGGAAGGTAGTGTAGAGTAATATGATTCAGGCCGAATTTAGCGGACTCGGTAATCTCACTGTTGAACGTGAAAGGGCAAGGTCTATTGATGTGACGTAATAGTCGCATTCGCAACACAGAAGTCAGCTTTCTGTTAAGAGGGGCATTGTCCTCGTATTTGTCTTTTCTTCTTTTGGACACAGAAATGTCAAAAAATATAAGTTGTAATTTATCAAAAATTTCCAGGTATATGTTCGATTTGGATAATTATTAACTGTTAAATGTAGCCACAACCAGCCATTCAAAGAAAATACTAAAATTTCTTGGAAGAATCTGACTGTACATGGGGACCGAAATTTGTTTCTTGCGGGCGTGTAGTTAACCATTTTGTTACGCCATTTCGTCAAATATTTAATACTACAAGAACATTTCAGACAAAAAAATAGATTTACAATTATCATCTAAGTCCTGAAATTTAAAATTAACTGGTGTGCCTCCCGGATGGCGCGCAGTGGTAGCGTCGTCGCCTTGCAATCAAGGGATCCCGGGTTCGATACCTTGAGGAGGCACATAGTGGTTCGGATCCCACTTCAAACTGTATGTCCAGTCCCGATTTAGCCTTTCTGTGCATAAAGTGGGCTTAAGAAACAACAACAATTCAAAACTAACTGGTACAATTAATGTGCAACAAAGTCAAAATGACTATATTTTGAGAAAAAGTCAAATTAGCTATATACTAATTGATTGTACCAAAGATGCAACACATATGAAGCAAATAACTATCGTTTAAAGATTTGTTAATATTAAAACAGATTGTGTAGAAGAGCTAGTAGTTAGATATTTTTGGCGCCCTAGACAGGATTGTGGTTTAGTACCGCCCTTACCCCTTATTTATTTTCTTCTTATGCCATGGTTTGTGATATTTACATTCTAAAAATTTTGAAATGAGGAAACAAAAAAAAAAAACTAATTGAAAATAAAAAAAATAAGTTATATTTTAAAGATTCGTACTTTGAATTTCTGATTTGTTTCCCAAAAAAAATTAACATATTTAAGGATAGTTTAGTTATGTCCTAGTGCCTGAGGAACATCTAAAACATACTATACTACTTTGGTTTAAGTGTAAATTTCTCCGTCACATATTATTGAATATGATTTGAGTCAGTAATTTATTATTATTATTAATAATAATAATATTTAAATATGATAATTTGCTGACGTATCCTTGAAGATTTTTTATCGACTCAAATTGACATTTCAAATTTAAAGAACGGATAGGGATCTCGCGATATGTTGCTACGCCACTGTATACAGCAGTGTTGCCACTATTAAATTTCTAAGCCACGTATATTACTCTCTGAACATCATGTATATACGATTGCGGGAACGATGAAAAGGTGATTGAGTTAACAGAATACTACACAACACAATACATTCGGCTCTAAAAGCATAGCCTTTGGTGAGCCTTGATGTCCTCGACAATTAGCCTCCAATCCTATTTACTTAGACCTATATCAATAATTCCTCAGCTTAACAAAATGTAAGAACATCATTAGGAGCTAAACCATTACCTTCTCAATATGAAAGCCTCATGGCTTGCTCCGGTCACGTGACTAAGCGTCATCAACTGGAGGCGAGATAGCCGCCATGTTTGATTTGCTTCTTCGGAATCAATGTTGGACCTATTTAGTGAATATGGAATTGTAATGCAAATTTACGAACTGTAATCGAGTTTACATGACGTGTAAATATGCTTAAATGTGGAATAGGTATGGTGTATAAGTCTTGTGTACTAAATTGCAGAGGCAATTACAATGAAAAAGGTAAGAGTAACGTTCACATTTCTTCAAGATGTTAAAAATGAGAAATTTTAGGGCAATTCCATGTGATTCAGTCACTACGAAAAGATACAAGTTAAGTAACAAATGTTTTATACTAAAAAATAAATAAGAGTAATAGTTCATGATGTAAACATTTCATGTGTCCGGAATAGGCATCAAATATACTCGTAAATGTGGACAACATGTCAACATTTTTTTAGAAATATCAAATAATTTACCCTCAATAACAAACGTTGGTTAATATTACGTCTACCAAAGCAATTTGTTAGTGTAAATTTTATGCAAGCATTCGATAAATTATTCATATTATTTACACAAGTTTTCAGTTTCAAAATGTGCTTAATGAAAAAAACTATACAACGGGGCAAAGTTGATACGTGTGTACATTTATTCTTATTTTATCCCGCTTTATGCTTCTTTATGCTAATCGGAGGCTAATTGAAGATACGTATGTTGTACATTCAAATACAAAGTTTCGATGTGTAAGAAGAACTTCGATGAAATGTTCGTGTGTAAAACTATCCAAGAATATATTACTTATGTTTCAAATACAAATGGTTTCACACAGAAAGCATTTTGTTACCTAGCTATGTTAATATGAACTACAAATCAAATGTATTAAATTTTTAAGACTGTTTCACATGAACTGCTTTTTATATTTTGTCTTTGTGAAGCTTCAATGTTCGTAACTTTGATTATTAAATCAGTGATAATGTTTGTTGTTTCATAATTTATTAACATTCTTCACGATTTTTTTTAACAAATGTAAAAAACAGTGTAAGGAAATATTCCAACTGTTTATTTCCCAATTGAAGGTTAAAATGGAAATATTAATCTGCTTTTTTCTTCAATGAAACACTTAAGTTATTGTCACAGATCTAACTAACGACAATGAAAAGATTCAATTTGTTTATTATCTTTCGTTCAATAAAGTCAATAGGATCGAAATTACAATGTGACAAATGATTTAGGTTTAGTCTTTGTCACAGAAATGTAACATTGCCCTTGTACCTATTTCTTTTGCTTTTGCTGCAAGAATATAGAAATTAAGGATTTGTATTGAGATTGTATAGCTACACAGAATATCTGCATTAATTGGTTGATTAATTTTGGGTAAACTTAAAGACAATTTAATTGATTAGGTAACTTGGAAAGTTTACGGTCAACCTAACACGTTTTTTGTTTTATTTAATCAATTGATTTTACAAACAAAAGTTCATACAAAAGCGGTTACGAGTTTTATTGTAGCTGACCAATATTCCCGATAATATTTTTCAAATATATACAATGTTTTAATTTTTCCGCCAGGAAGTTTCTAACGGTTTTCGACTCTTTCTTTGTGCTATGGTAGGAATTTTTGTGGTGGCCATAGTGACTTCCTGAATGAAAATTTTGGTGTAAATATTCAATATTAGGGTGACCAGACATACTCTTTTTAAGAGTATTATACTCTTTTCGAGGTTCATATACTCTATACTCTTTCCAATTTGCAAAAATCTCCAAATATACTCTTTTCCTTGCTATTTAATTTCATTCATTATTTTACGCGTAAAAATGCCGTAAAATCCACAGAACTGAAAACGTCAAGATATCAACAAACTGAAGTATTTACTCCTTGACTCCAGAATTTCCTATGAACAATTTCAAGAGTCATTTTCATATTCCATCAACAAGCAAAACATATTTCAAATTCATTGGAATTTAATGATAATGATTAGGGCTGAGCCGATACCACTTTGAACCGATACTGATACCGATACTTGAAAATTGCAATAATTAAAATTTGTTCAAAATATTGGTCAATATTGGTGTGTAAATATTCTCCAATCATATGCATCAACATACCAAGAAATTTGCTTTAGAATATTCAAGAATTGCATCAGAATATTAAAATAGATATTATGTAGTCACAAAATATAGTTTTTCGTGCACAATTAGTGTAAAATAAAAAGAAAGTTTTAATTTAGCATAATTTCCAGGATACTTACATTGTCAAGAAGTCGAGCGGGCTTTTGCGGACCCCGTGAGAGACCAAAATGCCCGAAAGTATCGGCTGGTATCGGTAGCTGAATTCCAACCGATACATCGGCATCGATATCGGTTCAGCCCCAATAATGATATTTTTGAAACTTACTGAGCAAATTTCAAAAGCCGTTGAAAAGCATCTTGAAGATTGGGGGCAAAGAAAAGAATCAATGATGGGTAAGTGGAGGTCAGTGTGCAAAGATTTAGTATAGGCTGGGTCAAATTTTAAAGTGATTGTGCCTCTTAAAATTTCTTGTTTACCGTGCCTGGTACAAATGTTGGTTGTGAAATACTCTTCAGTGTTATTGAAACTTATTGGCGAGAGTAAAAAAGTACACTCCTGGTGTCAACACTCGAACAAGTAATGAAAGTGAAATTCAATGTGGATGACCTGTGAAGAGTTTAGACTGGCAATAAAGGATGAATTAAACATACTCAAGAAAGCAAAATCATCCCAGAAGTATGAATGATGGTGCCCATTGGCGAGTAAGTATCTCTAATTACATTAGACCCATAAGTAATTTGAATCTGTAGAATGTAAGCGACACATCGAAGGACATAGGTAAATATTGCTTACTTGTTCTTCCCTTATTTTTCTGTATCACTTGTCTAACTTTCTGTCCCGTCCCCCTAGTTTTTCGCCTTTCTCACTCGGTCTTAGAATATATTTATGCATGTTTATTCCTTCTTTTGTCGATATTTTTTTTTACTATCTTTTACTACTTCTCATTTTTCTATTTCTTTTTCTCCTTTTCTCTATCTCCGTCACCTTTCCTTTCGCCAGGCCTTCTCTTATCTCTCTTTCTCTCTGTATTTTCCTCCTCCCTAGTATCTCTCTCTTTTAGTTGTGTTTCCCTCGGTCTGTTTCTTTGTCTCTCACTTTATTTCTGCTTCTTCTTCTCTAGGTCGCTTTCTTCATTCTCTCCATATTCTTACTCTGTCTCTCTCTCTCTCTCTTCGTAATTGTCTTTCTATTTTTCTCTCAATACAGTCTTCTTCTTACCCCGTGTCTCGCTTTATTTGTTTCTTTGTGTGTATGTGTGTGTTTTCTCATGTCTCTTCTCCCATAAAACCAAGGACGTATCCAGGGGGAATGGCAACAGGAGAAATTACCCCCCCTCGATTTCAAATTTTACTCTCACAAATAGGACTCTGAAGTTGAACACCTAAAAGTACTGAAAAATGACTGATTTTTTTCAAATCGGTGGCTCAGTCGGTAACGCGTCTGACTACCATGCTAAAGGTTCCGGGTTCGATCCCTGGCAGGTTCAAATCCGGGAACTTTTCTAACGATGGAAGCGGCCCCGGCGCCCACCCAGCGTCGAATAACATGGATACCTGGGGAAAACCTTGGGGGGTAAAGGCGGTCAGGGGCGTGATGCTGATCACATCACCCCACTCACGACCGGATCAAGAAAGTGTGGGGCGTTACCCCCACACCCCCTATACGCCTTCATGGCGTGGTGCTATGCACAGGGGAGCACTTTACTTTTTACTTTTTTTCTTTTTTACCTTTTTAGAATGTAGGCCCATTTTATAGGGGCTATAATAGAAGCAATAACAAATAGCCACCCTTATTTTCGTTTTCTTTTTATGTTTTGTACATGCGCACCTTCAACCTATAGACTATACTCTTTTTGGTCAACAAATATCTGGTCACCCTATTCAATATTATAAATTTTTCTTCTAACTATATTCGTCGGGAGGGTAAGTGCCAAAATTTAACTTCATAAGAGAAATAAATATACCTTAATTATCTACGGTAAAATTACGACAAGGAGTTTACAGCGTTAAGACGATCACCTCCAGATGATGACGTCTTGACTGAGCGCTGTGGCCTGAACCTCAAGATGGTCTTGGCTAAACCCGATGCCCTAATCTGACTGGGCCACAGATTAACTTCAAAATTATCATCAAGACGAAGTACTGCCATCTAGTTTCCCATTTTATTACTACAATTTTACGTATTTCAATTCTGGAATACAAAATTCTAATGATTTAAGAGAAATGGGGAAATAGATTACTGCCACGACTGGATAGCGGTAAATATGCGATAACGCCCGGACACCTTTCACTCATTTATTTTCTTAATTTTACCACTGGTACTTACCTATTTTGCCTTGCGGAACATTCTTTAAGGTGAAGAAGTTATGCCTTTTTTTCCATAAAATACTGTCAACTTTTGATATTACGATTGATTATTTGTCTTACTTGTTCCGCTTCTGTAATAGACAATATGGCGTGCACTCGTAATGTGTTTTGTCGATTTTCAGTGCGCAAGCAGTGTTTCAAACCTTCGTGACGGAAAATTACGTACTATTTCGATTTTTTTTCATGTTTACCTCCACAAACCATGCACGTTAGCCCCAAAAACCATCCACGGGTAGCCCCACAAACCATTGACATTAGCCCCAAAATCCATCCATTGACGTTAGCCCCAAAAACCATCCACGGCTAGCCTCCACAAACCATTCACACAAGGTTAGGTTAGGCCTGTTAGGTTAGGTTCCATTAGCACTCATTTCACCTCTAAATTCATCGAAAAAAGAAAGTGCGGCGAACATAGTTAAAAATAGAAATTTTCGTAAAAAGAAGGCACGTTTGGAAACACTGCAGAGATCGCGTGACTTTTAACGCTCTCGCCATCTGCACGCACACTATGGAAACAACGGCATAATGTGGCAGGCAATGCCAATTTCTTACGTAAAAAGTGATTAATTCTTGTTCGGCAGCATTAAACTACGAAGTTTTTACTTTCCGTGAAAGAAAATACCTCCAAAAACGTCCAGAATGCTAAAGAAACTCATTTCAGTAAGTACTTTCTCCTGTAAATTTGAAGAAATCCGTCCGGGCGATATCGCATATTTACCTGGATAGCTAAGTCAGAACCCTTGAGTAGAGAAGCTCTCTCTGCTAATCAATGCTCGAAACTGCACCTCGGCGTAATAGGTGTCCACAGTAGCGCTCAAAAGGATGGGACAGAGTGACAGTACACAAAAATTCTCAGAAGTTGGGAACTTAATACCGATTTTAATAAATGGTTTGATTAATTGATATAATATATATATATATATTAGTTTGCTTTTCTGCCTCTGTTGGCTAATCGCGAAGATGAGAACGAGTGATGATATGATGAAATTGATGAAGGGACCCACACAAATAACATCCATGCCCAGGCCAGGATTCGAACTCGGGGCTCCTGTCGTCGTAGCGCGCTGTGCTAACTACTCTGCCACGGAGATTGGCTCCGTGCACATTGCAATGAAGGCACATAAGGGGATGTGAAGGTAGGGCTCAGCACATTCTCAACTCGGCCATTGTTTTAGGTGATTATGCTGATGTTGACTGAGCTTGTTTTTAAGTCAACTTTATGCACACAAAGGCTAATCGAGACTGAGCATACACTTTAAAGTGGGATCCGAACAGCTATGTGGCTCCACCTGGTATTGAACCTGGGGATCCCTTGATTACAAGTAGAACACGTTACCACTACATCATTGCGAATGCCCTTGGAGGTTGTGAGATCAACACTACGCTCCGGCCGCCGCTACTCCCCTCCTGGTACCAGTTTATTTGAGGCTGGGTGAACCGCAGAGCCCAACCTTACATCACCCACCCCGGGAATTGAACACGGGTCTCTCGCATGGCAGTCAGACACCATACCGACTAGACTATAGTGGCACCATATATGGTAATAATAATGCCCTAACAAGCGTCTCCGGCGCCCACCCAGCGTCGTATAAAGTCGGTACCTGGAGGAAATTCTGGGGGGTAAAGGCGGATAGAGGCGTGGTGCTGATCACATCACCCCCACATTCGGTCGTGGTCAAGAAAGTGTGGGGCCCTAGCTCCACACCCTCTATATGCCGTCATGGCGTGGTGCAAAGCACAGGGGAGGACTTTACTTTTACTTGAATAATGCCCTAACAACTAGGCCCCTCCTTCATGGCGGTGCTTGAGAATGTCTGGAGCCAACCTCCACCAATTTGTCCTGGGAATCTCTGGTGAAAGCGAACGAAAACAACTCCTCTGCGCGAGTAGTGATAGGGGAAACGATTGCATGGAGGGGAAAACGCTGCTGCAGATTCCAGCCGATTGCAGCAGCGCGCACTGCTTTGCTACGTCCACTCGTTCTCTCCCCTCCCAGGTGTTATAACGGTTGGCGGACGTCCACTGCGGGGGTCATCTTCAACGCTGTCCCGTCCCCAACAGCGTCGTTCACTTGCTGACAGTAGCAAATGATGGGGCAGAGTCTCCCAACCCTGTGTCCAATTCGGCTTTGATAGCTGTTGCATTTAATTCCTTCTTCACCAGAAACTTGATGACCACACGAACTTCATTTTGTTCCATGTTGTCACGCCACTTGCACTTTTGATCCTTCACGTGCCTATGGAAACCAGACTATTGGAAAAGTGGCGATGAAATTTTCTCTGCACGTTCAGAACAGACGTGGCCTTCTAATGCACAAGCTTTTGTTCTGATTGCAACGCCATCTCTGACCGATTCTTAGAACTTTCCGAACAACCCTCGTATGTGACCATGCGTTTCTCAAGGACCTTATATATTAAACATCGATGCATGAGTTTGACAAGCCAATATAGCCATCTAACGACTTTTTTCTCTAGATTTTTCCCCAGGTTGCTCTCACTTGTTACATCAATACGAACACGGAAAAGTTAGTATTATTAGTATCATGGGTATCACAGATACATGCTATTGCAATTGATTCTCAATTCAAATATGACGTGTGGCTTGTCAATTGCACATGAGAAATGCACATAACGCTAGCTTTCAGTACCACGAGTAAAAAAATGTGACACATGATTGAGCCATTGACCAAAATAGAAGCTCTTCATTTGCTGACTAAGTAATCTCCTGTATTGATGTAAATACATTATATACGTTTAATTGTTATCTCAAAATCCGATTTCGATGTCCTGTACCACACAATAAGCGCCTCTATATTATATTGTATGAATCTAGATGTCGGTTAGGTAGTGGGTGTCGATCGGGAGGAAAATAACGTCATTCAATTTGGAATAAACCTATTGGAACGATCAGAAAAGAATTGGGTGTTACCGTGTAACATGTGTAGTTGTCAATCTTTAATGACTGAAAATCATAGTAAACTGTGTAGTGTTAACCGCAAGAGCATTTTTATTATAGCTGCCAACGGCTGAGTGGTTAGCGTCCGCGTCTTTGGTGCGACCTGTCCCCGAGTTCGATAACTGGGGGATGCACAAGAAATGTATGTGTGGACCCCGCTTCGTGAGGATAATAATACATTACACTCCGGTCTAGAAAACTACATAACAGCGGGGAAGGGATTGGATGCACCGACTACGCGTTAGCCAATAAGAAACAGCTTAGCAGGCTATCTCCTTTAAATATCTTACAGCGTGCTGCGACGCCACGGGTCCATGGTTCGAATTCCGGACTGAGCGAATGTGAATTTCCGTTATTCAATTTTCATCACTAATTATCATCTTCGTGATTAGCCGAAAGTAGCAGGAAAGCGAAGTAAAATAAACCAAATCAGTCCTTCTAATGCCTATTGCGCTAAGGTTTATTTATTATTGTTATTATTATGTAAAGTGCAGTGTAATGTGCCGTAATATCAAGTGGATGCGGTGGAGGGACATAGTGGTTCGGATCCCAAATTACACTGTAAGTCCAGTCCCGATTAGCCTTTCTGTACATAAAGTGGACTTAAAAAGAAATTCAAACAAACAGGAGAATATGGAGGCAATACTTCACATTCGTGACCTTTGGAATAGTGAACGTGATGTGGTCAGTGCACTCTCCGGTCTTCTTACCGTCTTGTCGTCCTAAGGTACACACCAACAGAAACCTGGTAGATGACCACACACATCAGTGCGACATTGGTGTGAACTTAATTACTCAGAACAGAGGTTACGAAAGCAGAATAGTGTCCTGTGGTGATTGGATGTAACATGAGACGAACACAACGAGGGCCACCAAGTACCCTTGTTCAAGAGGAGAGAAAGAATGAAAAATAAGAGAGAGTTTATCTTTGTTGAACAAGAAACGCTAAAACAAAGCTTAGTGACATCATACAAGGGTCACTATTTATATTTTGAGCCTAACAATGAAAAACCAGGAATTTGGCGTTGAAAACTGCTTTATTGTTTTTCGAAGTATTCTCCTTTATGGTCAATACACTTTTGCATTCGTTCGAACCATTTGTCAAAGCAGTTTTTCCAATCTTCTTGAGACACCTCCATAATATGGTTTTTGAACGCATCAACGGCGTCTTCCGCCGACGAATATCGTTGTCCACGCAATTTATTCTTGACATTCGGGAACAAGAAGAAGTCATTGGGTGCCAAATCAGGACTGTACGGCGGATGACTCATCAATTCGATTTTTTGACTGTTCATAAAGTCGGTTGTTAGACGAGATGTGTGACAGCTGGCATTGTCTTGATGAAGAATGATCCGACGGCGTTTGTTTGTTTTCCGTATTTGACCGAAGACCTCTGGCAAACAAATTGTTGTGTACCATTCAGAGTTGACCGTTCTACGTTCCTCTAAAGGCACAGTTGTCACATGACCAGTTTTCCCGAAAAAACAGGCGACCATTTGTTTCGATGTGCTTCGAGCGCGAACAACTTTTGTTGGATTGGGTTCATCTTGAAACACCCATACAGTCGACTGCTGTTTACGTTCCGGCTCATATGCATATATATCCATGATTCGTCACCTGTTACAATCTTATATACGTCTTTTGAAGCACCACGATTGTATTTATTGAGCATTTGTTTGCACCAATTGACGCGAGCGTCTTTTTGAGTTTTTGTCAAATTGTGTGGGATCCAACGAGAACATACCTTTCTCACAGCTAAATGATCATGTAATATTTTATATATGCTGGTGGAACTAATGCCTATGGTTGCCTCAATCTCACAGTATGTCACATGACGATCTTGCAGTATTAGGTTTTGCACAGCATCAATGTTTTCTTGAACAACAACTGATTTTGGACGACCTTCGGGAATCTCGTCGGTGAGCGAATGGCGGCCACGATTAAATTCGTTATACCAGCGTTTCACAGTGGCAAAGGATGGGGCTTCATCGCCAAATGTGGAAGTAAGTTGATCGATGCACTCTTGTCTTGATAATCCACGTCGAAAATCGTAAAAAATCATCGCACGAAAATGTTCACGAGTTAATTCCATTTTATTGTTGTCGCGCATTTTTCTCAAGAGCCTACCTTCATTGGGGAGTGGAATGCGGTCTAAGAAAGCCATGAATACAACTAACATAAAGCTATACATTTTGAAATATGATCTTAAAACATTTAATCATTCTTCTAATATATAAAAATGGATGTATAGGTGTGTGTGTGTGTGTGTGTATGTTTGTTACGGCATAACTCTCGAACGCCTGGAGCGATTTGAACCAAACTTGGTACACGTATCACTTGCAATCTAGAAAGAAATACTATGGGGGTAAGACACCCCTGGCACCCTTAGGGGTGGGGGTGGGAAGGGGTGACATGTAAAAATAATCGAAAACGACCGATATTAGTGTGAAATCAACAGTTTTCGGGGTCGCTAAGATGAATAGTGACACTCCCAGTGCCGTTAAACTTCAAGACACCCCTAGGGGCTGTGGGTGGGAAGGGGTGACAAGTAAAACGGCTAATATTAGTGTGGAATCTATAGTTTTCGGGGCCGCTGAGATGAATAGTGACACTCCCAATGCTGTTCAACTCCAAGTTCATTTTACACTATAGTTAGAATTCATTATTTTCCTGTCTAATAGAAGATTGGGATAAATAAATGCAATGCCGGGAAATCAGCTAGTTCATTAATAAACAAGAAGTTAATTCTTGTGCCGGAGTGACGTTCCTAAAGAACGCTCAACTGGTAACATACAGCGTGTTCCAAAATGATTATCGGGGCTTCATAGTCGTTTAATTTCCCTTATATGTGGGGTACAAAGACAAAGGTTACATGGGAGTAAACAACAACTCAACAACTTTACATAGGGTGCCTTATAAATGTTCAATGCGAGCACCTTTCGTGACACGGCACACATCTATCCGGTAGTCCAATGCTTCTCTACGCTTTTCTTCGACACACTTGGACACCCAGAACTCTTCCCTTTGCAGACACATCCAGTTGTTGTCCAGATATTAGACCATAGGCAAATGTTGCTATCAGACGGAGGATCACTTCCAAATCACCGTCCAAAAGCTCACTGAACCGAAACAGCAGAACCACGCATTGCAAATTCAATGACAGAAAAGGGCTTCTGCACGGGAGTCGCCATCTTGTAACACACCTATAGTCTATCCCAGCTAATTGTGGAGCAAGGCTGCGCATAGCGTCAGAGAAGCGAGGAAAATCGAGTGGTCAGAGCGCTGGGAAGCCAGTCGCTTTCCCCCACTCCACGCTATTCCGTCCCTCTCACGTGTTCATTGGTTGAGCCATCTCTCGCGTCACTACTTGCGCAGAGACTTGATTTCGTTTGCCTGCTCTACAGTTAGCTGGGACAGAGTATACGCCGCTGTGACTGATGGGAAACAAAAGCGCTCAGGGTAGCAAACTTCCACAGCTTCAGCCGTTCTTATCATACATGTACGATATGAACATTCACCTTCGTCTGTTGAAATATACGAACTACTTGAAATCCCGATAATCAGTTTGGGACACGGTGTATGAATATATACAGGGTGTTTCAAAAATACTTTTACAAACTTTGTGGGCTGGTTCCTCAAACCAAAATAAGAAAAAAGTTCATATAAACATATGTCCGAAAATCCTAAGTTTCTCAGTATTAATCAAAGAACATAATGACACATCATTTAGACATTGTCAGCTTAGTAGCAAGTGTTGAAACTGTTTATGCAGCAAACATTCCTAATGCAGAGGTACTTCATCAGCGTGTCATGGAAGCCTGCGAACACGGTTGGCCACGGTGTGGGAATATGTGAAGGGTGCACCGGTCCATGGTCCGCTGCGTGCATGCGTGTGTGGAAGCAAGAGGAGGATATTTTGAACATTTATTATGAGTTTCTGAGTTGATGACAGTTTCAATGTCAATAAGCTGACAATGTCTAACAGATGCGCGATTATGTTCTTTCATTAATAACTCAGAAACTAAGGATTTTCGGACATATGTTTATATGAACTTTTCTTCTTATTTTGGTTTGAGGAACCAGCCCTCAAAGTTTGTAAAAATATTTTTGAAACACCCTGTATATTATATAATATATTCTAATACATGGCCGACTCGACCGTATCGCTGCAGATTTTAAAATTCGGATACAAACAGTGCAAAAATAAATTATGGCATGTTTATTATTCTGATTTAATGATGCACGTGATACACAAAACACACACACCAATACTAAAAAAAAACAAATTGTACTCGCTATTTTGTTTAAAAAAAATCGAAAAGCGAACTCGGAATATTAAAAATATATGATTTATTAGAACTGAATTTGAAAATGCAGGCGCCAGGTAAAAATTTTCATACGCCATATCGACCGAACGTCCTATATTTTTCTACTTCTGCTTTTCCATATTGTGTTATATCTCCAACCCAATTTTGCTCGTGGCTGTATAACGTTACACCGTATGGAGGAGCTGCTGTTTGCTAGCAAGACAATATTACAGGCACCGTGGGGATAGCGTTTGGATCAAGTTTGAATAACAAGGTGATCAGCTTAACCTTGTCGCAACTGCATATCCCTTAGCAATTTTAAGAGCAAAGCAATTTGTACCCGGCGGCAACATGGTAGATGATTTTTTTTTCCTCGGCGCTGGCCGTAATGACGAGGTTCAAAAATCGCCTCATTGTTATTCAAATATTCCAGCAGTGAAGAAAGCCTCTATTCCCAAGGCTCATCTTTGCATCCTGCCTGAGATGAATTGTTTCGCCCAGGAATACATGAAATGGAATAGGGTGGAACATGTTTTTTTTTTTCTTTTCTGGAAACTGAGATGGGAAGGAAACAGTGTTGTCATACGTTAAAGAAAACACAGGTCACGTATTTCGTTCGTTCTGGAGAAAAATACGCTTGCAGCATTTCGTCTTGAGCTCAATACTTGGATGCTGAGTTTCTGATTAAGGAGAATGCGTGGGTGCATCATTTCTTCTACAGAATAATGCTAAGATGCATATCTTTCCTTGAAGAGAGTGCTTCAATCCAGCATTTCTTCTCAAGGAGAATGTTTGCATTCTGCATTTCTTCTTGAAGAGAATGCTACGATGTACAATTTTACCTAAAGAACAATGATTTAAAGTATCAACCTTTCTCAAGGAGAATGCTCAGATGTATATTTCTTCGTAAGGAGCATGCTACGATGCATCATTTTTCCTCAAGAAGAAAATTTGAATTCTTCATTTCTCTTAGATTGGTTGATTGATTTGGTATTTTAGGTCCACTTTATGCACAGTAAGGCTAATCAGGACTGGACCTACAGTTTAAAGTGGGATCCGAACCACCTTGTGCCTCCACCGGGTATCGAACCCGGGACTCCTTGATTACTAGGCGACAACGCTACCACTGCGCCATCGGGTAGGCACCTCATTTTTCTTCGAGGAGAATGCTACAATGCACAATGTTACCTGGAGAAGAATGCCCAATTGCATAATTTCTCAAGGAGAATGTTTGTATTCTACATTTCTTGTCGAGGAGGAGAATGCTACGATGCACAATTTTAAATGTAGAAGAATGTTCAATTTCATCATTTCTTCTCGAGGAGATTGTGGATTCTGCATTTCGTCTGAGAAGAACGTATGGATTATGCATTTCTTCTCGAGGAGAATGCTACGATACCTAAATTCTTCTCGAAAAGAAAGCCACGATGGATATTTTTTCTGCAGTAGAGTGCATCATTTCTTAACAAGGGGAATGCTTGTATTGTGCATTTCTTGTCGAGGAGAATGCTAAGACGCACAATTTTACATAGACAAAAATTATTGATTTAATTATTTCTTCTCGAGGAGACTATGTGCATCCTGAATTACTTCTTGAGAAGAATGTTTCCATTCTGCATTTCACCTTCCGGAGAATGCTGCGATGCATAATTTCCTCTCGAGGATAATGCTACGATGCATAATTATTCTTGTGGGTGGGAGAAAGCTTGGATTTCTTGTCAAGAAGAATTTATTCTGCATTGTTGTCAAGAAGAATTTATTCTGCATTGTTGTCAAGAAGAATGTATCCTGCATTTCTTGTCAAGAAGAATGTATTCTGCATTTCTTGTCAAGAAGAATGTATTCTGCATTTCTTGTCAAGGAGAATGCTACGATGCACAATTTTACATGGAGAAGAATTCTTGACTGAACTACTCTTTATAAGGAGCATGCTCAGATTCTGCATTTCTCTTCAAGGAGAATGCAGGGATGCATATTTCTCTTGAGGAGAATGCTGGGATGCATAATTAAACTACAGGAGAATGTTTGGATGCATAATTTTTCTGGAGGAGAACAAGTGGACGCAGTATTTCTTCGGCGGGAGCATTGGAAGCTGTTTGGAAAGGTTGGAAGTCTCTTAGTCTGAAAGTTATTTGTCCTGTAATTAGTGCACAGCATTATACTTGCAATTAATAAATAATTAACGTTCATTGAGCTCTAGGTTCTCTAAAGTACAGAAGCTGGGGCGAGTGCTTCTATTGTCCTATCACCTGAGGCCTGTTCTGATGTACATTAACGAACTCGTGGCTATGACGTACTTCAAATGATTCGTATTAACGCTGGAAAGCAATTATGAAGGCTTTATTCGTTTCTCCTCGCAGCAACGGAAAATTTCGTCTTTTCCGAGAGCAGAGAAACTTTTTTTATTTCTCAAAGGAATAGGAGACCTGGAGTTCCTCATTACTGACAGAGGTGAGAAGAGTAAATTCGTTGCTGGGGACAGACAGCTCCCAATTCGAAACGTCAGAATATCGGACGAGTGCGCAAATCTTTTCTCTCGGATGCAGTGTTGCCAGGACTTTTAAATGTTAAAAAAAGATCAAGCCATATAAATTCCAAGACAATATTGCACAAATTTTGTTTCCGATCTCGCATGAACTGTTACGATTCAGGTACTCATTCATCAATTGACTAGTTGAATATATAAATAAATACGCATGTCAGCTAGGAATAAACATATCTGTAGAATAGAAGTCTTATTTTCTTGGTTCACCCAATACTATTAACATCTATAGAAGGAGTTGCAAATATTGCAAGGAGTGTAAATAACAGAGCTTGAGATTTTGATTTAAGCACAGATAGGCTGATCGGGACTGGAACTACAGTATAATGTGGAATGCGAACCACCATGTGTCTCCATCGGGTATCGAACCAAGAACCTCTTAATTACAAGGTGGCAACGTTGCCATACGCTATGAGGGAGACCCTGTAAATAAGAGAGCCGTGCATGACTTACTGAAGCAGATAATGGGGTCCATGCCGGTGAAAAGTATGACGTCATGTCTTTGGCTCATATTCGCGACTTAAAATTTAAGACACCTTTCTCTCATAGAACTGAGTTCTAAGATGTATAGGCAAATGAGTATGATTTCACTTCCCATTCTTAAAATGTTCATAAGATGCAGACATATTCTGGATATACAGAATTCGACATTTTTTAAACATCTAAAAATGTTCAATGAATATCCATAAATGGGTATCTAAAACTGAATATCCAATGGACATCCAGCCATGGATATCTACTGGACATCTAGCCTGGACATTGTGGATATTCAATGGATGCATCCTTGTAAATAGAACAGACTTCTCTTGTATCCCCCTGGGTTCTAAATTTTGTTTATTCCTAGTTTAGTTGTAACAATATGATTAATAAAAATAAAACACATTCGAGTGACTTTGTTTTTTGCATACGGGTCAGCAATAATTAGCCAAGGCCTTATTGGCTAAATGGAGTACCATTGACTACGTCTACCTCATTAATTCAGAGCAAGGGATACGGATGGTGATATTTGTGGTGTTATACGTTTGCAACACTGATTGGTTTCTCGCACGGCAAGGATTCTCCTCTCATCTTTCCTCCCCAGCCTCTGAAAGGAGCACGTGTCATGACTTATGAACGTCACAGTGATGAGGATTGATTCCAACCAATCAGAGGACGTCTTCGATCGCGAGGTTTAACACAAGGCTCTTCCTGCCTTTCTGGTTCCCGAAGGTCCTCGACAAACTCGAAATAAATTGATCCCGAAGGATAGTCGAAAACATGAAAGACGAAATCATACAGACTCGACGTTCCAGTTTCGCATTTTAAAGAATCACCGGGAGGGGCGGGGGGGAGGGCAACCAGTGCGAATCCCTTTGAAACGAAAAGTAAAAGCGAGAGATGAAGATGTGAGGGATGCTCGAAAGAGAAGGATCTAAGATCATAATAGATACTTCTTTGGCGGACTGGAAATGTTTCATTTTCATTACTACTTAAACTAACGAGGGGTGGAATCGCTTTTATTCCCTTAATTGCATCTTCGATCGCGGCGAAATCTTTGATCAAAGTGCTTATTTCACTCGAGGAAAGCGCCATTATTAATCTCAGAATTATTCACAAAGAAAGGACCGACTTGGATGTTTTCAGTCATGATGACGTCAATCGAACGTAGCATATCGTTACTCAAACATAACATGGTGCGAGTGTACGTATATAGCTAGCCTGTTGGGAGGAGCGTTGCCTCCGGTTGGGCAAGGATGGGAACTAGCTCACCCTTCTGTCCACCCAAATAGCCTAGATAAGAATTTTTTAGAACCATTTCTAGGAGAGCAAGACACACATAGATAGATAGATAAATTGATTTGTTGTTTTAAGTGTATTTTATGCACATAAAGGCTAATCGGGACCGGTCCTACAGTTTATAGTGGGATCCGAACCACTGTGCCATATCCCTCCACTGGGTATCCATTACAAGGCGATGATATATAGAGCTATAAACAGAGAGGGGGAGGGAAGAGAGAGAGAGAGAGAGAAAGAAAAATAAAGAGAAAGAGGAACAAAGAGGGAGAGAGAAAGAGAAATAGAAATAAAGAGAAAGAGGAACAAAGAGGGAGAGAGAGGGAAATAGAAATAAAGAGAAAGAGGAACAAAGAGGGGGAGAGAGAGAAATAGAAATAAAGAGAAAGAGAAACAAAGAGGGAGAGAGAGAAATAGAAATAAGGAGAAAGAGGAACAAAGAGGGAGAGAGAGAAAGAAAATAAAGAGGAACAAAGAGGGGAGAGAGAGAAATAGAAATAAAGAGAAAGAGGAATAAAGAGGGAGAGAGAGAAAGAAAATAAAGAGGAACAAAGAGGGGAGAGAGAGAAATAGAAATAAAGAGAAAGAGGAACAAAGAGGGAGAGAGAGAGAAATAGAAATAAAGAGAAAGAGAAACAAAGAGGGAGAGAGAGAGAAATAGAAATAAGGAGAAAGAGGAACAAAGAGGGAGAGAGAGAAATAGAAATAAAGAGAAAGAGGAATAAAGAGGGAGAGAGAGAGAGTGGGAGAGAGGGGGAGAGAGAGAGAGAGAAAGAGAAATAAGGAGAAAAAGGGACAAAGAGGGAGAGATAAGAACAGAAGACAGAAAGCAAAGATACAGAGGAGCATAGGAAAAATACGGAGGAGGATTAAGACAAAAAGAAAGTGAGAAATACGTAGAAACATAAGAAGGAGATAGGGAGGAAGAAACATAGAAAGAAACAAAGGACTGTAGATATATTGCAGTATGGGAAGAAGTAGAGAGAGAGAGAGAGAGAGAGAGAAAGAGAGAGAGAGAGAGAGAAAGAAAGAGAGAGAGAGAGAGAAAGAGAGAGAGAGAGAGAAAGAAAGAGAGAGAGAGAGAGAAAGAGAGAGAGAGAGAGGGAGAGAGAGAGAGAGAGAGAGAAACAAAGAGAACTGTACACAGAAAAGAAAGACAGAGAGAAAGGATCAATTAACTCCACAGTTAGCACGAATTAATCCATAAACACAAAGATGCCAAAGCAAAAAATACTTTTTGGTAGTTTTATGGCATTCAAGTTAGTTATAAAGCCCTTTTGCATTTTATCCAATTCAGGACGGAATTACATTCTAGTTGGTAATCTATTCTGAACTTTGAAATGGAATGATTATACACGAGCCTGAGGTAAGGGCGCCCAGCGTTCGAACTGACGAGAGCTGCTCTCTGTGGAGTAATGGCTATCGTTTTCAGACACGACGCCGGAATTCGTAAGTTCGAATACCGTGTAAGGCACGGATGCATATTTGTTCAACATAGTTTCCCGGAAGGTGTTCGTGTTTTGTGATTTCTCCGAATTGTGGCTAATCGCAACCGATGAATGATGAGTTTGATTTTTATTTAGCGTCGCTTCTCTTCTACTTTTAGTTAATCGCGACTATGATAATGACATATGTGATGAAACTGTTTAAGTGATACTTTCAAATAACGCCTATGCCCAAGCCGAGATTCGAATCCGCTACCGCCTCGGAGGCCGACAATGCCGACTAGATTAAATTGATGAAGGGATATTCACAACTAAATACCCTGACCACACTGTGATCGAGTGCATTAAGTGGTCGACTTTCGCAATGGCACAGTGATAGCGTAGTCTCCTTGTAATCAAGGGGTCCCGATTTCGATACCCGGTGGAGGCACATGGTGGATCGGATCCCACTTTAAACTGTAGGTCCAGTCTCGATTAGCATTACTGTGCATAAAGTGAACTTAAACCACCAACTCAATCAATCGATCTCGCCACCCAAGTTTCCGAGTTCAAATACTGGGCTTTGGTGTTCTTTGTGAGTGCCCTATTATCAATTTCATACAATCATTATTACGATTGATTGATTGATTGATTGATTGATTTGGTGTTTCAAGTCCACTTTATGCACAGTAAGGCTAATTGGGACTGGACCTACAGTTTAAAGTGGGATCCGAACCACTATGTGCCTCCAAATCATTATTACTATTAGCCAAAGGCAACAGAAAAGGTGACGTAGAATAACAATACAAACAATAAATACCCACGGGACAACAGGGACTTGAACTAGGATCATTCGTGACGGGTGCAGTCCACTAGCGCACAAAAATGTGAAAGAAGTGTGCGCTCGTGGTATATGAAAGGTGCCAACATCCAATCCAACATCACAACATCGAATGCTGCGTTGCCATATCTATGATTGTGTAATGGCTGGCCTTCCTTCATAATCCTTCCTTCCCTCATTGAAATAACCTCTTTGGATAGAAGTTATTCTTTCTAGGTTATGTTAGAAAGAAAGAATTTAAGAGTAATTATAAAATTAGCATATCGAAATAAGATTATTGCGCATATGTTGAAAAGGAAACAGTTGACACAACGTGGCAACATCGCCATTGATTTTGTGCGCTCGTGGTATTCATTTTAACCACATTTTAATCGTGAGTGGGGGTGATGTGATCAGCATCACGCCAATGACCGCCTTTACCCTCCAGGGTTTCCCCCAGGTACCCATGTCATTCGACGCTGGGTGGGCGCCGGGGCCGCTTCCAACGTTAGAAAAGTTAACGGATTTGAACCGGACGGGGAACGAACCCGGGACCTTTAGCATGGTAGTCAGACGCGTTACCGACTGAGCCACCGCGGCCACTCCACTCACTTGGCTAACCTAAATATATAGAAAATCGGAGAATAACAAGCAAAATAGAAGAGCTTAACTGAAGATACAATAAAATTTTGACACAAGAAAAATCAGTTTGAAAAAGATTGGAGTAAGCCTTTTATATGTAAAGAATTTGGTGCAAAATAGACGAAAAAGTCACAAGGACATGCTGTGGCCCAAAACACTTTAACGATAACGCTACGACCAAACCATAGGCGACGTTCCAAAATCCCTAAAGCTACATAAGAACCTCCATCACGTCGAGATAAGGCAAGGAAGCCTTTACCACGGTTAAACACCTCTGGAAAGACAAGGACGAACAATTAAGATGATTAATTAACGACATAATTAATGGAAAACGTGTATCGCGTCTCCCGTCGCCTCCCGTACATTAAATGGACAGGAAACGCCCCTTGAATAGATCTTTATATAACAAGCATCGATCGCCATTCTTCAGAAGAGAAAGAAGTTTCCCTGAGTAATCACCGGAGCATGAACCAAGGCTCTAATTATAACACTCCGTCTCTTCCTAAATACGCTCATATTGGGAGCCAGAGGAGATATTTGCATACGGCCGAGTCGAATGCAGAGTATCAATATTTCGTTCCAGCCAGAAGGGTGCTGCGTTAAATATGAGACGGGTGGGTAATACGGATCATAAGATTACGGTCAATTCAATTAACGAGAAAGGATAGAAAAATGACGAAATTGGAAGAATTTCGTAATGTCATTCATACAGTTATAGTCGATAAGAATAGAACCGGCGAGTAGTATGGCTCATCAAGTTATGGTCAATTTAAGGAACGAAAAAGGATAGAAACTTGAAATAATAGAACAGGTAAATAGTGTAGCTCATAAGTAGGGAGCGGAAGTTGATGACCTAAAAAATATAGGTGTATGACCTATAAAATGTCCTAAAAAATGGGAAAAAATGAAGTAAAAAATTCAAAAAATGACCATTAAATTTGTTATTTAAAAAAAGGCACCAAATGATACCACAGCCACATTCAATCAAAATATGCAACGAGGATTTCCAATGGAAACAACCGAATAATTTTTAAACAATTTAATGAAAAAGTCGTATGCACTGAATGAATTGATGTAAAATGCATTAATTTTCCGCATCTGTGCTTTAAATTGCAATCTTGCGAGATCTATATAGCCCTATGTTCAGCTTGGTGAAAAGACTCAAGAATATTACCAAAATGAAAGAAGTGATAAAATATGACGAAACAATACACCGAATATAGCGAAAAATTACGGGAAAATGCCGAAAATCTGGGAAAATGACCTAACATCTGAAAATTGGCAAAAATGCAAAAAAAAATTGCACTTTAAAATTACTTTTTTTGGGTTCTAGACGAAGTGTAATATTGTGTTAATGGGCATCGTGTCCGAGATGTCAGAAAAAAGATGACATTTCATTAACTTCCGCTCCCTACTCATAAGAATATGATCAATACAACAGCGAGAAATGATAGAAAATGGGAAAATAGAATAGGCAATTAGCGTGACTCGTAATGACCAAGGATAGAAAATAGGTATAAAGAATAGACAAGGCTCAAATGTATGGTCGATTCTACAAACTGGAAAGGATAGAAAATTAGAATGATAGACCAAGCGAGTAGTACGGCTCATAAGATTATGGTTAACACAACAGACGAGAAAGAGTAAAATTTGGAAAATAGCACTGGCGAAAAGTATGTCTCTAAAGATTATGGTGAATTAAATAAAGAGAAATATAGAAATATAGAAGGGGAAAAAATTGAACACGCAGGAAGTAGTATGAATTATATAATTAAGATGTAAAATATGTAAGTGAAGAGAATATTTGGGTAGTATGGCTACTTAGACTATTCATTGTCAATGAAACTAAAACTAAAATATTATTTTAGGAATGTGGAAATGAAGGTAAAATGACTGGAGCTGTTTTGTAACCTTGTTGATAAGATTAAGACCAATTCAAGAAACTAGAAAAAATAGAAGAAATGAGTAGCGTGACTCGTAAGATTTAGGGAATTTCGGCGAACAGTAATAGAAAAGATTTGATTTGTTATTTATCGTCGCTTTTCAGCCACTTTTGGCTAATTGAGACGATGAGCATGAGTTGCAATATGATGAAATTGATGAAGGGATGCTCACAAAAGAACAGCCATGCCCAGGCTGGGATTCGAAACCGGGACCTTTGCGATAGAAAAGAGTGGAAGTTAACAAATAAGAGGTTTTAGAGCATTCGAAGCAAACTCTATGTTGCACAAATACCGTTTTACGATTGACACTGTAATTTCTGATATAAATAGGATGAGTTGCAGATAGATATGAAATATTCAAGAAATGAAATCTATACTAATGTAATAAATTATGAAACATATCGGAACAATAAGGAGTTGGGTGTTTTCCAAGACATATGACTAGATTTAAAATACCAAATAAATCAGTCATCATCATCATTCGCTGTGCTCTATTTTTTTTCCTGTTACACTTCCATTCTTATATCCATATTCCCAAGCATCGTTTCTCTTTTACACTTTTGAACAAATATTGTTTTCTCAATTCCGTCTTTCAGGTTTATCTGCTCCAACGATTTTCCTGATGTTCTCATTGCTTATTTTGTCTTATTTTCATACAAAACCCTTATGGAAAATACACTAATGAAAACGCTGAACGACGTGGAATAACAAAAAATATATTTGCGATGATAAACCCTCTCTCCCTTTCTCCACAATAAATACACTCGCAGATCCCGCTAAGACACGCAATGCATTGCCTGACCGTGGGTTCCCCAACATACAAGAAGTTAATTTACAAAGCTAATTATCCGCCTCGCCCCGCGCATGCGCAGTGGTGTTTTGCGGCAGTGTTTTTATCCTGCATTAATCAGCTTTTATCCGCATTCTCCTCTGCCAGACCGGGATGGAGCGTTCAGTCGCCGAGGAACTCCCGACATTCAATTTTCCTCCCTTTCATCCGGACCGACCTCCTCCAACAATTCCCGGTTTTAACCCTTTTAATTGGACGTGATTAATTTTCCGGCACGGGAATAAAAACTCAGGCTATTTACCAACAAATTTTCTCCCAAGCACGTCAACAAGTCTAATGGTGGCACGCGAAAATGTGCAATCGACATCAAAGGTTTTCTCAAACGGACGCATGATCCAGTAACATCCTTAAAGCTTATGCAACACGGCATGTTCGAGTGACAAGTGGTTTTGCGTTTTGCCCCAGCTGCTTTAAATAGACTTTATATTCAGGCAGGCAATCACTCCTTGGTTACAAGGCGACAGACTTTTTGAGTTTTGTCTTGATGTTCACTTTTATGCAAAGGTAGGTTAATTGGGACGGGACCTATAGTTCAAAGTGGTAACGAACCCGGGACCCCTTGATTACAAGGCGACGACGTTACCACTATGCCATCGGGGGGTGGTAGACCATGCCTAAAATATTATTTGTTGTTACAAAATAACTTGCTTTTAGTTTTATTTCGCTATTCTGCCAGTTTTGTATAACCGCAGCGATGAGTGATGATACGACAAAATTCAAGTAGCTACTTCCACAAAGTACACTCATGCCAAGACCGGGATTCGAACCCGGTGTCGTAGCGCGTTGTGTTAGGCATTCCGTCACAGAAATCGGCTGTTACAAAATAACGTCATTACGCTAAAAGTTGGGAAAATACGCTCAACAGACAAAGAATATTATATCTACCATCTCACCGTATATTCAAAACTTCTGAGCTGTAATACGTACAGCTGCTCGAGTATTACGTATTTACGAGTACGGTGGCAGTCAAACCCATAGAGGGAAGTTATACTGGGTTGAAATGCAGATAGAAATATCCTTGCGCGTACCAAATCTAATCTCTCTCTAGCATCAGCAGTTCCGGAGATACCTTTAGCTAGCGCACGTGAAGAGACCGAGGTAAGGGTCTTTCCCCGGCTCAGCTGATTAGTATCCCGAAATAAAATGTCCGAGGGACTATGGATCAAAGTCTATCCCAACCTCGTAACCATGGCAACTCGTCTCTTCAAAGAACGCCGAAATGATTGATGCTTCTAAGTTAACGTCGAGGAAACGGGCCGGATTTTAAAGGCCACTTTCCCGGAAATTCGAATGAACGTCAAGAGGTCCAGTTCCGGTCACTGGAGATAAATTTATCCACAAACGACTGAGCAGGTTTTATCTTTTACCTTTTTTTCATCCTTTTTTTTTTTTTGACAGGACTCTGATGGATTTGGTCATTGAACAGGTTAGTTATTGTATCTGGAGAACGGTTCATTTATCCCTTAAACCTGGACCAATTTTATGCTCATTTCATTCTAAACGATCCACCGTTGACCGATATTTAGAGAGAGGGAAATTAATCGATCAACGAGTACTGCTCCTGAACTTGCAACAATATAAGCGATACTCTAACGGTCATTATTAAACTTTTTAATGAAATATGCCATTATTATAAGATTATAGGATCCACTTTCGTATAAATTCAAACATTATCATATTTACACTACGATATTTTTAAACATGAAAATTTAATTCTGACTAAATTTTTTTGATTAAAAAAAATGAAATATTATCTTGCTTTTTACCAAACACTTCGTCTCTTTTAGCATATATTGAAGAGCTTTCAATATTTTATGTATCTTTCACAAAGCACTTCGTCTTAGTTAGCCTGTTTTAACCGCTTTCAATATTGCATGTAACTTTTTTACCAAACATTTAGTTCCTTTTAACTTATTTGGTCAACTTTGAATATTTATTGTGTCACTTTATCAAACTTTTGTTTATTTTAGCCTGTTTGAAAAATTCTGAATATTTTATGTGGATATTTACCAACAACTTCGTCTCTCTTAGCCTGTTTTGAACATTTTTAAATATTTTATGCGCCTTTTTACTAAATACTTCGTTTTGCCCTGTGTACCGAACACAAACAATACAGGGTGATTCTAAAGTCACTATATATTTCTGCATGAACAGGATTTATTGTACAAAATACTGAAACATATATCACAGTAGGACACAAAATCAGTATAACTCAATGTGACCACTCCTCAAGTCTAGGAGCATATGCTAACACTCCACCAAAGCCCGAAATAGCTTCTCCAATATAGCTGGTGTAATCTCAGCAACTGCGGCCATAATGCGTTGTTTCAACTGGGCTATGCTCGTACACCTTAGACTTAATAAACCCTCAAATGAAAAAGTCTAAGGGGGTCAGATCGATGGGGGGACAACTCCTCGTTGGGAGAAACTACCAATCCATGTACGGGTGAAAACTTCGTTTAGGTGATACGAACGATGATGGCAAGATGGAGTGGTACCCCATCCTGTTGGTGCATAGTAAGAAGCTTGGTGTGCCCCAATCCTCCGTGCTTGAGCCACAGTTGGTAGATGCTGAGATTATGGAGTCGTCTGGTCGATGCGGTGAGGCTACGTGTGATCGCGTCCTGTACATTTTTTACAATTTGTGGTGTTACGGCTGGCCTACCAGGACGTTCTTCATCCACAACACAACACTTGAATTTGTTGACCAGGTTCTTAATAGGCAGCCTGGTTAGGCCTGCTTTTCTAAATTTCCGAGCGAAGTCCGTACGCACCTGTTCATACGTCATTCCACGCAGACGAGCACGTTGTTCTTTCTTCTACTGTTAATATTGCTTCACATAACATGCAAAAGAAATGTATTTTGTCACGATATCACGAAAATGTATAGTGACTTTAGAATCACCCTGGTGCCTTTGTAACAACACTATATGTTTCTTGAGGCTTGGAAATAGAAAAGATTAAAACGTATCCAGGGAAAGAAAATGTCAAATTCTATTATATTATGAATAACTGTGTGTGTGAGAGAGAGAAAGAGTGGGAGAGAAGGGGAGAGAGAGAGAGAGAGAGAGAAAGAGAGAGAGAGATGAATTGATGGATAGATGGATAGATAGAGGCAGAGAGGGAGACAGATTCACCTAAATTATCTTTTGTGATCCTGGGTTCGAATCCCGGCCTGAGTGTGGGTGTTCTTTGTGAGTGCTCCTTCACCAACTACATCATATCATCACTCATCCTCCTACTCGCGATTAGCCAAAGTGTTAGAAATGCTAAGTAAAATAAACCAAATCAATCAATCATTTTGAGTGCATCAGCACCTTGGGCTATTTGCTCCCATCACGATAGTCAAGGGCCAAGACCTTGTGGACAGTGATAAATAAGAACATGTGTCACAAATGGAAAGACGAAGTGGCATTATTATAACTCATCAGGTCATGTAGAATTTCTTACCGATAATTAAAACAATAAAAATGTCACAAGACTGGAACTTCAATATTAGAGGCTACCAGCACACACAAGGATAAAGCATGTGACAACGCATATCCTCACGGACAAGCTCCAGTCGCCAGAACCTCGTTAGCTTACATGCCGTTCTCAGAATATACCAAGTGGAGTAGAGAGGGGAGAAGAGAGAGAGAGAGAAAGAGAGAGAGAGAGAGAGAGAGAAATGAGAAAATGAACAATAATGTGACGCCAATGAAAAATTAAAAAGCGAACATATAATTCATTGCCATAGAACAACGAATGGAATTCATTTCAGAACAGAGCTCACAGGTTTATCAAAAGAGAATATTAACAAAGGCGAAACGCCAGAGCGGGCGAAATGAATTACCCCTGCTCATTTCTTTGTCTCTAGACTCTTTCGCAGAATATGATTACCCCCTCCATCCTTTACATACTCCAGCACGTCCTCCGATACGAGGCCACTTCAAAATTTCTCATCCTTTAACGTTAGGCAACGCAATTTCTCATCCAGGAGGAAGAGGGATTCTTTCCACCGTCTCCTTATTAAATGAGATTACAACAATGTAAACCAGTAGATTTGAAAAAAGGCTTTTGAAGACTCCAGCCATTTTCTTGGGAGGAAAGAATAATGTGATATGAAAAGGACGAGGATCTCTAAGGGGGGTGGGAGGGGGCAGGTAGGGAAGGAGCTAAAAATATTAATTCTCCTCTCTTCTCAGAGGTTCTTCGTCAAAGTGTCTGTTCTTTTATAAATAACAGGCTTCTAAATTGAATCTCTTGGAGAAAATGGTTCACAGTGTGCTCTAAAATTTCATCGTATAAAAGATTAAATGCAGACCACATTCGCCATTAATTAAGGAAAGTCGGAAGTGGCAGGTATATGACGCTGCCAGATACACCCATATTTCAAAGGGTTAAATAGAATACATCGCCCCTTTACTGCATCGCAATTTCTTTACAGTCCTTGTGAGGGCTTTGCAATATCCTTGTGGCTACAGGAGGCGCATTTGAAAAGTTGTCCATGAAGCAGACGGTAACTGCTTTCTAACAGGTCTGAAATGGTGTCTATATAGCGTGTAATTAATTATAAATCTTTGAGATGAAAGATGTGACAATTTCCATGCACGAAAGAGTGTTGAAACTAACCTTGTAGTGTGCCTCACTGAATCAGCACCTCATGAAATTCGAACTCCATACACAAGGACACTTAGAGAATGTTTAATATCAACTCCAGTTTTTCCTCATTTTAAAATGTTGTCCCGGGAATCTTTGCAGCAAGGGATCGAAAACAAGTCTCTTGCGCAATTAGAGACTCGTGAGGGATCGATCAATGAATGCATGGAGGGGAAAAAGCGACTGACGCTGAGTATTGCTGAAACAAACAAGAAATAAAACCTGACACTATTGTTTCTCTCAAGCATAAGATTAAAAAAGAAAATTGAACCTATTCAAATTAATGAAACAAAAATAAAACCTGACATTATTATTTCTCTAAAGAAATAAACAAGATAATTCAACATTTCAATGAGTATCTCAAGCATGAAATTGAACAAGAGAATTCAACCATATTTAAATTAATGAAACAAAAATAAAACCTGACATTATTATTTCTCTAAAGAAACAAACAAGATAATTCAACATTTCAATGAGTATCTCAAGCATGAAATTGAACAAGAGAATTCAACCATATTCAAATTAATGAAACAAAAATAAAACCTAACATTATAATTTCTCTAAACAAATAAACAAGATAATTCAACATTTCAATGAGTATCTCAAGCATGAAATTGAACAAGAGAATTCAACCATATTCAAATTAATGAAACAAAAATAAAACCTGACATTATTATTTCTCTAAAGAAATAAACAAGATAATTCAACATTTCAATGAGTATCCCAAGCATGAAATTAAACAAGAGAATTCAACCATATTCAAATTAATGAAACAAAAATAAAACCTGACATTATTATTTCTCTAAAGAAATAAACAAAATAATTCAACATTTCAATGAGTATCTCAAGCATGAAATTGAACAAGAGAATTCAACCATATTCAAATTAATGAAACAAAAATAAAACCTGACATTATTATTTCTCTAAAGAAATAAACAAGATAATTCAACATTTCACTGAGTATCTCAAGCATGAAATTGAACAAGAGAATTCAACCATATTTAAATTAATGAAACAAAAATAAAACCTGACACTATTGTTTCTCTCAAGGATAAGATTAAACAAGAAAATTGAACCATATTCAAATTAATGAAACAAAAATAAAACCTGACATTATTATTTCTCTCAAGAAATAAACAAGAAAATTCAACAACATTTCAATGAGTATCTCAAGCATGAAATTGAACAAGAAAATTTAACCACATTCAAATTAATGAAACAAGAATGAAACTTGACATTATTGTTGCTCTCAAGCAACAAACAAGAAAATTCAACAACATTTCACTGAGTGTCTCAAGCAATGAATTGAACAAGAAAATTCAACCATATTCAAATTACTGAAACAAAATATAAAACCTTATATTATTGTTTCTATCAAGCAATAAAGAAGAAAATTCAACATTTAACTGAGTATTGTTGAAACAAAAGAAAAAAAACCCTGACATTATTGTTTCTCTCAAGCATTGGAGATTCAAACCCAAAACTTACAGTGACCTTATGACGACAGGTGAACTTCTATACATCACATTGGAGAAGCAATCTTCAATTTGACTCCTGCAGAAAAAAAAAAACTTCTGGCCAACCCTCAGGCAAAAATTAACGGGATAATAGGACATCCCCTATCCATAATTAACAGTACGACCTCCACTTTCATCTCACAGGCGGGGATTTTGAAGTAAGACTAAAAACTGCAATAGCGACACTCTGTCTCTTATGAGGCCTGTGCTCCAAAGGATACATTAACGGCGAGACATTGCGGCGTGCTAGCGCCTCTCATGGCAGTCTATAAATTCATGCGGTGTCTGTTGAGAAGCAGGTCCTCGTTCCCCGAGTTTTTAGCTCAACGAAATTATTTGGTCCGCAGAAAATCTCCGGGTCCCAGTAGCGGCGTTGTGCATTGAGCGTGTCTTTTACATATTCATGATCCTAGCGCAATGTATATTCTCGTATGTGGATATTTTTTTTTCTTTTTACTTTCGCAAGCTACCTCTCTCTCTCTCTCTCTCCCTCTAGTACCATTCGTTTGCTCTTGCTTTTAGGGTACTTTTCATTGCTCGTGTTTCGTGACCATGTCTTTTCCTCGACAATTGAAACTCTTAGAGGGTGTCGATTGTGTAGTGATGTACAGTCAACGGCAAAGATAATAATTAGCAAATTATCCATCGCTGTTGTTATCCTTTTCTATTCTACAAGTAGAGGCACTTGGCCGGTTCACAATAATCTTTTGAGGCTCGAATCATCATTTGAGGCTACCCTAACCTACCCTAACCTACCCTAACTAACCTACCCTAACCTACCCTAACTAACCTACCCTAACTAACCTACCCTAACCTAACTAACCTACCCTAACTAACCTACCCTAACCTAACTAACCTACCCTAACTAACCTACCCTAACCTAACTAACCTACCCTAACCAAACCCAACCCAACCTAACCTAACTAACCTACCCTAACCAAACCCAACCCACTAGCAGTGTTTCCAACTCGTCGTAGTGCAATAAGCCCGGTTCACAAACCGAAAGTGGAGCTCGGTGGAGCTCGCCTTAATGGTTTTCTCTTGTAAGGCATGAGCTCCATTTTCTTGCAGTGTTGCCAACTCCTACCTACACCCCCTTTTTTTACTTGGCAAGGGCTAGAGAAAGAAAAAGATGGATGGATGGCAACACAGTATATGTGTGCGTGTGCGTGTGCGTGTATAATATGTAGCATTATTAACTAGAGAGTGTTAGCAACCCACCTACAACTAAAAAAAAAAAAAGAGAGATGCCAACGTTGCTGTAAGATGAAGAGAGAGAGAGAGACCTATAGCTGGCAACAGTGGTGAGCGAATGCGCCATATCGTAATTTTCCAAGTCCCGGTCAAATGTTTGTATATCGTGACCTTTGTAAACCTCTCTTTTTTTTCGGGAACGATGTGCCACACACACACACACACGCGCGCGTGCCTGTATTGTGACGCAAGCAAAAAAAAAAAAAAAAAATAATAATAATTGTTTTTTTTTTTTTTAGGATTTCTGGCCTCTATAACCCCGCCAGGAGTGCGTGGTGCCCAACACCAAAAAAGTTCTATATAATGGTCGTGGGGCTATCAAAGCCGCCAACAATGCCTCTGTAGAGAGTTTTGTGAATTATTAATTTTTTTTTATTTGCGCACCGAACTAACTTACATTGTATTTTATATAACTTTGTTGATTTTTTTAGTATGTGGCAATTATTTTACGAATTATTTTTTAAAACTGCTCTGTGACCCTCTCGTTCTTCACGTCGTGGACGAAGGACTTCTCTGCGACCAGGATGACGCTGCATAGAGTATCGGCGGGCAGCGGACTGTTGAACTCGCAGACGATCTTGATGTTGGTGCGATCGTTGACCACCACCTGCTTTCTCTTAGATGTGTTGATGACGAACATCGGCCTGTGGGTTTTGAATTCGCTGGGCGTGTAGTACATGTCTACGTTTCCCTCGGTCACGCGTTTGTAAGCCGAGAACGCTTCGTAAAGTTTGAGGTAATCGTCTTTGGTCATGTCGAGGTTGTAATTTTCGCGCGGGAACACTTCGTTCCTACCATTCTTCAGATAAATGTTCTTGATCTTGCAGTCGTCGAACTTGCTGGAATCTTTTTCCTGGTTATTATTGCGCCCGGTCTGAAAGAGCACCACGACGAAATCTGGCATGTCGAACTGTATGTTGTTGAACTGCGTCGTCACGTCGAATTCCATGTGACTTCCGGACGCTAACTTCTGCACGCACTGGTAACCGTGAAAGTGAATCGACACCTGGGGACTTTTCAAGATCTCCGCTTTGTACTTGAGGGCGTAGTTCGTTTCGTATTCCACGATCGGCATTCTCAATTCCATGCTCCGGATGACGCATTTCGCCGCTTCGGGTAATGTGTTGGCTATCGGCGTGCCGTCGGCGTTCAAGTTGGTGTATCGCATCAGTGCGTCGTTGTCGTTGGCCGCTCTTCGAAACGTGACGCGCAGTCCTCCCTTCCACATGATCTCCTTATAGTCGGAGAAGAAACCGGGCAGCAGACGCATGGGAAAGAGCGCCGTGTGACTTGTCGTCGATATTTTGGTTCCTGCTTCGAAGCCCCCGGCCTGATAGTACGCTGCGTCCGTTTTGGATAATTTCAATGTTCCCACTGCCGTCGACGTGATGCCTGGATAATCGATTCTGTCGATGACGGTACCGTGTTTCCTCACCTCCACCTGCGAGAACAGGTGAGGCACGAAGTTGTCCACGAGTATCAAATTGGCATTGGGCGGAAAGGCTTCTCCGCTTTCTTTCTTCACCACGTCGAATTGAAGGTAGAGGTCCGCTCTGTGAGGATGAACGAACCCGTCGCCTACGTCCACATCGTATTCGATCTCCCTGTTCGCCTCGTTGAGATTGGCGAACGTGCGACGGTTGGGAGGGAAAGATTGCAATTCGTAACTTTCGATTTGCTCCATTCTCACTATGTGTGTTATTTATTATACGCTGATCTCCACGATGGCAGTGGTCGTTGCACCTGCGAAATCCACCACCTCTCCTTTCTCGTTCGTCACCACCAACTCTATGTCGTCTATGCGGTTACGACATACTGGAAAATAGATCGGCGAAGAGGGCGTGTAGATGATCGGTTCCATGAACTCGGAACTTGGTTTGAACGTGGCTATGATTCCCGTCTGCTTGTGACTTCCTAACAATCCGTCCGAGGATTTCGTGATCATTCCTTCCGCCACGTTGCAGTGTACGTTCAGAGTCTCTATGGCTAGAAATTTAGGAATATTGACTGCTACGTGCTTGATGCCAGCTTCGAGTTTCGTGTCGTTGTCGAAACCTAAAAGTTCTCCCATGGTGCCAAGGTCCACGGTCTCCGTCGCGGATAGGATTTCCACTCTGTGCGTGACCGAATTTTGAGAAAGGTACGTGCCTTTGGGTAACTGAGCTTGCAAAGTGGAAAGATTGTATTGGCCTGGCGTGACGACGATGTGTTCGCTTCCGACACTAATTTTGTTGTTGTGATGCGTGACGTTAGGTATGAGGTACATGCTGTAGAATGCACGCAGAGCCACGGATTTAGGATAGACAATGTCGTCGTGCAGCGTGAGTTTCAAGATTGAAGATTCGCTCGTGAGATGGAACAGGCCCATCGTGTTTCAGGTTCCACAGTGCTTTCTGGAAATCTTCGATCGTAGGGTTATTTATTTTAGAGAGAAACGCGAGCACGGAGAGGCAGAGATGACCGCAGTTCACGTCTCCGAAATCTTGAATGCGTTCGTCGTTGTAGTATATAGAGGTTTTGTTCGTTTTCAGATAATGGGCTAAATTTGTAGGTGGAACGCCTCCGAAAGAATCGAAAACGAATGCTTTGTTATTGTCATCGTTTTTGTGGTAACATATCCAATGCGTGCCAGGATTTTCTTGATTGTCCAAGTTGACTACTCCACATTCTCTTCTTTTGACGGTTGAAGGTAACGAGTCGGACATGAAAACTCCTCTGAAGTGTTTGATTCGTAACGGTTCGATCAGAGATTCAATGTCTCGGTTGGTGAGTGCTGCTGTTTCTTTTTTTTAAACTTTTTCACCACGCCCTTTCCTCCTTTCTTCTCCATGGCCAGGTTGTGACGTTTCTGTTCTTCCAACTCGGCCTTGTTCTTCTTCGAGTCGATGACGGTTTTCGCGATGGCGGCACTTCCGCCGGCCAAACTTCCAACGGCCCCCAATGCTGCCAGGATGGCCGGGATGCTGAATATGAAACCTCCGATCTTTTGCTGTTTCCGCGAACGCTGCAATCTTTTCAATTGAGGTGTGCTGAGCAGCAATTTCATTCCGTGTCCTTTCGACAAGCAAGAACGTTTCTTCTCGCGTTGTTTCTTGGTGAGTAACCCATCGAGGGCACCTAGATTTTTTAAATTGGAGTATGGTATCTGGTACACGACACCCTTGGGCTTCATGTTGATGCTCTATGTGTTATTTTCACGGTATGTTATTTATATATAAATGTTCTGAGATTTTTTTTTCAATGAATGTTATTTTATATATACTCCGCGTAGCCCCGTTACACAAATTCTATTACATGCTTTGTTTTCTTACCAAGAAGTTCCTTTGTCCCCTTGTACACGATTCGAGTTTTGTTCTCGATTAAGATAGCTAGCTTCTCGTCGGATAACATGCTGGCGTATCGATCTGGTAAAAATAGACTGTATTGTCCGTTGAGCAACAGACGCACCTTGGGACCATACTGGGTAGAAACGATTGAACCAGAAGTTATCGTGTAAGGTTTGTCGACTTCCAATTCCTGAATTTTTACATACTCGACTGACAAATTTAGCATTTGTTTTAATGCTTGGAGGTCACTCATTTTTTCACTCGTCATATCAAAGAGAAATTTCAGGGTGTTAAAGAATTTTTAATTTTTCACAATGTGTGTTATTTATATATTTTTTTTTTCACGAGATTTTTTTTTGTATCGAATATTTTTTAACAGAGGAAGAAAGTTCGTGCTTCCGAAAACGCGATGATGTGCGTGATGATTTCTTCCGTCTCCTGCTTAGATTTTCTCCAATCATCGGTGCCCCGTGTTCTCCCCTGCCTCGCCTCGTGCAGTTCGTCCAACCTCTCGTTCAATTTTTCCCCTGCAGCCGACAGAAGTGTGTCGAGATCGCCACACCTCATTCCACTGATCTCCCGAAGACGGTCCTTGAGAACTATTTCGCATCCCATGTGAAATGCCGGCTATGATCAAAAGTTTATTAACATCTCCGTTAACTACCTTTTTGAATATTTTAGATAGTAGTTCGTGCGGCAAATCAGTTATGCAAGCCATGTTGTTTTTTTTTACTGTATGTTATTTATATACCCCACCCCAATTTTTGTTTTGTGTTCATGGCGATGGTGGTACCCAGTGCGGCGACCCGTTCACCCAACGATGCGTCTCTGCTCACGAACCTTTCGAAAGCTGCATGTTCCAATTTCTTGTCTGCTTCGTGACGTGCGTCCAGATTCGTCTGCGTGGTGTTGTAGGCGATGTCGTGATCTTTGCATGCCGCGTCCAACGGATTCACACCCTTGTCTCCTCTCTCCAATCTTTTCTCGAGTTTGGTACCCGGTCCGCAGTACTGGTAGCCAGGTAGATGCATCTCGAAAGGTAACTTGTTGATGATGTCGTTCACGAGTCCCTTTCCTTCAGCCACGTTCCAAAATTTCGGAGGCAGCGTGTTGATGATTTTGATCAGGTAACCTATGCCCTTGTCGTCGTTCACGATGAAGTTGGAAAGTTTCGTGCTGATCATGTCCACGATGCCAACCTTCTCGTTGTAGAAATTACGATTGCCTGCATTCTCTTCGCCGGCTATCACCAACAATCGGTCCACGAGTTTCCTAACGTCGTCCACCCAAACGAATTCTTTGGGTAACGTGTTGTAGCGTTTGACGCCGCTGCCTGTTTTGACCTGGTTCCAAATCGGTTTGATGAGATTCCTGTACTTCTCGCCGCTGCTCGATTTCACCCTATTCTGCGAGGCGTCGTTGTTCTGGTACAAGGCATCCGTCATGATCAGAATTTCCTTGTAACTTTGGTAATCTTCGTCGGTGTAATCTTTCGGCTGCTTTTTGGCGACGAGTTCCCACAGTCCCACAGTGCCGGGATACCTGTTCCAACTATCCTTGTCGCCTAAATTGACTTTAATGTCGTTGCCTTCGAAGGTCACCTTCGATTTCCCAATCTTCCACACCACACCGCCGCCTTCGTTGCTTTCCATGCTCGGATACAATCCGAACACTTCATCCTTGTCGAACTTCCCCGTGCTCAGGTAGTCTCGTGCCAAAGGTCCCAACTCGATCTTATCCGAAGACGACGTGCTGCCTATGGCTCGACGTCGTGCCGGTACGTCCTTCAGTTCGAACGGCGTCGAAGGAATGCTCGAAATGGGCGTGGGTACAGCGTAACTTTTAGCTGCGAGTGGTACGAGTTCGTTGATCAAATTTTTATTTTGTTCCGTAACACTTTTAATTTCTTTACCTAGACCGCTGATGGCATCGATCACGGGTTGATCCTGACGTTTCTTCTCTTCGTAGAATCCGCGATTCTCGGATTTCCAACCTTTGAAGCGTTTCGCGAGGTATTTTCGCAACTTGAGATTTTCGTCTTCGATTTTTCGTTTCGTCATGACGTTATTTATACACGTCGTTTATCACAACGTTGCAACGTTTAGAAAGTCGTTGATTTTGTTTCTGTATTTTCCGTCGATGGGTTTCCTCGTCATGTCGATCGTCGCGAATCCGAAATCGTCACTGTTCCAGCAAGAAGAGCAGCGTTCCGAAAATTGATTGTAGTTCATGTCTCCGCCTACGTAGTCATCGTACGCGTGCTTGAGGTTGGTGTGATCTTGACGAAACAAACATATGAAATTAGCGTTGTCGCGTAGTAACTGTTTTGGAATTTTGGAAAACGTTTGAGTTAGGTAAAAGCAATCCATTTCTTTGTGACGACCTTGCGTGAAAAAGTTGCGAATTTCATTTTGATTTTCCAGGATGACGTCGTCGAACACAACGACTGAATTTTCACGACAATCGTCGAGTGGTTTTATTTCCGAAGCGAACGTTGCAATGTCCAGACCATCGTACACTTTCATCAGTTGCTGGTATTTGGATTGCTCCAAACTTTTCGAGAACACGTACAGGTGCCTGTTCTTCCAATCTAACCAATTCGGTGCGAGGAGAAAATTGTCCACGAGCAGTGTCGTTTTCCCACACCCCGAAGGACCTACGATCAGACAGCGGATGCTGTCGGGAAGCAACTCGCCGTTCTTTTTTTTTTCTCGTTTGACTTTCCGGATCCGGTAGACGCTTCACCACATTCCACGTACTCACAAGATCACTTCGCTCGCGTCGATCCAACTCTTTTCCGGAAGTCCCAGCCATTTGACAAGCAGTTTGTTACCTTTCCTGCGTAATACTTTCTCGATGAGGTACGTGTCGGGGTGTTTCGTTTTAGAGAGTTCCTCTTCGTAAAATCTTCCTTTCAAAATCTCGCCGCTACTATCTTTTATTATATACGTGTGTCGGTTTCCGGGTAGAACTCGAACCACCGTAAAAAGTTCCGTGCTCCAATTTTTTGTGAATCCCTTCTCGAAGGTGCGTTTGAATTTGCTGATCCTCACCTGGTCTCCAATTTTGTATTTAGCTTTTTTTGTCGTGGGTGTGTACTTTGGACAGTAAACTGTAGAAATTAAGCGCTGCTCGTCAGATTTCGTAACGTCAGCTGGCTTCATGCCTATCGTTCTGTGTACCGTATGATTATAGGTGTCGACGAGTTCCGGCAGGATGTCGACCCATTTGTAATTTCCCTTAAGCGTGAATCGTTTCCACATGTGTGTTTTCAAGGTTCGATTGAATCTTTCCACGATGCTGGCTTTGATGTGACTGAAGGTCGAATAATGTCGAATATCATGTTTTTGAATAAACTTTTGGAATACAGCGTTGTAAAATTCCTTCCCCTTGTCCGTTTGCAGAAACCGTGGTTGTCTGCCGCCGCTTTCGCGAAAAATTGTCTTGAATGCTTCCGTGACGCATGTTCCCGTTTTCGCCTTCAAAGGTAGAGCCCATGCGAATTTCGAAAACGTGTCTATGACGGTGAGGAGGTACTTGTTGCCCTTGTTCAATTTATGTACGTTTTTCAAATTGCCGCTGCTCATCTCCACGAGGTCGCTTTGCCAGAGGTCGTCGATGCCCTTGGTTACCACAGCCAAACGTTCGTAGTTGCGGCGTGCAGGTTTATGCAATTCTTCGACGATGGCTTGCCTAGACATTTTTTTTAGAGATTACGTTTCAAAAGAAGCACCAGCGTGATGGGATTCAAAGAGGGTGGCACCTCGCTCGTGTTTTGAATGATCAGCTTATCGCCGGCACTCACGTCGAAAACGGTAAGATCTTCGTCTTCGTGTATTTCATATATGTTGCGCGCTTCGTTCCAACGTGCCAGAGGAATGTTTCCTGCTTTCTGGACACCGCGATTCGATATCAAAGTCATGGTGGGAACGCTAGCTTTTCTGCCGTGAGACCAGTACGAGAATTCGTTTATCTGAATCGTGCCATCGAGGAGAAACTTGTAGTACGGATGATAAGGATGCAACATGTACAGTTTGTTACCTTCGACGAACGTGGAGATTCTCTGTTGATTGGGTACGCTGTTGATTTCGATGGCCTGCAGAGAATGCAGTTTAGCGAATTTAGTGTCGACGCCGAGCAGATTACTGTGAACGTGTCCGAGTTTATTTTCGATGGGCAGCAAATGCTCGACTATGGTATCCGTTACGGCAGACAACGACGGTTTGATTTTCACTTCCACGTTCAACTGCTTGTAGTTTTCGTTGAGTTCTTGTAACTTGGCACCGAAAGAAGCCAGCGTCGATTCCTGCGTGGATTCCAGCACTCCGACTTGATCTCTGATGTTGACGACGATGTTCTGAAGGTTCTCGACTTGATTCAATTTCGAGCTCTTCTCGGTAAGATCGTTCACGATGCTTCGCATCTCTGTAAACTGCGTGTGAAGATCGGCGACGCTCTGCGAAGTGGGCAGCGTCGACACCAGCGAACTGATTTCGTCTCGAATCTGTTCCACGTTCGCCGTTTCCGTTTCCAGTCGTTTCAGCATACGTGATATGTTCCTTTTCAAAGCGTGCAATTCTTTGGAGGTGGGGAGATTGGCCACCCTACTCTCGAGATCGCTCAAAGAAATTTTGATGTCGCTCGATTCGGATAGTGCCGTCACCGCCGTTTTCAATTTTTCCAAATCTTCGCTCGAAGGCACGCTCGTCCGTAACGATTCCAAGTCACCCTGTATGTTGTCCAGTACGTGATGAAAATGAGCGAGATTGGATTCGACGTTCAAATTTTCTAAATATTCGATCTTCTGCTGAACCGTGCTCAACGTGTCTTGAATGCTCGTCAACGCTTTCGCTTCAGCGTGAATATTTTTAATTTCCTCGTTGATCAATTCCAAGGACGCCTGAAGCGTAGCGATGGTGGTTTGAATGTGTTCGAAATCTCGATAGGCCTCCAATTGAATTTTTATGTTCGCGACGCTTTTACCGATGACCTGCAGTTCGTCCGACGATGGTAGGTTCGTCATGGTATCTTCCAAAGTCTGTAACTTGGATTTAATTTCTTCCAACGTGCCGGTGAATTCTTCTTGTAATTTGGAAACGACGACCTGCAAGCGTTCTACGTCAATATCGTTCACCACGGTTTGAAGTTCGGAGAAATTTTTTTCGATTGCGGAAGTTCGTTCTTCGATTTCGAGTTTCAATTTTTCCAAATCTTCATTTTTCGCTTGAAATTGCTGTAATTTGGCCAAATCATTTTGAAGCGAATCCACGCTCAACTGTATATTTTGAACGTTGTCGTAAGAAGGTACGTCGACATAATTTTTTATGAGCGTTTTCAGTTCGGAATCGATTTTCAGAATGGGGTCGAGACATTGAGTTTGGAGCGTAGCGATTTCCGACTCTAAACTTTTGTTTAAGGTCTCCTGCAAAGCGATCAAATCGGTCCTCAACTTCTTAACACGAACGTCCAACATGAGAATCTCTTCTGCATGGTCTACACGCTTGGTGTTGCCGAAAATGTCGTTAGGCATTTTTGGTTAATGGTTATTTATAATAGGATAGACGATTCGTAATTCTACGAAGAGAGGAATGAGTTTGTCGTAATCTCCGAGGAGTTCTATGTAAAAATAATCTCCTGCTGAAACATCGTATGCAATGTTAGAAAGCATCTTGTCGTGTTTGATTCGAAAAATGTTCTTGCCGGTAGAAATTTTGATTTCGCCTACGTTTTCCGGATTCACAGTGATTTGAAGTTTCCCACCGATCGGAATTTCGTAGAAATGTAAATTGTTATTGAAGACGTAAAAAGTTTTGCCGACGTCCTCATCCAATTTCGTCCAAATGCTGTTGAGGTGAATGATCAACAGACCGTTGAGTTTAGGTAACATGGAAGGTAAGACTTCATGATCTGGTATGGTTTCCATGATGATCTGTTTTTTGAAACCGAACAAATTCATAGGCATGCTGGTTATTTAAGACTACGGTCAAAGTTTTATTTTGTAATGACAGTCAAAGTGTTTTTTTTTTTTACTGAGTAACAAAATGTTTTTTTTTTTTTAGTTAGTGAAAATTCTTGTGTGTGGCGGTGAGTGCTAATTATTTGCACTGTGCGCAATTCTTATTTATTTCTAAACGACGATGCCCCCAAGGCAATGTGTGAATACCACATTCAAGAATACACCTCTTGTCGTCGTGTGCATCTAGAGCAACTTTCCTAACAATATTAGTTGTAAGCACATGATCAACGCTTTGGATACGATGCTCTTTTTGTAGAATGGGCGATTTTGTTCTGAGGCACTCGAGGTAATCCTCAAACTTGAGGTGCTCCCGAACCACTTGCCTGCTTACACCCTTTGCCTTTTTTGTTACAGAACCCTCAGCCCGGATCGCATAGGCTTTGGCCCGAAGTCCAGCAAACTCCACAATCACATCCCCGTCTTTCTCGTCCTTGAGTTTGCCGGGTATTTTTTTGTTTCGGGGCAGAATTCCATACCGGTTTGGCTGGGGATAGCCCGATGTGTCGAAGAGCTTGACAAGAGCTGGAACTTTGGCTATATCACCATACGCATCGGCCGTGCGAACATGGTACACCAAGCTGTCTGTGTCTGTGTAGAGGAGCGAGATATTGTGGTTGTAGTGTGCACGTAGTATGTCGTAATATGTCTCGAACATGCACAACTTGCTCAGATCCAAAACTGCAGCTCCCACATAGATGGGCTTGTTGAGTAGCACCTCGCCCCGGTTCATGTGAATCAGAGACATCTGTTCGTTGTAAATTGTTCGAGATCTGAACAGCGAGCTTGCAACAAGTCGACGACACTGTGTTTTCTTCGTCACCAACCTCACATCAACGCGATTTCGCACATTCTCCATGGTCTTCCCAAATACCGCATTGTTCATTAATTTGAAAAAATCGCGATCAAGTTCCGAAGTGGCATCAGTGCGATGTTTGGTGTTCAGTTCGATGTACGGCTTCAACCATGGAGACTGCCTGAACAAGAGCACGTGGTAAACTGCTTTGACCGAGACCCCTTGCTGCATTAACCACTGGAGGTTCCGGTAGTGTAGCACATAACGTTTTTTGGGCTCCAAGTCCATGACGAGCTTTGGTTGATCCGAGCCAGGTGGACATTTGAATTCCGGAGCAGGCGAAAGTTCACAGAATGTATCCTGCAGCTTCTCGGGGAAGTCAAGGTCCACCTCGGTAAAAAACCCAAACTTGTCGCACTCTTTTTCGATGTCGTGGTATAAAGGATCAACCCACTCAAACTGTCCTGTTGGGAGTGGCTGCATCATGGAGTGCCCGTAAAGGTTGTTCACGTCAGTGTACATGATGTAGCTTGATGGTTGGGAGGGGTCGTAACCAGTGGCCATGTGGTGATTGTTGGCGTGTGCGAAGCGTTGCGACACTTGGACCATGCCGCCCCGGATAGCTCTCTCGATGAAAAGCATGATATCAACATCGAAGATAAGTGAAAGTTTAACTTTAGTCAGCAGGAGCATGGCCGACCATGCCAGTCCAGGAAGGCTGTAAAAATATACAGGGTCCAGGTTGTAAATGTTTATCGCAGTCGCCCGAAACGCCTGGAACACATCGGCAAGAAGCGTCACATCAAGCTTCGTGGTAATCACCAAAAGTTCGGCAACCCAACTTGACCCACATAGACTGAGCATGCTTGTACTCCTCGTCGGTAATACCTGAACCTCTCAGCTGGCTGTAGAACTTATCCTGGGGAGGCAGCAACTTTTCTTCGAACTTGGAAGGGTCGGTGACGTATTCGTAGGGGTAGACCCCTTTACGTCTGATGAGTGCGACATCTAAGTTCGGGAAACTTGATGTGGTAATGGCTAGTTGGTCGTCTCTGAGCTTCCCAGCAAGAGCATCCAGGCTTGCCTGGAGGAACCTCAGAGAGTCGAGGAACCGAAGCTCGATGCTGCTGTCTTTTAAGTCGGGGATCGGCACCCACTTGCTGATGCTAATATAACGCTCCTCGTTCTGTGCCAGGACCTTGATTCTCGCATTGTCGTACCCTAGATGTGTGACCAAGTGATGGAAATCATATCCCGAGCCATTGTGAAAAAAGACCGGTATGAAGCGCGGGTCCCTGGCTCTCAAGTTACATCTGTTGCACCACGGGCCAATGTAGCTTCCGGTCTCATAATGGTCATGGTGGTGGACCTTTTTGTTATCGTCAGTGAAGACTGAGTTGCAAACAGGACAATTTAGAGCTATTTCGTGCTGATGCTTGTCTTTGGGAGACAGAGGCAGCATGGGCTTGGGGGCCAACAGCACCTTCCCTATCTTGATGGCTTCCTGTTGCATTCTCTCCAGGAAGTGTTTGACCGGGTCGGGACCGCGATACACATAGGGCTCGGAGGCAATATGTTGGTCTCGCCACACCACAACATAGGAGTAACTCGAGGCCTCGTGGATTTGGAAAGGAATGGTAGAGGATGTTTCGGGGTTGGGCTCGCAGTTAGACAGAGGTTGAAGAAAGGCCTCGAAGTCTGCTACAATAAAGGCAGGATGCTTCACCATAGCACTGTGCATGCGAAAGCTCTCTACTGCACCAGGTTCGGGCAGGATAGTTCGTGCAGGCTTGTTGGTACCACAGTAGAGCATGTGGCGAGCTAGCTTCTCAGCAGCAATGTTGGGTCCTCGAGAGTGTTTGAATTTATATTGTTTTCGGTTGTCGAAAGTGGACAGGCACCTGCGACACACCTCAACATGGTGACTATGACTGCTCCGTTGGCTCGAAACAAGCCGAGAGAGGGAACGGATAAGGGTGTAATGGTGATGGGTTTCGTTTTTGATGAGTAGGAGGTCAATTCGCTGTGCACTATCATCATCTACATCACTTACCCGAATAGGGTAGACGTTGTTTGCCTCGGTGAGACCGTAAACATTGATGGCTAATTGCAGGCCCAACAAGTCACGAGCACGAACCTCAAACTTGCGAATATGCGAGACTTCTACAGGGTAGGCAATCCCGGTCATTGCATCCTCCAGTTCCGACTCATACTGCTTGTAGTGTGCAACATAGCGTGGACTGTTTTCCCAAGGTATAGGGTGCAATGCTGCCAGCACCGACCAGAGGAAGCATTTGGTGTCTTTGTTCTGAATATTGAGAACCGCTTTCCTTGCTTCAACCTCGGGTGGCAGGGCAATATAGCTAGACCCTGCCAGTGGCAGGAATTTGTTAAGTTTCAGACAAAGTTCGTGGGGGTCGCCACACAGCGAACCGCCCGAGCCTTCAGCCTGATGCTCCTCGTGCTTTGCCACAAGCTCCTCGACAAACTTGTCGTAGATGCTGTCGAGGTCAGTGACATCTGCCTGATGCAGTGTTTTTGCTTTTGTGGCATGGAAGAATTTATATATTTCATCAGTCGGTTTCTTATACTTGCAGCATAGCACAGCATAGAATTTAGTGGAGTGTGTGGCCAATGCATCGTTGAGGATGGATATTATCTTAGCTCGCTCGCTCCCCAGAAAACTACGCACATCGCAGAAGCTGTCTGATGTTATGTCAAAGTCTTCTAATAAATGCTCAAACACAAACCGGTCTGCTTTCTTCGCCAGCTTGACGCGTTTGGCAGGTGCCGATGCATCGAGGGAGGTTACTTCTACCTTTCGCTTGGAAGGTTGCGATAGAGATGTTCCAGTGCTCTTGCAAGTAAGCTGGTGTCGCTTGAAGTTGGCAACAGTAATATTTTTTTCACACTTAGAGCACAGTTTGGTCGCACATATTCGCTTTCCCGGCACACAAGTACGACAGTGCCTTTGAAAATTTTTACTTGACACAGCAGTTTGGCACGTAGGGCAATTTTTTACAGAACGCATAATGCAGAGATTTTTTGGGGGTATGTTATTTAATACCCATTGCTGTGCAATGCAAAATATAATTGTTAACTTTTTTTAACTATTCTCTATGACCTTACTTGGGTTTTTTTTCGTCAAATTATATGCTTCTAGTCTCCTATACAATACAATATACGTACAATATTGTCAACAGTATCATATTTGAGCAGGTCGCTTGTCTCCTACACACTACAGCTCACAGGTTGGTAAAATCTGACATGAAGGCAAATAATATGCTTAAGTCTTATTTATATATAATTTTCACGGGCGTACAATATTGTCAACAGTATCATATTTGAGCAGGTCGCTTGTCACCTAAACACTACAGCTCACAGGTTGGTAAAATCTGACATGAAAGCAGATAATACGCTTAAATCTTATTTATATGTAATTTTCACGGGCGTACAATATTGTCAACAGTATCATATTTGAGCAAGTCGCTTGTCACCTAAACACTACAGCTCACAGGTTGGTAAAATCTGACATGAAAGCAGATAATACGCTTAAATCTTATTTATATATAATTTTCACGGGCGTACAATATTGTCAACAATATCATATTTGAGCAGGTCGCTTGTCACCTAAACACTACAGCTCACAGGTTTGTAAAATCTGACATGAAAGCAGATAATACGCTTAAATCTTATTTATATATAATTTTCACGGGCGTACAATATTGTCAACAATATCATATTTGAGCAGGTCGCTTGTCACCTAAACACTACAGCTCACAGGTTGGTAAAATTTCACATGAAAGCAGATAATACGCTTAAATCTTATTTATATATAATTTTCACGGGCGTACAATATTGTCAACAATATCATATTTGAGCAGGTCGTTTGTCACCTAAACACTACAGCTCACAGGTTGGTAAAATTTCACATGAAAGCAAATAATACGCTTAAATCTTATTTATATATAATTTTCACGGGCGTACAATATTGTTAAGAGCGTCAGTTTCCGTAGAGCTCTCTTTTTCCATCCTCCCTCTATACAGTGAAGCTGTAAAAAAAAAAAAAACGCAATTAGCTAAATTTACTCAAGCTTTTATTTTTCATAATGTCAAGAGCATCTACCTCTAGCGCAGGTTGCTTGTTGCTAACTTACAGACTGATAAGAGCTTATGTAAGAGCACCCTGCTTGGCGACGAGCTGTAGAAGCCACAATTACCTAACCTATTTTTTTAAATATATTTATAAAATCCATCTAATGTCTGAGGTTAGGTTAGGTTAGGTTAGGTTAGGATAGGTTAGGTTAGGTTAGGTTAGGTTAGGATAGGTTAGGTTAGGTTAGGTTAGGTTAGGTTAGGTTGGGTTAAGTTAGGTTAGGTTAGGTTAGGTTAGGTTGGGTTGGGTTAGGTTAGGATAGGTTAGGTTAGGTTAGGTTGGGTTAGGTTAGGTTGGGTTAGGTTAGGTTGGGTTAAGTTAAGTTAGGTTAGGTTGGGTTAGGTTAGGTTGGGTTAGGTTAGGTTGGGTTAGGTTAGGTTAGGTGAATTTAAAAAAATATATATTATATTTGTTAACTGTTTAAGGAAATTTTTTGCAAAATACCCCGACAACGTTTCAGCTACTAGGACCTCATTACCATGAGCCTAATCCTAGTAAGCCACATACACACCTGTTCTTCGTATCGCATATGCTAGTAAGTCAGATGACATACTGGGAGAATCACATTTCCCCCAATGATCCCACCACAACAAACGTCGCACATGCTAGAAGAAACAGGATCAGGATATTTTATGCTAAATTTACGGCTGCCTGTATGCAGTTATAGGCAAATCATTAAAAGAGCGCTCTAATATACAATGATTTCTCCTACCATGTACCCTAACATACAATTTAACATAACAAATAAAATTTCGATTTGTCTATATATACCCAACAAAACTCAAAAACTGTCATACGCGAGAGCTAATATTTTGCAACAACTATAATTACCCAACACTAGCAGCAAGAACAAAAAAAAAATATATCAATTACTTGTATAATATTAATTAGTAACTTTAGATAATATTAATTATTAGTTTTCAGTTGTAATTAATTTTAAAAAACAATTAATAACATGTTAGGTGATAATAACCAAGTGCAAAAAGCATTGCATTTTTTACACACAAACAAAACACCACTTAGTTCACAAAACCTCCAACAGATGGCAGATAGTTACATGGTTCTAGTTAGGATGATTTTTGGGTTTTTGGATTGGGGTTGAAGAAGACTATTTGTTGTAGTGACCACAGTATTGTTTTTTTTTTTTTGTGTGTGTTTTCTGTTCTCTTACGAGAATTAATATAGGTTGTCATAGAACCCTCCAATTCATGACTTAGGAAAAATCTGTTTGCGGATTCATCATGTACACCTATACGTGAGAAAAAGTATGAATAGAACCTATGTTCGGAAATCCAAAATGGCGACCGGAAGTGGGGTTATCTTGGAAACGGTAAGACTTAGGAAAAATCTGTTTGCGGATTCGTCATGTACGCCTATACGTGAGAAAAAGTATGAATAGAACCTATGTTCGGAAATCCAAAATGGCGACCGGAAGTGGGGTTATCTTGGAAACGGTAAGACTTAGGAAAAATCTGTTTGTGGATTTGTCATGTACGCCTATATGTAAGTAAAATATGAATAGAACCTATGTTCGTAAATCCAAAATGGCGACCGGAAGTTGGGTTATCTTGGAAACGGCAAGACTTAGGAAAAATCTGTTTGCGGATTCATCATGTACGCCTATACGTGAGAAAAAGTATGAATAGAACCTATGCTCGGAAATCCAAAATGGCGACCGGAAGTGGGGTTATCTTGGAAACGGTAAGACTTAGGAAAAATCTGTTTGCGGATTCGTCATGTACGCCTATATGTAAGTAAAATATGAATAGAACCTATGCTCGGAAATCCAAAATGGCGACCGGAAGTAGGTTATCTTGGAAACGGCAAAACTTAGAAAAAATCTGTTTGCGGATTCGTCATGTACGCCTATATGTAAGTAAAATATAAATAGAACCTATGCTCGGAAATCCAAAATGGCGACCGGAAGTGGGGTTATCTTGGAAACGGTAAGACTTAGGAAAAATCTGTTTGCGAATTCGTCATGTACGCCTATATGTAAGTAAAATATGAATAGAACCTATGCTCGGAAATCCAAAATGGCGACCGGAAGTAGGTTATCTTGGAAACGGCAAGACTTAGAAAAAATCTGTTTGCGGATTCGACAACTGCAAAATCAAGAATGTTTATCTCAAAAATGGACGCAACGAAGTGTTCCCGCGCGAAAATTACAACCTCGACATGACCAAAAACGATTACCTCAAACTTTACGAAGCGTTCTCGGCTTACAAACGCGTGACCGAGGGAAACGTAGACATGTACTACACGCCCAGCGAATTCAAAACCCACAGGCCGATGTTCGTCATCAACACATCTAAGAGAAAGCAGGTGGTGGTCAACGATCGCACCAACATCAAGATCGTCTGCGAGTTCAACAGTCCGCTGCCCGCCGATACTCTATGCAGCGTCATCCTGGTCGCAGAGAAGTCCTTCGTCCACGACGTGAAGAACGAGAGGGTCACAGAGCAGTTTTAAAAAATAATTCGTAAAATAATTGCCACATACTAAAAAAATCAACAAAGTTATATAAAATACAATGTAAGTTAGTTCGGTGCGCAAATAAAAAAAAATTAATAATTCACAAAACTCTCTACAGAGGCATTGTTGGCGGCTTTGATAGCCCCACGACCATTATATAGAACTTTTTTGGTGTTGGGCACCACGCACTCCTGGCGGGGTTATAGAGGCCAGAAATCCTAAAAAAAAAAAAAACAATTATTATTATTATTTTTTTTTTTTTTGCTTGCGTCACAATACAGGCACGCGCGCGTGTGTGTGTGTGTGTGGCACATCGTTCCCGAAAAAAAAGAGAGGTTTACAAAGGTCACGATATACAAACATTTGACCGGGACTTGGAAAATTACGATATGGCGCATTCGCTCACCACTGTTGCCAGCTATAGGTCTCTCTCTCTCTCTTCATCTTACAGCAACGTTGGCATCTCTCTTTTTTTTTTTTTAGTTGTAGGTGGGTTGCTAACACTCTCTAGTTAATAATGCTACATATTATACACGCACACGCACACGCACACATATACTGTGTTGCCATCCATCCATCTTTTTCTTTCTCTAGCCCTTGCCAAGTAAAAAAAGGGGGTGTAGGTAGGAGTTGGCAACACTGCAAGAAAATGGAGCTCATGCCTTACAAGAGAAAACCATTAAGGCGAGCTCCACCGAGCTCCACTTTCGGTTTGTGAACCGGGCTTATTGCACTACGACGAGTTGGAAACACTGCTAGTGGGTTGGGTTTGGTTAGGGTAGGTTAGTTAGGTTAGGTTGGGTTGGGTTTGGTTAGGGTAGGTTAGTTAGGTTAGGGTAGGTTAGTTAGGGTAGGTTAGTTAGGTTAGGGTAGGTTAGTTAGGGTAGGTTAGTTAGGTTAGGGTAGGTTAGTTAGGGTAGGTTAGTTAGGGTAGGTTAGGGTAGGTTAGTTAGGGTAGGTTAGGGTAGGTTAGGGTAGCCTCAAATGATGATTCGAGCCTCAAAAGATTATTGTGAACCGGCCAAGTGCCTCTACTTCTACAGCCTGTGATGTTTTAAAGAATGGAAGCAGATTGTGTCATCTGCATATTGATGTTTTTATTTCAATCTATAATAGACGGCAGGGGTCCCGGGTTCGAATTCTGGCCTGGGCATGGATGTTTGTGAGTGTCCATTCATCAATTTCATATCATCGCTAATCCACATCTTCGTAAATTAGCCAAAAGGGCCACAAAAAGCGAAGCAAAATAAAGCAAATTAGTCAATCAAGCGCATACCATTTGTTTTGCCGCTGGCTGTACGCACTGACGTACGCAGATGGGGGCTAATTGGGCTACAGCCTCCCGAAATCTTAAAAAAATATCAATTTCTATAAACGCAGTGACGAACTCGGGAAAAGCCAGTGATAAATGCAAAACCCCTAAAAGTAACCATCAATTGCCATTTTTGAGAGTAGAAAGTTTTATATATACGAAATTTCTTTCTGGTTATACTGTTCCCTACAAAACAGCTATGTGCTGTCCTCCTATATAATTCCACTGCGTACGCCAGTGGATATACCTCGCGTAAACAACGCTTGTGGACATTCTATGTAAACAACATGCTAACAAGCGTGAGCGTAACAATGAACGTTTGTACAATTGAAATGTCTTGCGTTTCAATTATTGCTGAAGTGTGAAAAGTAACCTTTTATTCTTCTTTACGATTGCAAACAATTTTCTACTAAGTTTTTAATATGATTTTGACTTTTGTTATTTAGCGTCGCTCTTCTTCCACGTTTGGCTAATCGCGACGATAAGGATGAGTGATGAAGGGACACTTACATGGAACGCCCAGGCCGGGATTGGAACCCGGGATCCCTGGCGTCATAGCGCACTGTGCTAACCACTCTGCTTTGTACTACGTGTCACATAGAACGTATGTTTCGTAACTAATTGAAAATAAACTACTTTTAAGCCGACCTCCTTGCCGGAATGGTTCTGACATCGCACCGCCACGGCGGGGATCCGGGTTCGAATCCCGGTCTGGGCATGTTTGTTCATTGAGAGTGTCCTTTCATCATTTTTATCATCATTCGTCTCTCATCTTCATTGTCGAAACCTAATTTTCTCGAGTTTTGCAGCAAAAATATTCCGAAAATGTTTCCGAACTTGTAATTTTTCATGCAAGATTCTTTCTCCAAAACTTGTCAATCACCGGCATGTGTCATCTATAGAAACCAGTGATAAAAGTAATGAAAACCTTTTCAGCTTCGCTCAAAATATATAATTAGCTGAGTGGTTAAATTTCTCTTGTACGCTTTAATGTAGTGCAGTCGTCAACCCAGTTTGTGTGGGCATCTCCCTGTAGATGGCAGGACATGCAAAGAATTTCTATTGGCACGCTAATAGAAGAGCCAACCACAAAACGTCGCAGTCAAGGGTAACGGTAGCGGATTGGCTGTTTGACTCACGTGCGTGTTACGTCAAAGATTTTCGCGGGAAGAGAACAAAGAGATATTTCCAAAGTTCTGTAAAAGGACACAGTGGTGGTAACCCAAAGAACATTTCCCTTATACAAATAAGACTCGTGATTTTTGAATAATCGGAAATATTTAGCTTTTGTGATGGGAGTGTAAGGTGTATACTTTCATGTCCATGCTCATCAAACAGTTTTTTATACCATAGATTGAGGAATTGAGGTATGCCAGTGGACGCTTTGTAGTCCACAGAATCTGGTGCCAATCTCCTCTCTCCCCCCCCCCCAGCCTTGATATTGAGTAACGATGGGGAGAGGGTCTCATTATCCGCAACAAATTTGCTTTTGTTTTCGCTGTCTCTCCGTAATTAATTAACATTCCATTGCGGATGCAGTAAAAACAACATTAACCTTTATTATTTTTTTTATACCATCTGTCGCCATAAAAACGTAGCGAGACATTGTCTGATGAAAACTCGAATTGTTAAACACATGCGTCCTTTTTGTTCGGTATTTCGTGTATACATTTCATTGTCGACGGAATTACGTTTCTAAATTGGGTGATGTGGACAGTTGTCCTACATTTTCCCGAGTACCAGATTGTGGGAACATCTACTTGTCACCAGTGAAAACACATTTTATGGAGGATTCAGCCAACTTTTCATCAATTTCTTGGTTTTTCATTAATTCACAAGCTTGTAATTAATTCTCATATTCACAATTATCTCTTAACGAAGGAAAAGACGTGTAATATAACATAAGCACTAAAATTAAATATCTAAATTATAAATGTTTGTCTGTAGCATTTCTCGTACAGGTAATTTTGAGTAGCATTCATGTTCTTGGGACACTCCACGGACCGAACAAGTAAGGTGAATGTAAGTGACGTACTTATACATGCTATTTTTCAATTTCAAATACCTTTCTAGAATTTATTGAAAATTCCTTTCCTAAAAATTCCTTTTCCAATAAGTTTTTTTTTTCTTAGAAGTTAGTTGGAAAACGAAACAGTAAATTGCAAAAAAGTAATCTATTAGTTTTTCTTTCGCTAGATGAATAGTTTACGAAATTATTGTTTTTCCTTAGAAATTTTTGTTTCCATTTCTACAAATTATTGTTTCTTTTCATAATAATTATTATAATGTTTCCAGTGATCTTTAATTCATTGTTTTGTTTTCCTCAAAACTAACGCAGAAATTATTTCTCTCTTCCTAAAAATATTTACTTTACTGGAAGTTATTGTTTTGTTTTTCTCAAGACTATTCTTCCTTATTCTAGAAATTGTTTGCCTATCTCAAATTATTGCTTTGTTCTAGAAATTATTATCTTTCATGGAAATTATTGTCTCTTTTCGTATAAATTACCTATTTTGGTGGGAAATATTTGAAACATTTCATAAGGATCGTTCTCGTAAAAAAATATACCCGCATTTTAGTTCACTGATTAAAACATGATTGATTGATTGAGTTGATGTTTTAAATCCACTTTATGCACAGTACGCTAATCGGAACTGGACCTACAGTTTAAAGTGGGATCCGAACCACTATGTGCTCCACCGGGAATCAAACCCGGGACCCCTTGATTACAAGGCGACGACTCTACCACATAATTTTAAGGTCATTACATGGGTATGGTAGCTATACTCAATATATCGTAGTGTTACTCACATTTCCTGAGCTATACAAAGAATGCGTTACGTTATGTACTTTTAAAACATTGTTCGTAATTTTTTAATTCATGATCTTGTATAGTTTCCTTTTTCTTACTTTGATTTTAAATAATGGGTGCGTGCAATAAAAGGTTAACAGCGAGTCATAATATATATTTATTAAACTAATGAAATAAAAACTTTACATTTCATTGTTATAAAATAGTTGTGATCAGTAAACTATAGAATAAGAATATGAGCAATTTTTCTATCGTCGATCATGTGGAACATTTTGAAGACAAAGGAAATTGGAGAAGACGATACATTCCCTCTTCCATTGGGACACAAATTGACTTTCCTAAATAGGGGGGAAGGGTATGAAGATTTTTTTGGTTTGGAAATGATTACCACTTTTAAACGGAACATGCTGTAGTTGTAGGGAATTAGAATTTTTTTAGGAATCAAAAAACTAAGACATGATGTTTGGATTTTTGAAGATTGTGAGTGCTAATGAACTGTACAGGGTGATTCTTCTCTGTGTGTAAGAACCAAAACATTCCCCAGCAAAGTAATTAATTCACTATAGCTTCCCAAAGTTGCACGAACATTGCATCGTTCAGAATAGATACTCGATAAAAACAGATTTGAAAAATGCCCGTATACACTATCTCAGCACTTCTTAATGGACGCTGCAAAACTGGGGACAATGTACACTGCACACATGTCTTGTGTCCAAGAATTGGTTCCAAAGCATCACGAGAAATGCGTACAATTCTTATTATTGTTCCATCATTGGTGAACACCCTGGAGTTTTTGAACATTATATGGTTTACGAAATATCTTAGTGGGTACATAAACTCACAAACCACGTGCATACATACACGTGTACGTAACAAGCCCACAGTAATGCTCATACAGAGTCTTTACATCGGGAGAAAATCTGAATGTAGTGTACTTTTGGAGTAAATCTAAAAAAAAATGTTGGCCACCAAGATCGCCAGACTTGTAGCATTTGGTTTATTCACGGATGGTTTACTGAAATTAGGCGTATACAGCAGTAAGCTTATCGCAATTAATACCCCTCAAACAAAACAATACATGTACTTGCTCACGTTTCCAATGACGCATTAGAAAATATGTTCGAAAATTTTGCAGCTTCAACATCAAACGTACTCTGATAATGAACAAGAGCTATTTGTAGCATCAGATTTAGGAAGAAATTGTATTGCAACATTCTAGGTATCGACTTGCAGGAAAACTATAAAGACATAGCAAGTGTCTATCGAGAGAATCACCCTGCATAAGATATAATAGACTACAAAATAATACAAGTTATTTCAGTGTAATAGGCAGTACTTTCCTTTGAGGATAATTAGGGACGTCAGAACGAAACTGCCCTTATACGTATTTCCTTCGAATATTTACCTTTAAGAACCAGTAGAGCAAAAAGTATAAATTTTCACGTATAGTGCAAAACAAGTATACCAGGTTGACACTGCAAGCAGTGTCGTATGCATATTCACTCATATACATACAACACCTTGTTCAAAACAGCTACAATGTTATATTAGAATATGGTTGGACATTACGTTACTAGATCCTTAAATCATTCAAAAGTGAAGAAAACTTTACTTTCAGAAGAAAAACTATGCAACCTACATCCATTTGTTCAACAGATTCTTATTCAACCTTGTTGAATTGAATTTCGTCCTTGATATGCCGCTGAAGTTTTGTTTGTGATATGGACTTCTTCTTATAAAAATCAACTCTATCCAAGTTTAAATGAATTATGATAGCTATAGTACTGTCTCCGGAAATGTTTTACATGTAAAGTTTAACATCAAAGTAGGCAACCAAATCAATAAATGGAGGTAAAGATTAAACATAATTTATGTGAATAAAGAAGGAGGTGAAGTTTTCTTCTCTAATTCTATACATCTATAAAAGTCATTATATCTATTTTGTACATGAAATAATAGAACATTATGTTTTAGTCATTTGGTGTCGCCAACGTTCAACATGAATATGTAAGATTGAAATGTCCACATACTTCAAAAAACATTCCTTTTAACTTTCTTCCTTTATTAATATAAAAGACAAACACATCAGGCAATAATCATATTGCCACTTTTAACTTTTAGTTTCAAACTGTACAATGAACATGCAACATTCAATTTGCACAACATTCCATTTAAAAAAAAAAGGAACAAATGGTAACATCATTTTTGATTTGTTTCTTCCTTATAGCCCAGAGAACAAATTATAATAATATTGAAAAAATCCAATTTTAAAAACAGAATCTTCACTTAAGCAAACAGTCTTCTCGCCAATATTAGCTGATTGTTATTACTTATTTAAACATTTGGAATTAGTTTCTGTTTTTGCTCTAAGATAGAACATGATCACATTATTCTTAGTGTTTTTATAAATCGAAATATTCAGTTTTAATCTCACCGAGTTGTTATTGTTTGTTCTTACTCCTGACGCTTCGAGTAAAGATTACTACATCCAGAACTAGTCGATACTTAATACAGAGAAAGAAGTGATTAAAGGTTCACATAGACTGTAAAACACAGAGATGCATGATTTATTTGATAGAAAAATGACAGTGTTAGCGCTGATACTTTTATGAATAATGAAAGAAATAGACAAGGAATATCGTTGGCAATGACAGTTTAACCAGTCTGTTAAAGAACTGACCACAACGCATCTTCTTTATTCTTAGTGCTTGTCACGGCGCATGCGCAAGAAAAACAACCAACCACCTACTTTCAATCCTGCGCAAGCTCGAGCCACGACGTCTGCGCAGGAAATAAAAACCCACAGATCACTTCGCGCATGCGTGGTTTCCGACGTATGCGCAGAACCATTTGGACATCCACTGGACAACGTTCCACACTTCAACACATGTAATGATTATCATAAGTGCCACTCACTGTTTTGTTTTCCACTAGCATGGTAGAAAATAATACACTTGTATGTACACACATTAGTTGATTACGTTCAGTAATTGTATATTTAAGACTCACCCTTTGACGCTGAATTAGATACAAGTAATATTCTTTCCATCACAAGAATATAGTAGGGTTCGTTTCAGTCACTGTTTCACATACTAAACTATAAACTTGTCAATCCAGCACTGTTCGACTATCGGCCATTCAAAGAAAAGAATACTATGCTCAATGCAACGCAGAACACACTGTTTTAAGAAGCTAGTTGCGGGACATTCGAGAAGAAGCACTCTAATAATTATAATTTTTCTTATTACGTTTAAATTCTCATCTACCTTTTATTGCAGCTGCCTGATATAAACTCATATACCATGAGCAGCAAACATATGTTGAGTATAGAAAATGAAATTAACACTTTCAGCGATATTTGGTTATATGCTTAATGGACAAAATTGTGTTAACAAAGGGTCAAGGTTACACATACTAAGAGTTTCTGATCTTCAAAAGACAACACCAGACAAAACCAATTTCCTTTTATTTGCAACGTATTTTTTGTCAGTGACTGTACGTAAATATGCAACTTAACAAGTTCAATAATAGAACAACCATGAAAGCTTTAAAGATAGTAAATATTCGAAATTCAGCCGTTCTATTTCCTGTCGAGATAATTAAAATATTAGGCTAACATTATTTTGCAACTGTAATGTACAAACTAAAATTAATTTTAATTTTACCACGCTTATAGTTTGTTATATCACAATGAAATAATTCATGCATTGAAAATCTGTTTATTAATTGCACTAACGAAGTCTATGCAAGAAGTGCCGATATTAATAAACTTTATGCATAAAAAAAATTATACCTTGCGTTCAATTCTCCTTGACCAGTTTCCAGGAATTTCGGGAGAGGGTTCATGACAGTAAGTAGGGGTTGGGGTGGGTAACCCTTCTATTGTATCCATTTTTCTGCACGATAAAGTTAGAAAAAACTTGCACAAAGCAGAAGGTGGGCTTTACTGACAATATATTGACAATTCTGGATTTGGCATGATTGTCACTCTTATATGCTAAAATCGATTGTCAGTTATTTACGAGAGAAGAAATTTATTATTCAATATAATGCTTTCCAGTGAGTAATAATTTACATATTTATAATATATAGTTATATGAATACACATTTTTACTGGGTGACTGAACAACTACGTAAACGTTATAATAGTGTCTTTTGATAATAACAAGGGGATCTAGTTAACTACGACGTAGTAATATCGGTTTAATGAAGTATGACAATTGTGTTTTTGCATATTCTCTTTGCGAGTATGATTACTGTTTGGTATAAATAAATAATAATGAATATCCATTTTTAAATGTAAGGGATCTTTATGTACAGAAAATTAGCACCTTAGTTTCAGCAGTTCTTTAATACACACACACAATATGGCAGTCTCAATAATAATAGGGTAGCTAAAGACAGAACAACAATGCCAAGCTAGTATTAAAAAAAATGATATTATTGTTGAGTTGGGCATGTTTTAGCATATAATTCAAGATGGAAATTGCACACTGAGTTTTGATTTGCACCGTAAATTTTTCTTCGGTTATAACATGATATTCTTGTTTATTTTTGTTTCATAAAATAATGATGATAACCCGTGATTCGAATTACTTTTGGAACATCTCCAGCGGACTGCGCGAGTCTGTCTAGCGAGCCTAGTGGGCGTGTAGAACCTGAGCAAGGGGCTTAGCGATAGGTTCTGGGTTGAGATGACGTCAGCGGCTCGCTTGGTTAATTGGCTGCTTCGAGAGTTGTGACTCGTTCCGAAGCTTCAAATGAATAACAGCCAAAGGTGTTACGGAAATAATCTCCCTCTACGCTTCGACCACGGTCCGGGACTTATTTCTCTTTCATAATGAATACAAATTTGGAAAAAATATGGGAGTTGTGAAAAACGTAGAATATAGAAGAACAGTGACAAAAATGTAATTGACATATCTTTGGTAATTTTAAGTTCCTTCCAATTATATGTATGCAGATAAGAAAAGCAGAGAGAGAGAGAGAGAGGTGTACCATTAGCTTGAAACATTAAAACCAAGTTTAAGTTTCAAAAGTCAATGTAATTTGAAAGATAAAATGTGCTCACTAATTGCATTTTCATAAACGTTGTTTGGCATACAAATGGAGAATTCCTTCAAATGAATTTCATAGATGGTAGTAAACAAATGACACCATGTTTAAAAGTAATGGTAATTACAATTGCATTAAACGCTAATCAGAGGTGTGCAACAAAATTTCAGAAGATCGGATATGCTACAGTTCTATATTTTATTATAGTCTTATGGACTTAAATTCTTTTAGAAAGCTGATAGGACATAACTTTGGCAACTTCCATTTAGGACGCTGCTACTAAGGTTAAAATCTTGTTACAATCATCTCTTTCTTAAAAAGCAACATATTTGTCGAAGTATAATAATACTAAAATGCATTTCGTGACACGGCTACTTAATTATTTTCACTTTCGAAAATGTTCTTATCTGTGGTAAAGCACAAACTTTCTAAAATAAAAAAAAGAACACAGTTTATATCTAGCATGCCATCAAGGAAGGATAAAGGTATGAAAACAATTCCTATCTCCTTCCATAAAGAAGTACAACAAATTGAAGGTATTATCCATTGCACCCAAACGTACAAATCTGCATTTGACAGCAAAAACTGTTGTTTTTTATCTCTAGTTACCCTATTAATGTAAAAATAGTGAAAACTTCACACTGCCAAGAAAATAAATATTTATTGTTAATTACGCTTTAACGTTTACGGAGTACTGGAGTTAAATATTAACACTGTATGAATAATGCATAAAGTATAGAAGCGGGACATCAGACGTAATTACACAATGATGCATCGCGTGTTTTATGCATAAATTGATGTAATGCACTTTAATACACTAATGCACTTGAAGTTATTAGTATAAGGTGATATTTTCGTGTGATACAAGCAACCGTCTCCTATGAATATATCTGAGGGAGTTGTACAGTCAGTGACAAAAATAACATTTGATTGTCCTTCATTATGTTTACTTACTTTGTTACATAGATGGCACCAATGTCTGAAATATAGAGTTGAATGAATGTGAACGAAACAAGACCACGTATATATTGTTGATTTCACAGATTATTAATATTATTATTGTATGCTGTATAGCTGTTTTATCCATGAAAAAATATCCATTATTTATGCAATAAACACATCTAAGATTAGATGCTTGTTTTCACATAGTGGTTCGGATCCCACTTTTATTCTGTGCATAAAGTGATTGTAAAAACTCAAACTCGACCTACATGGTAAATCTGTATTCTGTATTTTATAACCAAAATACAAGGTGTATCATAAGTAATAGCGCAAACTGACACAGTTGAAAGAACACGATAATAGAAGCAAAAAAGTCTCAGTAAACATGGGTCTCCAAACGAGACGTTTTCGAGATAATTGCGAAATGTGTGGTTACAAGCCGCCACTGACTTCATTGTTTGTAAACGTCGTCCTAGTTGGTAAAATGTACTCTTCGTTGCTGTAAGGTTCCATTTTCACTACGCAGTACAGCACAACTGACGTGACTCCCACAGTACGATTAAACTGTGTACTGATTGTATCCATCCTGCTTGATTACAACGCCACCTCTCGGAAATCTTCTGTTTTGTAAACAAAGAGCAAACCTCGGAACGGGCAAGGAGTAAAGCACTCTGTGTTTACAAAATGCAATCAGTGACGGCTTCTAACCACACATTCGCACACATTATTAGCATTTTACCAACTAGGACGACGTTTACAAGCAATGAAGTCAGTGGTGGCTTGTAACCACACATTCGCAATTATCTCGAAAACGTCTCGTTTGCAGAAACATGTTTATCGAGACTTTTTGCTTTTATTATCGTCTGCTTTCAACTGTGTCAGTTTGCGCTATTACTTATGATACATCCTGTATATCGATGAAAAGATGTGCAGCATTATATTTGCAGATAAACGTGTGCTAGATCATGATTTAAGTCCACTATATTCAAATTGGAGTTATAGTGGGATCCGAACGTTTGACATGTACCCTACCGGGAATCGTAACCGGCTTCGTTTGCTTACAAAGTAACAATACATTTACAAAACTATGGAGAAATGTAGGCAGTAGCTGGTTATTTCAGAAATGTTGAAAAAAACATTACAAGAAGATAATATGAAGATAAATGTTTGTTCACATTAAGCATACTTGGGTAAGTTAACAGGTTGACGTTACTTTGCTTCCAAAAATAATACATTACCGTTACGTTATCATAAAATAAGAACTTTTAATTCTTTACACAAGTATCACACGTTCTCTGTAGTGTAGGTCTTCGAGTGCCACTTTACGTTCACAAGTTTTAAAACAACATAAAAAAGCATATTACTTCCATTATGATACACACAAATTCGGACAATGAGAACATAGTATGTGAAATCAAAAGTAAAGTAAATTTGATTGTTAATTTCATTAATTTTAGTCATGCATTTCCACCGACAAATTATTTTCTGCTGGTACTTTCAAAACACCATGTACTTTAAAAATAATATAAAGTAATGCTATCTGTTGCAAAACAAATTTAAGGAAATCAATATATACATATTTTGAGGACATTTTTAACTGATTTAAATATGCAAACTACTGGTACAAACCAGTAAATGTTATTAGTTTCGCTATGTCATTGTCTTTCTATAAAACACGCTACGAAATTGGGTTAATTGTTGCCATAATGTAGTAAATATTTTTGGGAATCTTTGTAATAAAGGTTGTACCGTATACTGATCATTCCCTCGTGCGTATATATCTTTAACGATGTGTGTTATATATGATAGTGTTTGCAGCAATTATTGTAAACTTCAATACGTGAATCACTGATTCTCTCACAAGTTGAATCATATGAGTTACTATATATATATGCATATGCTAAGAAGTTTATGGTGCAGGCAACTTGTTAATCGCTCAAGTTACTTTTAAGACAAAACAAGCTGTGTGCAGACAAAAAGTAGATATTTTCATTGTTATAGGATTAGAAAATTGCCATTCATATCATCACAAAACACAGCACTTAATGAAATATTGGCAGGGCATATGTTCTGCATCACTGAACTAATTAAGGGGAAACTTAATACCATGAAAGTTATGAATTCATCACTAGATGGCTCCCTATGCTTTGCATATAAACAAAAGACAGCAGAATTGTGATTTCCGGTTCTTTCCTGAGAATGGCCGATAATCTAACAGCTTCCGAAAGATTTGGACGAGAACTCCAAGCACAGCACTTCAATGAGGTCCACTGTACTTTTCTAGTGTCAAAGACTATAATCTTTTTTTCAGTTTCTTTTTAAAATTCCTATACTTCTCTACGAAGTTATGATGGCGCGTCCGCAAATATAGCACAGCCAATCCTTGAAACGAATGATTGCTAGAATTCCACGTCTGGCAGGAACTGTTGTTGCGCAACAGACGAAAGCTCCATGTCAATGGGTTTCGTGTCGTCATAGAGGGCGGGGGCTTCACACAAGATGGCGAATGTTCCGACAATGGACGCGATGGTGAAAATCCAGAGAAAGAGCCGATCGAGGACCATTGCGACAAAACCCCAATCTTGATCTTCCTGCAAGAGCAAAAGGAAGGTTATTTTAGAGAGCTTGATGAACTGGAAGTGAAAAAAAACATCAAAATTTAGACATGCGTTGAGATGATGACGACATGCAACAAGCTTGGAAGGGATATTGAGAAGATCAACCGTCTTTGCGACACATGCGTTGAAGTTGTACAGAACGAACGTGCAGGAAGACAAAATAAACATTTGAAAAGCAGCTACTAGCAACTGAGGATCCTTGATCGATACACACAGAAGGAATGGACACTTTAAAACATAGATCAAACCATGCATCAAAGCAAATGGCTACAAAAACAACGTTAAACGACTTTCAAGATCTAATAGAATTTGATATTCCTTACAGAAGGTATAAGACACATAGAAACATCAACAAAACAATGCATTAGAGGAAATTCTCAGAGAAATAACCTCAAAAAGAAATTTCAAAATCTTTCATTCATATTTTGTCCTCAAAACTTCGAATTATTCCCGAGTCAAGCTAACTTCTGGCGCCAATTTACAGAGCAAATCGGTTATGTTGCTAAGGTTGCTGTTTGCTGCCAAACAGGCGGGCAGCGTTAGGCCTAATCACTTGTTTTACTGCAAGTCAGACGTGGCAACAGTGCGTCATTACCAGAAAGGCGGGTACAGCGCCGAAACAAAGCTTGGCTCGACTTTTAGAGACAAAGAGTGGGACGCAAATAAAAACAATATAAATACGAAAAACAAATGAACATGCACACTAGCTTAAGAAATATCTGTTGTGTTTGTTTTCATTAGAAATACTTTGAAGCACATTAGTCTCATCTTCTGTTGAGCTATTTACATCGTCTATTTGACAGGGTTGTAGCATCTATTCGAGCCTGAGCATACGTGTTTCTCTATAAGTATCTTCATCAATTTCATTGCCGTAGGTTATAGAGGCAGGAAAGTGACCAAGGTACAAAAAATTAAGTTCTTTGGCATCGAGGGAATAATAATACTTGCTCAAATAGTAGTCAAACCAATAGTTCACGTGAAGACAAGAGAAGAGCTGAGAGTAAAATAAAAAAAATGCCCCATTATCACTACCATTCAGGCAACTCTTATGAGAAGCACGCACGGGGAAGCACAAAGCACATGCGGTGTAGAGAACTATTTGATCTCACACAAACTATAGATACAGGCAAGCATCAACAATAACATACTTGCAACTTCCAAAATATAGATTCCCAGAAAAAGCTTTGGACACAACACAAAACAAGCTATCAATGATATTATAAAGAAGGAGTACTTACCGCATCGAATTCGTCCTGCCTCCTCATATGATGCTGGATGAATAACACATTGTGAATAGCCTTCTCCAACTCGAAAGGATACTTCTTGCGCGCACTGTTGAGAAAATCACTCCCACTGTTCCCATCCAGCATCCCAGGACCAGGAAGACCGTTGAAGCTGAATCCACTGAATCGATTCTCAGCACCTCCATGAAGTCCATTGCAGTCCCTGATTCCCTGACGAGGATCCTGCCCACCGTTCCTGGAAGCCTTCAGATCGGCCAGGAGCTGTTCGGGGACTCGCATGAGCAACAACTTGGGAAGAGTCTCTATGAAGATCTTTCTCACCCAAGGCGCCATTTTGTGTGTGCTTGGCTTCCGGTAATGGACGTTGAGGACAACGATTGTGATGATAACGGATAATCCGACAAGGAGCATGGTGAACAGGAGGTACTTCCCCAGAAGAGGGAGCGCCAGCGACGTTGAAGGGATGATCTCGGAGATGAGCAAGAAGAACATGGTCTGGGAGAGCAGGATGGAGATGCAGAGGGCGACCTTCTCGCCGGAGTCTGCTGGCAGATAGAACACTAGGACAGAGAGGTAGGAGATGCCGACGCAAGGAACGATGAGGTTGACTGTGTAGAACAAGGTCTTCCTCCTCAGTGTGATGTTGAAGAAGATATCTGGAATAAAAAATGAGACATTTTTGGTAGCAGAGCGTGGTAAGGCTGACTCGCATTTGAAATAATTGTTCAATTTATGGACAACTTAACTGAATTAAGGGCACTTTAGGCTTAGCTGGATGTAAAACTTGAAGTGGTAAACGGAACTACTGAACTTTCCTTCCACCGATGATTGAACATGGTAGAGTGAAAAATCAAAGTCTATTACTTGAATTACATATTTAAGAAAGACGAGAATGCAAGAATAAATCCTAAACATATACAGAAGCCAAAGCAGGTTGCCCAAAGCCAACTTTAGTACTTAATAACATAAAAACAATAACACAAAATCACAAAAGGATTTGATAATTAATTACTCGCCAAATTATACAATTCAATTAATGTGCTGGACAGTGTGCAACTTTTTAAAATTATCAACTAAATATATTAGTGACGTTTGTAACCAAGAGGATTACCGTGAAGTCAATCAAGGTGTGTGAGAACAGCAGTAGCGCCGATTGGGTGCCAAAACAAAGCTCTTTTCAGTTCTTACGGCGGCCGGTCCTAGTCCTGCCAAGGGAAGTGGAGAGCGGGGATTACGCAACAGACCAACCAGACAACAGCAGTGGCGCCGAGAGACACGACGCGGCCGGAAAAAGCACTACGTGAAACTCGTTCTACTGACCCCTACGTTTCTTATCGCGCTGGATTGGACCCTTCCCCGCTCCCCACTTCCCCTGCCAGCTTCTAGAGCGCCCGCCGTAAGAACTGAAAAGACCTATAGAGGGGAAGGACATTTTACTTTCTCTTGATTGACAAGATTTGTCATTAAGAGGTCATACTACACGGGCAAAAAGAGAAGGGTAACTGACCCCCCACGCACCCCCAATCGCCGCCACTGGAGAATAGTTATTATATATAGCTACTGTATGAAAGGTGCTTCCTGGAGACAATGAAACAATGAAAAACATAGTTCGGAGATGATTATATGTATTAGCAATTATTTCGCAGGAAAAATCGTAAATCAAAATTTTCAAATAATCATGGATTTCTTAAATCAGAAATTGCATATACGGCACCTATTTACTCTGTATTTTTGCTATTCATTAAGTAGCAAAGAACATATTTCAGAAAATCAGGAAAGTTATTAATATGTAAATATCGTACAAGTTTCACACAAATGCTTTGCCATATCAAACACACCTTTCTTTCTTAAGACGGCAAAATGGAGGGAATTTGAAAGAAATTAATGTCCTTAAACATTCATGTTTCATTCTAAGTTCTACTCGTATTCAGGTAAACATGGTTTATTTGCTGATTAATATCAATCGTTACTTACACAAGCACTGAAATACAATTTTAACACAAAATTCAATTTGATGTCATAGCGATTTGGTCACAGACCTCACCTTTTCAGACTGAAATGTCGAATCATGTTCCCATTACCGGGATTGATAAAAAGATGGCGGAGATGCGAATTCCGAAGTGAACATGCAAAATGAACAATTACGTTTTCCTGTATTGGAACGACTGTTAAATGGCAGTCTTGCATGGCGCAGTGACTAAAAATCTTCAAATATTTGTAACAAGTGTAAATATGACGGTACATTCACCGCCATGTTAGTATCAATCGGCTGGTAAATTTTTGGCTTCAGGTTTACCATGTTGAAGGGTCCTCATTTCCGATCTGGTAACTCGAAGTCTATGGATTTGGCCCAGTTATATCCCTGCTAAGTATGATATTGGCCATGGTAGATAGGAGAAGACGAGAATCTGTGACACAGCCAATAAAAGAATCAAAGAATATTCCGATATCGTTATTGTAGACATCGTGTAACTTCTAATCTTGAATTAAAAGCGTCAGTTTAGTTTTCCAGTGTCGTCTAATGGCCGAAAAATTAGTGACGAGATCTGGTCTAATTTTGCCATGACCAGTAATGCTGATTTGACTTTTGTACTAACCTGGGTATAGCTCCTTGCAGCAAGGATAGGATTTCGCGTGTCTTTCGGCTGGCACTCCCAAGATGTCCCACTCAACGCTGGGATAGTATTCCCTGAGATCTATCCCAATCTCAACCTTGTTGTCATTATATTTCTGATTGATATGCTTCAGGTCAATCTGAAAGTGAAAGGAAAATAACATTCGAGTTTAAAAATTATGAACTTTAGTAAGGGAAACACATATATTTCAACCTTTCACATACAGTTTAGTTCCTTACGAGAATACATGAATAAAAAAGGTTTAGTGCGAAAGGAGTATTTTCGTTACAAGTTAAGAAACTGTTTAATTTAAAGGATCACTTGTACTTTGATGGTTTTACATTGTATTCACAACGATTTTTAAATTTTCCTTGCGACACTGTGCTATTTCTGAGACTAATATCTTCTATTTATGTATAAAAGTATGACTAATGCATACAATTATTATACCAAACACGGAAGAAGACAAATGAATGTCATGTGCGAACAATTTGAGATGAAATATTTCATCACTTACAGATTTGAAAGTTGTCAATACATTCTGAAGTACCCTGTATGAAGTTTGGATTCTAGGGGAATATTTGGAGCCATGATTTCCTAGCTTTTTACTTCATAAAAATCTCATAACAGGACCGTGAGGAGAAGAATTGCTGTTATTGCAAAAAAGTACTTTCTGTATTTCATATATTCGTAAAGAAGGAGAAAGTAAATTATGCCGACTTTCACAACTCTTGGTCAGATCTGTCGAGAGACTTCGGCGACATATTGATTCGAGAACCACATCTGCATGAGAATTTATAAGGGAAAGAATGTGATTGTCCTGGAAGTCTCCGAGAGATGATGGGGACGGAGAGGAGAGGGGGAGAGAGAGGAAGAGGAAGGAAGGGAGGGAAAAAAATAAAAGCAAGAGTCGCCCGGAAGACTTGAAAAATTGGGAGCGGAACTTCCGAGATACACTGGCATTTTGCCGTGTCGCCAATTCATATTTGGAATCCCGCCAGCCTTTCTAAAAATAGCCTCTTCTCTCAACCCCAGGAAGGGATTAACTAAATGAAGCTGTTGACGAGGTTTATTACGACCTACGTCACAGTGAACGTGGCGACGAGCAATTGGGTTGAAATGTGTGCGACCCTTTTGTTTGGCTAGGTGAGCGGGAGCGAAGAGCTTCCTTTTACGTGCAACAAACCGCTCTTTAAAGTGAGTTGGAGCTTCGTTTATGGCTCTGTGCGTCTTCGAGGCTGTGCTCTAAATATAAATATATAGAATATATTCTTTAGAGTAGTGATTCTCAATAGTAAACTCGTCTCACTTAGTACTCCGGCAGCTTGTTTCTTTATACAGCATATTTGCAGAAGATGCAATTCAACCTGCAAGTGTATCAATATACGCTGTATAAAACACATCTTATTACTACATTTGTCGTCCGTACATGGTGGTTCAAAAATAAGATTTTTTTATTTATGTATTCTTTATGTACATTTACTGTATTTTAACGCAGCATGTTATCTATCGGGCAACTATGTGCTCTACATGTCGTTCGCTGTTATCTACGATGTGCAGGAATGTTTCCATGTTTTCACGTAACTGGGCTAGACTATGTGGAATGGGTCTGAAGTAGTTCTTTCAGAAATCGCCACAGAAAAGCATCACACACAGACAGATCAGGACTTCTTGTAGGATATGGAAAGTATGAGTGTATGGAAATTAATCGAGAGAAAGGGATAGAAAGGGGAAGAGAGAAGGAAAGAGTAAGAGATAGAAAGGGGAAGAGAGAAAGAGAAAGAAAGGAGAAGAGAGAAAGAAAGGAGAAGAGAGAAAGAAATGGAAAGAGAGAAAAAATGGGAAGATAGAGAGAAAGGAGAAGAGAGAAAGAAATGGGAAGAGAGAAAGAAAAGGGAAGATAGAAAGAAAGTAGAAGAGAGAAAGAAATGGGAAGAGAGAAAGAAATGGGGAGAGAAAGAAAGGGGAAGAGAGAAAGCAAGAGGAAGAGAGAAAGAAAGGAGAAGAGAGAAAGAAAGGGGAAGAGAGAAAGAAATGGGAAGATAGAAAGAAAGGACAAGAGAGAAAGAAAGGATAAGAGAGAAAGAAATGGGAAGAGAGAAAGAAAGGGGAAGAGAGAAAGAAAGGAGAAGAGAGGAAGAAAGGAGAAGAGAGGAAGAAAGGAGAAGAGAGAAAGAAAGGGGAAGAGAAAGAAAGGGGAAGAGAGAAAGAAAAAGTAAGAGAGAAAGAGATAGAAAGGGGAAGAGAGAAAGAGAAAGAAAGGAAGAGAGAACGAAAGAGTAAGAGAGAAAGAGAAATAAAGAGGAACAGAGAAAGAAAGAGGAAGAGAGAAAGAAAGGGGAAGAGAGAAAGAAAGGAGAAGAAGGAAAGAAAGGGGAAGAGAAAGAAAGGGGAAGAGAGAAAGAAAGGGGAAGAGAAAGAAATGGGAAGGGAAAGAAAGGGGAAGAGAAAGAAAGGGGAAGAGAAAGAAAGGGGAAGAGAGAAAGAAAGGAGAAGAAGGAAAGAAAGGGGAAGAGAAAGAAAGGGGAAGAGAAAGAAAGGGGAAGAGAGAAAGAAATGGGAAGGGAAAGAAAGGGGAAGAGAAAGAAAGGGGAAGGGAAAGAAACGGGAAGAGAGAAAGAAAGGGGAAGAGAAAGAAAGGGGAAGGGAAAGAAAGGGGAAGAGAGGAAGAAAGGGGAAGATAAATAAAGGGGAAGATAGAAAGAAATGGGAAGAGAAAGAAAGGGGAAGAGAATGAAAGGGGAAGAGAATGAAAGGGGAAGAGAAAGAAAGGGAGATAGAGAAAGAAATGGGAAGAGAGAAGGAAAGGGGAAGATAAAAAGAAAGGGGAAGAGAGAAAGAAATGGAAAGCGAAAGAAAGGGGAAGAGAGAAAGAAATGGAAAGCGAAAGAAAGGGGAAGAGAGAAAGACAGAGGAAGAGAGAAACAAAGAAAGGAGAAGAGAAATAAAGAGGAAGAGAGAAAGTGGGACACAAGGGAAAGAGAAAGAAAGGGGAAGAGAGAAAGTGGGACACTAGAGAATGAGACAAAGGAGGAATAGAATAACGAAGAGAGCGAGTCAGAGGAAGATAGAAAGAGAGAAGAAGAAAGAGATAAAGATAAAGGGGGAGGGAGAGAGAGGGAGAGAAAGATAGAGGTATACGTACGAATAACCCTCATCAGCAGTTCGTTAAAAATCTATAACCAACGTGGGATATATTAATGCCCATATTGCTACTTATTGAGTAGTAAACACAGGTCGAACTTGTTAAAAACCTATTATAGCTTACCCAATACAAGTTTTCTGGCGTGAATGTGGTAAATGGAGGAATGTGCAAGCGTCAAGACAGTTTCAATGAAAGTCTCTGAAAAGAGCAAAGTTCTTTGTAAGCACAAATATTTGTTTTCAGTCTCTGGTGGAAGAGAAGTCTGTACATTCCGCTGGCGAAGGGTAATAAAGGGTGAGGATGAAGGTATTCCTTCGGGAAGTTTCGCGGCTACGAGACGCTGACATTCTTGGGAGGTCTTGCAAGTTCCCGGGGGAAGCCGAAGACACATGCGTTGCACACGCAGGGTAATTGCTTTGCACTCCCGAGTAAAAAGTCCTTGCGCAACATTATGTTCCCTGGAGCGGCAAATGCACGCTTGAAACACTACACCACCAGAAGCTTGTGTTTTTCCTCCATCCTAAAAGGTCAGCAGTTTGACTATGATTTAAGACAGTGCATTCAACCTTTAAGCGTCATGTTCCGCTTAATATATCAGAGACTGCATTAGGAAAATATTAATTGGGAGGCAGGATATGTTCTGAGGCAATCACATTTTTATTCTGTCCCGGGAATCTGTGGAGCAAGGTCGCGCATAACGGAAGAGAAGGGGAAAACGCGAGTGGGCGGAGCAAAACAGTTCACGCTGTTGATAACAGGCTTTTCGATCGCTTGTCTCAGAGGTTCTAGGGACAGAGTACAGTAAATGCGCATTTGTGATAATGAAAAGCGTTTATTTATTGATATTTTCTTGTCTGCTGGGGATGGGAGGGGACACATTGGATGATTTGGTCTCCTAGCAACCCTCTGGCGCATGAGCTATGCACTCTTTCGAATATTACCTTTGGGCGATTTAACAATTTGTATATTACTTTAACCGATGGACCCCTTGGGATATTAGATGCCCCATATGCACGGCTTGGAATATAAAATGTTTGAGATGTTCCCATTCGAATATCACATGTGAGTGATATAACCTTTGGAATATCGCCTGTTAACGATGCACCCACGGAACGTCGTCTGTGAACGATGCACCCACGGAATATTGACTGCGAACGTTGCACCCACGGAATATCATATGTGAGTGATATATCCTTTGGAATATTGCCTGCGAACGTTGCACCCACGGAATATCATATGGGTGATATATCCTTTTTAATATCGCCTGTGAACGAAGAACCCACGGAATATCGCGTGTAAAAGATGCACCCACGGAATATCGCCTGTGAACGATGCACTCACGGAATATCGCCTGTGAACGGCGGAATATAACCTGTGAGCGATGCACCCCTTGCAATATTACCTGTAATTGATTCACTCCTTGGCAAGGTGATGCATAGGATTCTGGTACACAATCTTCTGGGTAATAAACACACGGCTGAACTACTATCCGTGACAAGAATATTGAGCCCTCGGTTTACGCGCTTGTAAAATTGTACTCCGTGGGAGGAAACAATTCAATTATACCTCATTGGAAAGCTTCAAGTATTTACTCTTTTAATAAGCGTTATCTGAAAATTAATCTTAACTTTGATATCTTACTATAAAAAAAAATCACTGAAAAGTGTAGTTTTTATTCCAATTTTCACGAACGGGGAACTTAACACCATACAGTTCGTAATCGACTGTACATATAATTTTAAGATTTTGTGTACTTGAAGTTTGATTATTTCTGCACCTCTGTAGAAAAAATCAAATGCATATTTTTAATAGATGTTTCAAAAATTGGCGTTTTAGGGAAACGTGCAACCTTGAAATGCATAATTACAAATTCATTGAAATTGCAAAAAGGCGTGTGTACCTCAAATATGGTTCCAGATATTAATTATTCTTTCGCACTTCTAATATGGTAAACGGGTGCATGACGTATGGCGGGGTGCGGCCAATCTCAGACTCCGCGGGCTGCAGGCAACTTCCACAGCGTTGCCGTTTCGCTGCACTTCGCTTCGAGAATCGAGCAAGTGCTTTCCGTCTAACCGATCCAAAGTATTGTCGCAGCATAAAATAATGAATGAAATATTTCTCACATTGCAAATGGAGTACTGCTGGTTTTTTTATGGGGGTGTGTTTCTTCTAGCTGTTAACTTCATATGAACGTCGTCTCCTTCGATACCTGGTGGAGGTACATAATGGTTCGGATCTAGTCCCGATTAGCCTACCTGTGCATAAAGTGAACTTAAAGAAAGAGAAAACAACTCCACTCAGCTTTATATGAACGTCATTTTCCAAGTATTATTTTATGTCGCACATTTAAACAGATATATTGAGTGCAACGATGTTCGATCAGAGATCCAGTCTTCTCTTTATACAATAATAACGCACCAGCTGTGTACAGCGGTTTCATAAGCAAGGAAAACAGAGCGAGGTGCGTAGCGATAGCAACACATAACAATTATATTTTAAAAAATGCTCATTCGAACCCTTCACGCTAACTAACATTTTAAAATATATTTAGAACAAAAACGCATGTAAATTGTGTTTGTCTCGCAAAATTCACTTAAGCATTGTATCGCGTAGTGGTGGTGCTTTTAGCATTTAACGTGTTGCTATACATTCCACCTGAAATATTGTTTTTATATTTTGGTCTCTTACACAGCTGCAACTGTTGTAATAAGCAAGGAGTTGTGGGTTCATTTAGAGAAAAGAAGGACAACACACTAACAAATTTTCAATAAATATAATTAGTGAAAGGTGAAAGTATAAAATGCTGTTCATAATGGATTCTGTTGAACTGGATAATTAAAATAAAAGTCCTGTATCTTTTATCTCACCACATCTTGCAAAAACTCACCCAATAAAATATTGGGTCGATGCAAATATTTGTTCCCTTTTTCTTTACATACCTTTTTCACTGTGCTGACGTAACCCCCAAACACTCCGCCGTGCATTGACACCTTGGTTTATGTCTTGAGATGCGCCCATTCGTTTCTCCTGGTAGAAATATCTCTTGGCATTGACTATCATTTCTCTTGCACCACTATGATATTACCGTTTTGCCATTATCATGCAACAAAAAATCACTTCACAGAACCGCTATCACTCAATACTGTGCGTACGAACAAACACGCGAACTTGTGAGAGACCGACTGCCTGGACAGAATGCACGTAAGAATTATTATGGCTATGTGGGTGTTCAGGCAATATTCATGGCAGGAATGTAAACACAGAACTGACAAAAGAAACTTTCTCTACAATGCTTTCCTTTGCGCAACACATTGTTTCGGCTCATTTCCCGTGTCAAAGCTGCTTGGACGCGGAGTTTAAAGGGCAATGGAAACGCTTGGCAACAAAGCTCACTTGCTCTACATGCGTTCATAGCAACGATGTGAATCGCGCGGGAACCGGTTGCCAGGAAAAACAATTCGCTCTGTTGTTTTCAATTCGCACAGTGTAAAAGAATGAGATATGGAAATTTGATTTTATTCCACGGCCATCATTTTGATATGCATTTCATGACCATTGCACTGACCATTTCCAAGATTGGAACATCATAATTAATAATTAATTGTGGCTCTTCTGCAGCTGATAGTACCATTATATTTGGATATTTCCACATAATCAAGCTTCAATCACAAAAAAATGATATTTTTACGACGGTTTTACACGAAGCTACACACAATTGAATTCGACTAATGTAAAAATTACACGAAAAAACTACACTTTTACAAACATTTTTATCTGAATAGAAAACAGACAGAGTTAAAATCACTTTGTCTTGCTTTTGTCTAAAAGCAGACACTTGTAGCTTTCCAATGAGGTATATTTGACTTTTTTCCTTCCAAGGAGTACAGTTTTACAAGCACGCAAACCGAGGGTTCAATATTTTTGTCACGGATAGTAGTAACGACTTCAATAATACTCTTTATGAAAATACTACAGATAACCAGGTACACAATAAAGAGCAGCACGTGATTCTTAGTGGCTAAATCATTCAATGACGAAAAATGGTATAGGGTATTCAACAATCACGTCTTCAGAATTCTGGTTTTAAGATAAGTTAACCATGAAATCTTCTCGAACAAGCAACGAACGTCAGAAAATCATGACTTCAATTAGCCCACTCCACCGCCAAGGGAAGATAAACGAAGGAAGGGGAATCATTTCATAAGATTCCTGGCCCCGTACTTGCCAGGAGAAGCAAAAATAGTAGCACGGTTTACCTCATCCAAAGTTCATCTACTTTCCAGCACGGAATTTTCCTTGCGTCATGAATCTTAATTCAGGAACTTAATGGTCTGAGAATTACGGAGAGGAGGATCTTGGGCAAATCTTTACAGTCTTCCTGGATCGGTCGAACCGAGAGCCTTCTCGCCTAATCAGTGTGGCCAGCCTAAGTTGATAGAACACCATCTGACCATGGCAATCACTGTTTTGCTTAATTGCAACAAAGGTTCTTCGTGTGAAACATCTGAACCATTTCTCAACTTGTGCCATACTATTCAGAACGTTTTTCTAGTTTCTGAACAGAGAAAAACTTTAAAATACAGTTTTAGGAGCAAAAAACAATCAGTCAGCTATTTTATCTGCAGTGGTGCCAGGTAAAAGAACAAAATGGCTTGGTAGCTTATTAAGCTGTGCAAGTATTCATTGCGTCAACTTTACAAATGCCTTATTTATATCGAAAACCACCACATATGAAAGTATTCATTGCGTCAACTTTACAAATGCCTTATTTATGTCGAAAACCACCACACATGCAAGTATTCATTGCGTCGACTTTACAAATGCCTTATTTATGTCGACAACCACCACACATGCAAGTATTCATTGCGTCGACTTTACAAATGCCTTATTTATGTCGAAAACCACTACGCATGCAAGTATTCATTGCGTCAACTTTACAAATGCCTTATAGTAGTAGTAAATACAATAGGATGAGGACCACTTATAAGTGTAGAAAAGAAGAGGTTATTTGATTGAACAACCCGATTTGCCTACACTTAAAACAATGCCAAGAGGGGCTTATACCCCAATTCTTCAAGTGTGATATGCTCTGAATTTTTAAGAATTTTGAATTCTAGTGTAGAAAAGATGAGCCTCAACAGACAGATTTACCTACACTTAAGACTATGCCAAGTTCCCATATGATCTTATTGTTTATAGTGTGTTTTTCTGTCAAAATCCCAGGAATCTTGAATTCTAGTGTAGAAATGGTGAGCCCCCCCTCAGATTGATTCCGCCATGTGTATATTGATATAAAGCTCATAGCTCCTGGGTTCTGAGATCCAATAGAGTGTGGTGCATAGCCCCATGGTTTTTATTGCCTTGTAATCAGGAGGCTTCTGGGTTTGAGTCCTAGTAAAATGTGAAGCCTCCCCTGATGGCAAAATGTTAATATTGTTGCCTTGTAAACAAGAGGCTCGGGTTTGAGTCCTGATAAAATGTGTGAGATTGAAATACATGTGGCAAAATAATATCTCCACACGTGAGATTTTGAGAATAATTACTGCTAGTTGATATACAACTGATAGCTCCCAGATCTGAAACCTGGTAAAGAGTGTTATACAACAGAATAAAAGAGCAAAATTATTTTATATTGGGGATCACCAGAGCCTAGTTACTGCTGTTGTTTGGGTATAAAAACACCAGCTCAGCCACTAACTGCTGTTATAATTGTTTTGGCATATTGTCCATAGTTCTGTTTTTTTTGGACCAGGAAATTTTATATAAATAAACAATAAAAATGCCAAATCAAAAATATTGCAATCAATGCAAAAAAAATATATCTAGTTCTAATTGGTCTAGGCACCGGCATATTTGTGATTCTAAGAAATGCAGAAAGGCCACAAAAATGTGTCCAAGATGCCATAAAATATTAAGCAAGGCATATTACAAATGGCATAAGTGTAATTCTTATGTACAGTCATCAATATTGCCCCCACAACCATCTACATCTGGTCTGAAAAGAAAGCATGAAACACCTGTTAATGCTAGAGCAGCAAAGCAGCCACGCTATGCATCACTTATCCATAGCAGTTTTAATGGCCAATTAAGAGATCACTGTTTTGTATCAGAGCCAAGATGTGGTATTAAGAATTTTTTGAACAGTGTAAATCCTGATGTGCAGGCAATTCTAAATGCACAAAATGGCTCTTATAAGCTCTCCCTCAAATTGTTTACACAATATAAGAAACCAAATGGCACAAAATTTACACAGCCCCACATAACAGAAACTGTACCTGTATATTCAAATGCAAATTCAGACAAAATAATAAGCAGTTTGATAGATCAATTGAATATTAAACACTCTGAATTTGCAGCAAAAGAGTCTGGATGGAGCCTATGCGGATCTCCACACAAGTTATATGTTAATATTTCTGAATTCAGCCCATTACAAGGTTCTACATATTTGCCATTACCTGCCAATATTAAAAACAAAACAGCCGTGGTTAATATAAAAAATAATGATGAGAAATGCTTTTTGTGGTGTATTTTAGCTGCTTTGTATCCAGTTTCAAGGCATCCTGAGAGAATAACTTATTATAAACAATATGAACACAATTTCGATGAAGCAATGAAGGGCTTAGAATATCCAATGTCTGTTCAGAATATTGATAAATTTGAAAAAAAGGCCAGGGATATTAATGGTAAACAATTATCTATTAATGTATTTATTTGTTCCACTGGCCGTGGCAATTGCTTGATAGCACCTCTCAGAATCAGTACACTTGATGATGATTCTGCTATTCCGATTGATCTGCTCTTAATTGAAGGGGATGGCACATATCATTACACTCTGATACACAGTCTTGAAGCTTTAGTCAGAAAACAATTAGACAAATCTAAGACAATATTCAAGTTGTGCCGAAGATGTTTAACTGTATTTGATGGTCAAAAAATAGTGAATGGGGTTCGGGAAATGAATGCAGAAATTGCTAAAAACAAGTTAATTGAACATTTAAAATACTGTGGCAACTATAAACCTGTTCATATGGTAATGCCAATGCCAAGTGAAAATGCAAAATTCAAAAAGTTTGAAGCCTTGTTGGAACACCCAGCATATATAGTCTGTGATTTTGAATCAAATCTCAAACCTCTTGCATTCTGCAGCCCAGATCCTGATGAACATTCAATTACACCATACCAGTTACATGAACCTTCTAGTTTTTGTTATATAATTATACAAAATGGTGTAGCTAGTGAACCACACTTATACTTGGGACCAGATGCCATCAAAAAATTTGCACATAGAATAGAAAATGAGTGCCATGACATAGCATCTAATATCTTATTAAAATCAAAACCCATGTTGCCTTTAACAGAGAAACAGATTGAAGATTTCAACAATGCAGAAAAATGCCCGGTATGTGATTCTGAATTTTCAGATACAAATATCAAGGTACATCACCATTCTCATACAGATGGTAAATTCTTAATGGCCCTGTGTAATAGCTGTAATATTAAGATCCAGAGACCAAAATTTGTCCCCATATTTTGCCATGGAGCATCCAATTATGATTTCCATTATTTGATCAGGTACGAGGGGTTTGACAAGGAGAATTTAAATATTTTAGCAGAAAATGATGAGAAATATATTGCTATTAGCAAAATAATTAAAGTTAATGGTGTTCCTATTCACTTAAGATTTCTTGATTCATACAGAATTTTATCTGCTAGCCTGGCTACACTGGCCACTCAATTATCTGATGATCAATTCAAAATCACATGTGCCATGTTTCCAAATCAGGACCTGAAATTAATTAGGCGAAAGGGTGTATATCCATATGACTATGTTACAGATTTTTCTAAATTTGATGAGTGTGCTCTGCCACCACAACAAGAGTTTTAGAGCAAAATCAGAGGATCTGGAATCACTGATGATGATTATCACCATGCCCAGGTGATGTGGAACAATTTAAAATGCCAGACATTTGGTGATTATCACAAGGCATATTTAAAACTTGATGTGACCCTCTTAGCTGATATACTGCAGGCATTCAGAAAATCTTCCATGCAAAATTATAAACTGGATCCAATGTATTTTTACAGTGCGCCAGGCCTAGCATGGTCTGCAATGTTTTTGAACACTAAAATGCAATTGGATCTGATCCAGGATCAGGACATGTATCTGTTTATGGAGCAATGTATAAGAGGAGGCATGGTGCAATGCTCTCAGAGATATACCAGAGCAAATAACAAATATATTCCTGATTATGATCCAGCACTGCCATCAAATTATATACTTTATGTGGATGCCAATAGCCTCTATGGTTATGCTATGATGGATAAATTGCCATATGCAGGGCTTGAGTGGGTTGAAGATTTCAATATTGAAGATCTTAAGGATTTTGATGACAGTGACTATGGCCTGTTCTTAGAGGTTGATCTGACAATTCCTGATGATTTACACAACACATTTTCTGATCTGCCCCCAATTCCTGAGGTTAAGTGCTCACCTGGCTCTAAACAAAAAAAATTGATGATGACACTGGAGCCAAAACAGGGCTATGTCATATATTACAAGAACCTCCAGTTCCTGATGCATCATGGTGTTCAAGTGACCAAAATTGGCAAAGTTTTGAGGTTCAGGCACTCAAGATGGTTGAAGCCATATATTGATACGAACACAGAGCTTCGAACATCTGCAATGAGCCAATTTGATAAGGCCTTGTTTAAATTGATGGTCAATTCTGTGTATGGCAAAACTATTGAAAATGTCAGAAAACATACCGATGTTAAAATAATTACTGACCCCAGCCTGAGCAAAAAATTGATTGCAAAGCCTAATTTCAATTATAGAAGAATTTATGATGAAAATATGGCACTCTTCAACATGAAAAAAACAAAAATTAAGTTTGATAAGCCTATTTATGTAGGGGGCTGTGATATTGGAATTGGCCAAATTACACATGTTAAAATTGTATTATGATGTGTTGAAGCCTTTTTATAAGGATCGTGTAAAATTGATGTACATGGACACTGATAGTTTTGTTCTTGATATTCAGACAGAAGATGTTTATCAAGATATGTCACAGCCTGAATTGCTTGAATATTTTGATAGCAGTGAACATACAAGGATTCAACCCCACAACAAAAAGGTGCCTGGCAAGTTAAAAGATGAGACACTTGGTGATGTTATTGTGGCATTTGCTGGGTTAAGGGCCAAGATGTACAGCTTTGAAACATGTAGCGGTGTTGTTGCCAAAAAGACAAAGGGCATTGGCAAAGTAACTGTGGACAAAGAGCTTGAATTTGAAGATTACAAAAATTGCCTCAAATCATGTAGCACAATCAGAACATCAGAAAATAGAATTCAGAGTGTGGATCACTTATTGACTACAAATATTGTAAGAAAAGTGGCTCTGGACCCACATGATGATAAGAGATGCATTTTATCATGTGGCATACATACTCTACCATGGGGTCATTGTGATTTGAAAAATGGTAATCAATGCCCAATTACAGAGCATGATTTGAAATAAATAAACATGCCTATGAACTTATTTGGGTTCAAAAAACAGGCTATTATGGAGCTGCCAACACCACAACCCTCTTCTGATATAATATCTAAACTGAGTGCTTTGTTAATTATTCATCTGAACAGCATACTTACAGATGTTGATGATGAAACAGGTAAAATATTGTACATATTTAACAATAATTTAAATCATTACCAATTACCTGTAGGTGGTCAATTGCAATTTATTACAACCCCTGAGGGTGATGTTAAAATTTCAGTAGGGAGAAATATTTATAGAATTAAGCACTCAAACATGATTTCTGGCACTGTTTATACTGTTTCTGCTGGTGACTGCTTATATATTGAGGTCCCGGGATCCTATGACAAGCTTATACCTTTTTTTATAGAATTAAGAATTAGATATTCAATAATAAATAACCACTAAATCAAAATGCCTAATGATATATTTGGCCATACAAGACATGAAGATCATAGTGATGAGATTCTGATGCTTGATGTCAGAGTCAAGAAATTAAGAAGTGATTTACAAGCTTTACAAACCACACTCAATGCCAGTCTTCAATTAGAAATTACAAATTTACAATCACAATGCATGGACCCTCTTCTTAAAATTGATTCTGTACTCAAATTGCTGCTTCAAAAATATACTGACTTGGCCACACTGGATAATTTTCAAAGTTTAGAAGAAGCTGTAGCAGCTCTTCAAGCCAAATTTAAGATCCAGGCCACCAACTCTGAGCAATTGAAACAACAATTGGAAGAGCAGATAAATAATGTCCAGGCACAGCTCCAAACAATTGTCAAAAGCATAAAATCACAAGAAGATTTTGATCTAGTGATTTCCACTCTAAAGGAACAGATTCAATCATTACAGATACCTAATCTGTACCCCTTGAACAATGCCATAGCCGAGGTTAAAGAAAAAATTGAGACACCTGAAAATTTTATGAACAACTTGCCATCTTCTGATGCTTTGAGTGCAATAACTCGCAGTGTAGCCAATATTAAGCTGCAACTTGAAACATATGAAGATTTTGGAAAAATTCAAAGTACCATAACCCATCTTGAAGGTACAATAGCAGCAGTGCAAAGTGATTTGACAAATGTACAAGAAACTCAAGAATCCCGCCTGCCCGGTATTGTAGATACCCTTGTTAGTGTCCAGCAACAGATCACAAAACTTGAAAACCTCAACACTGAATCTGAGCTATCTCATTTTCATCACTTGATTGATGATATCCAAACAAAACTTGAAATTTTACAACAATCAACACCCACTCAGGCAGATATAGCCCTGCTTCAAGATGCTATGCGTGGTGTGGTTGATGCTTCTGAATTAAATGATGTGAAATTGGCACTAGAATCTTTGCAAAATACAGTATCAAATCTGCCCACATCACAGGAACTTAAAAATATAAAGAGGGCAGTGAATCGCATATTGAAATCAGAAGATATCAGGAATATCCAAACAGAGATCAAACAACTTACCCAGACAGTGGCCACTCTTCCAACTAATCAACATATTAATAAACTGCATGCCCTGTTTGAGGATATCAGAAGACAGGTCCATGATCTTACAGCTCAAAATTCAAAATTGGCAGTTGTTGAAAATTTACAGCAAATTGTAGCTAATATCAAGCAACAGCTAGGGACCATGGAATCCAATCAAGCAAATGGATTGTCTGTTTTTGCCACCCAGCTACAAGAAATTGTGCAACAATACAAGAAACTTGTTGTGGACATAAAAATCAAGCCAGGCCATGATGATGTTGTTAGGACTATCAATGAGCATCTTGAATCTGTAACAAGTAGATTGCTTACAGCAGAAAAAGAAATAACAGGCATAATTGAAAATCCTAAACATACAGTAATTCTTGAATTGTACAGCATCCCCAACAAAGAATATGATTCACCATTTACACCAGGTGGCAAAATATATATGCTGTCCCCTGCACAATTTTATTACCAGTTTTTTGTTGGGGGCACACTTAGACCAATCAAGATCAAATATTGGCTACAACCACAGGCACACCACTACCCTACCTTATCAATAACAAATGCAGATAACAAAGTGAAAATCACCCGTGTAGAATTAGAGGATTTTACAGATCCCAATACATTGGAAACAGCATATGTTGAAGATGATGGCTCTCTGGAATTTCATATACAAATAGGAGACAAATTATATTTAGAAAATCCTGTAGTATCAGCTGCTGAACACCCTATAGTTGCAATATTCTTGTTTACATATTATGTCTAGACAAATTATTGTTGATGAATTACACAGACAAGCCAGACATAATTATAAGAGACTGCCAGTAGTTACAAAGGGCATAGATGATTTATGGCAGAGCGACTTGATTGAAATGGCAAGTGGACAGCTGAAAAACTTAGACAAAATCAACAAAGGCTACAAGTATCTACTCACTGTCATAGACACATTTTCAAAATTTGCCTGGGCTGTGCCACTCAAATCCAAGACTGGAAAATGTGTTACAGAAGCCATCAGGACAATCATCAATCAGAGTGGAAGATCACCGCGTTATTTGCAAACAGATAATGGAAAAGAATTTCATAATTCTGTGTTCCAACAATTTATTAAAAGCCAGGCAATACAACATTACTCGAGTTACAGTGATCTCAAGGCCTCAATTGTAGAGAGATTCAACAGAACCTTAAAAAATCATATGTATAAACAATTCACACTTCAAGGTAATTATAAATGGATTAATATTCTTCCAGAACTTCTACATAAATATAACAACTCGGTCCATTCCACAATCAACATGAAACCCTCTGAAGTAACTTCATCTGATGAGCAAAAATTGATCAGCACTGTTTATTATCCTAGATACCAGCCAACAGCAAAAAAGCCAAATACAGGGTGGGTGATCAAGTAAGAATCAGCAAATATAAGCACTTATTCAAAAGAGGCTTTACAAGAAACTGGAGCACTGAATTATTTACAGTGGTTCAAGTTGAACCTGGGACTCTTAACACATATATAATAAAAGACCACCGAGGAGAAATTCTCAAAGGCAGGTTTTATGAAGAAGAGCTCAGCAAAACTAAACAGCCTGACACATATCTCATAGAAAAAATCATCCGCAGAAAAGGCAACAAGTTATTTGTCAAATGGCTAGGACTTCCAGAACACTGCTGGATCGAGGCAAACAAAGTGATAATATGAAGACCTGGGATGTTATAAAGAGGCTGCCAGAACCTGAACAGCAGAATAAGAGAAATGGCAAGTTGCTGCCTGATAATATTAGATGTCTTATTGTTGGGCCATCGGCTTGTGGTAAAACTACACTAATGATTGATAATTTTTTATTGGCACCGAACTGGTTAGACTGGAAAAACAGGCACTTGTATGTCTTCTCTAAGAGCTTGGAACAATTAAAATATCAGCAGCTGTTGAAGCTATATGATGGATTGGATATAGCCACTTTTGAACCAGATGTTAAGCCACTCCATGAATGTCTCGATAATTCTGTTGTTGTGTTTGATGACATTATACTGGATAATCAAAACAGGGTTAGGAATTTCTTTACACAGGGCCGACACAAAAACATTGATTGATTCTACCTGGCACAGACTTTTTCAAAAATACCCAAGCAGCTGATCCGAGACAACAGCAATTTTATATGTGTGTTTCATCAAGATCATACCAACCTCAAACACATACATGATGAATATGTAGGTGGGGACTTGAGCTACAATGATTTTTCCAAGTTTTGCAGTTGGTGCTGGAACCAAGACAGTTATGGGTTTGTCACAATTGATATGACAAGAACACCTAATACTGGCAAATACAGAAATAAAATCAACAATTTTCTAGACATTGAAACATATATAAATAACCATGAAAAGGCCAATTATTGATGATCTTAAATTAAAAGATTATCTTGTAAAAAGATTTAAGGGATGGAAATCAGAGAACCGAGGTTTTTATGAACAACACAAGCGCACAGAACAGCCTATAATTGATGCTATTGGTGAATTAGGTAAAAATATCAAAACTGTTACAGAGCAAAATCAAAATTTGATCACAGAGCTTGTACCTGTAGCTGCAAGAAACATATTAGATTATCCATTCACCTCACTTTCTAGTATTCATACACCTAGTCCTGTTGCGCCTCGAAGAATTGAAGCTACTCTGGATCCTATTGAATTGGGTCTTCTTGCTCAAAAATATTTAAGCACACCTAAAGACAACAAAGATGAGGTCTTTGGCTTATATGCTGACACAGAGCGTGATGGTAGCATCATACATAGAATTGGCAATTTCAGAGTAACATTTATGGGAGATGATCTGATTGTATATTCAGAATCTCGTCTTGGAGAAAAAGGTGCTTTTGTTAAGTATCCTGGAACACCTGGATTGTGGGAACTGATGACTAGGAAGAGACCTGGCAGCTATACAGATCAAGATTATGAGCACTACAAAGAAATATTAATAAAATCAGATGCTCTATACCAGAACAATGATCCCACACAAAAAAGAGTCAAGTGTAGCAGTGGAGCAAAATACAACAATTTAATCAAGCCCATATGGTCTCAGATCAAGACTGGCAGTGGAATCAAACAATACAACACCCTGCCTAAAGAATTTGTGTGGGTTGATGATGTCAGGAAACTTGTAGATAGGTTATTGGTGATAGCTGGGGAGGAAAATGCTGGCAACCACAATTTTTACAATGAAAAGGTTGGAATTATGGACATGATAAGCACAAAATTGTCTAATTTTATAGTGAATGACACTAAGGGGATTGGATATCTTATAAAAATTATTAATACTCTACCACCTAAATTTTGGAATATTTCTGAGGGTCGGGGGCTTGTTAATGACATTATAAACAAGCTGCCATTTGAACTACACATTCCAGGCTATCAATATTGTGGTCCCGGTACAAAATTGGACCATAGATTAAACAGAGGTGATCCTGGTGTTAATCCCCTAGATGCTGCTTGTAGAGACCATGACATAGCATACAACACACATACTGATCTTGTTAAGAGACATGTTGCAGACAAGAAATTAGAAGAGGCTGCATTTGGTAGATTTGTAAGCAAAGATGCTTCTTTAAGTGAAAAAATAGCAGCATTGGGGACCACCATAGCTATGAATACCAAACACAAATTGGGGTGGGGGTTGTGAATATATATATAATAAACCTACAATGAAGGCCAAGGGTGTTATGTATCAGGTACCTTATGCAGGTCTTAAATCTCTTCAAACTATTGACAGCCTTTTAACTAAAAAGCAGCTCAAGAAGGAAAGCTCTTGCATTGCCAAGGGCCATGGTATGAAATTATTGCTTAGTACCCCCCAATTAAAAAAATTACAGCAATCAAGAAAAAAATCACATGTAGGGGGATTCATATTTAGTATCCCTGCTATCTTAGCTGCTCTCGGGGCTGTTGGGAGCTTGGCCGGGGGATCAGCCGCCATAGCAAAAACAGTAATAGATGCCAAGAAGAATAGGGCAGAATTAGATGAATTGAAGCGCCATAACCTGGCCATTGAGAAACAAGGCAAAGGTGTTAAGAGAGTCATGAATAAGTTTAAAAAAAACAAGAGCCGCTTACAAACCAAGATATTGAAGCTTTAATCAAGCCACTGGGCATCAAAAATTTTAGAGGTGTGTACATGTCTGATTCTTTACCAGAACAACCACTCAACAAAGAGTGTGGCATTGTTAATTTGGATAAGTACAAAAATCAGGGCACTCACTGGATCTGTTATCTTAAATATTTAAAAAATGAGGCATTTGTGTTTGATTCATTTGGAGGTGTTCCACCTGAAAATTTAATAAAATATCTAAATTCAACTAATCTTTATTACAATAATGCCCGTGTTCAAAATTTCAAAGATGTTAATTGCGGACATTTGTGTTTATCTGTTCTTAGATATCTGTCTCAAATAAATAAACCATCAATTGAAGATTTTCAAAAAGCCTTGTGGTATTTAAAACATCATGGGGGTATTCCATCTCACCAGCCAAAATTCAATATTGAAACTCAAATTACATGATGATATAGTGTATCCCAAAACAATAGCTCTCAGAGCATTTTATGGCATGTACTTGATCCCTAATATTACACACCACAACAACAAAATTGCAGTTGGTGATGAAAAAATTGTCATCACTCCAGGGCAATATAATCTATCTACTTTAAATGCTCAATTACCCAGAGGTGTAGTGTTAAGTCAAAATTCTGTCACTCACAGAGTAGAAATTGTATCTGCCACAGAAACAGTGAATCTGGGTACTATAGGAGAGCTGTTAGGCTTTGAGAACAACACAAAACTTGAACCAGGCATCAAACACACTGCTATTAATATACCTAAATTCTTAGCCATAGAGACTCTGAATATTCACTGTAATGTGGCCGAGGGTATGATCACCAAATCAAATGGTATAGGCACTCACAAACAAACTGGCATCATTGCAACATTCAAACCTAACTCTGAATTCATGGAGCCCATCATCTACAATCCATCCCCAACATTATATTTTCCTGTGTGTCATAATAGAATAGATTACATTGAGTTGATGGTCACTAATGAAAAAGAAGAATTAGTTGATTTTGCTGGAGCCACAACAACTGCTATCATAGAAATTAATATTTAAATAAAAATACATACAAGAAAAAAATGGAAAATATTGAGAGTTATGAGCTACAATCATTCCCCCCAAACAGGAGGACATTTGCAAATTTAAATCAACCCAACACAGAGATTGAGGTTGATCTTGATGTAGGGGATGGCTTTATACACCCCCACAGAGCAGATCTATACATCAAATTTGATGTTGTAAAACTCGATGGTACAGATTATCCGGCAAATTCAAACATAAGATTGGTGGATAATTTTGTGCCGCATCTGTTCTCTGAAATTGAGATCAGAAAACATGGTGTTGTTATAAACAGAGTGGATTATCCCGGCATTACCTCCACAGCTTTGGCCACACTAAAATTATCCAAGACCGAGGCTTCTTACTACAAAATAGGTGGATTTGAGGCTGGTGATAAAATTATATCTAAAAGCCACACAGTGCTGTTCCCCATGCGCCTGTTGCCAGGATTCTTCTCAGATTACAAAGATATTATGTGGAAGGGTGGTTTAAGAATTACATTTAGAAGAGCTGCCAATGATAATAATGCTTTGATGAGGTACAGTGCATTAAACTCTACAGGGGAAGCTCTGCCTAATACCCTACCTGATGAGGGCAAGTGCCTTATTCAGACTATGGAGCTAAGAATGCCAGTTGTTGAATATGAGGCCAGTTATGCTCTTAAATACAAAGCTGATATCCTAAAAAATCCACAAATTCCTTTACAATTTTATACATATCAATGTGTACAGAAGCCTGCATCTGGTACCTATTATGAGTTTGATGCTACAAATTCATTCTCCAGTATACAATATGACATGCCGGATTTTGTGGTGGTACTGTTTCAGACTGGAAGACACAATAATCAGGAAAAAAATGCAAGTAAATTTGATAACTGCAACATCAAGAACATATATCTTAAAAATGGCAGAAATGAGGTATTTCCTAGAGAAAATTATAATTTAGACATGTCCAAGGATGATTTTCTTAAAATAAAAGAGGCATTTTCATCATACAAAAGAGTCACTACTGGCAATACTGACATGTATTACACACCAGATGAATTCAAAGCACAGAGGCCCATGTTTGTCATCAACACTTCAAAAAGGAAACAAGTTGTGGTTAATGACAGGACAAACATTAAAATTATCTGTGAATTCCACAATGCACTCCCCGATGACACCATATGTAGTGTTATTCTCATAGGTGAAAAATCATATGTTTATGATGTAAGAAATGAGAGAGTCACAGAGCAATTCTAGAGGGCCGAGTCAAACACAGAAGCCCCTTGATTACAAGGCAATAAAAGCCATGGAACTATGTCCACATTCTATTGAGCATCAGAACCCAGGAGTTATGAGTTCTATATCAGCTAAATACAATTCAAAGTGGGACTTTGAAATATGCAATGAATATTCTTGTAATTCTCTCTCGGTATATACCGTGCGTCCATTTCGATCTGCAGCCGAGAGATCGGGAGAAGCGTGGCGGGCGGCGCTGACGGAGGTGCCGACATTTGCGGCCTGTAATGCCCGCATATTTTTATGGACATATGCAGACATTTATATAAATATTGCAAAACTAGCACTAACCTGTGTTATAAGAGTTGTTCAAAGTGATGTCCACCTACATTCACACATTCCTGGCATTGTTTGATGAAATTTTGATTCACACGCAAAAGTTCTTCTTCCGTAATTCTTCCTAGTTCTGCCCTTATATTGTCTTTTAGTTCGTCGATGCTATGAGTGTTATTTCGGTAGACTCTATTTTTCAAGGTTCCCCACAAATAATAGTCACATACGGTAAGATCTGGCGAACGTGAAGGCCATAAACCTCTTGAAATTATTCTGTCATCAAACACCTCCCTTATAACGTCCAAAGAATCAGCGGCGGTATGGGCTGTGGCCGAATCTTGTTGAAAATATCCATATTGTCTCTCATTATCTGATAACAACTGAAAAAACAGCGCGAGTATTTGTGTGCGGTACCTCTCTGAATTTATTGTGTCTTCAAAAAATATAGGCCCTATTATTCTTTTGGCACTTACAGCACACCACACACCAATTTTTGCATCGTGTAACGGAACTTCGTGTATTATTCGGGGATTTTCAGTGCTCCAGTAGCTATTGTTCTGTGAACAAACATGACCACGCAAGTGAAACCATGCCTCATCCGAAAAAAATATTAACTGTGGATCGACAATACCATCTACAATATTCTGCAAAACCCAATTACAGAAATTTACTCTACTTACGTTGTCAGGGGGCCGTGATTCTTGCACTATAGAAACTCTGTACGGTTTTAATTTTAGTAGCTTAGTGGCTGTGTGTGCTGATGATTTTGACACGCCCACCTCTTGTGAAACACGGCGTAGAGGTTTGTTTGGAGAACGTTCTAACGCTGCACCAATTTCATCGAGTTTTGCTTCGGTTAGAATCCGTCGTTTTTGCTTAGGTGTTTTAAAATTTAACGATCCAGTTTCTCGTAATTTAAGGACAAGACGTCTAACCGTATCTCTATGTGGAGGTGAAACGCCTGGGAATTTCTGTACAAATTGCCTACACACGTCTCGACACGAGTCTGTTTTCACATAAGTGTCATACATAAAAATTCTTTGTTCTAACGTGAACCTTGCGGATGGCATTCCAATCGTCTGACTGACACAACACACATACACACTGCAATAACACAAACAAGTAACGGCAAGTAACCAAGAATAACACTCTTACGCACAGTACGAAATTAACACGCTCTTGGTTTACATCTGCCTGCCACTATATTCACAGCTCTGTAGACGCGAAGGAACAAAAACTTGAGCTAGGAGATTTCGGATTGCAAGGAAGCTCACGAACACCATTAGCTTTTAACGGTTCGTCTGCAGCGTAATCTTGATTATAGTGTTGCACATTCGAAACCTCCAAACGATCCCCATTGACACAAAACTCTTTCAAGGATATAAACTTAAGCAGGGCGTTACTGGTCAAAACTATGATTAAAATGTTTTACAGAGTATTATCTGTGGCTCTTAACATCATTTCTAAAGCGTATTTATTTGTGTATATAAGGGTGGAACTTGGAAGAATTACAGAAGAACTTTTGCGTGTTATAACACAGGTTAGTGCTCGTTTCGCAAGATGTCCACAAAAATAAGCGGGCATTACAGGCCTCAAATGTCGGCATCTCCGTCAGCGCCGCCCGCCACGATTCTCCCGATCTCTCGGCTGCAGATCGAAATGGACGCACGGTATTACCAGAAGAAAGGCAAAATGAATTGGCTCGGGCATGCAAAAGTAAAGTTCTGTGCACTTCCAGTAAATTAGAGATTATATCTGCTGGCATGGTAATTTTCTCTGAAAGATGAAAAGGCACAGTGTTGATTTTATATGCTTGCATGCAAGAGATATAATCTCCCAGGCATGCATGATTTATTGCTGGCCGAGACATGGGACTGATCAAAGATTAGAAAAAACATGCAAGCAATTAATTATGCATGCCCGCTCTTCTCCTATTGTATTGAGCGAGAAGTTTTGCTTGCATAAAAATATAAGCTTTTTTGCTTAATTTCAAGTGTAGTCAAAACAATTATAACAGCAGTTAGTGGCTGAGCTGGTGTTTTTATACACAAACAACAGCAGTAACTAGGCTCTGGTGATCCCCAATATAAAATAATTTTGCTCTTTTATGCTGTTGTATAACACTCTTTACCAGGTTTCATATCTGGGAGCTATCAGTTTTATATCAACTAGCAGTAATTATTCTCAAAATCTCACGTGTGGAGATATTATTTTGCCACATGTATTTCAATCTCACACATTTTATCAGGACCCAAACCCGAGCCTCTTGTTTACAAGGCAACAATATTAACATTTTGCCATCAGGGGAGGCTTCACATTTTACTAGGACTCAAACCCAGAAGCCTCCTGATTACAAGGCAATAAAAACCATGGGGCTATGCACCACACTCTACTGGATCTCAGAACCCAGGAGCTATGAGCTTTATATCAATATACACATGGCGGAATCAATCTGAGGGGGGGCTCACCATTTCTACACTAGAATTCAAGATTCCTGGGATTTTGACAGAAAAACACACTATAAACAATAAGATCATATGGGAACTTGGCATAGTCTTAAGTGTAGGCAAATCTGTCTGTTGAGGCTCATCTTTTCTACACTAGAATTCAAAATTCTTAAAAATTCAGAGCATATCTCACTTGAAGAATTGGGGTATAAGCCCCTCTTGGCATTGTTTTAAGTGTAGGCAAATCGGGTTGTTCAATCAAATAACCTCTTCTTTTCTACACTTATAAGTGGTCCTCATCCTATTGTATTTACTACTACTCCTTATTTATGTCGAGAACCACCACGCATGCAAGTATTCATTGCTCCAACTTTACAAATGCCTTATTTATGTCGAAAACCACCACACATGCAAGTATTAATTGCGTCAACTTTACAAATGCCTTATTTATGTCGAAAACCACTACACATGCAAGTATTCATCGTCAACTTTACAAATGCCTTATTTATGTCGACAACCACCACGCATGCAAGTATTCATTGCTCCAACTTTACAAATGCCTTATTTATGTCGAAAACCACTACACATGCAAGTATTCATCGTCAACTTTACAAATGCCTTATTTATGTCGACAACCATCACGCATGCAAGTATTCATTGCTCCAACTTTACAAATGCCTTATTTATGTCAAAAACCACTACACATGCAAGTATTCATCGTCAACTTTACAAATGCCTTATTTATGTCGACAACCATCACGCATGCAAGTATTCATTGCTCCAACTTTACAAATGCCTTATTTATGTCGAAAACCACCACACATGAAAGTATTCATTGCGTCAACTTTATAAATGCCTTATTTATGTCAGACAACCACCACACATGCAAGTATTCATTGCGTCAACTTTACAAATGCCTTATTTTTGTCGACAACCACCAAACATGGATAGTTTTGTTGATGTGTGCAGTACACCCAACGGCAAGGGAATTGCAAATTGTCCATCACTAGCTTTATTCAGTTTGTTTTCTACAATGTCATGATTATGAATTGAAATAAAACTATCAACAAACAGACGACAACATCTGCTTCATATCTACAGGATTCCTTAAAACAATACAGGATGCACAATAAGAAGAATAAAAATGGTAATGGACAATTTGCATTCAATTATCTTTGCCGTTAGCTGTACATTGATGATTGTTGGAAAAAGTGCTGTTGCAATAATATTTTCTGCCGAATTTTCAAGGTTTGATTTACTCCTTCCTGTTGTGTGGTAAGAATAGGACTTAAGTTCAATTTGAAACTTTGGAGATATTTCAGAGACATAATTGATTGTTTTTTTTATATTATGGGTACATCAGCACATATGCTATTTTTTCCCGTCACGCAATACGTGGATATGCCCGTTAACTTTTTTTTTAAAAGAGTAGAACAGAATCTTAATTAGAAAATATAATACGTAAAGGAAAGTTGCCAAAGTAGGAACCCCGTTTTGTTTTTCATCCCTGGTGTCATTATGGCAAATTATTTCGATTAGAAATTTAATAAAATGTGTTCTTTGATATGTTTGCTAACGTTTTGAGTAACTTAATCAACCTTAAAGCGCATCATGCTTTGCCAGTAAGCATTTCTTTAAAAAGGGACGAAAAGTAACAATGGAGAGAAAGTGGCCAAAGTCGGACCCCTCCTTTAACAAGTTCCAAAAATTGGAAAAGACGCAAAAAAATGTAAATATATGATATGTAGTAAATGAATTACATTCATTGAGCTTGCATAAAGAATATAGATGTACAAAAGTAATATAATATAGACTACCAATATCCTAACTGCGTCAATCGCAGTTTCAATTTGTTGGACATCCCACCTCTCCCACCAGTAATTGCCTTTTCCCTGGAACATCTGAAACAATATGTAAGAGGACTTTACTAACGAGTAACGACCCTTTGCTTCATTGTAATGTTAGGTATTCATTGAAGGGTCCTACTTAGGGCATTTTACTTGTGGAGTCTTGTTTATACAATAAAACCATACGTACCTTCAAACAAACCCTTACCATAATTTCAAAGTACAATACTTACTAGTGTCTAAATTGTAACAAGATTGCTATGCTACTTATCTCTCACTTAATTAGCAAAATTCCCACTGTTGTGCACCGATGCACAAACTTTCATTCACACAAAAACAAGTCATGGCGGACTACAGCACCTGATACTTGCACGTTACTGCTGATACCTTCCCTACACAATCTTTTCGTTATTCTTGACGTGTTTCGCCCATTGCCACCACGCGGCAGCACCTACTTACTGAAACAGGGAGTGGGGTCCGAGTTTGGTTATTTTCCTCTATGTATGTTAACTTACTTGCTCAATTTTTAAAACTAGTTCGTTCATTCGTTACTTAATAGGAACTAAATGTACTGTTGCCGAGGATAAAATCTCTTTACCTATTAAAAGCTGAGGCTGCAAAGGGGCACTCAGCATACACATAAGGGCAAACGGAGAACACAATCTCACAAAGGATTATCCTGGCTGCGGATCCAGGCGCCAGAGCCTCGTTGGCCTGCAAGAAGCAGCTACCGGGTTGTATTACGGGATAGTGACGTTGACGTTTTGGGTATCTTACCAGAAGGTCATCCCTTACACCCCAATTCTGCGCATAAGCTTGACTAAGGGTCTAAACCAGGATTGTTCAAGGTCCAAGAACCCATAAATTCTAATGGGTTCTGTTGGGTTCCGCTGCAGGACCGGAACAATTTTTCTTGCACAATTTAAATTCAGTCCAAGTTGCGTATTGTTACATTGAAAAAAGGTTCCTGGACTGTATTTTAATTGTTCATGGAAAAAGGTTCCTGGGCCGTATTGAAATTCTTCCGAAAAAAAGGTCCCTGGACCGAATTTAAATTCATCCGGAAAAAGTTCCTGGACCGTATTTAAGTTGATCGGGAAAAAAGGTTCCTGAACCGAATTGAAATTCATTCTGGAAAAAAGTTCCAGGACCGAATTTAAATTTATCCGGAAAAAAGTTCCTGGATCGTATTTAAGTTGATCGGGAAAAAAGGTTCCTGGACCGAATTGAAATTCTTCCGAAAAAAAGGTCCCTGGACCGAATTTAAATTCATCCGGAAAAAAGTTCCTGGACCGTATTTAAGGTGATCGGGAAAAAAGGTTCCTGGACCGAATTGAAATTCTTCCGAAAAAAAGGTCCCTGGACCGAATTTAAATTCATCCGAAAAAAGTTCCTGGACCGTATTTAAGTTGATCGGGAAAAAAGGTTCCTGGACCGAATTGAAATTCATTCTGGAAAAAAGTTCCAGGACCGAATTTAAATTTATCCGGAAAAAAGTTCCTGGATCGTATTTAAGTTGATCGGGAAAAAAGGTTCCTGGACCGAATTGAAATTCTTCCGAAAAAAAGGTCCCTGGACCGAATTTAAATTCATCCGGAAAAAAGTTCCTGGACCGTATTTAAGGTGATCGGGAAAAAAGGTTCCTGGACCGAATTGAAATTCTTCCGAAAAAAAGGTCCCTGGACCGAATTTAAATTCATCCGAAAAAGTTCCTGGACCGTATTTAAGTTGATCGGGAAAAAAGGTTCCTGGACCGAATTGAAATTCATTCTGGAAAAAAGTTCCAGGACCGAATTTAAATTTATCCGGAAAAAAGTTCCTGGATCGTATTTAAGTTGATCGGGAAAAAAGGTTCCTGGACCGAATTGAAATTTTTCCGAAAAAAAGGTCCCTGGACCGAATTTAAATTCATCTGAAAAAAGTTCGTGGACCGTATTTAAGTTGATCGGGAAAAAAAGGTTCCTGGACCGAATTGAAATTCATTCTGGAAAAAAGTTCCAGAACCGAATTTAAATTTATCCGGAAAAAAGTTCCTGGATCGTATTTAAGTTGATCGGGAAAAAAGGTTCCTGGACCGAATTGAAATTCTTCCGAAAAAAAAGGTCCCTGGACCGAATTTAAATTCATCCGAAAAAAGTTCCTGGACCGTATTTAAGTTGATCGGGAAAAAAGGTTCCTGGACCGAATTGAAATTCATTCTGGAAAAAAGTTCCAGGACCGAATTTAAATTTATCCGGAAAAAAGGTTCCCGGACCGTATTTAAATTCATCCGGAAAGAGGTTCCTGGACCTCATTGAAATGCTTTAAATATGAAAAGGTTATACACTGTCTAGAACTCATTTACGTTTGCTGATTTTCTCTCCCAGTCCGGGATTGAATTTATTTACAATTACAGAGCAGGCTTGACCGATTCAAAGTTGCCTTCTAAAAATGTCCGCGAGTACGTTTTACACTAGAATGTCACACTGCGGTTGTAGAAATCGTAGCGCATGGAATAAATCAAAACGCTGTTGTTCTCTCGTGGTCCACGTTCAAAAACTCCCTTGTCGAAGAGTTACTGTACATAACGCAATGGACTATATTAGTGTGACGTCACATTGAGTTCAAACAAACCCGTCACGTGTTGCTCCGGCATCCGATCCAGAAACAGTAGCCAATTGGAGCCGACGGTGAGGTAACGTGAGGCTGCTGTGTTCCCAGCAGATAATACAACAGGGACGGGCAGTGCTGCTACAACCAAGTGAAGGAACGCGCACGAGAGAATGCGGCTACATGGAAAGGGGCAACGTGACTGCAGTTTGCGTTTTGCCCATTTCAACCTTGTACTGTACTTTAGATTCTCGAGACAGCCAGCACCTGGATTATTCTTTCATGCTCACAAGTGGATAATTGTTTATCGTCAGGTCCGTATTCGATCCAAGTTGCGTATTGTTTCATTTCAATACAGGACTTGGACCGTATTTAAACTGATTCGGTAAGAAAGGTTCCTGGACCGTATTTAAATCGATCCTGGAATAAAGGTTCCTGAACCGAATTTAAATTGGTTCGGAAAAAATGTTTCTGGACCGTATTTAAATTGTTCGGGAAAGAAGGTTCCTGGACCGAATTGAAAACTTTACAGATAAAAAGGTTCCTTACGGTCCAGAACCCATTTTCGCTTTCTGATTTTCTCTCCTGGACCGGAATTGAATGTATTTAAAATTCCTGGACCTTTAACAACACTGGTCTAAACAATACATATTTTTCTTCCAGAGAAGATGATGCTATCATATAGCACATTCCTAGATTTACTACTGTTGCAAAATAAATACGCTTGTGAACTCTACGATAGTAATGGACTTTGTAAAAATAATTTTAAAAATCACATTATGCAATTTAGCTCACACCAATTAATTGTGTTTTCGGATAATTACCGTAAATAACTTCATTAATTGAGTAATTATTCTCAGCTCTCATTAACTGAGGTGTCAGACAAAACCATCAGTAAAAATTATTAAATGTATCTTCACTGGCAAAGTATCCTGCCTATTTCAATGGGTGCAAAACTCATGGTAACAAATGCTTCATATGCAGAGAATAGGTTACGGACAACTTACTTACACCGATGTAATGCCTTCGTTTTATATTTTGCGGGATATTTTTGTTCGAAACGTTTCGCATATGTGAAACGATTAATGATTGATTGATTGAAATGGTGTTTTAAGTGCACTTTATGCACAGTAAGACTAATCGGAACTGGACCTACAGTTTAAAGTGAAATCCAAACCACTATGTACCTCCACCGGGTATAGAACCCGGGACCCTTTGATTAAAAGGTAACGACGTTACCACTACGCTATCGAGGTAACCCGTATGTGAAACGATTAGTGAAATGTGGATTTCACGCCTTCTTATATGAATATACATTTTGTAAAATGGTGGTCGCAATTTCGAATTTAAAGAACGTTTAAAATGGGGAGAGAGAGAGAGAAAGAGAGAGAGAAATGGGAACTATAGGTAAAATATACATTATAAAGAGATTGAGAAAGATACATATTTAAAGAGAGAGATAGAGAGAAAGAAGGAACCAATGAATGAGATAAATTTGGAGGTGCTTTTGCACACATGGCCATTTTGCATCCTCCAAAGTAAGCAGGGAAAATCGCATTACCTAAAGTCATTACTAGGGAGCGGAAGTTGATGACATAAAAAATATAGGTATATGACCTATAGAATGTTCTAAAAAATGGGAAATAATGACCATTAAATTTGTTAGTTTCAGGTTAAAAATTGAAATGAAAAGGAAATTAAATAATCCAGCCTCTCCTTATCTGATCTTAAATCTGAGTTTCCCCCAGGCGGGCACTTGGTGGTTTCCCTCGATACAACAAAGACTGTCACCAGTTCAGCATTTCTTTTGCTCGTACATTGCAATCCTGCGAGATCTATATAGGCCTATATTCACCTTGGTGAAAAGGCTCAAGAAGATTACCAAAATGAAAGAAGTGACAAAATATGACGAAACAATGCACCGCGTATTGCGAAAAATGACGGAAAAATGCCAAAAATCGGTGAAAATGACCTAAAACCTGAAAGTTGGCAAAAAAATCCAAAAAACAAAATGCACTTTAAAATTACCTTTTTTAAGTTCTAGACGAAGTGGAATATTGTGTATATTTAATGGGCATCGTGTCCGAGATGTCAGAAAAAGATGACATTTCATCAACTTCCGCTCCCTATTCATTACCTAGGAGTTTAGAAGGGGGTGTAAAAAGCCCCTACAGAATGGATAAAAGTACAAAGTTGTAAAGGGAGTTGCACAGGACATACGCAATATATTAAAAAATTAAGGACACACTGAATACTATCTGCGACAGTGTAAAAGACCCACTCTTCTCAGAAAGCTAAAAACATTAGTTACAACTATCGGCACAATCTCTGGATAAATAAGGGAAAATAAGAATTGAAAGAGAGAAAACAGGAAGATGATAATAGAGAGAGAGAGAGGGGGAGTAAAATGGAAGGAAAAAGAAAGCGAGAATAAATGAGACAGCCACAATAGATCATTTCAGCAAGTCTCCAACATATTTACTTATGTCGGACAAACAAATACCACATAGACACATGGCGACCTCATGCCACATTGCCACCCTCTGTGTGGTGTAGTAATTATTGGAAGAAAACCGAACCATTTCGTGGATATTTGGTGTAACTATGGCGCTACCAAGCAGCTTTTGCCGTTCACAGCAGCTCAAGTCCACCCAGTGTAAGTTCGAGGACATGTTCCCCACTTGGAGTCTCGCATAGGAAAGCGCTCTCTTCAGATGTTCTCGATTGAGATGCAAAAGACGAGAGATTCGTCAAAGTGGACGCGTTCTGGGATTTCCGCGTGGCCAGAGATCAGGAACAAGTTGGAATTCGCGCTGATGAAGTGGACTGGTAGAAACATAAAAGCGGTTGAAACTTGCAGAGGAATGTTCGGTCCTTGTGAGATTTTGTTTGCGTGGGTGGCGATATTTGGAGCTGGTCAAGAAATTTTCTCTTACATCGAGTCTTTGGATCGACTGTTGTCTCTAGAGGAAGCGACTGCGGAGCAGCCTTCAAGTAGATGGTTAGAAATCAAGAAGTCCACTCCGAGAGTACTTGAACCTGTGTTTAAGGCACATCTCAAGTCAAACAACTTTTTCCAGCCTCAAATTCGCAATAGCTGTTTTTAACTCAAGGTACCCACTACAAGTAAATAAAAACTCCAGATTTACACAGGCACTCTTGCACTTTCAGAATGATTCTCTATGGACTGAAAAATCAGAATAATACAATGTGTTCGTTTTTTGAATGTTAGTGACAATGGTTCTACATTAGCATGCAATGTTAATTGAACATTATGCATTGTTTTGTGCTTTTTTTTTGTTAAAGAGCCGGATTAGTAGTGAAATCACAGAACTGTCGTAGGTTCGATTCCCACCACCGCAAAATAAATCTCGCCTGAAGATGAGAGAAGATTTGCTCTCTCAAATCGTAGTGTTGGAATAAGTTAAAAAAACACTAGACGATGGATAATGTCTAATTAGCGTTGCATGCTAATACAATTTATCCTGTATACAGTTGGTGGGTAATCTGTTACTGTTCGATTCTCGGAGTGGTGGCAATTTTCCTCGCATGAAGCGGCTCTGAGGCTCACCCAGCATCTTACACAGAGCGGTATAAGCGTCCGGAGCGTGGTACTGATCACAGTATAGCCGTAATCGAGTATGTATGGGGCATTACCTCCACATCCCGTATCTGCCTTCATAGCATAGGGTAATAGTACGCTCGCTTGCTCGTATCCATAAAAGAAACTCAATATTAAGATTTATCTAACATACTCTATGGAAATATGACGAAAGTATGGAAAATGATCGAAACATAGAATGTCTGATTAATTTTTAAATTATGGACACAAAACGAGGCTGTACAAGAGCACTCAGCAAAAATACAGACAAACACAGGCAACACAACCCCACAGATGAATACACTGGCCGCGGGACAAGGCGCCAGAGCCTCGTTAGTATGAAATATGAAGTACAGCGAGTACTACATGGAAGGGAGATTGGCATTTGTGTGTCTAGAGAAAGAGTCATCCTGTACACCCAGTGATGTGCCGTAGACTATAAGTTTACGTCTACATGCCGTTGTCTACACGTAATCTACACGAAGATTACATTAGCTTATACAGAGCATTCCCTACCCGGCATCAGCGCTTGTCTTTCCCGGTGAACGGGGTCCGCGAGAGTCGCACGCTACAGTCTGTTTTTCTCGCTCTCCCTGCCTTCGCTCTCTTTCCCTTTCTGTTGACGTTGCAGACTGACGCCAGTATAATCCTCCCTCGGAAGTTGTGTTGTGTCGTGTCCGTATGTTGAAGATTGTGGCTTAATATGGCACCACAAAAGTTTACATTACAACAAGGGATTTATCTTGTCGAGTGTTACTTCGGAAAGAGGAATTGTGGAGAAGTGCGACGACGTTTTGCAACGAAATTTCCTGGAGTTCCCGTTCCACATAGGACCACTATATTAAACCTCGTAAAAACGTTTAGAGTAACAGGGTCAGTTCTGAATAAAAGTGGAAAATGGGGAAATAAAGTATACAAAGACAATCCGCACACCATCCGTGAGTTAAAAGAGAGTATTGTACGAAAAATCGGGAGAATTACAGTAGACGAACTTGCACGTGTAAATGCCAATTTCCTTCGGAGATGCCAGGAATGTGTTGCAGCAAAGGGACATCATTTTCAACACCTTCTGTAGTCAAGGTTAATACACAATATAAAAACTGTAATTTTAATAGCCGACTCTACCGACTGTCGCGGACCCCGTTCGCCGGGAAAGACAAGCTCTGATGCCGGACCGCTTGCCGCCGAGACTCGTAAATGTCAGGGAATGCACTGTAGTTTACATAGTCTACTGTAGGCAATGCAAACAACAGGACAGAAAGAAATCCCAGTTCTTTTTAAAAAAGAAAGTATTCTTTTCTTCAAACATGTCGATAATCTGGGCCTATAACCAACTTAAGACCATCCGACGTAATCAAAGTTACCGAATTTTCACTAACGAGGAAAAGAGGAACTGCCGGAAGAAAAACAAATGACAGTCATAGGTGAAAAGTGACATTATTTTGTACACTGAGAAAGGGAAGGCTAAAAATATGTTTTGCATTGTTACTGCATAGAAAAGTGCATGTGTCTTTAAACCAGATTTTTTTCCACGCACGTTTGAAATGGTGAAAAATAGAAGTACGTAGAACATATCTTGCCATTTAATTCTACGGACATCCCTCTTTTGTCGCAACAAGTTTATTTTGCAATTTAATTAATACCTAGTGAAATGGTTTAACGTAAATTAATACTTAAAACACTTATTACTAGACATTGTAATACTCCACGCTTTCTATTTTCAGCTCCTGTCACTGATTCTAGCACGATGCACGTATCTTGCACGAAGAACGCCGAACGCCATATTGTCTACGTTGATTTATGTCTTGGACGTAGATTATGTAGTTTACATAGTCTACATGTAGAATGTAGACAATGGTTGTTTACGAATAGACGCACATCACTGCGTACACCTCGTGATATGGAATATGAGAAAACACAATAGCATATTAAGAAAAAAAGCAATATAAAACAATTTCGTAACTTATTTATATAATATATAAACTGAGCATAATCTTCATTGAAGATTTAAAATACCCCATATTCGAATGGCAGTTAAATTACAGCCTAATCAGGACAGGGCCTACAGTTTGAACATGACGTTCTCTGTAACAAATCGAAGAACAGGACATTATGCACTATTTAATTTTTTTCGTGAATTATTCATATTATACATGCCCCAAGTGTCTGATAACTAACGCCGCGCATAACGGTAGACAAGGGGAGAATGCGAGTGGGTGAGCTGATGTAAACGGCCGGTAGCTGCAGCCGCGTTTTCCCCTCCATGAACTTGCATCTCCTCGCACGCGTTCATTGGTTGAGATCTCCGGAGTCACTACTTACGCAGATAACTAGTTTTCATTCGCTTGCTCAACAGACACCGGGGACAGAATATATTGCTGCTACTGAGAGAAGTGTAGGGGTGCGGGGTTACAGCCCCTAAAGTTGGCAGAACTTACCTGGTTGCCATCGTAAGTCCAGGAACCGAACTTCATGAAGCACGTCTGTTGATCGAAGGGAAAGTACCGAACGTCAATCTCGCAGGAAGATTTAAAGATGGCGGGAGGCGTCCACACAACCTTCCCCGTGTGGTGGAGGACTGCTTTCGTCATCGTCGTCACGACGTACTCCCCGTCGGCACTGGAAAAGATGGAAACAGGATTGTTCAATAATTGGGAAGACAACAAAAGTCACGGGCACATGTTTTAATGCAACATAAAGGAAGGTTTGAAACTTCCGCCATTTCAAAAGAGGGTTGTACTCGATTGGTTGTTCGTGGTAAAATCGCCACTTTGTAATCAAGGGGTTTGATACCTGGTGGAGGCACATAGTGGCGCGGATCCCACTTTTAAAACGAAATTGCTCTTTAAAATTAAGAACTGTAGCTGGATTATTTTTTAAAAAAATAAGCAACTATAACTATGGTACTCCTGAAGTAACAAGTAAGTGTAACACCGAGTTATTCTTCAAAATCAGAAAATTTTACAGTTAATGTTGGAGACATCTAACTGGGATAATATTCACAAATTTGTGACTGTAGCTGGATTAGTCTTAAAAATCAGTACCTGTAACTGACAAGGGAGGTTATCTAAATGGTCCGATTTCCATGAAACTTGGCAGGTGTATAGAGGGGGCCAAAGGAAGAAATACGTGTTTTTTTGTTTCGGCTAAAAAACAGTTTTAGGGGGCAAAACCTCCCCTCTAATGTCAAGATGAGGACAAATTGAAGTTGGGATCTTACCCCTGTATCCCCCTCCGATTTACATGAAACTTGGCAGGTGTATAGAAAGGCCCAAAGGAAGAAATACGTATTTTTTTCGGCTAAAAAAGGTATTAGGGGGCAAAACTTCCCCTCTAATGTCAAGATGAGGACAAATTGAAGTGGGGATCCGACCCCTGTGTCCCCCTCCGATTTCGATGAAACGTGGCAGATGTATAGAGGGGCCCAAAGTAAGAAATACGTGTTTTTTGTTTCCGCTAAAAAAAAACTGTTTTTAGTTAGCAAAACCCCTCTCAAATGTCAAGATGAAGACAGATTGAAGTGGGGATCTGACCCCTGTGTCCCCCTCTTGTATCCTTAGCTATGGATATCACCTATATGATATCTAGGTCATGCTTGATAGGATTATGGTTCCCGTGTGCGGCTATTTTGATGCTCCGTTACCCTGCCTGCTCCGTCTATTGTTATGCCCATGCCTATCCGGGAACAACGGTGTCTATGAATTCGGCATCTCTCTACAATTACACTGCGTTTGGTACCGACAATCATACAGTTCTCTGCTGTGTGTGTTCCAATTATAATTATATGAGCGTGTTGTTCCTATGCCAGATTTACGTGGTTTCGGAGTCAGATCCCCACTTCAATCTGTCCTCATCTTGACATTTGAGGGCGGTTTTTAACCCCTAAACATTTTTTTAGCCGAAACAAAAAAAACACGTATTTCTTCCTTTGGGCCCCTCTATACACCTGCCAAGTTTCATGGAAATCGGAGGGGGACACAGGGGTCAGATCCCCACTTCAATTTGTCCTCATCTTGACATTAGAGGGGAGATTTTTGCCCCCTAAAACTGTTTTTTTAGCCGAAACAAAAAAAACACGTATTTCTTCCTTTGGGCCCCTCTATACACCTGCCAAGTTTCATGGAAATCGGAGGGGGACACTTAGATAACCTCCCTTGCGAGTTATTCTTCAAAATGAGCAAATGTAACCGAGTAATTCTCGAAATAGAGTAATTGTAACTGAGTTATTCTTTAAAATGAGAAGCTGTAACATAGTAATTCTCGAAAATGAGTAACTGTAACTGAGAAATTCTCCAAAATGAGTAACTGCAACAGAGATATTCTTGAAAATAAGAAACTGTAACTGAGTAATTCTCGAAAATGAGTAACTGTAACTGAGTAATTCTCGAAAATGAGAAACTGTAACTGAGAAATTCTCCAAAATGAGAAACTGTAACTGAGTAATTCTCGAAAATAAGAAACTGTAACTGAGTAATTCTCGAAAATGAGAAACTGTAACTGAGTAATTCTCGAAAATGAGAAACTGTAACTGAGTAATTCTCAAAAATGAGTAACTGTAACTGAGGAATTCTCTAAAATGAGTAACTGTAACAGAGATATTCTTGAAAATAAGAAACTGTAACTGAGTAATTCTCGAAAATGAGTAACTGTAACTGAGTAATTCTCGAAAATGAGAAACTGTAACTGAGAAATTCTCCAAAATGAGAAACTGTAACTGAGTAATTCTCGAAAATAAGAAACTGTAACTGAGTAATTCTCGAAAATGAGAAACTGTAACTGAGTAATTCTCGAAAATGAGAAACTGTAACTGAGTAATTCTCGAAAATGAGAAACTGTAACTGATTAATTCTCGAAAATGAGTAACTGTATCTGAGATTTTCTTCAAAATTAGTAACTACAACAGATATATTTTTTTTAAATGAGAACTGTAACTGAGTTAATCTTTAAAATGAGTAAATGGTACTGAGCTACTTAGAACTAGAAAATGTTTCTAAGTTACTTTGAAATGAGTACTCTGAGTGACTGAGTGACTCTTCAGAAGTCAATATCTGTAACTAGGTAATTCCTCAAAAACAAGTAGGCCTAACTATAAGTAGCTTACTCTTAAAATAAAACTAGTAACTCTCCTTCAGAGGCTAGTTGGGTGAATCGCCCTGTATAATGCAGTCTCTCTCTCTCTCTCTCTCTCTCTGTCTGAAGAAAAATAAACTTTTTATGCGGTCTCCTTATTCAACCTCGCATCCAAGGCCCCGCCCAGATCTGCCACAGTTATTAAATTTATACCGCGGTTGATTCCCATCATAATACGGTACCCGGGCGTGCTGTTCGAGTTCCCCAGGAACGTCCGACGACGACGAAGTTCCCTAACGACGGGAGAGGAGGGCGTGTCCTCTTGCAAATTTTAATACTCAGAACGCCTCATCCGTCCGGAATTATTCATACTATACGTGTCGGGCGCAAATTTTGCATGGAGGCATATCGGTGTTTCTTCTCGTAGGTGACGTCAACCGAAAGGATTGGGTTTTCAGGGGGGAGGAACATGGTACTATTGTTTCTTGTTGTCTCCGTGGCCTAGCGGCTAGCACAATGATCTCAACGGTGGAAAGGTATGTTCATAAACGAAGTAAACAATCTCGGAATGTAATAGACATAAAATGTGCATATACGAGAGGAAATTGTGTGTCATGTAACTGGAAGTTTCTTTATAGACTGGCAACTGTGCGTTAGTTCTAACCTCTGGCGTGTGGCGGCGCTAGATGTCTTGTTGACAAAAAATCGCTCCACGAGAAATAATTAGCGTGTCTTATGTGGTTTCCAGAGACAAAATCTCTAACTCAAGTGCAGCAAATTCAAAAGATAGTACAGAGTGATTCAAAAGTCACTGAACACCCCGATAAAATGTAAAGGAGTTAAGCTGGGTACAAATGGTCTTGATTGAAAACGGTTAGGCCTAAGGGGAACAATATTGGTGTGTTCCAAGCGGACCACATTGAATTCAACTCAAAATTTTTAATTGGGAAGGGGGCAATGTGAAATATCAAATCAGGCTAGAATTTCACGAGAAATGCAATGGTGAAGTTTTTCAACCTATTTTTAATCAGGAAAAAGTTATGACTGTAACAAAAGTCTCATTTTCCAGGTGTAAGGATACAGTGCCAGAATGCTCCTAATGCGTGAGGAACGCATCGAGATCCAGTGTCGCATGTGACCGTTGCACAATAACTTCAAACGTTCCGGGAGACAGGATCAGTCAACGAGCCTGATCATTATCATCACTGAGAAGATGTTGAAGCTCAAGTTTATAGGGACGTTATCTGTGCGCTTGCAGATCCAAAAAATTGGTGGTTCACTAACACCACATTCTAGTGATAATCGGCGTGTGTTTAGGGACTTTGCAAATGAAGGTAGGACTGCTGCGGCTCTTTTTTCGTCGGTGGAAGTTGTGGGACGTCCTGATCGTCGCCTGTGCGGCTCACGGCCGCGTGCACCAACGCCGATTATTTCGAAGTTCAGATGAACGTGATCAATTTTAATCCACTCTAAATGAACTTGGTTTAAAGATTTGCATTGCATCAACGAAAAACGACGTTCAGGAGATTCCGTTCAACTGATCCGAGATTAATTTGTAAAGCTATACCTGATTGGTTGGCTAAAACAAATGACAATCAAGAACCCCATAGAGTCATGTGATGTGTTAAAGTATCAACATGCTGGAGAAGAAACTAATTCGGCCTGCAAATTACTCTGAATTTGAGAGATGTACTAATCAACATTGTCAATATGTACAAGGATGTAGTGGAGTGTAAAAAAATAATAATATTAAAAAAGAACTGACGGCACAACACAAAAAGAGAAGGAGAAAGCATGGAACCTTCTTCTACGGGACTTTAGTGCCTTACGAAATGCATTCGATTTTGAGAGAACAGCGTACGCTGAACCTCGCCCGCTCAAGTAAAGATATATTATTATTATTTCTATTATTACTGTACTGTGGTAAGTATTTGAATTTTTCATTTCTTAATTCTTATATATTTATATTGTGGTGTCGTGTAAATAGCCAGCAACATGTATTTTCGTTAATTTATACAATCATATTTCCAACACCATGTAGCAATATCGTAAACATTGCTCTGAACTAATTTACCTTGCACGTAATATATGACATTTATATATGTTTTGTGTTCTGGGATAGAAAGTACAGTATTTATAAACATTACGACTTTGCACCACAGAACTACATATTATTATTATTATTTTGGCAGTTTTTAGTTTACATAGTTCTCGAATTATCAGTATTGTACATCCAACATCTCTAGCGTTTGCACACCCTCGATATCACTTTCTGCTATATTAAAAAACAACTGTCTGCAGTCGAAGCGTCAGTATCCTGAACCAGGATCAGACACAAAAATGGTGGCGAATGGCCGATCAGAAGATAAACTCGTTTTGATGTTCCTAGATCGCGATCAAGGGTTGAACCGTCTTCGTGCAATGGAATTTCCAGTGATCCTTTCCCGATCCGAGTTTAAAATTTGATCTTCGTTCGTGGACACGGCCATCAGTCAGACACCTCACCGCAACGAATAAAAAGGATAGTCCCTGCCCTCCCTTGGGGAGAGCAAGATATGAGGAACCGAGACGTCGTCAATTAAACCGTGCATAGCAACGGAAGGTATAGTGGCGTCAAATGAACTGATAGATACCACAGTGTGCAAACATATTTATATACGGTAGTGAACCTTTCAAAGAATTAAAAAAAAATATATATATTCGGCTAATAAAATTTATATCCAGTGTGTCTTGAAATTTTTCTGGAGAAAGTTAGAAATGGGGTTTACGAGGTGGTGGCAACCAGCCTTTTTTTTTATAGATAAGTCCGGATTTCTGGTGTGGAATTTCCATGCCAGAAACTCCAGTTAATCGCCATGGAGATAGCATAGTTATACTCGCTCACCCTCAAGAGTAACCCAGCTACACCTACACGCCTTGAGGAGTAATCCAGTTCAACCTACTCGCTCTTGTACTGTTCTGAACACTACATTACAGTTGTACAGGGTGTCCACAAAGTCCTGCTACCGTTACGATGAAACTTAACTCCTAAACTATATGAGATAAATACATGCAGTTTTTTGCAACGTGTTCTACAGCTCTCAAAGTTTTGTTTACAATTACAACACTTCCACATGCGCCCCGTTAGTTTCTCTCAGGACGTCGAGACGGTATTCGATCTCCATCCATACATGCTGCAGCATAGGAGCATCAACCTGTTCGAGAACTTCTGCAATCCGTGTACGAAGTGTGACAATATCTGGAACAGGGGTTTCGTAGACACGACCCTTGACATACCCCCAAAGGAAAAAAAATCCAAGGGGGTAATATCAGGGGAGCGCGGTTGCCAGGAATTGTCTATCCAAAAGGTTCCTCACAACATAATGTGCAAAATCAAAAAAAAAATAATAATAACAAAAAAATACCACTACTTATTAAAACTTTGAGAGCTGTAGAACACGTTGCAAAAAACCGCATGTCTTTATCACATATAGTTTAGGAGCTACAGTATGTTTCATTGTAATGTTAGCAGGACTTTGTGGACACCCTGTATATTACTTAAACTTTGGAATTTTGAGTTCGTTCATTTTTTATTTTGTCAACTGTTTATTGCGTCACAGACAACCAGTATCAGAAGGTCAGACTAACCTGTAGATGTTCACCTGGCAACGAGCTTCACAAAATAATCAACATAACAATAGTCTGACAATATCCAGGCAATGTTTTAACAGGAGTATGAAGAAATTAACTTATCCCCTTATATTATAAATTGTATGCAATTAGTCCAAACAATACAAAAAACTGGAAAAAACAGCTATTCCCATGATGATGAGTATGCAAAGAAAGCAACGTACCTTCCAAACACTACGGACATATCACTATACTATACTGATCTTCTCCCTAGAGTAAAGAAGAAAATTTTGAATGGATGGTTTGATTGGTGTCGAAATAAACTTGTGACAGTTGGAGAATCATACAGACCATTTACTGAATTCAAACCGCACAAACCATGGTTTCATCATGTCAGTAGTGCAATAAATGTAATTGTTTTAATTAAGGAGATCGGGTCGTTTGTGTACTAGGTAACATTAATCCAAAATTGAAATAACGAAAAATAAGAGATATGAATGTGGCTGAAAAAGTGCAGACGCGCAACATTATAGTAATACTGGAATGCCCAAAATATATTAGAGAGAGAAATATCTTGTATAACACTTTATAATCTAAAGGTTTAGTTTCTAATAAATCTGTCGAGTTTGGTTGTCAATTCAGATGTGGGGATGGGTTATAGTTTGTTAACATTTTTAAGGAAGTTTAACATACAATTGTAAAAGGCAAAGTGATCTCTTTTTTTAATCTAATATCTGTAAAATAGGGGGGAAAGACTGATAATTTTAATGTAAAACAATTATATATATTTTATATGTATATTGTAATGGACAAAAAAACGACATAAAAAGCTGTTAGGTCCAAAATTAAGGAATGAATGAATTAATAATCATATTCTCTTAAAAGTTGTAAAACGTTGCAACTTGTAATTGAGTTCATGAGGAATGAACCTTTTCTAAAGGTTAATTCGAGATTTTTGTTTACCACCACTTTACAGGGTGGTCCAAAAGTGTGGAAACACCTGAATAAAAATTGAATGACATGATATTTCTAAAATCTAACATTGCAGGTTTGTAATAGGGGTAGGGGAAAATGTTATAGGGCATATGACGATGACGGCCGCGGACTTTAAAAGTTCAAATAGAAACAATGTCGTGTAATACCTCATTTCAATAGGAAATTTTCTTACGAGTTCAACGGTGTGCATAATTTTCCTCTAGCACCAAAAGGGACGAAGTTATTAACGTTTTTATGCTTGCTTTATCGTTGCAGGTGAAGTAACACAGAATTGGTCTCACGCAGGCAGAACGCATTGAGATCGTGTTGATCTCAGGCGAACGAAGCACGAGGGTGATTGCAGCCATGTCCCCATGTAGAAATCCAGCGGAGTGAGGTCTGGGGAACGTGGTGGCTACTCCACAGCACCTCGTCGTCCAATCCAAGTGTTGGGAAACTGCACATACAGGTACTGACGAACACAATTTCCGTAATGAGGAGGGGCGCCATCGTGATTTTGGTTTATCAGTTACAGTCCCGGTTTCACGAAATATTGCAAGCACTTTACTGACGGTACCACAATGAATGGGGACCCTATCTGGGTGACGGTGGTTAAAATCGTCTGCAATCACCCTCGTGCTTCGTTCGCCTGAGATCAACACGATCTCAATGCGTTCTGCCTGCGTGAGACCCATGCTGTGTTACGTCACCTGCAACGATAAAGCAATCATAAAAACGTTAATAACTTCGTCCCTGTTGGTACTAGAGCAAAATTATGCACACCGTAGAACTCGTGAGAAAATTTCCTATTGAAATGAGGTATTATACGACATGGTTTGAATTTGAACTTTTAAAGTTGCAAGTCGGCGGCCGTCATCGTCATATGCCCTATAACATTTTCCCTCACCCCTATTACAAACCTGCCATGTTGGTTTTTAGAAATATCATGCCATTCAATTTTTATTCAGATGTTTCCAAACTTTTGGACCACCCTGTAGATTGTCAGTCTTTTGCTCACTAAATTAGGAGGTAAGGGTGAATCCCTAGTACAGTGGAATGCATAAGTATTACTTGGGAAATTTTTATGACTGTTTTCGTTATTTTTCTCTTGCTTCCTACGTGTTTTTGAGAAATACATTTTACGTAGTTGGTGCAGAAGCTGTCAGCAGATTGCGTAGCGTTTTATTTGAACTTTTGAAGAACTTGTTGCGTAAAGCAGAGAGAATAAACATGGTGATGGACGATTTGCTTAGTAATACTTATGCATCCCTCTGTACAAATGTGCAGGTACGTAAAACCCTCAAGAATATAACCAAGTTACGCGGCTTGATGTGTTCTATCTCCTTCAAAACAATCATTTCTTACGACACACACGCATGACATCGATACCCACACTTACAGCCACAACGACTCGATTTCGACCCCCTCCTCCCCCCGTTGGAAAATTGTCCGGAAACTAATTCCAAAACCCTTTATCCACAACCTGGAGAGATGCACCAAAGTTCAGACGCATTCTCTTCTTACCGCAATAAATTCAACCCCCCTGCGATAGACTCACAAACTCATAGTCCGCAAGTTAAATTGGGTAAAGGAAAGGGTTAACTTTAGGGAGCAAAGTAATTATTACCGAAATACCTTTCGCAGCCTTCCCCCTCCCCCACAACCCCCCGCCTACCTCATTTCTAAACGCACGCGCTGGGCCGGAAGTTTTCGTTGTGCACCGAATACCTCATACTTTAGCAATTACCCAAGTTACTGTGCATTGTTCCGTTGCTTAACGTTTAAACAATGCTTATGAATTTATACGGGGAAAAAACCTTGTTAAAGCGCTCATCCAGATGATAATGAATGATGGGGTTTGTGTTTTGGAGCATTATATCAAACTGCTTTCTGCACTAATCACTGAGTCGATGTTTTGTTGTAATTTATCAATGGCTTTTTGATAAGGGAACAAAAGAGAGTGATTAGGGTTTTTGTGTATTGTTAACAACAATGATGTTTAAATAGGCAACATTTATTTTTATTCGGCATTGTTAAGATTTCTTTTTTTAAAAAAATATAGAGATTAATTCGTCTTGAATTGTTTTAATTCAACCAGTGTTCGAATTGAAGAGGGGAAAAAGTCTGGATCTGCCCCCCAGAAAATTCTACATTCCTAAATTTGCTCTCAACCACGGAAATAAAGTTTCTTTGTCTCCGAGTTTCAGTTGAATTTAAGCCCATTGTGTAGACATATAGGGTAATTCGGACTGGACCTACAGCTTGTAATGTCCTGAACATTACATTACAGTTGTATATTACTTAAACTTAGGCATTTTACCTCGTTCATTTTTTTTGTGTCAACTGTTTAGTGGACACACTAACCTGTAGATGTTAATCTTACTTAAAATTCGATTATTCTTCTGGATAGAGCAACATTTAGATATCAACTTGCCAACGAGATTTAAAAACAATCAAGTTATCAACAGTCAAGAAATATCCACGGCAAAGGATTAATCTCAAGTTTGTAAAAACGTTGAAGAGCTCGCCTTCCAAATATTATCGACTTATCATTATACTATATCGATCTTATCTGTTTTAATAGCTCTTTTACATTGTGTATGATTTTGAGACTTGAGAGAAGACTTGGAACCAGACTTGAGGCGAGACTAGGGACCAGGCGTGAGGCAAGACTTGGAACCATACTTGGAATTAGGCGTGAGGCGAGACTTGGAACCAGACTTGGGACCAGGCGTGAGGCGAGACTTAGAACCAGACTTGAGGCGAGACATGGAACCAGATTTGGGATTAAGCGTGAGGCGAGACTTGGAAACAGACTTAGGATTAGGCGTGAGGCGAGACTTGGAACCAGACTAAGGGTTAGGCGTGAGGCGAGACTTGGAACCAGATTTGGGATTAGGCGTGAGGCGAGACTTGCAACCAGACTTAGGATTAGTCGCGAGGCGAGACTTGGAACCAGATTTGGGATTAGGCGTGAGGCGAGACTTGGAACCAGACTTAGGATTAGGCGTGAGGCGAGACTTGCAACCAGACTTAGGATTAGTCGCGAGGCGAGACTTGGAATCAGATTTGGGATTAGGCGTGAGGCGAGACTTGGAACCAGATTTAGGATTAGGCGTGAGGATAGACTTGGGACCAGACTTAGGATTAGTCGCGAGGCGAGACTTGGAACCAGATTTTAGATTAGGCGTGAGCAGAGACTTGGGACCAGACTTAGGATTAGTCGTGAGGCGAGACTTGGAACCAGACTTAGGATTAGGCGTGAGGCGAGACTTGGAACCAGATTTGGGATTAGGCGTGACGATAGACTTGGGACCAGACTTAGGATTAGTCGCGAGGCGAGACTTGGAACCAGATTTTAGATTAGGCGTGATGCGAGACTTGGTACCAGACTTAGGATTAGTCGTGAGGCAAGACTTGGAACCAGAGTTAGGATTAGGCGTGAGGCGAGACTTGGAACCAGATTTGGGATTAGGCGTGAGACGAGACTTGGAACCAGATTTGGGATTAGGCGTGAGGCAAGACTTGGAACCAGACTTGGGATTAGTCGTGATGCGAGACTTGGAACCAGACTTGGGATTAGTCGTGATGCGAGACTTGGGACCAGATTTGGGATTAGGGGTGAGGCGAGACTTCTTGGAACGAGACTGGAGAAAAGACTTGAGACTGAAAACAAGACAAACTCTCACATCAGAAAGTGTTCCGGGACTATCCGTAACTTTCTGTTTAACCTTATCCCCTCCCCTCCCCCGCCCACTAGTATCCATTCTCAGCAAGAACTTTAAATCCGCACACGGTGACAGGTTTAACTGCACATCCGTTTGTCTCGTTATCCATTTCGTACAGAATTTAAACACCATCAACACCACGTGCAATACAGCCATCATTAATGCACAGCTCAAAAGGATTTTGACCACACTGAGAAATACGACTCTTAATCCAATATGCATGAAAACCACAAACAACATTGTTCAGATGGACGCGGACACTCAGTGCATTCCCAGGCTGTCCCATTTATTCAAACAGGCGACGAATATAGGGGCCATTTTGGGGTTGCTGTAGACCACATTGGCACAGAACCGCGAGTTAATGCTCAAGTGTGCCCAGATACTGTTACACGCACGGAGGGGGTCGAAGTTGGGAAACCGTTGTCCATTAACTTGGCCACACATCAGTGACGGCTTTGGAACGGAATTTGACACTTTCTAATTCCTGTCCTATTATGTCAAGCTGCCGCAAAACCGCCGAATGGCGAACGGGTGAGAGGTTTGCCGCCCGCGCGGTATTCAACCGCTACGAAGAAGTAAATGTCACTGGTTGGTAAGTGCCATTCTTCTAGTTAAATTCTGACAATTTATAATAGTATAATGATACATAGGCGTTGAATGGGAGATGCTATATACCAAGGACTCGCGTACCTTCGACGTGGCCTTTGGCCACGTCTTGTACGCTCGCATGCGTGACCTTCGGCCACGTTGAGGGCGCAATCATGTTATAGATGGAATTCTTCATAGATCTTAATGACTTTGAAAATGTCTGCATGTTGTATTGGATGCTGGAAAACAAATGTATAAGTTTGAAAAGTTTAGAAAGTAACTTTATGTGTGTATGGGCTCTAATAAGGTTCAAATATTCAAACTATTATTGTATATTTTCTTAATAATGAACTGAGTAAGTAATAACCGTTTCAAGATAAGTAGTTGGATGTTTTGCATTAACGAATTGAATAACTAACTAACTAACTCTCTAGCCTTCTTAAACCCGAAGGTTCATGGCTGCAGCAACACAGGCCTTCCATCTGTCCCTATCTTGTGCAAGATCTATATACTCTTTTCCATCCCTACCGATTTCCCTTAGGTCCATCTCAACGTTGTCCCTCCATCTTCGTCTTGGCCTTCCTACTGGTCTCTTACCATCAGATTTCCCAACAAGAATCCTGTAAACTCCTCTTTCCTCTCCCATTCGTGCCACATGGCCTGCCCACCTAAGTCTTCTTGATTTAATTATTCTAATAATGTCTGGACATGAATACAAATTATGTAGTTCTAAATTATGTAACCTTCTCCACTCACCTGTCTCCTCATCCCTTTTAGGTCCAAATATTTTCCTAAGGATCCTATTTTCAAATACTCTCAATTTATGTTCCTCTTTCAATGCAAGGGACCAAGTTTCACACCCATATAATACTACAGGCAAAATTACTGTTTTGTATATTTTAACTTTTAGTTTCTTAGATATTAAACGAGAAGACAAAAGTTTATGAAGAGAGAAGTAACATGCATTTCCTGAATTAAGCCTACTTTTTATTTCCTCTTTAATAGAATTTTCATTTGTTAATATTACTCCTAAGTATTTGAATTTGGAAACTGTTTCAAACGAGTTGTTATCAATAATTATATTTTGATTATTACCTAACACTTGGTTTCGGCCTGTAAGCATATATTTAGTTTTCTCTTTGTTAACTTCCAAACCTATCTCTTTAGCAGTTTTGAAAAATATTTTAGCATTATTCTTAATTGTATTCACATCATCCCCCAGTAAGTCTACATCATCTGCATATGCTAACAACTGAGTCACACCATTTAATTTTAGTCCTTCTTTAGTTTCGTTTACCTTCCTAACAGCATATTCTAAGGCAAAATTAAAGAGCAATGGAGATAATGCATCTCCTTGTTTTAACCCATCATGAATTGTAAATTTGTCAGACATATTAATACCCACACGAATTTTACTTTCTGTTTCACTGGTGCATACTTTTATCATACTAACAAGCTTCTTAGGTATTCCAAACTCTACTAATATATTATATAGTTTATCTCTTTTGACCGAATCATATGCTTTTTTTAAATCAACGAATAGCTGATGGACATTTTGATTATATTCCCACTTTTTTTCAAGTGTCTGTCTGACGTGAAAAATTTGATCTGTAGTTGATCTGTTGCGTTTAAATCCACATTGATAATCACCTATAATTTCATTAGCATATGGGGTTAGTCTTGTTAAAAGAATGTTAGATAATATTTTATATGTTGTTGAGAGTAGAGAAATTCCACGGTAATTATTGCAGTTCATTTTATCACCTTTTTTAAACACAGGAACAATTATGGATTCTTTCCACTGTTGAGGGATTTCTTCTTTATTCCATATTAAACAAATTAATTTATGAATTTGACATATTAATGAATTTCCACCATATTTAATTAACTCAGCTGGTATTAAATCAATGCCAGGTGCTTTGTTATTCTTTAGCCTTTTAATAGCATCTTTAACTTCAGTCAAGTTAGGTTCTAGAACTAAAGGTTCTGCTGTGTGGACTTCATTTACTTCTGATTTATCTCCTACATGGACATTTAAAAGGTCATTAAAGTAGTTCTTCCATCTAATATCGCTTGGGTCAGCTAGAAAATCACCGTCTTTATCTTTTATCAAGTTTACTTTAGGTTACCACCCCTTTCTAAACTCATTTACACCTTTATATAAATCTCTGATATTTTTATTTTTGCTGTTTGTTTCAATTTCGTTAATTTTGCTTTTCAAGTAATCTCTTTTTTTACTTCTAGACGTGCGGTTAACTTCTCGCTTTATTCTATTATAATTGTTTAGATTTGTATAATCAGAGTTATTTAACCACCTAAGTCTAGCCTGATTTCTTTTTTCTATTAGATTATGACATTCATTATCAAACCATGGCTTACTTTTTCTCGATTTATGGTATCCTATACTTTCTTTAGCTGCTGATTCTATTGCATTACGTATGTGATCCCAATTCTTATTTACGTCAGTTTCATTTATATTTTCATCATCATTTAAATCCTGCAAAACATCAAATCTATTTGACAGTTTAATTTGGTAATCTTTCTTAATTCTTTCATCAGTAAACTTTCCTGTATCAAATTTTAGAACTTTTAGATTTTGTTGCTTATGATTTATCACTGAGAGTCTTTCTCTTAATTTAGCAATTACTAAATAATGGTCACTGGCACAGTCAGCACCTCTATGTGTACGAACGTCAATTATACTAGTATGCCTTCTCTTATCAATGAGAATATGATCTATCTGATTATGAGTTTTACCATCTGGAGAAGACCAGGTATATTTATGGATATCTTTATGTTTAAAAGTGGTACTTTTCACAATTAAATTCTTCGAGGTTGCAAAAGTAATCAATCTTTAACGAATTGAATAGCGACTAAATTGAAAATGCAATATTTACGTATTTGTTATTTTCACATTTTTGAACGTAATTGGATAATGACCGTTTTCCGTCATTCCCCTCAAATTCCTACCTTGCCTCTGTAATAAAATTCTGATGCTCGTATTTTGAAATTCGAAAAGTCTAGCATAATTCCCTTACAGTATTTTTCGGGTCGAAAATAAACTTTCTTTAAGTTCCCTAGCAACGTCCGTTTCCATGGACAACAACAGGCACGGCAAGCTATAAGGAATTGCATGTCATTATACCCCCTAAATATTTAGTTAAAACAAGCACGATGTAGATATTTACGCATTGAATATAACAATATATACGTAATTGTATCTGGACTGAAACTCCTTATGTAGATGTCACCCTTGTTTCAGGCACCTTTTTAAAACCATGAGTTGATTCATCTGTGTGCTATTGACCTGTGAGAAATATAATGCAGCTAGACAATTAAGAATTGAAGGAAACAATGTGTGCAAAAGAAATGCCCGTGGCAACGGTTGCTAAGGACGTGAGAAAAGGGCATTTTCACCCTTAAGGAAGGGCCGATTGAGAGATTTTTGAATTTTCTGGGCCTTTTGGGACGATTTCATGGGGGTCGTAATCGGGCATTATTCGCCTCCGGGGCTTCCTTCATGGAGAACATTTATGTCAGTGTGTCAGTCAGTGGTGGGATTGGGGCTATATATATATATTGGATTGGCAAACACAATTTTGTCCCTTCAAACATGCATTCTGTTACCCTTTTGTAACAAAATCTTTAATTTGTGTCCATGCACTGACGTCGTGGTTACCTGCCATTACAAGAACAAGACACATATTAAAAGAGAGGGAAATGAAGAGGAGTGAAAGAAATGAGATAGAAAGGAAGTGGAAGAAAGGAATTAAGGAAGCGAAAGGGGAAGAGGGAGAAAGAGAGAGGGAGGTGAGAAGAGAAATAAAAAAGCAAGACAAAGTGAGTGAGAGAAGATGGGAAATAAAGTAGTGGAAGAGAGTGATAGAGGAAGGAAGAGCGACAGAGATAGGAAGGAAAATAAATAAAGGAGAGAGAGATGAGAAATAAAGAAGTGAGACCGAGAGAGCGAAGAAGCGAAACGAAGTGAGTAAGAGACTTAGAGAAATGACACACAGAGAGAGATGGGGAAGAAAGAGAAAGAAGCAAAACAGAAAGGAAGGAAGATAAATAAAAAAAGCAAAACAAAGAAGAAGTAAGAGAAAATATGAAAGCGACGAAGAGGGAGAGGTAGAAGGAATATAAATAAAGGATGAGAACGTACCGGGAATAAAGAAGAGATTGAAAATGCATGGAAAATGAATAAGCGAAACACAGCGAGAGAAAATATAATGAAAAAATGTGACGAAAAACTGTGGAGAAAACAGAATTAGAAAAATAAAGAGAAGGGACTCAGCTAGTGAAAGTATGCCAAATATTACCTTACATTTTGCGGCACACGCAGGAGACGTACGTACTATATAGAAATTGCAAAGAAAAACGCAGGCTGGATCAAGTTCCGGGTTCGACGGCCTGTTGATTCTACATTATTTGGTGACATTTCTACACATGTAAAACAAATTTTGTACGCTTTGTCTAAAGCATCACTTTGTCTGGTAGGTAATTCGAATAAATTTACAATTCCACGTTGGAAGCGGCCCCGGCACCCACCCAGCGTCGAATAACATGGGTACCTGGGGGAAACCCTGGGGAGTAAAGGCGGTCAGGGGCGTGATGCTGATCACATCACCCCCACTCACGACCGGATCAAGAAAGTGTGGGGCGTTACCCCCACGCCCCCTATACGCCTTCATGGCGTGGTGCTAAACACAGGGGAACACTTTTTACAGTATTATAAAGTGTATTAAAACACAATACCACAGGAGGCCGACGATTTTGTATCAAGAAACGAGTCCATATTTTTTCAGAGCACTTTTATGCTAGTTTTGAGTTCACAAGAAGGTTATCATTAAATCATTTTCTTGTTTACACACACACACACACACACACACACACACACACACACACACACACACACAAAATGATGTCCAAACGTTAAGAGGAGGATTGAAATGGAACCGTCGAAGTGATTAGCAAGTTAAGACGTCAGAGGTTCTCACACAACTTCCGGTACTGAAATGTTTGAATGTTCAAGAATTCAAAGAATCAGATCCAGAGTACATCGGTTCTTATCTTGCTTTATTAACGATCAAAGAAGTTGTCCTTGCTAATGGTGAAAGTGCAGCAGTGTACAGTATTGTACAAAAATGCAATTTGGGCACTTACTAGAAGCACCACAAACACTAACACCACAATAAACACAGCTACAAACAAACCTTCCATGTCGTACACAGGGCCAGTACGGGAAAGAAGCGATAACCGAGTACATTGACCCTTTCGACATGGGTGCTGCGAGGTTTGGCAACGGCGGTGGCCGGTTCAGCGACGTGGTTGGTTTCCACTAATACAGTCCCTTACTGTCGTCTGCTCTGTGGGCGGAAAACATTCTGCCCCAAAATAAGGTTTTTGACTAAGTATCCTTGTAAATTCTTGCAGGCATTTGTGACCTATTTATTGAATTACCCTCGTATTTCACCAAGAATCCGTGTAGTAAGAGAACGGGGAACAAGTCATCTGAGCAAGTAGTACTCGAGAAGGCTCAACTAAAAACGCGGAAGCGGGAATTGGAGGGGAAAACGTGGCTACCAACTATTTGCAGCAGCGCGTATGGTATGCTTCGCCAACTCGCTTTCTCCCCTTCTGTACCGTTATGCGCGGCGTTGTTCCACATATTCCTGGATCAGACTGGTAATTATTACCAAATTGAACCTAAATTGCCACCTGAAATTCTTGTCTCTTCCTCAATTGTGACGTTATATTATACAATGAAAATTAAATGTTTGATTTCCCTAATAATATGGCGGGTGCAGAGAATGATAGAAGGCACAAAAATGATTTAGCGTAATAGTTAAGATGAATTATCGTCAAAGTATACCGTTTTGGACTGTATTTTAAGTATGTGTAATATTGGACTGTGCTTGTACGTGTGTAAGGGCAAAAATATGTATGTGTGAGTGTGTGTGTGTGTGCCCGTATCTATAGGTTAGATAATCTTTCTTATATGTATTTTTTCTTTGTATTTTTTATTTCTCTGTAACATTTATATATTTTTTCTTTCTTTTTTTTCAATATTTTAATTATTTCATATTCATTTTTTTCTAAACATGGTCAAGTGGAAGAAAAGGCTCCACAGCCTTAACTTCGCCATGTAAAAGAAGACGAAATAAATAAATAAATTAATTAATTAATGAGAATATCTTGCATACCTTATTACATATGTACCGTAGTGCAAGAAGTTAGATGTTACAGCAAACAGACGGACAAACATCTGTCTTCACTTCAAAAGCACCGCGAGTAACAACAAAGAAAAAAGTTAACGCGACATAAATCCACGTTTCAAAGAAAAAAATCCCTTTATTACTTTAGGGAAAACAGGGACTCATAGGTCATTCGAAATGCATTTTGCAGAAACACATAAAGCACACATTGTTGTGAAAGCCTTGGGTTTTGGGTCCGAGATTACGACCGTCCATTAATTGCGAGAGAACCTGGGTCTTCTTCCGATACCTCTGCAGCATAAAAGCGCACAACATCTCCATTACGAACGCGAAATGCGAAGATAATAAAGCCGAGATTGAATCTTGGTGGATCACGATACACCGGTTGAATGCAAAATCTGTGTTTACCTCAATTTGGGATACGTTCCGTTAATAACCACTGGCCAGCGAGAAGATGATTTAATGAGAACTTTGGAAATTTCATGCTTTCATCAACAACATAAAACCTAGTAAATTAGCCTAGCATTAAGCAATGATCTAATTCGCCTAGATATGGTGGAATGTTGTCGATAGATTTTAGCATATAAATAGACATTAATAGTATATTCCCAAAGGAAGATCTAAATTGGAAAATGACGTGTGTAATGTATTCACAAGGGCAGCATGATCAGCCTTAATGAATGAGTATGAATGAAAATAAAGTGGCGTATCCAGTGCCGTCTAATTTCGAGGGGACTACACATAGAAAATTAAATGCATCATATCGATTGATGCACTAAAGTGTGTTTTATGGCTTAGTCAAAGAATCAGATTCACATTTGATGCATTTGGGTGCATTTTTCTATGTCGTGAAAGAAACACCAAAGTGCATCTCATTTGATTCAAGTGAGGATTTATTTAAGTCGAGATGGCATCAGTTGATGTTCCTTGATGTACCTTCCTGCATCTTCTTGGATTATGCACTTAAAAGTTTGGTCTCGGCTACAGAGTTTATGTAGCTCAGACGAGACGTTTAAGTGAATCGTCAAAGATGATGCAGGAAGGTGGATCAAAATGCATGAACTGATGTATTGAAGTGCATCTCGACTTAAAGAAATCCTCACTTGAATCAAATGAGATGCACTTTGGAGTTTCTTTCACGACATACAAAAAAGCACCCAAATGCATCAAATGTGAATCTGATTCTTTGAAGAAGCCATAAAACACACTTTAGTGCATCAATCGATGCATTCTGGTGCATCAATCAATATGATGCATTTAGTTTGCGAGTGTAGTTTTAGTTTCAGTGTAAATTTCGTAACTATAATATATTTTTCGGGGATTTGCATGAGGGGTTCAAGCTCATTAGCGTCTCCGTTAGTTAGGTCACTGTTTATAATGACACGCACCTTAAGCTTTCTGGGGCTCGTTAATGGGTCTCTGTCCCGGGAATTTCTGGAGCAAGCGAACGGTACCAGCCGTTTCCAGCAGCGCGCACATCTTTATTGCTCTCTTTGGTTTTCTCCCATTCTCTGACGAGGACCTGGCGTCTGGACTCACAGCCACTACAGTCATCTGTGCGATTTCTGTCCATGTGTTTGGGAATGTCCCTTCATGCACTCATCATAATTCATCCCAATCGACGCGATTAGTCAATATCGGAAGCAATGCGTCGCAAAGTAAACTAAATCAATCTTTATCCCTCCGCGTTCGCGCGTGAGTGTGGCAACTGCTCTACTATAAACTATTTTTAACATTTCTCATATCTGGAAGGATAAGTGATCCAGAGCCCATCCACATAATTTGTTTTGATGTTTTCTTTTTGTTATTTATCGTCGCTTTCTTGGCATTTTTAGGTAATCGCGACAATAAGAATGAGTGAGGATATGATGATGCTCACAAAGAACACCCATGCCGAGGCTGGGATTCGAACCCGGGACCCCTGTGCTAATCACTCCACCAAGGAGGTCGGTCCCACTCACGACACCCCTGGACTCTGATGAGGGTGCTAGAGCGCTTCTAGATCTCCTCCCTAGCGAAATGAACCTTAAAAGACCAACCAAGTCTACCCACATGAAAATAGATGAAGAAGAGACTGGATTATCCTGTTAAGCAGGCAACCTCTAGCTCCAAGGTGGACCACGCATTAAGCCTAAGCCTCCCGCTTCTTACACGCCACATTAACTCCTGGGGGGAAAAACCTGCAACTTTTTATTAGAAATTGGATTCAAGCTACCAAACTAACCATCCTCTTCTCCTCACCCAGCCTTTTAATTTGACAGAATGGGGAAAATTTTGCGCATGCGAAATTTTGCAAATGCCACTGAATATTCATAAGCGGCACCATACTTTTACAAGCAGCACAGATGAAATTTTAAATTGCCATGCAAATACCCTGCATTACCTCTGTTATTGCCAAGGCTTAGTTCGCTATATTGCACCAGAATCCCTAATGTCTTTCTCGTAGGAGAAGACGCTAAAAAATTCCCTAAGCACCAGGGTAAATCCCTTTGCTTCGTTCAATGAACATTGATCTGTTTTTATGTCAACAGAAGCAGAGAATAACCGCCTACCAGGAAGCAGGCCGCACATAAATATGTGTACCGTGCTTCTGTGGTAAAGACACAAGGTGCTTTCTTTAATATACACAGTATGGGGCTCTGTTATGACCCACTTAAGATTTTTGGACAAACTCCAATTCCTTCCATAAAAATTACTAAGCTATCACTTTGGAGTTTACTCAGTTACTATACAATTATACTAGGCTCATGTAATTGGCATGTAAAAATGGAATATGCTGAAATTGGAAAAGCGTGCTCTCAATATGGTCGGCGTTGTAATGGTGTATGGTGTAATGGTTTTCATTGACAAAGGTATAACAGTTCTAATGCAAAATACCGTTACAAAGTTGTACTCCAAAGTATTACAATGTTGAAGAAATGAAGCGATATGACCTATTGTTGTACCGTAATCTTAGCCCGCAACAATAAGCAGGAGGGAATGAAGCTGAGGTGGGGAGAAAGGCAAATGATATCTCTGATTTGGTGTACAATATATGTTTCTAACAGATGCCACCTGTTTCCCAATACATATGTTGGTCATATTGCACACCTGACTTGTTTAATTTTTCTTGCCTTCCGACCCCATCACTGATGAGGTACTGACAGTTCTTACATACATTTAACAAAAGTAAATGATAGTATGATGTGTTAAGTTGAAAAACTATGGCATTATTGTTTTGATGCAGATCTGCCACAAGCTAAAAGCTAAAGGCTTTTTACACCTTTGATTTCCAAACAATCAACACGAAGGTCTAGAATGTAATACTATATATAATATGGCGACTTAAGCATGTAAAAGCCAGTGGTGCATTTGAAAACTGTCCATGTTAGGCAAACCTAATAACTACCATAAGTAATCATTCTATTTAAGTGTTCAGTGGTGTAGTATTAATGCTGCAAATTCACTGAATTTCTAGCTACTTAAGTGTTACTTTAATTTTTCTTGTGATCGGTAGTAATATTCATGTTGAAAGGTAACTTTACGTTCAAACATCATGATTTTTATGTGTGCAGTTTATGGTTTAATCTCTATTTTGCAACTGAATTTTTAACCATGGGCATGCTTGGTTTGGCAGTGGTTTATCTTTCATGTTTGTTTTGCTATTCACTTAGTAGACTAATTGAGCGTTAAATTGACGATATATTTTGCTTTGTCTGTTCTCGGTTTTTATACATACATACATTGGTACAGAAATGCAGGGAGGGGTACATTCTACCCCTACAAATTTTCAGAAAGAAGTTTGTATCCCCTAAATCCATACATCCAAATTGTACTTCCACGGCTTCAAAAAATTTAATGGACGCAAGATGATACTGTTCAAAGAATGCAGTTTCTAATGCCTAAACACAAATACCTTATCTTATGTACAGTCACGGGAACTTCTGGGTTGTAAAGATTCCGTTGAGAGTCAGTGGTATTGTTACAACCTAGAAGTGTCATAGACTGTACAAACACTGTCTTCCTTTCCCGACCTTCGTGGCGGATTGGTTAGCACACGACGTCAGGGGTCCCGGGTTCGAAGCCCGGCCTAAGCATGGGTGTTCTTTGTGAGTGTCCCTTCATCCCTTTTATCACATGATCATCGTTACGATTAGCCAAAAGTGGCAGAAAAACAACGCTAAATACAAAAATAAAATCAAATGTTGTTATTCTACGCAAGCTTCTGGCTCGTCGAACATTGTTGCTATGTTATTATTAGCGCTTTGTTGACAACGCTATTGTTGAGATATCTGTTACTGGGAAACAAGAGAAAGACAGCTGAGAAAGAAAACATGGTTGGCAAAAGAAATCAGACAGCTCAAGGTGCGAGCCCCGCAAAGGGAAAGAGCGTTACAGCGTTGCCCCGCTATTCGCAACCCTTCATCGTCTTCTGCGCGGAGGTGAGGAAGGAGATGGCCGGGCAGGACATCGACCCCATTGCAGGAATCTCCAGGGTGGCCAGCGAGCGCTGGCAGGCCATGACCGAGGAGCAGAAGAAACCGTACATCGACTGGGCCGCCGAAGTCAGGGCCGCGAAGAAACAAGCCCAAAATGCTGCAGACACGACCCCCGCCAAGAAACCTCGCAAGAAGGGTCCTCCAAAAGCGTAACAAGATGGTCCAAGCCCGCCACCCACCTTCTAATAGTGACTCTTCATAGACTTTCAAGGCTAAAATCCAAAGTGTGGGGAAAAAATCCGAATCAGTTGCGAACTTAGTGAAAAATACAACAGAAAAGGCGGTCAATGAATTTGTACAGTGTAAAAAAATCTGACAGTAATCCACTTCATAACTTCTTTTATGTTTGGACATGAACACTTCTATGTGAACTTGTGTAAACTTGGAAATCCAGAGTTACTGCAAGGATAAGCACATTGTAATGTGATTTTTGTAAAAAATTATCTTGCAACCTGAAATTTCTCTTCTCCAAATAAATAAAGTTCCTTCATTCAGTGTAATCCTATTCTTTATCATTTCAAGTTCTTAAACACTAAAATAAGATTGTTTTTGGAAGTAATAAAACATACAATTTCTGCAACAAAACTGAGAAAGAATAATTAAGAATTTGTTATTCGAGATGATGATATTGGGGTTAAAGCTTCATTCGAAGGGTGGTCATATTTATCGGTCTATAATTGCTTCCTTTATAGTAAAAAGTATAGTAAAAAGACGAGTGGCAATATTAATATTGACCTGAAGGAAATTGGTAAGGATAGTCAACAGTGGATTGGTCGGTGGAATACTTAAGTGGCTGCAGCAATGAACCTCCGGACGATAGAGAGACAGAGAGAGAGAGAGAGAGAGAGAGAGAGAGAGAGAGAGAGAGAGAGAGAGAAATGAAAATAATGGGGGAGACAGAGAAAGACGACGAAATAGAGAACTAGGAAGAAAAGGGAGAATGTTAGAAAGGGAAAGAGAGAAGGAGAGAGAAAAATAGGAAGAAATAGGAGAATGATAGAAGAATAGAGGGAGGGGAGTAAGAGAGAAAGAGAAACAAAGAGACGAATGATAGAGGGAGAGAAAAAGAAGGAGATAGAGAGAGAAATTGGAGCTGCTGCTGATGACTCTGGGAGGTGTCAATTTAGATAAGAGCTCTGGATCCAGAAAACCTTGCTACACAAACACCAGATTTTCGGCACCAGCATAATTTCAACTTCTTCCCTCTACATTTAGAATCATCTTTTCCACTGTGCGATAGTATGGATGTAACCCAACCTTTTTTTCCTTTTTACAATTTTCAAGACAGTATTTTCCCGTGACAGAATCATGGAAAATCTTAAGGCAGACTTCTCTTGCTTCTCGATTCCAAAATTTGCCCATTTTTTCTCGTTTTTCTGGACCGGCAAAATTTATCACGCTGTCCCTAGCATCCTCAGCTCAGGCGACACATCACGATTTCACATGCGGATGCGTTCCATTTCTCCTTATCACTAACGCTGCACTCTCCCTGCCAACATGACAAACGCAGGCATAAATATAGGGCAGTGCGTATCTGCTCAATGTTTCGCTCCCTGTAGCGGCTAAAATGGAAATTTCCGAAGAATTATACTCCAGATTTTTCACCTAGTGTACATATTTTCTAACTCTTCGTTTTGGTATCGGACTATCTTGTTATTGAATATTATCTATTGGTTAATTTAATTAAATTAACGTCGTCCTTCAAATAACAAGTCGATCACTTTACCCACGAATTAATAAATCGTCTGTTGAATTTTTTCTCGTGTAAATGGTTCAGTGTATATAGCCAATCTGACTTTTTGTTTTAAGTCCACTTTATGCACAGATAAGCTTATCGGAACTGGAATATAGTTCAAAGTAGGATCCGAACTCCTATGTGCCTCCATTGGATATTGAATTCGGGGCCCCAGATTGCAAGGCCAAGAAACAACACTACGCCATCGAGTGTACATTGCATAGGGCTGGATTCCACATCTGGCGGATGTTGACTGGCATTTATAAGATTTTGTTTTTCAGAATTATATATTATCTTGTTGACACAGAAACTGACAATCACTATTAAAATCGCTTAATGTTTAGAGTTATGTCCATGCTCTATGACAGAGAAAGTGTCAATTTTTCTTTCATGCTACTTCCTGTGCAGAGATGTTTCCATGCTTCGTAACAGAGAAAGTGGCACTCGTCCTTCCACACTGATTAGTGTTCAGAGATGTTTCCATGCTTCGTAACAGTGAAAGTGGCACTTGTTCTTCCACACTGCTTAGTGTTCAGAGATGTTTCCATGCTTCGTAACAGAGAAAGTGGCACTTGTTCTTCCACACTGATTAGTGTTCAGAGATATTTCCATGCTTCGTAAAAGAGAAAGTGGCAATCGTCCTTCCACACTGCTTAGTGTTCAGAGATGTTTCCATGCTTCGTAACAGAGAAAGTGGCACTCGTCCTTCCACACTGCTTAGTGTTCAGAGATGTTTCCATGCTTCGTAAAAGAGAAAGTGGCACTCGTCCTTCCACACTGATTAGTGTTCAGAGATATTTCCATGCTTCGTAAAAGAGAAAGTGGCAATCGTCCTTCCACACTGCTTAGTGTTCAGAGATGTTTCCATGCTTCGTAACAGAGAAAGTGGCACTCGTCCTTCCACACTGCTTAGTGTTCAGAGATGTTTTCATGCTTCGTAAAAGAGAAAGTGGCACTCGTCCTTCCACACTGATTAGTGTTCAGAGATGTTTCCATGCTTCGTAACAGAGAAAGTGGCACTCGTCCTTCCACACTGATTAGTGTTCAGAGATGTTTCCATGCTTCGTAACAGTGAAAGTGGCACTTGTTCTTCCACACTGATTAGTGTTCAGAGATATTTCCATGCTTCGTAAAAGAGAAAGTGGCACTCGTCCTTCCACACTGATTAGTGTTCAGAGATGTTTCCATGCTTCGTAACAGTGAAAGTGGCACTTGTTCTTCCACACTGATTAGTGTTCAGAGATGTTTCCATGCTTCGTAACAGAGAAAGTGGCACTCGTCCTTCCACACTGATTAGTGTTCAGAGATGTTTCCATGCTTCGTAACAGTGAAAGTGGCACTTGTTCTTCCACACTGATTAGTGTTCAGAGATATTTCCATGCTTCGTAAAAGAGAAAGTGGCACTCGTCCTTCCACACTGCTTAGTGTTCAGAGATGTTTCCATGCTTCGTAACAGAGAAAGTGGCAATCGTCCTTCCACACTGCTTAGTGTTCAGAGATGTTTCCATGCTTCGTAACAGTGAAAGTGGCACTCGTCCTTCCACACTGATTAGTGTTCAGAGATGTTTCCATGCTTCGTAACAGAGAAAGTGGCACTCGTCCTTCCACACTGCTTAGTGTTCAGAGATGTTTCCATGCTTCGTAACAGTGAAAGTGGCACTCGTCCTTCCACACTGATTAGTGTTCAGAGATGTTTCCATGCTTCGTAACAGAGAAAGTGGCACTTGTTCTTCCACACTGCTTAGTGTTCAGAGATGTTTCCATGCTTCGTAACAGTGAAAGTGGCACTCGTCCTTTCACACTGATTAGTGTTCAGAGATATGTCCATACTTCGTAAAAGAGAGAGTGGCACTCGTCCTTCTACTCTGCTTAGTGTTCAGAGATGTTTCCATTCCTCGTTACAGAGAAAGTGGCACTTGTTCTTCCATACTGCTTAGCGTTCTGAGATATTTTCATGCTTCGTAACAGAGAAAGTGACACTTGTTCCTCCACACTGATTAGTGTTCAGAGATATGTCCATACTTCGTAAAAGAGAAAGTGACACTTGTTCTCCATACTGGTTAGCGTTCACAGATACTTCCATGCTTCGTAACAGAGAAAGTGGCACTCGTCCTTCCACACTGCTTAGTGTTCGGAGATGTTTCCATGCTTCGTAACAATGAAAGTGGCACTTGTCCTTTGCTACTGCTTATGCCAGAATATTGCTTCCACATTTTTTTTGCATGCTGTTTCCTTGTCATAAATTTTTCTCACCTGACGTCTAATCTTTTATCCCACCTTGTTACTCGTCTTTGTTTTGCTTCTAAGGAACATCCGTTGATTTCGGTCTTGAAGTGCGAGATGTTTCTACTGGGAGCCCTTTCCCGCCATTATTGGTCCCCCCTACTCTCCACCCGCCCTTTCATCTTACATCCGCTCGATAACCGATACCCGAGAAAGCGATACACGCAGCCAGTTAGTTTGCGGAGGGGACTGGGTGGCTCCTGCCCCTTTCCATTACTTAAATGAGGCTGCCAGAGCCGAGATAAGAAAGGAGATATAGGGGTATCTTTTATAGGAGACATTCAATCAAGTTTTAATCAAAAGCTGCGACTTTGGGACTGTCTATGGAAGAAAAGAAGTCTATAAATAGAGTAGTGGTTGTTTCTTGATTTTATTTCTTGGTTAAGAGGACCCTTTCTTCCTTTTTTATTCATTTTATCAAAGAGTTTTCAAAAGTCGATGCTCTTGTATTCTTCCCTGTACTTCCGTTTTTCCTGGCATGTATTACGAGAACTCTAATGGATGGAAAGATGAAACTTGGGACACAAAAATGAATCCTATTCAATTGATAACAGGCAGTCTGTGTCGACCTGTTTCGGTGCATTCACAAACTCAATAGCTGCGGTTAATGGAGGTACACGTCAATGCTCAGGAAGTTACTTTTTAAAATAAAAGTTACTGGTACTTGAAAAGTAAATGTAAGTTACTTTTATATTTACATTCTGCTGATAATTTTCTTTACAACAAATTATACACAATCAATGATCATTATTTCATTTCAGAAAATTTACTTGTTTTTTTTTTATTTTTATGTTTCTGGTGCTGATATAAAGGCTTCACACACACATATACTCTGTATGTATGAAACAAGAAGTCAGTTGTGCTTGAATGATCATTCATTTTATTTACCTCTCTATATACGTATGTGCATGCACATATCATAAACAATGACTTCTCTCTAGCTCCACTGTCATTGGTCCAAATGAATGCAGCAATCCACACAAAACACTACAATCTTCTACAAGCCTAATTTCCTTACCTTAGACGACGCTAAGAAAATCCTTTCAGCTTAGGATTTAGAGAGGACACACCTCTTTTCCACGTTACAAGTTTTCAACTTAACAATTAAGTTTCGTAAAGTAACTGTTGATTGATAGATGAAAATTGAAATTATAAAGAATAGGTAACCAAGTTTTATAGTCTGTGTGGGTTACCATGACTACACGATCTTGTTATATGGACGAACGTTCTAGCTTCTTTTTCTAATGCTTCCATTTTCAAAGCAATATCCTGACTTTTACTAAACGGCAATGAAGCGTCAGATAATAACTTCTTTCTAGTAGCCTCGGAACGAATTCCCACTATCAACTGTTAAACTAAGGATTCTTCTAAATATTGCTCGTACGTTCATTTTAGAGCATGTTGTTTAAGTCTAACCATGAAATCTGCTACTGATTCACCAATCTCTTGCACACATTGCCTAAATTTAAATCTTTCCACATACTTATTGGTCTTAGGCTTAAAATGAGACAACAGCTTATTTTTTAGCACTGAATAAGGCTGTAACTGTACTTGTTCAGGAGCCAGCAGATTTTTCAATACTCTAACGTTGTAGCTCCAACCACAGAAATTAATAAATGTATTTTGTGCTCCTCAGGTAACTTCTGAACAACACATACAGGTCATTCCACGTCAATTCATCCAGGCCATGTCACCCACCATCCCCGATTTTAATGAAATTCGGTATACTTATACAACTTTTAATGCTGATTACAAAAATGACAATTTATTTTAGATTGGTCAAGCGGTTCAGAAGTTACGCCCTTTTTAAAATCTCCGTGTATGCTGTGAAACGCCCTCCCTTGCCCGGGAAGACAAATGCTACCACTACCTAGATAGAGGCGGCAAAATCTCCCTCGGACAAGCGAAATAGCGTTACGGTCCAGGTTAAGTTCGTGTGTAGGAACCGGTGACCGACAGTGCATAGTGATAAGCCATATCGAATAAAAACAAAGACATATGTACTTTCAAATAACCACCTCTTTACCTGTAGCCGGGAAACGGCTAGCTGCATACCTGAAAATCACGGGTAGCGACATGCGTACGAAATGATATAGCACAAAATTAACATGAAAATAAAAAGTATATTCTATTCATAACCAACAAAAATCAATTTACTACATCTCCCCCTCTTTCACGCTCTCACTTTCATTCACACATTCAGTCCTCTCGGGGTCCTGAACACAGAAAATGATACATGACATGTACAGGTTTTATGACGATAAGCCCTAATGATTGCATTCATATTTAAATTTACCTTGAATTTTTGTCTAATCAGATCATTTGTGATTTTTGCTCCAGTGCTACTCAAATCCTAGCCAGCCCTTACTTAAGTTCACCTTTTTGAAAAGAAACTAGGTCGGCGCGGTGACAATACATTATTTGACCAGCATAAACAAAGGCGTCTCAACGGCAATTACATTCACGTGGGCGGACGTTTTCCTTTTACAAGACCTCACGTGGTTCCAAACATAACAAATAACCTCCGTTGAGCGACGCAAACATATACTCTCTAGCAGGCGGGACTTAAACACTTCGCCGCGATGAGCAATTCATATTACCAGGCAAATACATTAACAAATAATCACATATGCGACCTGACGTAGCTAGCCGCGACACAGCACTGACACATAAAAATGAACAAACCTCAAGTAGATTAAACAATAAAGTGGGCGGCGCTTTACTCTAGTAGTACGCACTTTAAACAAATACAAAGGAGCACAAACAACAATGAATTTAAGATCATTAAAAAATATCACAAGGAATAAGAAAAATTGACCTGAGACGAATAAATTACAAATGACAAGCGCGACGGGAGTTTGGTATGAAGTTCGAGTTGAGTGGGCGTTTTCAAAATGTTGACGAATTTCAAGGGCGTTCTCTAAATCAATCGGGCCGTCACGTGCTGACATTCACACAGATGAATACATTACCATCTCTCAGCTTCCGAGGTGCATCCTGGCGTCTTTATGGGCGATTGAAAACACATAGTATTCACACGAAAGGTTTCCTTGGTCGCGACGATGAAGATGCGAAGAGCGTTCATACGTCTGGTTCCTCGGCTTCTCTCCTTCTCGGGATCGGTGAACATCTCCGTGGTCTGGGCGTCGGGACGTCAACATGGCGGCGTTCAACATCTCGCTCTCTGTGGCGGCTGGTAGGCGTCGTCGGGGCATCAACAGGGCGGCGTTCGTCGTCTCTCTCTCTCTCCGTGGCGGCTGGTAGGCGTCGTCGGAGCGTCGACAGGGCGGCGTTCGACGTCTCTCTCTCTCTCTCTCTCCGTGGCGGCTGGTAGGCATCTTCGGCGTGGCTCGTCGTTTCTTGGCATGTTGTAGGCATAGGTCGTAGCCTCGTCTGACATCGGGCGAACCGAGGTAACGCCCTCATCTCTCTTCTTCCTCTAGCCCGCCATAGTTTTCGATGTTCCTCGTTTCACAAAAACTATAAACGGCGTCAGATTATCACGGAAACACAGTCTCGCTTCAACTTCCCCCAGCGGTTGAGGTAAGCGCACTCGTGTAGACTTACTGCCTATCACACACACTAGTGTTCGCAAAACACAACAAGGTCCACTGTATTGAGTTTATTGAGCAATTTTCACACCGAAAGTACCCCTGAGGGGCATTGGTGCATGTACATTACAAAATACAACATGTTGACATCGCACATAATATATATCTATATATCAATTTGGCAGAATTTTTAAAAATATAACATAATATAATAGTAAAACATACATTGACAAATTATTTTTTGAAGTGAACTAGTGCTGTAAAAGTACATATTATATAGTGTATACAATCTACATTTATTTTATAAAGTTATTTAATTCTTGAAATTCTTGAACTGAATATAATGTGTATTCCAATAACAATTTTTTCACTTTACTTTTAAAGATTGTGGATCTTTCAAAATTTTTGTAACTTTTTGGTAATATATTGTATAACTGGATGCCTGAGTAAAAAGGTACCGTTTGGTATGCAGTTAGCCGCACTTTGGGAATGTGGAAGTTATCTTTTTGTCTGGTATTGTAATTGTGGGTGTCTATGTTCTTTGGATAGTTCGATTTTGTTTCGTGTATGAAGGTAAGTGTTTCAAGTATGTACAAACTTGGAAGTGTTAATATACGGAATTTTTTGAAAAGAGGTTTACATGTATCAGTTTTGTGTGCATTTGCCAAAATACGCAATGCTCTTTTTTGAATTTTAAAAATCCTCTGCGATTGAGCCGAGTTCCCCCAAAATTGGATACCATACCTCAAAATACTTTCGAAGTTTGAGAAATAGATATTTAGCATACATACAGTATTGAAACTATTTTTTAAGGTTCTTAATTGGTAACATACGGTGTTTAGCCTCTTGCATAAATGATATATGTGAACTTTCCAGTTTAGACACTCGTCTATAAATATTCCAAGAAATTTTGTATTGTTAGTAGCTGTTATAACGGCATGCCCTACTGTGAAATTAACTTGCTTAATAGAAGAGTTTTTGGCTCTAGATACACCAAATTTTATTATATTAGTTTTTTAGTTGTTCATAGAAAGTTTGTTTGCTGAAAACCAGCTTTGTAGTTCAGTAAGAGCTTCTTCCGTTTTTTGAATTAAAGTTACATCGTTAACAGAATCTACTAAAGCAGTAGTATCATCAGCGAAAAGAGTAACTTGGGCAGTTTCAACAATTGCTGGAAGATCATTTATGAACAATAAAAACAATAGGGGTCCTAGTATCGATCCTTGGGGGATTCCAATAACCACATCTTTCAATTCGGAGTAATATGTTGTTTGCGTCCCATTATTGGATAAGCTATTTATTGCAACGCTCTGTTTTCTATTCGATAAATAGGATTCAATTAATTTGTTTGATAGACCGCGGATTCCGTAGTATTTTATTTTCTCTAGTAGTATGTGATGATTCACACAGTAAAACGCTTTTGATAAATCACAAAAAATTCCAACAACAGAATACGTTTTGTTTATAGCGGAAAGAATATTATCAATTACATCAAAAATGGCATTTTTTTGTTGTTTTCGATTTCACAAACCCATTTTGTTGCTTTATGAGTATCCTTTTATCTTCTGCATACTTAATTATCTTATTATAAATTATTTTTTCGAAAATTTTTGAAAAAATTGACAATAAGAAAATTGGTCTATAGTTTTCAATTTTTGTTTTATTTCCTTTCTTATATAAGGGTATTACTTTTGATATTTTTAGACAATCTGGAAAGCTACCATTTTCCATACACTCGTTAATTAATTTAGCCAAAGGCTCGTTAATGTACGTGCAAATCTCTTTGATCACGTTAATCGGCATTGAATCTAGTCCTGTTGACTTTTTGTTTTTCATATTTCGAATTATGTTGGAAATTTGTTCGTCTGTAGTAGGGGTCATATAAAAAGAATGCGTGAAAGATCTTTTCACGTTATTTAACTTTTCTTTGTATGTGTCCGTTACGCTGATGTTACGTTGCAGGTTAAGTGCTACATTAACAAAATAATTATTAAAAGTATTAGCTATTTTTTGCGGATCTGTCTCTATTACATTACCCGATTCTACTAATATGATATCTTGATTCGTGGTCGTTTTTTTACCTGTTATATGATTAACTATTTTCCATAGTTCTGCAGTTTTGTTTTCTGAATTATTCAACTTTTTATCAACATACAACTGTTTGCAATGTTTTAATGTTTTCTTGTAATTTTTGTTGAACTGTTTGTAATGATCTTTAAGGGTAGGGCTGTTTGCATATTTACTCTGTTTATGCAATGATCGTTTTAATTTGCTAAGATTTTTAATTTCCTTGGTTATCCATAGGCAATTGGTTATGTTGTGAACTCGTGCTTTTTTATGGGAAAACATTTATTAAAATGGTATTTTACAGTATCAAGAAATTTTTCGAATTTCGCGTTTACGTTTACAGTCATATTGTTTATAAAATCCCATGTTTCTGATTTAAGCGCGTTTCTGAATTTTGAAATGTTCTCATCATTGTTTGTAGGTCTAATAACTCTGAATTTTACGCGTGGTTTATGATTCCGCTTATCTTCTATTACGTTTACCTTAATAAGCTGAGAATCATGGTCAGAAAAACCTATGCAAGTTTCTACTGAATATTTATTAAAGTTTATATTGGTAAAAATATTGTCTATTGTACTTTTTGTTTTGTTGGTGATTCTAGTTGGAGTTGTAATTGTATGAAACAGACCAAAAGAGTTCATTACATCCAGAAAACTATTTTTTTCTGCTGTGTCTTTAGATATATCAATGTTAAAATCTCCACAAACAACAATATTTTTTTGGAGCTTTTTGTTACGAGATCTAGTACTAGTGTTAACTTGTTTAAGAATACATCCATATTTCCACTAGGCGTTCTATATATTGATATTACACATAAGTTGTAAATAGCTATTTCAATCGCGGCGCATTCAAAGTCTTGTTCTACTGACAACACAACAGCTTGCTTTATTTCAATTACGTTACTTTTAAATTCATTCTGAGTGAAAATTAAAGACCCGCCTCTTATTATATTTGGCCTACTGTAACTAGATGCAATACTTAAATTATCAATATAATTAAACTTTGTTTCATCTTTTACTAACCAGTGTTCAGTGCAACAAAAAATACTAATTTCATTATTGTTTTCTTTTTGTTCCTCGAAAAATATATCTATCTCTGACGCTTTTGATGTCAACCCTTGAACATTTCTATGAAATATGGTGATAGTTTCTAATGCAAGGTCACTGCTCGACGTATTCTTACCTCCCCTTTGTTCCGATCTCCCAACCCACAGAACTCACTTGTTTCGGTTCCTCAGCTGCATACTGGAATTCACGGAGTTCGATAGCCGGGGGTGACGTGGGGTGGGGGTGGGGGTAGCAGCAGACACTCGTGATTCACGTTCGACGCTGACATTCTCATTTACAGGTGTATTTCTGAGAATTTCCTGCGTTGCCATATTTCTTTGCACGGAACGCGATCTTGCATATTCTTCGCACTGTTGCAAAGAATAACGCACACCGTTAACAACGAGATGATCGTAACGAAGGAACGCACTGTCACCGCACTTTCTGGCTTCTTCGAGATGAGGTTTTAGCTCGTTTCTAATCTGACGCACACGATCAGAGTAATGCTCCGAAACCGCTACACCGCACTGTTTGAAACTTTTAGCTTTCATCAGTATTTTCGTCCTGTCTTCGAACGAGAGAAACTTGGCTACAATCGGACGGCAGCCTCTTCTTGAGCCAAAGCGATGGACCCTCTCGAACGAATCTCCTCCTAGCGCGATGCCTGTATTCTTTTCTATCACTTGGCGTAGTATTTCCTCCGTCCTCTCCCATGTTTCTCGTTCTTCGTCCTGGACGTTGTAAAAAACGAGGTTGTTCCTTTTAGATTGGGACTCAAGGTAGGATACTTGATCATTTAACCTGGCGTTCTCTTCTTTTAAGAAGTCCATTTCTTGCTTAATGGTCTTCACGTCTTTCTTGAGAGACGACAGTTCTTCCCGGAAACACAGCACGTTCTTATTTAACTCGTTCACTTGGGACGATAACTGTTCCTGACCTTCCTTCAGCAACCTATACAGATTCTCGATAGTCATCTTCTCAGAGTCTGGACCCGGGTTTTGCTCTATTCCTCCGATGATGAGCAGCATGCAGAGAACTCCGAAACACAAAACACATTGGGCAAGCCATTGCCCGTTACCAGCCCCGTTTCCCGTGATTTTCTTCCATTTAGAAGCGTTGAAAAGTCCTATGCGGGCTCTGTAGGATTCCACGCCTATCCCCATGGTGAAAGTGGGTCACCCAGGAGCGTCTTCGAAACCGGTCTGTGCGCGTCAACTGACAACTGACAAGTATGCGGAGAGGTAGCACGAAGGCGCTGTCGCTACAAGAATCGCGGCAAAACTGTATACGGAGAGGTAGCACGGAGGTGCTCTCGCTACAAGGATCGCGGTAAGACTGTGTATCAAAAAACCATGTCCTTCGTTTTATTTGGATTTTGAAAAAGGACGCTAGGCGCTCGTTGAAGGGACGCTTCCGGAGAGGTCATTCCACTTCGCTCTATTGTCTCCCAACTTGGACGGGCCGTGCTCGAAGTTTGGTTTCTGCGGATTAAGCTTCCGCCTCGCTGTCGCCCATAGCTCAATTGCAATCGGTGCCCACAAACTGATCAGTTACAACCAATTTGATCTGGCATCCGTAATTGTTGCTTGATCGCGACGAAACTCCACACATCCGTCCTTGCACACATTCTGCTGCGCTGGTAAAATTTTCACATGAATCTGACCGCTGGAACCCGAGATATTTAAATGTTTGTCATTACGGTCGAATTTCATAAGCTTTAGACGCATAACGTGACCCTTCAGGTGCTCACCCTTAAGACACGCAAACGTCTCCTTCCTCCCGTCGGCTTGGCAAAATCAAATATGTATTCTTACAAATTAAAACACTCAACACTTTGATTCAACACATTTTTTACCGCTACAGACATGAATAATAATAATAAAAATAATATTGACTGTCACAATCTGACTGTCACCATGCCACTTGCGACTCTACTTTGAATGACACGCATTAGGTGTCGTAGAAACTTCAAGTTTCTTTTCTTTTGTTCAAAGTAGTGTAAGCTTTCATTTAGATAAGGTTTCAGATCAGTGTATTAATAAGCATGTATTTTATGTATAGTTTCATGTATTTTTTTAGAAAAATAAATGCCGAACTTCAAGAGCAAATTTCTTGCAATGCCCCCCCCCTTCAATTTCCCCCTAATTTTATATGTAGGTAGCTCAGAGTGTGTACTAATGCCTGATGGAAAAATTGGGATGGGCGGTTCAGAGACAGAGTGATAAAAAATCATTTGCATAAAATGACATTAAAAGTAAATGTTATTAAACGTGCTTATGTATTTAGCACAAAGGCTCAAGTACAATAGGTTTTAAGGTATAATATTGAAAATGTCTGTTCACTATGTGTGAAGGTAAGCATTTGCCCCCTCCAAAATTTATAGATTAATTAAAATTTACCAGTTAAATATATATTGCGAACCTCCTGACACTTGAGGAACAAACAAATAAAGAGTAATAATTGTGATTTTTCTAATGTATTAAGAAAATAATCTGGGAAACTATTTTTATGGGATGGAAGACTTTGTGATTCTTTCAACCCAAGTTACTCCCATGAAGATAGTAAAAATCCTTACACTATTGTACTCTATGCATTGCCAAAATTTCATGTACTATCAATTGTGCAGTTCACAATTTTGAAGAATATTTTGACCATTTCGAACACACTAAAGTATTTGACTTATCATTAAGTACATATGTTTTTCCATATGTGTTGTTAATGTCCACTAGACACAGATACTTCGTGGCCAGTAGTAGGAAGTTGATGGACCCAGTGGATGCAAGAATTTAATTGCTGCATTTCCAATTTTCCCATGGACTTTTGAAGCAATCTAACAAACAAGTTTGAGTCGCACACACAAGCTACTACATAACTGTTTAGAGTTGTAATTCAGAAAGAAACTTCTTCACAACAGTCAACCACACAGTTATACAAAACTTATTTCATCAGCACTTATTATTTTTGCATCGCCTGTTAAAAAACTAGTGTTTCGAAGTAACTGGTTACAAGTAACAGTTACTTTTTGTTTAGGAATTCTAACTGTAACTAGCGACTTGTAAAAATAAATAACAGAGTTACTTTTTGCAGTAGGGGAAGAGATAAGTTTGATAATTTTGCTCCTAACTATAAAAAAATATATGTACCTTCTCTGGATTACGTAAAAGGATTTTCTTGGAATTGCTAGCCTGGCAAGGAAGCTATGCTTTGTTGCATGCTAACTTTAGAACATCCACACTTTACTTCAACTCATTTCTAATTGTATGTGAAAACTTCATTGTTTTGGTGAACTGCTGCGTTCGTTTGCAATGTGGTTCTCAAGCTAAGAAAAAGTAATTCTCAAAGGAATGGATCTTTGGATCTTGTTGAACTTGGAATGCAGAAGAAAGAAATAGGTGCAAGTGAAATCAATGACACCATATTCAAAATACCGTGGTTAGCATGCTAATGATTTCTTAATTAAAAATGTTCAAGCAAAGCTGACTCTGTGTTCCAACATTTATTTGCAGTAATAATGTAAATAGAAGACATATTTAATACTAGAAACATAAGTAAAACACGCATGTCTTCATGATCATTGATTTTGTGTAATTGTTACACAAATCAATGATAATTAACTGTAAGTTACTTTCACAGTAATTGTAAAGTAACTCACAATTACTTTCAAAGTACCAGTAACTGTAACTGAGTTAGTTTTAAATGAGTAACTGTAACTCTGTTACTAGTAAAAAGTAACACTGTAAATAACCTGTAGCCTAAGTTCAAAATAGTGCACATTTACTCTTCCTGGTTCTCTTGTGTAGTACTTTGCAATCGCTATTTCTTAGGAATTTGCTATGTTGGGACCACCAAGATTGAATGTAAAATGCAGGACAATGTAAATTCAAGGAACTTGAAATCGGGGTTCCACTGCAATTATTATTTGTAAATTTTAATTAATCTATGAATTTTGGAGGGGGCAAATGCTTCCCTTTGACCCCGCCTATGCCTACCTTCACACATAGTGAACAGACATTTTCAATAGTATACCTTAAAACCTATTGTACTTGAGGCTTTGTGCTAAATACATAAGCACGTTTAATAACATTTACTTTTAATGTCATTTTATGCAAATGATTTTTTTATCACCCTGTCTCTGAACCGCCCATCCCAATTTTTCCATCAGGCATTAGTACACACTCTGAGCTACCTACATATAAAATTAGGGGAAATTGAAGGGGGAGGGGGCATTGCAAGAAATTTGCTCTTGAAGTTCGGCATTTATTTTTCTAAAAAAATACATGAAACTATACCGCGTTTGTTAGAACCTGTCCCTTTTCCCGCGCTAGCGATCGCTCGACAGTTTTGGTGCCAATGAGAAACGAGGAAAAAATCGTCTGCTGGTCAGCGAGAAGCGAATGGAAGCCAGAAGAGAGGCGCTTACGTAGACGCTGTTGTGACGTTGCGTATTTTAATTGGCTGCCTGGCTTTGACTTTCCCCAGCATGGAGAAAAGCCAGCGAGCAGCTAGCGCGGGAACCGTGACAGGTTGTAACAAACGCGGTATATACATAAAATACATGCTTATTAATACACTGATCTGAAACCTTATCTAAATGAAAGCTTACACTACTTTGAACAAAAGAAAAGAAACTTGAAGTTTCTACGGCAAACCTGAGGGAAGATACCATCATTTATAACCTAATGCATGTCATTCAAAGTAGAGTCGCAAGTGGCATACACGGAGATTTTAAAAAGGGCGTAACTTTTGAATCCCTTGACCAATCTAAAAAAAATGTCATTTTTGTAATCAGCATTAAAAGTTCTATAAGTATACCGAATTTCATCAAAATCGGTGATGATGGGTGACATTTTCGCAAAATTCTGGATGATTTGACATGGAATGACCCATACTTGTTCAAAACGAAGCAAATAATCATCGACGTCCTCTGTTTCAGTCCGAAACTCTACAAATGTTATAGGAGTCGACATATTTAATAAAAATAGCTACTCACATGAATATCAACAACCGTTGAACCATATGGTGTAAAGGGTAATACTGTCATTCGGACTTATACCCTTACTTAAAGCAATGCAAATCCTGCAAATTAGTAAGTATACATGAATTCACCTGAAACCTCTTAATGGCTAATCTTCCACAGTATCCCATCCTAATCGAAGTGCTCCATAAATGATATCATCTCGCTCCCCGTTGCTTAGACTTACTTCATGATAAAGAAAAGTCATTAAGTACCTGTTTAATTGTGAAAAAGTGACACATAATATATCACAATAAAAACGTATTCATGTATACATTTACTCCATGTTCGTACCTCCATATAACAAGATCGTGTAGTCATGGTAACCCACACAGACTAAAAACTTGGTTACCTTGTCTATATAATTTGCATAATCATTAATAATGTCACTTCTAATTGCAAGGAAGTAACTCTGTTACTTACTTTTAAAAGTAGCTATATACAGTTAGTATTTCTCAAATAAGTAACTGTTACTTATAAACGCGTTACTAGAAACTAGTTACTTCCAAACACTGATACACGTAACTACGTCCACATGTCTTTCTCCAACTGGATTTCTCCCATGTAAAAAGTATGACGTAATACTTCAATCAGATGGCAGTTGGAAACATTGCTGTCCTTCCTGAATTCATCCGACCACAATGGTGTTTCGAAAATAAAGAAGATTCCGATCGCCATGACGGCAGATCCTAGCGACAGAGACTCATAAAGAAAGAGAATAAATCATACCAGGGAAGGTTCTTTCCAAAATTATTAGAAATATATAAGTTGGGTGTATTTGTTCTGTGGTACAAAGCGAATGCATCAATGTAACCCAAAACGAGAATCTGTGCGTCAGTGTTGCAATATGCAGATATAAAAAACGTCAGATAAATGAGCACACGAATAAAGTACATAAATTCACATTTCATTATGCTAGCTGTTTACAAGTAATAAACAAGCCTCCCAGATGGCGTGGTGGTGACGTGGCCGATTTGCAATCAAGGAGTTGCGGGTTATGTCCCCGGTGGAGGCACATAGTGCTCGGATCTCACTTTAAAATATGGACTTTTAAAACAAATTCAGAATTCAAACTTAAGAGTTTCGCGGTTCAGGTAAATCGAAAAAGAAACTTAGTTTTCAACAATGGCCAGTCTAATTTTTATTTATGAATTATCATATATGAGGGGTTCAGAGAACAAGTGGCGTAACTCCATTCAAGACAGTTTTGAGAAAAAAAGGCACATTTAGATAACTTAGTGCTGTGTTTAGCTGTTGGAGTACAAACATAGTGGTGCTTCTATGAGCAAAAGTTTGAAACTTAGAAGATACTTGCTTCTAGCACTGAAATGTTGGCACTTCACAGTTCTAAGTTATACCTGGAAAGTGGAGTTACGCCACGTGTGCTCTGAGCCTCTCATATATCTTCAATATGGAAGCAGTTGGCCCAAATGTTGTATTAGTTCCCATAGTAAAAGTCGGTCTACCAACTGCAATAATTCACATCAAAGGTAAAACTTTTCGTGCACAATGCATCGTTCCATTAAGGGACACATAGGGGATGGTGTGGAAGTAGGGTCCCCTTACATTCTCGATCTCGGCCATATGTGGAAGTGACCAGTGCCACTGTCCGCCTTTACCATCCAGGGTTGTCCCCAGCTTCCCACTTATTTTAGGCTGGGTGAATCCCGAAGCCGCTTTATGCAGAGACAAGCTTTGAAAAATTCCGACAAATCGAAACCGGGTCTCTTGTGCAAGAGTTAGACGCCCTGCCAAATAGACAACCGTAGCTTCAACAGGGTGAACACTCTAGGAATAAGATAAAATTTAAGTATAATTCCCGGTTTTCAAGGCAAACTATCCAAAAATTCAAGGCTACAAGCAGATGTTTTCTCTATTTCAACCTTACGTATTATTACAGCCTCTCACCATCCACCCACACAAACACACACAAATATAGAAACATTATAAAGGGTCTGTGATATTCCAGTATCCAAAAATTCTAATTTAATTCAATTAAACGGTATACATATTTAAGACATTTCATTTAAGGTGCGGTGTTTACATTTGCCATTTCTCATACTCAGACTCGAAATACATCTACAAACATAAGTCACAAATGTTTCGGGATATACCAATCTACGAAAAGTTGTACAAGAATTTCAAACTCAAATCTACCTGATAAACTTCACGATATCTTATCTTGTAATAATCATTCGTTTCTTAACCCTAGTAGCACAACGTGCATTTCTTGGAACTAGAATCACAAGGTGGGGTCACCTATGACCCTACATTTGAACAAATTATTTAGGCATTGAATAACATTTACTCTACTTGAAATAAGGAAATTACTTACATTTGAGTATATTAAGTTCAAAACAGAAAAAAATCATCAAAATGTCAAGTAATATTGTTTACAGAACAATGTTATTAACAGTGTTTTTTTTGTTAGCTTTAATATTAAGCATTTGTCTAGGTGAATATTTAGTGTCTTATTGCTTATATCTTCGCAATATTTAACATAAAATAAACAAATCACTTATATTTGTGCACGTCAAGTTCAGATAAGAAAGTAATTAACTGTAATACCACACAATATGATTTACGTAGCATTTTCACCATAGACGAATAATGTACACAAATCACAAGGTGGGGTCATATGTGACCCAAGAGCCTATAACTGTGAATATAAATAGCGGGACAAAACTTTACAACCACTCGTTTCGAGAACGTGTCAAGCAGTGAAGGCACTAGAAGCACCACCTTCCTTGATCATAGAGGCGCATGCGCAGAATCGTTTTAGTAGTCAGGCCCCACGTTGTGGTTCTAGGGTTAAGATAGATTGTTATGCAAAGGACACTAAAAAGTAAACTTATTGTTGTATTTTTCCACCCAGCTTTCTTTTCCTTCATCGATAAGAATAAAATATAAACTGTGAAATCTTGCCTCAGGACATTTATATAAATTCAATGGGATTAATGAAGTTGTAATTTTTCACGTCTAAGGAGAAATCTTTACGTAGAATTCACGCATAATTCCCGGAATTCAAGGATTTCCTGGTGAGTAGCCATCCTGTTTAATAATTCACATAGTTATTGAATATTCAATTACAGCCATTCTATTTAATATCAGTACTCATGGGCGTCCGGAAGGGACACGGGGGCCACGTCTCCTCTGAAAATTGAATGTCGACATAATATTATATAATTCAACACATATAATTTCATTTCAGTCACAGTAATTTATATTAATTACACTGATGAACAAATTCAAACTTTTTTTTGCTCCTTTGAACGAAAATAGGTGATTATTTATAATTCTACCCCGCTGAATCGAAATCTGAAAGTAGAAATGCTGTATCACCTATCGTTTTCCCTGGATTTTTATTTTTGTTTTTAATAAAAATTTAATCCCCTTTGTAATAATACATCGAAATTTGAAATTATTTTTGTTTGTTTGCTCATGAAATAAGATTTAAATATTGAAGTGAATAACTATGAAATATAAAAAAAAAAAAATATATAGGACCTAGTTTGACTGTTCAATGAAGAAATTTCATGCAAAAAAGGAAAAAAACACATTTTTACTCGCATTTTCAAAATTTCTTTCTTGAACTCTGCCGTTTGTAACTGCCACCAGAAACCTTTTCCTTGAGGTTCCAACTATAGTCTGCTAACATGTTCTGTACTGATTTTCCTGCATATCGTTTCTCCATGACAGAAATATCCTGGTGAAATCTCTCGCCGCATTCGTCATTAACCACGCCCAAGTTGGGGGGGGGGGGGGGGGAAGTCCAAATGCGAATGTAAAAAGTGAATTTTCAAGGACATATTGCACCCCATGCGCTGATAACACTTCAACAAGTTCATAACAAGTTCCTTGTAGTTGCCAGCTTTCATATTTCCAAGAAAATTTCAGCATATTTGTCTGAAAGCTAACCATGCGCATTTCTCTTTTTCTGTTAGCAATTCCACAAAGTTGTCATCATGAATGATCTCACGGATTTGCGGACCCATTAAATAATTCCTTCTTTTAACTTACTATCACTGAGTTTAGGAAATGTTTTTCTCAAATACCCAAAACCCTCACCGTGTTTATCCAAAGCCTTAACAAAATTTTTCATGAGCCTTAACTTTATATGCAACGGTGGTAACAAAATCTTGTCTTGCTCAATTAGAGGGTGATTCCTAACACTTTTCTCTCCAGGAATTAAGTTTTTTCGTATGGGCCAATCCAAAATGTTGTAATGTTAATCTTCTGCCCAGCTGTCCCATTCGCAAAGAAAGCAACAAAATTTTGTAAACCCAGATTGCATGCCCAACAGTATACCAATCATTTTGAGGTCTCCGCATATCTGCCAACCATATTTTTCATAAATTATCACTTTTAATATTGTATCCATATTTTCATGTTTCCTTCACGGTGGAAGAATAGGCAAGGCATACTGATGGGTATATATTCCCATTATGCAACAATACTACTTTTAAACTATTGTTAGATGAATCTAAATATAGTCTCCACTCGTTTGGGTTGTGACTCCTTCCAAGTTCTGGCGGAAGGCCTTCTACATCATTGCAGTAAGTTAACTCATTACTAACAGAAAAAAATGTCAGTAATGGTTGGAGTTTCCGATATGACACCTTAACACCATCTTGTAATAAATTCCGCCCTCGGAGACGAGAACCTAATAATTCCGCTTGAACTTTAGAAAAGTTGAGGTCTCTGACTAGATCATTTAGTTCGGACTGGGAAATAAAGTGAGGTATATTTGGATGAGGAAAATTTGGATCGGTGTTTGAATATGAGGGTCCAGGTTCGTCATCTGGAGAAGAGCACTGCTTGGTTCTGTTTCATCCACTGTCTATTCTTTAGGAGGCTTAGGAATTGGTATAAATCATGACTCATAGGTTTCTTGGCTGAAGGGACATCAGGATAAAATATAGAATGTTTTGATTTAGAACTATATCCCACTATGTTTGTTAAACAGAAGTAACAATCCGTAGTATTATCTTTCTGTTCTGTCCATATTATGTGAGCGCCATTAAGCCAACCACGTAAAGTTCGCGAACAATTACAACGAATTTTACCTGGTGCCCAGCTTTTTCCCTCCTCTACTTTACTTTCAAAATACAACTCATATGCTTTTTTCACTTTAGGAGTGATAGTATTTCTCTGTGACTTCGGAGTAAATTCCCCGCAAACATAACAAAACAATTTCAGGTTATTCACACATTTGCGTGACATGGCGAACTCATTAATTGAGTTATAATATATTTCTTAAAAAAAAAAACAATTATGAATGCTCTTATCGTTTTGTTAAAATATAACTTACACTTCACTTCACTATACACAATATTACATTCACAATTTCACGAACATACACAAACATAAAATACGGCTACTCGCGAAGTTATCGGAAAGGAAGTTAAGACTCGACTAACCCACAAAAGAACAAATTTTAACAGAGAAACAGGAAATTTCTCTACTGCCAGATGTTTCCTCCACTAAATATTAAGTGCCAGTCATAAACACACAAGGTCGCTGAAAAGTTCTTATCCATTTGCTAGGAACCAAACGTTAAGCCGGATGCGGAGCAGGGTGCGGAGACCTGAAACCATAAAACTATAAAATGTGGGTGTTCTGCAAAAAATTTAGGTGATACAGGAAAATGGGTGTGATATTCGTTATCAGCACATCTGAATACATAAAGATCACTTAGTTTTATTTAAAGGAGTATTTCATTGTTTATCAGTGTTATTGTAAAGATGTTGCAGGAACATAATAACTTCAGACTTAATGTGTGTTCTTTTAGGTGGCAACACTATTATCGGAGTAAATACACCTCGTTTGCTTCCCTTGGAAAAAATACCTTGCTTGCCCCTACCTGAAAAAAAATCCTGTGGACGTCCATGTTAACACTGAAAGCATATGGCATATTTTGTTTGAGTGTTCCATGTGCGATTCAGATGTTTATATATTCATATTGCAACACTGTTAATTCACATTTCATTGTTACTAGCATTGTGTCATTGCGCACAGCGAGATACAATTTCTTCAGCTATAGAACAAAAGACTAGCAAGAAATGAAAAAGCATAAAAGAACTAAAAGAATAAGCTAGGATATTAAGAAATAAATCTATTCTCAAGGATTAAATAGGTCATTTCGTTCCCCATATGCCTGAGAAGGTTCATAGAAGCCCAATTACACCCTGTCTCTAAAATCTGTGGACCAAGGCCGTGCATAACGGTAGAGAAGGGAAGAAAGCGAGTGGGTGGAGCAAAGCAGTGTGCGCTGCTGCAAACGGCTGGTAGCTGCAGCTGCGTTTTCCCTTCCACTATGCACTCACTTCCCTTCTCACGCGTTCATTGGCCAAGCCCTCTCAAGTCACTATTTGCGCAGAGACTTGATTTTGTTCACTTGCTCCACAGATTCCCGGGACAGAAGCTAAGGGAGGGGAGACAAATATCTTGTGACGTCAGATGAAAGTTACAGGATACAACAGTCTTTAAAGAGAACGAACCTACTGTCCAAAGCGCTTCTCGTACGAGCTAATAGAGAGAGCAGAATGCTTTGAATTTCGACCGGTTCATTCCGAAACAATGGTTACATTCTAGTAATGTTCTCTCTCACGAGATGTCGCACGTCATCACTCCTGTCTGGATGACTGCAGCGAAGTGGTAGATCATTGAACGAGGCATTAAGGTAATGTCCAGTCCATTACTGAAACTGGCTCATGGAGGTCTCTGAGTAACAATCCGGAAAAACCCCGCGAAACCAAACAATGGAAGCAGGGGACTTTTTTTGATTGATCAGGCGCCATCTAAAGTAACAGCAGAGCATCAGGTTGCGCATCAATGTAATCTGTAACTCTCCGCACATGGAAAGCTAGGAACGAGAGGGATGATACATGTTATCTCGTTGACATTGATAAATGGGTTTGGAGCTTTATTCCACGTCCGACTGATGGCAGCACTTGATATGATCTTACTCGTTTGCCGGTTCAATTTATATACATTTACGTTCCATTACTCAGCCTCATTTTTTATTCGCTACCTTACTTCAATATAGCAGCAATTTTAAATCACATTTTCCTTATGTTTGCCGGAAACCGACATATTTAAACACAAAAATTACTACAGTCATCCATATATTTCGCTATCTTGAAACAATCACTGTTCAATGGTAGAGTTTCCAGTTTTATAATCGTAAAATTGCAATATTTTTTTTCTGTTAGAGCCAATACAAATATATTGCAACCACTCCGTGACATTCTAGATGTTAGTCATAACGGAAGTGATGTGTACAGCACCGCACTTCGACCGCTTGCACATCCTATGGTTGTCCCCATTAATTACTGATTAAAGAGTGAGCGAGTCCTAGACACACGTTGTGCAGGGCCACTTCAATGCGCACACATTCAAGGAACCGAATACGTGTATCCTGCGTGGCAGGCACACGCTCTACTGACGTGACCACCACCGCTCCACCAATTAATGTCCTATTGCTATTATTGAAAATAATTCTTTTCCGTGCCAAAATCACAAGTACCATATTGTTTTCTACTATATCAATGAACATAAATGACATTTTTATTATTCATACTTCAAGCAGAACATGTTTTCTCTCTACTAGAACCAACACAGACGATCCCGTCTTGCTGGAACAATCCAAAGATAATAATGTTCTCCTGATTCACCACCCAAAAGACGACCATGTTTTCATTCTCCACCACCCAAAAGACGACGATATTTTCCTGATCCACCACCCTAAAAAGACGATGTTTTCATGCGCACCACCTAAACACGACGATATTTTCTGGCCCACCACCCAAAAAAGACGATGTTTTCATGCCCCACCACCCAAACACGACGATGATTTCTGCCCAACCACCCAAAAAACGAGGATGTTTTCCTGCCCCACCACCCAAACACGAAGACGACGTTTTCCTGCTCCACCACCCAAAAGTTGACAATGTTTTCCTGCCCCATCACACATAGATGATGATGTTTTCCTGCCCCATCACACATAGATGACGATGTTTTCCTGCCCCATCACACATAGATGACGATGCTTTCCTACCCCATCACACATAATAACAATGTTTTCATGCCCCACCACACAAACGTGATAACGTTTTCATACACCATTATACAACACGATGATGTTTTCCTGTTCCACCATTCAAAGACGATGAAGTTTTGTCGGTAATCCACATTAAGGAAAAACACTGCTGGTTACTATAACAACAATGTGGACATTGTTTAGCACCCACACCCATCAAAACAATGCCATTGTCCTGCTACAATCACCAGAGACAAGTGTGCTTATTACACCGGACTAAAAACTGCAATATATCGATTCTTTTCCTCGATCTCGCCGGTATGGAAGCGTGAACATAAAATAAGGATAAATGGTCACCAGCTCACATCCGGGTAAGCATCCAAAACCACCATCCTGACATGCTGAAAATTATGCGGTCGTTGAGCGGCAACGTCTCCTTCCCTCTCCGCTTCCCCTGAACCTGATGGCACCGTGGTCAGCATTAGGGGACCGCAGAGTCGCATGAATTTTGCCGCACCTGATAATCATTTGTTACCGAGCAAAAAAAAACACCTCACCGTTAATATCATGGCCGGCTCCGTCGACGCGGGCATGAATTTCGGGGTAAAATGGTCCTTCATGCAGGAATAAAGTTACCGAAAGTTATTACATAGAATGGACAGTCGCCAGATATGATTAAAGGTCTAACACATTATATCGCCGCAGCGGGAGTGTTGTGGGGGAGGCACAAAAAGGTCAAACACCAAATCGAGCGCTCGGATTGCATTGAAAACCAGCCACTGTCATGCTCTTCACAGCGTTTGGACTTCCACTGTCGATTGGTCCTGCGTAATGTTGCAGAAACGAAACAAAACCTGCTAATGACCTACATCAAATTATTCAGCGACATTCAACATTGACTAAGTCCATTAAGTAGGGTGGATTGTTTCATACAATAGACGTGCTAAACACCCAATCATACACACCAATATACGCACAAACCTCACACGCATGCTGTACAAAACCTACTCAAACAAACCTTAAGTAGTGGTAGATACCAAGAAAACAAGTAAACTTTTCATAATCAAAATTACCTCGAAAGTGCTTCGTTTCTGTGCTTTAAGGGCTTAGAATCTATCCAACATAAAAAAATGTCCAGCATTGCGTGACAGGGTTGCCACTAGAGACAATCATTAAAAGAGACAGCTAAAAACAAGTATTTGGGAGTCTCTAACAAAAGCAAAATCCGAAAAAATGATATCGACGATATTCTAGGAATGCTGAAATTCAACAAATTGTATGCAATCAAAAATTTGGAGTGAGATATAAGGCTACCTTTCATCGTGTATCTAGTGAGATTCTGCGTACCCGAATAGCGCTCTTGCCTCTGGCGTGAGTGGTTTCAGGTTCGATTCAATGTCGTCGTATTTTACAACTTGCATTGTTGTCCTAATTCAGATCGCATTTTCAACGTTACCTTTACCCAATTTGCTATATGCCATTATTAATAGTCTTAGGCGGATTGATGCATTTAGAAGCAGTTCTAGTTTTAATGTTTAAGTGTTGAAGTCAGTTTTATGCACAGATAGGCTAATCGGGACTGGACCTGCAGTTTAAAGTGGGATCTGAGCCACCAAATGCAAGTCACTACGTGAACTTCGAATTTGGATGATACATCTGCCAGGAAGGCCAATGTCTCAAGGTTCACATTAAAATTTTCTAATCTCACAAAACGCAAGACCTCGTCACCTGCTTCCTCTCACGAGTACCCATTGACTTTCTTCATACACCACACTGAGATATATTAATTCGCCTCTTCTGTTCTAACGTTTGCAAAAGTTGCATTTCTCCAATCCACCTTACAATTACTTTGCATGGCATTTCTCAGAAACGGCATAAAATTGTTTCAACACACTGCAACAGAATTTCTAGCACCCTCTTTCATCCTTGCACAAGCACAAACAGTTTATGAAAATCACGACTCTGTCAAACCCTTTCCAAATTTTTCTCTTGAAGCGACAATGAAGTAGATTCAAAGTAAATTTTCAAGTTGATTACTTCAAGTGTCAACCGAAACTTATATGGTGGAGCCTCGGTCACCGCAAAGACAATCCTTTCTGGCAAGTAGGTGGAACCCAACGTTCTGGACACGTCCTTTGACCTACTTTCTCGCCTTAATGGATTTTTCTCGTAAGGCATGAGCAGTGTTGCCAACTCCTCACTCGAAAAATCACCAAGGTTTTTGTTTTACGCACTAAACTAACCTACAATGAGAGAAAAATGGACAGAAAAAAGCTCTGGCATCACTTTTTAAGCTATTTTTTATGCTAACTCGTTTTTTGACCTACTTTTCGCCTTACGACATTTTACTATAAGGCTGTCTCCCCTTACGATATTTTTCTGTAAGGCGTAGTAGGTGGAAGGGTACGTTCTGGCGACGTCCTTTGACCTACTTTTCGCGCGCAGTGTTGCCAGCTCCTCACTCGAAAAAATCACCAAGGTTTTTGTTTTTGGGTCTAACCTAACCTAAAGCAAGGAGCTGGCAACCTTGCTTGAGGTATTTTCTCGCAGTGTTGCCAACTCCTCACTCGAAAAAATCACCAAGGTTTTTTTTTGGGTCTAACCTAGCCTAAAGCAAGGAGCTGGCAACCTTGCTTGAGGCTTGCCTTACAGTGCATAAAGCAAGGTTGCCAACCCACTGGTACTTTTGCCATAGCCTTTTACAAGAAAAAAAAAAGAGAAAGGGAAGAGTTAAACAACCGACAGCTTACCCACAGCCTTTTTTGCTCTAACCTAACCTAAAGCAAGGAGCTGGCAATTTTGCTTGTGCAATCAACCCGGTTGACCGCCCTCAAGTGGAGATCAGCGTTGCCAACTCCTCACTCGAAAAAAAATCACCAAGATTTTTTTTTGGTCTAACCTAACCTAAAGCAAGGAGCTGGCAATTTTGCTTGTGCAATCAACCCGGTTGACCGCCCTCAAGTGGAGATCAGCGTTGCCAACTCCTCACTCGAAAAAAAATCACCAAGATTTTTTTTTGGTCTAACCTAACCTAAAGCAAGGAGCTGGCAACTTTGCTTGAGGCTTGCCTTACAGCGCATAAAGCAATTTTTGCCAACCTGCACACACTGGGCAAGGAGAGCCGGCACTGCTGTAAAAGAGAGAGAGATGGGTGGATGGCAACGCAGTATGTGTGTGCGTGTGTGTGTATAATATGTAGCATTATTAACTAGTGTGTGTTGGCAATTTACTTACAACTAAAAAAAAATAGAGATGCCAACGTTGGTGTAAGATGAAGAGAGAGAGAGAGAGACCCATGGCTGGCAACAGTGGTGAGCGAATGCGCCATATCGTAATTTTCCAACTCCGTATATCGTGACCTTTGTAAACCTCTCTCGGGGGAACGATGTGCCACACACACGCGCGCACACACCTGTATTGTGACGCAAGCAAACAAACAAAATAATAATTGTTGTCTTTTAGGATACCTGGCCCCTTTAACCTCGCGAGGGTGCGTGGTGCCCAACACAGTTCTAATGGCCACGGCTAACAAAGTCATGCCTCTGTAGAGTTTCACGTGTTTTTTTTTTAACCCCCCCATAACTCCCTACAGAGGACCTCCGTGTGTAATGTGTGTGTTTTATGATTGAAGAGAAGAAAAAATTTTGGTTAAGAATAGAAAGTGTAAGAAGTAAAAAAGTTTCCGTAGGGTGCTGCATCTGAAAGAAAAATATAAAAAAAAATGTGAATGCAAAAATTAGTGTGAATGATTGTTTTTTTTTTAAAAAAAAACGATAGAAAAATATAAAAAAAGTGTGAATGATTGTTTTTCTTTTAAAAAAATGATAGAAAAATATAAAAAAAATGTGAATGCAAAAATTAGTCTGAATAATTGTTTTTTTTTTAAAAAAAGTGGTGCAAGAAATAATACATACTTTTTTGATTGAGAAGTCTAATGGTGCGAGCAGGTTTCTTCCTCGTCATGACATCCCCATTCTCGGGTGTGGATGTTGCAGTCGAGTAGCCTCAATTTGGTGTCGTGGGGATCAAGCGCCACTTTGTTGATCGTGGATGTACGCAACTGGTCGATGGTGCTCGTGATCCGATGTTCGGTCATGCGTTTGATTTTTTTGTCGAACAAGCACGACTTGTAATGTTCTACGGTCAGTTTGTTTGTGCTCGAACGCCCCACCCCTTTTGCTTTTTTTATTTCGGTCTCGTCCTGGATTTTCACGGCATACATTTTCGCTCGAAGACCCGCAAACTCTGTGATGATGCGGCCGTTGACTTCATCCTTCATCTTCCCGATCGTCATTTTCTGGCTCTTGTCGAAGAGAGCGTGATCTTTGGGATAATTAGAGAAGTCGAAATGCTGGCTCATGCTTTTTAGATCTTCGTATAGATCATCGGTGTGGATGTTGTACACGAAGCTGTCCGTGTCGGTGTACGCCACCTCGATCGCCTCTCCATAGCGTGGTTTCATGATGTCGTAGTGAAACTTGTACATGGCCAGCTTCGACAACTCGAGGATCGCGACTCCCACGGCGATTGGTTTGTCGAATGTTATGTGGCGGAGAGCACGTTCGATCAATACCAACGTGTCGCTCAGTATCGTGAAGTTCTTGTACGTGGGCTGAGCGACGAGCTTGTTTATTTTCTTCGGGTCGGAGACCAAGTTGATATTTCTTCTTTTCCTCGCATCTTCCATGCTCTTGCCGTAGATGCTGTTGTTCATTAATTTGTATAGGTCTTTGTCTGCGGAAGAAGAAGCTGATGCTCGACGTTGAGTGTTGCCGTCGATATAGGGTGCTAGCCACCTGGTTTGTCTAAACTTCAATCCCGAGTGCACGCGCTTCAAAACCAATCCATGCTGGAGGTAGAATTGTAGGAGACGATAATGCACCACGTAATTCTTTTTGCTCTTGAAGGTGAGCATCAGCTTTTTCTCCGGAGCCGTTTCCATCACAGGTGCCATCGCAAATCCATGGTGTTCTCGATGAAGCGATGCAGGATATTCCAAATCTACTTTCAGGAAACATCCATTTTCATGATCTTCGCTCCATTCCAAACAATCTTGAAGTTCCTGCTCGCTCATCCATTCGTATTCTCCGATGGGCAGAGGCTCGGACATGGCATAACCATACAGGTTGTTCATGTCCCAGTATGCCAAGAAGTTTGTCGGTTTCCCTGCATCGAAATCGCCAACATATGGATTGTTGGCCTTGACGTATCGAAGGGGACACTGGACGATTCCACCGCGTTTTGCCTCTTCGACAAACAAAAATTGATTGATGTTTTTGATGAGCTCTATCTTCACCTTCGTGGATTTTAACATCGCCTGCCAAGAATAACCCGGTGTGGTGTAGCTGAAAGCGGGGTCCAAACCATATGCTGCCATTCCTCTCGAGCGATGGAGATGAAAACGGTCGCTCAATAGCGTAACATCCAGTTTCAGATACAGATCGTGATAGTCGGCCATGGTTTGACAAGATAATGTAGACCACACGAGCTGAGCATGATGGTAGTCCTCTTCGGTGCAACAGGTGTCGCTAAGATGACTGTAGAATGCTTCTCTCGGTGGTAACGATGTTTCTGAGAATTTGGAAGCATCCGTCATATATTCGTAGGGGTAAACACCCTTGCGTCTCAACAGTGCTAAATGTTGGTCGCCAAAACATTTCCTGGTGGCGACCAAATCATCGTCGGTGAGTTGAGATGCCAGTGTCGCCAAACTCGAAGACAGAAAATTGTAGGAGTCCAAGAAGCGAATTTCTATGTGATTGCTATTTCCAACGTCCACCTTCTTGCTGAATGAAATGAATTTCTCGTTGGTGCGAGCTATGACGCTAATGGGTTGAGCGTCGCATCCCATCTCCTTTATGAAGATTTTGGCGTCGTAGCCCTCCAAATTGTGAATGAATACTGGAATAAAATTTGGTTTCTTGATTTGTAGATTACAGTTGTTACACAGGGGGGCCACATATTTTCCCGTGTGATGATTGTGGTGGCGAACTTTGACATTTTCGAGGGTGAAGTTACATTCGCACACACCACACTGAGAGGCAAGGTCGTATGCTTTCTTCTCTTCCTGGGTAAGAGGCTCCATTGCTTTGTTTTCTCTTAGTAGAGGAGCGAATTGTATGGCCATCTGCTTCAAGGTTTGAACAAATTTTTGTGGAGCATCATTGCCACGATGTAAAATAACATTGCCTGTGTTGTTGACCATCAATCCAAAAGCGCAGGCTTCGTGATGTAGAATTTCGGTGGTGCTCGATACGCTGGGATTCGGTTCGCATGTGGCGAGTGGAAGTTGGAAACTTTCAAAGTCGGCGCATATCACCACGGGATGCCAGAGTAACGCCTTGTAGTTGGAAAATGTCATGTCTCGAGAGGGCATTTTGATAGTCGTAGCCGAATGTTTACTGCACATTTCATGATGATCTCTGAGTTCTTCATCAGCATTTTTTTTTCCTTGACCGTAGAATATACTCAGGCATCTGTCGCATACTCCAATTTTATGGTGATCTGTGGTAATTTGACTTCTTGTTAATTTTGGAAGATTCTGGATTAGACAGTAATGATAATTATCATCATCTTCGATCAGGAGTAATCTGATGACACGATTACTTTTAATGTTGCTGTGTCTGAGAACGTAGATGGTGTTGTTTTTGTCTAATCCGAAGATGTGTACTGCTATATTTTCGTTTTTATCTGTCTTGTACTGTGCCTCAAATTTACTAATGTCTCGTAGATTTACAGGGTAATTAATGCCAGCCATAGGTTTTTCAAATTCTGAGAGATATTCTGGCTTGTTGTAGTGGTATAAACGATGTTTCTTATTATCGGCTGGGTGATGATCGGCAATGATGCACCACAAAAAGCATCTGTTATCTTCATTTTGAATGTTGATGATGGCTTTCTTACTGGCTATTTCCGGGGGCAAATTGATGTAGCTGGATGCTCCCATCGGGTTGTATCGTGCCACCTTCAAAGTTAAAGTGTGAGACGAACCGCAAAGTGTCCAACCCGATCCGCGTTCTTGGAAAGTCTCGTGCTTGTTCAACAAAGCGTCAAACATCTGGTTGCAAATGGCATCCACCTCATCGACGTCGGCGGCGTGGAGACTCTTTACACCAGTGTAATGATGGAAAGTTTCTCGCTCTTTTTTTACGTTTTCGTAAATGACGGAAACGATGAGGTGGATTTTCAACGAGCATTGCAACAAAGCTTCGGTGATAGACGAAATTAACTTGGTTTTGACCGAATGAAAAAAGTTGTTTAGATCAGATGTTTCTTCAGATTGGAAAGTCTCCTTGGTTAAAATATTTCTAATATTTTCGCCGGCACTTTTCTGCTTTTTTCGTGGCGCTTGATCGTCAACATCGAGCTCTCTCTTACTTGATCCTTCGCCATGCACATTCTTCCGATGTCTACTCAAGTTAGAAATAGATATATATATCCCACATTGGTCGCATGCACGTTTCGCTTCCTTCTTCTCCATTTTTTGCTAAGAAAAAAAAAGATGGTTACTAAAAATTGCACATTTTTTTGTGGTGTTATTTATATTAGATACGTTCTCAATTTTTTCTTAAATAACCAACATGAATCTCTTTGGTTTCCGAAAGCAAACAATGGAGACTGTACACCGCACGACGACAGATCATGAATTTCTACCTTCCGTATTAACTAAACTCAACGGTCTGTTGATCATTCACCTCAACAGCATTTGGACGAAATTGGATGAGGACGTGGGCAAGATATTTTATGTTTTTAATAACAATTTACATTTCTACGAAATTCCGATCGGTGGGAAACTTCAAATCACCGTGAATCCGGAGAACGTAGGCGAAATCAAAATATCTAGCGGCAAGAACATTTTTCGAATCAAGCACGACAAAATGCTTTCTAACATGGCATACGATGTTTCTGCAGGAGATTACCTTTACATGGAACTCCTCGGAGATTACGATAAACTCATTCCTCTCTTCGTAGAATTACGTATCGTCTATCCTATTATAAATAACCGTTAACCAAAAATGCCTAACGACATTTTCGGCAACACCAAGCGTGTAGACCACGCAGAAGAGATTCTCATGTTGGACGTCCGAATTAAAAAGTTGAGGACCGATTTGATAGCTTTGCAGGAAACCTTAAACAAAAGTTTAGAGTCGGAAATCGCTACGCTCCAAACGCAATGTCTCGACCCCATTCTGAAAATCGATTCCGAACTGAAAACGCTGATAAAAAATTATGTCGACGTACCTTCTTACGACAGCGTTCAAAATATACAGTTGAGCGTGGATTCGCTTCAAAATGATTTGGCCAAATTACAGCAATTTCAATCGAAAAATGAAGATTTGGAAAAATTGAAACTCGAAATCGAAGAACGAACTTCCGCAATTGAAAAAAATTTCTCTGAACTTCAAACCGTCGTGAAGGATATTGATGTAGAACGCTTGCACGTCGTCGTTTCCAAATTACAAGAAGAATTCGCCAGCACGTTGGAAGAAATTAAATCCAAGTTACAGACTTTGGAAGATACCATGACGAACCTACCATCGTCAGACGAACTGCAGGTCATCGGCAAGAGCGTTGCGAACATAAAAATTCAATTGGAGGCTTATCAAGATTTCGAACACATTCAAACCACCATCGCTACGCTTCAGGCCTCTCTGGAGTTGATCAACGAAGAAATTAAAAATATTCACGCTGAAGCGAGCGCGTTGACGAGCATTCAGGACACGTTGATCACGGTTCAGCAGAAGATCGAATATTTAGAAAATTTGAACGTTGAATCCAATCTTAGTAGTGGTATTTGTGGTAGGGACAGCGCCGGAAAGGAAGAGCTCTCCTCAAGCAGCTTTGGCCACACTTAAAACTTGCTCAACATGCCCATATGAGTTTTTGCTTAAGTGTAGCACCCTGCCTAACCCAAGAATTTTGGAAAAATCCCCCTCGGGAATTTTTCGGAAAAGAAGAGCTCTTCTCAAGCAGATTTGCTACACTTAAAACTTGCTCAACATGTTCATATGAGTTTTTTGCTCTAGTGTAGCACCCTGCCTAACCCAAGGATTTTGTAAAAATGCCCTTCAGAAAGGAAGAGCTCCCTCAGATTGATTTGTGCATACTTACAAAAGTTGCATCAGCCAGATTTTTGTCCATAAACTTGTCAAAAATTGATATATTTTTGGCCACACCAGAAATTAAGCAAAAACCCATACATATGCACATACATACACACTACCACCCATATACACACATATTTACTTCCAGTTTAAGTTTAATTGATAAACAAGGGGCTCTGGGTTCGAGTCCTGATAGATTGAAATACATGTTGCAAAATAATATCTCCACACGTGAGATTTTGAGAATAATTATTCCTAGTTGATATACAACTCCCAGATCTGAAAACCTGGTAATTAGTGTTTTACAACAATATATTGTATAAAAACTGAATTTCTCAGTTTTCTTATTTTCTCATGTTTTATAACCACCCGCTCAGCCATACAATAGGGGAAAAGCGGGCAAACATAATTAATTGTTTGCATGTCTTGCCGGCACGCAAGAGATAAAATCTACACGCTAGAAGGGAGCATTAATGATTTTTCTGTACGATTCACTGAAGTGGCCATTAATCTTTCTGTGCGACAGGGGAAAAAGTGTAACATGTCTGCAACATGTAAAAGTGTAACAAAGATTATTGAGATAAAAATACATATTTTCACACAGTGGCAATGAACTGCACCCCCTTCATGCTGAAAGCAATTCTATTCTGATAATATGAGCCTAGGCAAAGACTTAGAAAATATTATGGCAGTTCAAAATCCAATTTTGTCTGTATAAGGGTCTCAGAACCCAGTAAAATGTGGGCATATTCCATATTGAGAAGTATTAATATTGTTGCATTGTAATCAGGGGCTTTGGGTTCGAGTCCTGATAAAAGATTGAAATATATACAACTGCCCACACATAAGATATTCACTGCTAGCTGATAATACAGTTGAGGTTTCAAAGCTGGTAGAGTGTCTGGGGCCTCTCTGACAGCAGTGTTGGTATTATTGCTTTGTAATCAAGGGGCTTCTGTGTTTGAATCGGATCTCTAGAATTGCTCCGTGACCCTCTCATTTCTTACATCATAAACATATGATTTTTCACCTATGAGAATGACGCTACATATGGTGTCATCTGGTAAAGCCTCGTGGAATTCACAGATAATTTTAATGTTTGTCCTGTCATTAACCACAACTTGTTTCCTTTTTGAAGTGTTGATTACAAACATGGGTCTCTGTGTTTTGAATTCATCTGGTGAGTAATACATATCAGTACTGCCAGTAGTGACCCTCTTGAAGGAAGAAAATGCCTCATATAATTTAAGAAAATCATCCTTGGACATGTCTAAATTATAATTTTCTCTAGGAAATACCTCATTTCTGCCATTTTTAAGATATATATTCTTGATGTTGCAGCTATCAAATTTACTTGAATTTTTTTCCTGATTGTTGTGTCTTCCAGTCTGAAACAGAACCACCACAAAATCTGGCATGTCATATTGTATACTGGAGAATGAATTTGTGGCATCAAACTCATAATATGTGCCAGATGCAGGCTTCTGTACGCATTGATATGTGTAAAATTGCAGAGGAATCTGTGGATTTTTTACTATATCAGCTTTGTATTTAAGAGCGTAACTGGCCTCATATTCAACAACCGGGATTCTTAGCTCCATAGTCTGAATAATGCATTTGCCTTCATCAGGTAGGGTATTGGGCAGAGCTTCCCCTGTAGAGTTTAATGTGCTGTACCTCATCAAAGCATTATTATCATTGGCAGCTCTTCTAAATGTGATTCTTAACCCGCCCTTCCACATAATATCTTTGTAATCTGAGAAGAATCCTGGCAATAGGCGCATGGGGAACAGCACTGTGTGATTTTTAGATAATATCTTATCACCAGCCTCAAATCCACCGATTTTGTAGTATGAAGCTTCGGTTTTGGATAATTTTAGAGTGGCCAAAGCTGTGGAGGTAATGCCGGGATAATCCACTCTGTTTATAACAACACCATGTTTTCTGATCTCAATTTCAGAGAACAGATGCGGCACAAAATTGTCCACCAATCTTATATTTGAATTTGCCGGATAATCTGTTCCATCGAGCTTTACAACATCAAATTTGATGTATAGATCTGCTCTGTGGGGGTGTATAAAGCCATCCCCTACATCAAGATCAACCTCAATCTCTGTGTTGGGTTGATTTAAATTTGCAAATGTCCTCCTGTTTGGGGGGAATGATTGTAGCTCATAACTCTCAATATTTTCCATTGTATGTATTTTTATTTAAATGTTAATCTCTATGATAGCAGTTGTTGTGGCTCCAGCAAAATCAACTAATTCTTCTTTTTCATTAGTGACCATCAATTCAATATTATCTATTCTGTTATGGCACACAGGAAAATATAATGTTGGGGATGGATTGTAGATGATGGGCTCCATGAATTCGGAATTAGGTTTGAATGTTGCAATGATGCCGGTTTGTTTGTGAGTGCCTATGCCATTTGATTTGGTGATCATACCCTCCGCCACATTACAGTGAATATTCAGAGTCTCTATGGCTAAGAATTTGGGTATATTCATAGCAGTGTGTTTGATGGCCGCTTCGAGTTTTGTGTTGTTCTCAAAGCCTAACAGCTCTCCTATAGTACCCAGATGCACTGTTTCTGTAGCAGACACAATCTCTACTCTGTGAGTGACAGAATTTTGACTTAACACTACACCTCTGGGTAATTGAGCATTTAGAGTGGACAGATTATATTGCCCTGGAGTGATGACAATTTTTTGATCCCCTACTGCAATTTTGTTGTTGTGGTGTGTAATATTAGGGATTAGGTACATGCCGTAAAATGCTCTGAGAGCTATTGTTTTGGGATACACTATGTCATCATGCAATTTGAGTTTCAATATTGAATTTTGGCTGGTGAGATGGAATACCCCCATGATGTTTCAGATACCACAAGGCCTTTTGAAAATTTTCAATTGATGGTTTATTTATTTGAGACATATATCTAAGAACTGATAAACACAAATGTCCGCAATTAACATCTTTGAAGTTTTGAACACGGGCATTATTGTAATAAAGATTAGCTGATTTTAGATATTTTACTAAATTTTCAGGTGGAACACCTCCAAATGAATCAAACACAAATGCCTCATTGTTTAAATATTTAAGATAACAGATCCAGTGAGTGCCCTGATTTTTGTACTCATCCAAATTAACAATGCCACACTCTTTGTTGAGTGGTTGTTCCGGTAAAGAATCAGACATGTACACACCCCTAAAATGTTTGATGCCCAGTGGCTTGATTAAAGCTTCAATATCTTGGTTTGTAAGCGGCTTTTGTTTTTTTTAAACTTACTCATGGCTCTCTTAACACCTTTGCCTTTTTTCTCCATGGCCAGGTTATGGCGCCTCTGCTCATCTAATTCTGCCCTATTTTTCTTGGCATCTATTACTGTTTTTGCTATGGCAGCTGATCCCCCAGCCAAGCTCCCAACAGCCCCGAGAGCAGCTAAGATGGCAGGGATGGTAAATATGAAACCCCCTGTATGCAATTTTTTTCTTGATTGCTGTAATTTTTTTAATTGGGGGGTACTAAGCAACAGTTTCATACCATGGCCCTTTGCAAGACAAGAGCTTTTTTTCTTGCGCTGCTTTTTGGTTAAAAGACTGTCAATAGTTTTAAGAGATTTGAGACCTGCATAAGGTATTTGATACATAACACCCTTGGCCTTCATTGTAGGTTTATTATATACATGTTCACAACCCCCACCCCAGTTTTTGTTTGGTGTTCATAGCTATGGTGGTCCCCAATGCTGCTATTTTTTCACTTAAAGAAGCATCTTTGCTTACAAATCTACCAAATGCAGCCTCTTCTAATTTCTTGTCTGCAACATGTCTCTTGTCAAGATCAGAATGTGTGTTGTATGCTATGTCATGGTCTCTGCAAGCCGCATCTAGGGGATTTACACCAGGATCACCTCTGTTTAATCTATGGTCCAGTTTTGTGCCTGGACCACAATACTGATAGCCTGGAATGTGTAGTTCAAATGGCAGCTTGTTTATAATGTCATTAACCAACCCCCGACCCTCAGAAATATTCCAAAATTTAGGTGGTAGAGTATTAATAATTTTTATGAGATATCCAATCCCCTTAGTGTCATTCACTATAAAATTAGACAATTTGGTGCTTATCATGTCCATAATTCCAACTTTTTCATTGTAAAAATTGTTGTTGCCAGCATTTTCCTCCCCAGCTATCACCAATAACCTATCTACAAGTTTCCTGACATCATCAACCCATACAAATTCTTTAGGCAGGGTGTTGTATTGTTTGATTCCACTGCCAGTCTTGATCTGTGACCATATGGGCTTGATTAAATTATTGTATTTTGCCCCACTGCTCGACTTGACTCTTTTTTGTGTGGGATCATTGTTCTGGTATAGAGCATCTGATTTTATTAATATTTCTTTGTAATCCTCATAATCTTGATCTGTATAGCTGCCAGGCCTTTTCCTAGTCATCAATTCCCACAATCCAGGTGTGCCGGTGTACTTAACAAAAGCACCTTTTTCTCCGAGACGAGATTCTGAATAAACAATTATATCATCCCCCATAAATGTTACTCTGAAATTGCCAATTCTATGAATGATGCTCCCATCAAGCTCTGTGTCAGCATATAAGCCAAAAACCTCATCTTTGTTGTCTTTAGGTGTGCTTAAATATTTTTGAGCAAGAAGACCCAATTCAATTGGATCCTGTGTAGCTTCAATTCTTCGAGGAGCAATAGGACTAGGTGTATGAATACTGGAAAGTGGGGTGAATGGATAATCTAATATGTTCCTTGCAGCTACAGGTACAAGCTCCGTGATCAAATCTTGATTTTGCTCTGTAACAGTTTTGATATTCTTACCTAAATTATTAATAGCATCAATTACAGGCTGTTCTGTTTGTTTGTGTTGTTCATAAATTCCTCGGTTCTCTGATTTCCATCCCTTAAATCTTTTTACAAGATAATCTCTTAATTTAAGATCATCAATGATTGGCCTTTTCATGGTTATTTATATATGTTTCAATGTCTATAAAATTGTTGATTTTATTTCTGTATTTGCCACTATTGGGTGTTCTTGTCATATCAATTGTGACAAACCCATAACTGTCCTGGTTCCAGCACCTACTGCAAAACTTGGAAAAATCATTGTAGCTCAAGTCCCCACCTACATATTCATCATGTATGTGTTTGAGGTTGGTATGATCTTGATGAAACACACATATAAAATTGCTGTTGTCTCGGATCAGCTGCTTCGGTATTTTAGAAAAAGTCTGTGCCAGGTAGAAGCAATCAATGTTTTTGTGCCGCCCCTGTGTAAAGAAATTTCTAACCTTGTTTTGATTATCCAATATAATGTCATCAAACACAACAACAGAATTATCGAGACATTCATGAAGTGGCTTAACATCTGATTCAAAAGTGGCAATATCCAATCCATCATATAGCTTCATCAGCTGCTGATATTTTAATTGTTCCAAGCTCTTAGAGAAAACATACAAGTGCCTGTTTTTCCAGTCTAACCAGTTGGGTGCCAATAAAAAATTATCAACCATTAGTGTAGTTTTGCCACAAGCAGATGGCCCAACAATAAGACACCTAATATTATCAGGCAGCAAGTTGCCATTTCTCTTATTCTGTTGTTCAGGTTCTGGCAGCCTTTTTATAACATCCCAGGTGCTCATATTATCACTTTGTCTGCATCGATCCAGCTGTTTTCCGGATGACCCAGCCATTTGACAAATAACTTGTTGCCTTTTCTGCGGATGATTTTTTCTATGAGATAAGTGTCAGGCTGTTTAGTTTTGCTGAGCTCTTGTTCATAGAATCTGCGTTTGAGAATTTCTCCTCGATGATCTTTTATTATATATGTGTTAAGAGTCCCGGGTTTAACTTGAACCACTGTAAATAATTCTGTGCTCCAGTTTCTTGTAAAGCCTCTTTTGAATAAGTGCTTATATTTGCTGATTCTTACTTGATCACCCACCCTGTATTTGGCCTTTCTTGTTGTTGGCTGGTATTTAGGATAATAAACAGTGCTGATCAATTTTTGCTCATCAGATGAAGTTACTTCAGAGGGTTTCATGTTGATTGTGGAATGGACCGAGTTGTTATATTTATGTAGAAGTTCTGGAAGAATATTAATCCATTTATAATTACCTTGAAGTGTAAATTGTTTATACATAAGATTTTTTAAGGTTCTGTTGAATCTCTCTACAATTGAGGCCTTGAGATCACTGTAACTCGAATAATGTTTTATTGCCTGGCTTTTAATAAATTGTTGAAACACTGAATTATAAAATTCTTTGCCATTATCTGTTTGCAAATAGCGCGGTGATCTTCCACTCTGATTGATGATTGTCCTGATGACTTCTGTAACACATGTTCCAGTCTTGGATTTGAGTGGCACAGCCCATGCAAATTTTGAAAATGTATCTATTACAGTGAGTAGATACTTGTAGCCCTTGTTGATTTTGTCTAAGTTTTTCAACTGCCCACTTGACAACTCAATCAAGTCGCTTTGCCATAAATCATCTATGCCCTTTGTGACTACTGGGAGTCTCTTAAAATTATGTCTGGCTTGTCTGTGTAATTCATCAACAACTAGACATGATATGAAAACAAGAATATTGCAACTATGGGGTGTTCAGCAGCTGATACTACAGGATTTTCTAAATATAATTTGTCCCCTATTTGTATTTTAAATTCCAGAGATCCATCATCTTCAGCATAGGCTGTTTCTAATGTATTGGGATCTGTAAAATCCTCTAACTCTACACTGGTGATTTTTGGTTTGTTGTCAGCATTTGTTATTGATAAGGTAGGGTAGTGGTGTGCCTGTGGCTGATGCCAATATTTGATCTTGATTGGTCTCAGTGTGCCCCCAACAAAAAACTGGTAATAAAATTGTACAGGGGACAGCATATATATTTTGCCACCTGGTGTAAATGGTGAATCATATTCTTTGTTGGGGATGCTGTACAATTCAAGAATTACTGTATGTTTTGGATTCTCGATTATGCCAGTTATTTCCTTTTCTGCTGTAAGCAATCTGCTTGTTACAGATTCAAGATGCTCATTGATGGTCCTAACAACATCATCATGGCCTGGCTTGATTTTTATGTCCACAATAAGTTTCTTGTATTGTTGCACAATCTCTTGTAGCTGGGTGGCAAAAACAGAGAGAGCATTTGCTTGATTGGATTCCATGGTCCCTAGCTGTTGCTTGATATTAGCTACAATTTGTTGCAAATTTTCAACAATTGACAATTTTGAATTTTGAGCAGTAAGATCATGGACCTGTCTTCTGATATCCTCAAACAGGGCATGCAGTTCATTAATATGTTGATTGGTTGGTAGAGTGGCCACTGTCTGAGTGAGATGTTTGATCTCTGCTTGGATATTCTTGATATCTTCTGATTTCAATATCCTATTCACTGCCCTCTTAATATTTTTAAGTTCCTGTGATGTAGGAAGATTTGATACTGTATTTTGCAAAGATTCCAGTGCCAATTTTACATTGTTTAATTCAGAAGCATCAGCCACATTTTGCATAGCATTTTGGAGCAGGGCTATATCTGCCTGAGTGGGTGTGGATTGTTGTAAAATTTCAAGCTTTGTTTGGATACAGGCAATCGGGATTCTAGTACATTTGCCAAATCACTTTGCACTGCTGCTATTGTACCTTCAAGATGGGTTATGGTACTTTGAATTTTTCCAAAATCTTCATATGTTTCAAGTTGCAGCTTAATATTTGCTACACTCCGAGTTATTGCACTCAAAGCATCAGAAGATGGCAAGTTGTTCATAAAATTTTCAAGTGTCTCAATTTTTTCTTTAACCTCGGCTATGGCATTGTGCAGAGGATCCAGATTAGGTATCTGGAGTGACTGAATCTGTTCTTTTAGAGTGGAAATCACTAGATCAAAATCTTCTTGTGATTTTATGCTTTTGACAATTGTTTGAAGCTGTGCCTGGACATTATTTATTTGTTCTTCCAATTGTTGTTTCAATTGCTCGGAGTTGGTGGCCTGGGTCTTAAATTTGGCTTGAAGAGCTGCTACAGCTTCTTCTAAACTTTGAAAATTATCTAATGTGGCCAGATCAGTATATTTCTGAAGCAGCACTTTGAGTTCAGAATCAATTTTAAGAAGAGGGTCCATGCATTGTGATTGTAAATTTGTAATTTCTAATTGAAGACTGGCATTGAGTGTGGTTTGTAAAGCTTGTAAATCACTTCTTAATTTCTTGACTCTGACATCAAGCATCAGAATCTCATCACTGTGATCTTCATGCCTTGTATGGCCAAATATATCATTAGGCATTTTGTTTTAATGGTTATTTATTATAGAGTATCTGATTCTTAATTCTATAAAAAAGGGTATAAGCTTGTCATATGATCCAGGGACCTCAATATATAAGGAGTCACCAGCAGAAACAGTATATACAGTGCCAGAAACCATGTTTGAGTGCTTAATTCTATAAATATTTCTCCCTACTGAAATCTTGACATCACCCTCAGGGGTTGTAATAAATTGTAATTGCCCACCTACAGGTAATTGGTAATGATTTAAATTATTGTTAAATATGTACAATGTTTTGCCTGTTTCATCATCAACATCTGTAAGTATGCTGTTCAGATGAATAATTAACAAGCCACTCAGTTTAGACAGCATATCAGGAGAGGCTTGTGGTGTTGGAAGCTCCATAATAGCCTGTTTTTTGAACCCAAATAAGTTCATGGGCATGTTTATTTATTTCAAATCATGCTCTGTAATTGGGCATTGTTTGCCACTTCTCAAATCACAATGCCCCCAAGGTAAAGTATGTATGCCACATGATAAAATGCATCTCTTATCATCATGTGGGTCCAGAGCCACTTTTCTTACAATATTTGAAGTCAATAAGTGATCCTCACTCTGAATTCTATTTTCTGATGTTTTGATTGAATTCTGGGATTTGATGCAATTTTCATAATCTTCAAATTCAAGATCTTTTTCAACAGTTACTCTGCCAATGCCCTTGGCCTTTTTGACAACAGCACTACATGTTTTAAAACTGTACATCTTGGCACTTAACCCAGCAAATTTCACAATAACATCACCAAGTGTCTCATCTTTTAACTTGCCAGGCACCTTTTTGTTGTGGGGTTGAATTTTTGTATGTTCACTGGTATCAAAATATTGAAACAATTTAGGCTGTGACATATCTTGATAAACATCTTCTGTTTGAATATCAAGAATAAAACTATCCGTGTCCATGTACAATAATTTTACATGATCACCATAAAAAGGTTTCAGCACATCATAATACAATGTTAACATATGTAATTTGGACAATTCCAATATCACAGCCCCTACATAAATAGGTTTATCAAATTTGATCTTTGTTTTCTTCATGTTGAAAAGTGCCATGTGCTCATCATAAATTCTTCTGTAATTGAAGTTGGGCTTTGAAAATAATTTTTTGCTCAGGCTGGGGTCAGTAATTATTTTAACATCGGTATGTTTTCTGACATTTTCAATAGTTTTGCCATACACTGAATTCACCATCAATTTAAACAAGCCCTTATCAAATTGGCTCCTTGCAGATGTTCGAAGCTCCGTGTTTGAATCAATGTATGGTTTCAACCATTCTGAGTGCCTGAACCTTAAGACTTTGCCAACTTTGGTCACTTGGACACTATGTTTCATCAGGAACTGGAGGTTTTTGTAATATGTAACATAACCCTGTTTCGGCTCCAGAGTCATCATGAGCTTCTTCTGTTTAGAGCCAGGTGAGCACTGAACCTCGGGAATTGGGGGCAGATCAGAAAATTTATTGTGCAAATGATCTGGAATTATCAGATCAACCTCTAAGATGAGGCCATAATTACTGTCATCAAAGTCCTGAAGATCTTCAATATTGAAATCTTCAACCCATTCAAGCCCTGCATATGGCAGTTTTTTCATCATGGCGTCACCATAGAGGCTGTTTGCATCCACATACAGTATATAATTTGATGGCCGTGCTGGATCATAATTGGGAATATGCTTGTTATTTGCTCTGGCATATCTCTGGGAACATTGCACCATCCCTCCTCTTATACATTGCTCCATAAACAGATACATATCTTGATCGTGGATCAGATCCAATTGCTTTTTGGTGTTCAAAAACGTTGCGGACCATGCTAGGCCCGGAGCACTGTAAAAATACACTGGGTCCAATCTATAATTTTGCATGGAAGATTTTCTGAATGCCTGCAGTATATCAGCTAAGAGGGTGACATCAAGTTTCAAATATGCCATGTGATAATCACCAAATGTCTTGCATTTTAAATTGTTCCACATCAACTGAGCATGGTGATAATCTTCATCAGTGATTCCAGATCCTCTGATTTTGCTGTAAAACTCTTCTTGTGGTGGCAGGGAACACTCATCAAATTTAGAAAAATCTGTAACATAGTCATATGGATATACACCCTTCCGCCTAATTAATTTCAGGTCCTGATTTGGAAACAATGCACGTGTGATTTTCAAGTGATCATCAGGTAATTGAGTGGCCAGTGTAGCCAGGCTAGCAGATAAAAATCTGTAAGAATCAAGAAATCTTATGTGAATAGGAACACCATCAACTTTAATTATCTTGCTAATAGATATATATTTCTCATCATTTTCAGCTAAAATGTTTAAATTCTGCTTGTCAAACCCCTCGTACCTGATCAGATGATGGAAATCATAATTGGATGCTCCATGGCAAAATATGGGGATAAATCTTGGTCTCTTGATCTTAATATTGCAGCTATTACACAGGGCCATTAAGAATTTACCATCTGTATGAGAATGGTGTTTCACCTTGATATTTATATCTGAAAATTCAGAATCACATACCGGGCATTTTTCTGCATTGTTGAAATCTTTAATCTGTTCCTCTGTTAAAGGCAACATAGGCTTTGATTTTAATAAGATGTTAGATGCTATGTCACGGCACTCATTTTCTATTCTATGTGCAAATATTTTGATGGCATCTGGTCCCATGTATGAATATTCTTTAGTAACAACACCATCCTGTACAACCGTATAACAAAAACTGGAAGGTTCATGTAACTGGTATGGTGTACTTGAAGATTCTTCAGGATCTGGATTGCAGAATTCAAGAGGTTTGACGTTCGATTCAAAATCACAGACAATATATACTGGGTGTTCCAAAAAGGCTTCATACGTTTTGAATTTGCAATTTTCACTTGGATTGGGCATCACCATATGAACAGGTTTATGGTTCCCACAGTATTTCAGATGCTCAATTAACTTGTTTTTAGCAATTTCTGCACTCTCTTCCTGAACCCCCTTCACCATTTTTCTACCATCAAATCCAGATAAACATCTTCTGCACAACTTGAATATTCTATTAGATTTGTCTAGTTGTGTTCTCACTAAAGCTTCAAGATTATGTATCAGAGTATAATGGTATGTATCATCCCCTTCAATTAAGAGCAGATCAATCGGAATAGCAGATTCATCATCAAGTGTACTGATTCTGAGAGGTGCTATCGAGCAATTGCCAGTGGAACAAATAAATACATTAATAGATAATTGTTTGCCATTGATGTGCCTGGCCCTTTTTTCAAATTTATCAATATTCTGAATAGACATTGGATATTCTAAACCCTCCATTGCATCGTCAAAAAAATGTTCATGCTGTTTATAATAAGTTATTCTCTGAGGATCCCTTGAAACTGGATACAAAGCAGCTAAAATACACCACAAAAAGCATTTCTGGTCATTATTTTTTATATTGACCACGGCTCTTTTGTTTTTGATATTAGCAGGTAATGGCACATATGTAGATCCTTGCAATGGGCTGAATTCAGAAATACTAACATATAACTTGTGCGGAGAGCCACATAGGCTCCATCCGGACTCTTTTGCCGCAAATTCAGAGTGTTTGATATTCAGTTGATCCATCAATCTGCTTATTATTTTATCTGAATTTGCATTTGAATATACCGGTACAGTTTCTGTTATGTGGGGCTGTATAAATTTTGTACCATTTGGCTTCTTATATTGTGTAAACAATTTGAGGGAGAGCTTATAAGAGCCATTTTGTGCATTAAGAATTGCCTGGAGATTAGGATTTATACTGTTCAAGAAATTCTCAATGCCACATCTTGGCTCTGATACAAACCGGTGATCCCTTAATTGGCCATTAAAACTGCTACGGATAGGTTCATGGCGTGGCTGTTTTGCTGCTCTGGCATTAAGAGGTGCTTCGTGCCTTCTTTTCAGACCAGATGTGGATGGTTGTGCAGAGCAAGTATCTTTATGTGTATATGTGAAGTATTGGATGCTATATTCTCTATGGCATTTAGGGCATATTTTTGTGGGAGTTCTGTATTTGTCTGGGTTACAAATCTTTTGGTGTCTGGCCCAATTAGAGCTAAATATATTTTTATTGCATTGATTACAATGTTTTTGATTCGGCATTTTTGCTGTTGTTTATTATATACAATTTCCTGGGTTTCAATTCAAAACTTTATACTGGATAAAAATATCAGTTGGGTTCAGCTGTGTGATTTGTATGTGTGTGTATGTATGTATGTGTGTATATACTTAATATTTTTGGCTTTGGTATTTATATAAAATTTCCTGGGTTTTAAATCTAATCTCTATGCTTATTATGACAGGTTGTAAAGCCAATAGCTTACAAGTGGAAAAAAAAAATAAATATTCATTCACACTGACCCAGCGCAAATACCTGCACAAACATGCAGGACATGGGACAGCTTGACTCTAAATATGAGTGGATTACAACAAATATCAGATTTTATATTGTTCAATTAAACCAAACAGGCCTGTAAGTATGAGAAGCACTGTATCAACACATCTGTTCTCCTCAGTCAGTCTCACAATACTGGCTGATGCAATATTCGGGAATTTCTGTAAATACTGGCGCTGAGGAGAAACATGCAAAGCAAAAATCAATACTACCGTCTCGGGAATTCCACACACTGACACAGAGGGGAAACATGCAAACACGGAGCAATTCTAGAGGGGGTCTCTGCATATTGCATTGTTTTATTATTAGATAAGCAAATTGAATAGTATCCAATTAAACTTAAACCTGAAGTAAATATGTATGTGTATGTATGGGTTTTTTGGCTTAATTTCTGGTGTGGCAAAAAATATATCAATTTTTGACAAGTTTATGGACAAAAATCTGGCTGATGCAACTTTTGTAAGTATGCACAAATCAATCTGAGGGAGCTCTTCCTTTCTGAAGGGCATTTTTACAAAATCCTTGGGTTAGGCAGGGTGCTACACTAGAGCAAAAAACTCATATGAACATGTTGAGCAAGTTTTAAGTGTAGCAAATCTGCTTGAGAAGAGCTCTTCTTTTCCGAAAAATTCCCGAGGGGGATTTTTCCAAAATCCTTGGGTTAGGCAGGGTGCTACACTAGAGCAAAAAACTCATATGAACATGTTGAGCAAGTTTTAAGTGTGGCCAAAGCTGCTTGAGGAGAGCTCTTCCTTTCCGGCGCTGTCCCTACCACAAATACCACTACTAATCTTGCTCATTTTCATCACGTACTCGACAACATACAGGGTGATTTGGAATCGTTACGGACGAGCGTACCTTCGAGCGAAGATTTGGAAAAATTGAAAACGGCCGTGACGGCACTATCCGAATCGAGCGACATCAAAAGTTCGTTGAGCGATCTCGAGAGTAGGGTGGCCAATCTCCCCACCTCCAAAGAATTACATGCTTTGAAAAGGAACATATCACGTATGCTGAAACGATTGGAAACGGAAACGGCGAACGTGGAACAGATTCGAGACGAACTTGCTTCGCTGGTGTCGACGCTGCCCACTTCGCAGAGCGTCTCCGATCTTCACATGCAGTTTACCGAGATGCGAAGCATCGTGAACGATCTTACCGAGAAAAGTTCGAAATTGAATCAAGTCGAGAACCTTCAGAGTATTGTCGTCAACATCAAAAATCAAGTTGGAGTGCTGGAATCCACGCAGGAATCGACGCTGGCCTCTTTCGGTGCCAAGCTGCAAGAACTCAACGAAAACTACAAGCAGTTGAACGTGGAAGTGAAAATCAAACCGTCATTTTCTACAGTAACGGATACCATAGTCGAATATTTGTTGCCCGTACAAAATACACTGGGACAGCTTCACAGCAACCTCGTTAGCGTCGACACTAAATTCGCTAAATTGTTCACCTTGCAAGCCATCGAAATCAACAGCGTACCCAATCAACAGAGAATCTCCACGTTCGTCGAAGGTAACAAACTGTACATGTTACATCCTTATCATCCGTACTACAAGTTTCTCCTCGATGGCACGATTCAGATAAACGAATTTTCGTACTGGTCTCACGGCAGAAAAGCTAGCGTTCCCACCATGACCTTGATATCGAATCGTGGTGTCCAGAAAGCAGGAAACATTCCTCTGGCACGTTGGAACGAAACGCGCAACATATATGAAATACACGAAGACGAAGATCTTACCGTTTTCGACGTGAGTGCCGGCGATAAGCTGATCATTCAAAACACGAGCGAGGTGCCACCCTCTTTGAATCCCATCACGCTTGTGCTTCTCTTGAAACATAATCTCTAAAAAAATGTCTAGGCAAGCCATCGTCGAAGAATTGCATAAACCTGCACGCCGCAACTACGAACGTTTGGCTGTGGTAACCAAGGGCATCGACGACCTCTGGCAAAGTGACCTCGTGGAGATGAGTAGCGGCAATTTGAAAAACGTGCATAAATTGAACAAGGGCAACAAGTACCTCCTCACCGTCATAGACACGTTTTCGAAATTCGCATGGGCTCTACCTTTGAAGGCGAAAACGGGAACGTGCGTCACGGAAGCATTCAAATTAATTTTTCGCGAAAGCGGCGGCAGACGACCTCGGTTTCTGCAAACGGACAACGGTAAAGAATTTTACAACTCCGTATTCCAAAAGTTTATTCAAAAACATGGCATTCGACATTATTCGACCTTCAGTCACATCAAAGCCAGCATCGTGGAAAGATTCAATCGAACCTTGAAAACACACATGTGGAAACGATTCACGCTTCGGGGAAATTACAAATGGGTCGACATCCTGCCGGAACTCGTCGACACCTATAATGATACGGTACACAGAACGATAGGCATGAAGCCAGCCGACGTTACGAAATCTGACGAGCAGCGTTTAATTTCTACCGTTTACTGTCCAAAGTACACACCCACGACAAAGAAAGCTAAATACAAAATTGGAGACCAGGTGAGGGTCAGTAAATTGAAGCGAACGTTCGACAGGGGTTTCACAAAAAATTGGAGCATGGAACTCTTTACGGTGGTTCGAGTTTTACCCGGAAACCGACACACGTATATAATAAAAGATAGTTGCGGCGAGATTTTGAAAGGAAGATTTTACGAAGAGGAACTCTCTAAAACGTAACACCCCGACACGTACCTCATCGAGAAAGTATTGCGTAGGAAAGGTGACAAACTGTTTGTCAAATGGCTGGGACTTCCGGAAAAGAGTTGGATCGACGCGAACGAAGTGATCTTGTGAGTACGTGGAACGTGGTGAAGCGTCTACCGGATCCGGAAAGTCAAACGAAGAAAAAGAACGGTGAGTTGCTTCCCGACAGCATCCGCTGTCTGATCGTAGGTCCTTCGGGGTGTGGGAAAACGACACTGCTCGTGGACAATTTTCTCCTCGCACCGAATTGGTTAGATTGGAAGAACAGGCACCTGTACGTGTTCTCGAAAAGTTTGGAGCAATCCAAATACCAGCAACTGATGAAACTGTACGATGGTCTGGATATTGCAACGTTCGCTTCGGAAATAAAACCACTCGACGATTGTCGTGAAAATTCAGTCGTTGTGTTCGACGACGCCATCCTGGAAAATCAAAATGAAATTCGCAACTTTTTCACGCAAGGTCGTCACAAAGGAATGGATTGCTTTTACCTAGCTCAAACGTTTTCCAAAATTCCAAAACAGTTAGTACGCGACAACGCTAATTTCATATGTTTGTTTCGTCAAGATCACACCAACCTCAAGCACGCGTACGATGACTACGTAGGCGGAGCATGAACTACAATCAATTTTCGGAACGCTGCTGCTCTACTTGCTGGAACGGTGACGATTTCGGATTCGCGACGATCGACATGACGAGGAAACCCAACGACGGAAAATACAGAAACAAAATCAACGATTTTCTAAACGTTGCAACGTTGTGAGAAACGACGTGTATAAATAACGTCATGACGAAACGGAAAATCGAAGAGGAAAATCTCAAGCTTCGCGATTACCTCGCGAAACGCTTCAAAGGTTGGAAATCCGAGAATCGCGGATTCTACGAAGAGAAGAAACGTCAGGATCAACCTGTGATCGATGCCATCAGCGGTCTAGGTAAAGAAATTAAAAGTGTCACGGAACAAAATAAAAATTTGATCAACGAACTCGTGCAGTTCGCAGCTAAAAGTTACGCCGTACCCACGCCCATTTCGAGCATTCCTTCGACGCCGTTCGAACTGAAGGATGCACCGGCACGACGTCGAGCCATAGGCAGCACGTCCTCTTCGGATAAAATCGAGTTGGGACCTTTGGCACGAGACTACCTGAGCACGGGGAAGTTCGACAAGGATGAAGTGTTCGGATTGTATCCCAGCATGGAAACCAGCGAAGGCGGTGGTGTGGTGTGGAAGATTGGGAAATCGAAGGTGACCTTCGAAGGCAACGACATTAAAGTCAATTTAGGCGACAAGGATAGTTGGAACAGGTATCCGGGTACGGTGGGACTGTGGGAACTCGTCGCCAAAAAGCAGCCGAAAGATTACACCGACGAAGATTACCAAAGTTACAAGGAAATTCTGATCATGACGGATGCCTTGTACCAGAACAACGATGCCACGCAGAATAGGGTGAAATCGAGCAGCGGCGAGAAGTACAGGAATCTCATCAAACCGATTTGGAACCAGGTCAAAACAGGCAGCGGCGTCAAACGCTACAACACGTTACCCAAAGAATTCGTTTGGGTGGACGACGTTAGGAAACTCGTGGACCGATTGTTGGTGATAGCCGGCGAAGAGAATGCAGGCAACCGTAATTTCTACAACGAGAAGGTTGGCATCGTGGACATGATCAGCACGAAACTTTCCAACTTCATCGTGAACGACGACAAGGGCATAGGTTACCTGATCAAAATCATCAACACGCTGCCTCCGAAATTTTGGAACGTGGCCGAAGGAAAGGGACTCGTGAACGACATCATCAACAAGTTACCTTTCGAGATGCATTTACCTGGCTACCAGTACTGCGGACCGGGTACCAAACTCGAGAAAAGATTGGAGAGAGGAGACAAGGGTGTGAATCCGTTGGACGCGGCATGCAAAGATCACGACATCGCCTACAACACCACGCAGACGGATCTGGACGCACGTCACGAAGCAGACAGAAAGTTGGAGCACGCAGCTTTCGAAAGGTTCGTGAGCAGAGACGCATCGCTGGGTGAACGGGTCGCCGCACTGGGTACCACCATCGCCATGAACACGAAACAAAAATTGGGGTGGGGTATATAAATAACATACAGTAAAAAAACAACATGGCTTGCATAACTGATTTGCCGCACGAACTACTATCTAAAATATTCAAAAAAGTAGTTAACAAAGATGTTAATAAACTTGTGATCATAGCTAAAACGACGCCGGCATTTCGCATGGGATGCGAAATAGTTCTCAAGGACCGTCTTCGGGAGATCAGTGGAATGAGGTGCGGTGATCTCGACACTCTTCTGTCGGCCGCGGGGGAGAAATTGAACGAGAGGTTGGACGAACTGCACGAGGCGAGGCAGGGAAGAAGACGATATACTGATGATTGGAGAAAGTCCAAACAGGAAACTGAAGAAATCATCACGCACATCATCGCGTTTTCCGAAGCACGAACTTTCTTCCTCTGTTAAAAAAATAATAATATATATACGTGTCAAAAAAAACTTGATATATAAATAACACACATCGTGAAAAAAAATAATCTTCGGTATATATAAATAACACACATCGTGAAAAAAAAACAATTAAATTTCTCTCTAACACTCTGAAATTTTTTTTTGATATGACAACTGAAAAAATAAGTGACCTCCAAGCATTAAAACAAATGCTAAATTTGTCAGTCCAGTATGTAAAAATTCAGGAATTGGAAGTCGACAAACCTTACACGATAAGTTCCGGTTCAATCGTTTCTACCCAGTATGGTCCCAAGGTACGCCTGTTGCTCAACGCACAATACAGTCTATTTTTACCAGATCGATACGCTAACATGTTATCCGACGAGAAGCTATCTATTTTAATCGAGAACAAAACTCGAATCGTGTACAAGGGGACAAAGGAACTTCTTGGCAAGAAAACGAAGCACGTAATAGAATTTGTGTAACGACTGCGAGGCCTTGAAAATATATAAATAACATACCGTAAAAAAAACTACACAAGAAAAAATCTCAGAATATATATATAAATAACATACCGTGAAAATAACACATAGAGCATCAACATGAAGCCCAAGGGTGTCGTGTACCAGATACCATATTCCAATCTAAAAAATCTAGGTGCCCTCGATGGGTTACTCACCAAGAAACAACGCGAGAAGAAACGTTCTTGCTTGTCGAAAGGACACGGAATGAAATTGCTGCTCAGCACACCTCAATTGAAAAGATTGCAGCGTTCGCGGAAACAGCAAAAGATCGGAGGTTTCATATTCAGCATTCCGGCCATCCTGGCAGCATTGGGGGCCGTTGGAAGTTTGGCCGGTGGAAGTGCCGCCATCGCGAAAACCGTCATCGACTCGAAGAAGAACAAGGCCGAGTTGGAAGAACAGAAACGTCACAACCTGGCCATGGAGAAGAAAGGAGGAAAGGGCGTGATGAGAAAGTTTAAAAAAAAGAAACAGCAGCACTCACCAACCGAGACATTGAATCTCTGATCGGACCGTTACGAATCAAACACTTCAGAGGAGTTTTCATGTCCGACTCGTTACCTTCAAACGTCAAAAGAAGAGAATGCGGAGTAGTCAACTTGGACGGTCAAGAAAATCCAGGCACGCATTGGATATGTTACCACAAAAATGATGATAAAGCATTCGTTTTCGATTCTTTCGGAGGTGTTCCACCTACAAATTTAATTTATTATCTGAAAACGAACAAAACCTCTATATACTACAACGACGAACGCATTCAAAATTTCGTAGACGTGAACTGCGGTCATCTCTGCCTCTCCACATCGTCGTCACGCCAGGACAATACAATCTTTCCACTTTGCAAGCTCAGTTACCCAAAGGCACATACCTTTCTCAAAATTCGGTCACGCACAGAGTGGAAATCCTATCCGCGACGGAGACCGTGGACCTGGGCACCATGGGAGAACTTTTAGGTTTCGAGAACAACACCAAACTCGAAGCTGGCATCAAGCACACGGCAGTCAATATTCCTAAATTCTTGGCCATAGAGACTCTGAACGTACACTGTAACGTGGCCGAAGGCATGATCACGAAATCTTCGGACGGATTGTTAGGAAGTCACAAGCAGACGGGAATCATAGCCACGTTCAAACCAAGTTCCGAGTTCATGGAACCGATCATCTACACACCCTCTTCGCCGATCTATTTTCCAGTATGTCGCAACCGCATAGACGACATAGAGTTGGTGGTGACGAACGAGAAAGGAGAGGTGGTGGATTTCGCAGGTGCAACGACCACCGCCATCGTGGAGATCAGCGTATAATAAATAACACACATAGTGAAAAAAAATGGAGCAAATCGAAAGTTACGAATTGCAATCTTTCCCTCCCAACCGTCGCACGTTCGCCAATCTCAACGAGGCGAACAGGGAGATCGAATACGACGTGGACGTAGGGGATGGGTTCGTTCATCCTCACAGAGCGGACCTCTACCTTCAATTCGACGTGGTGAAGAAAGAAAGCGGAGACGCGTTTCCCGCAGCAGCAAACTTGATACTCGTGGACAACTTCGTGCCTCACCTGTTCTCGCAGGTGGAGGTGAGGAAACACAACACCGTCATAGACAGAATAGATTATCCAGGCATCACGTCGACGGCGGTGGGAACTTTGAAATTATCCAAAACAGACGCGGCGTACTACCAGGCCGGGGGATTCGAAGCGGGGACCAAAATATCGACGAGAAGTCACACGGTGCTCTTTCCCATGCGTCTGCTGCCGGGTTTCTTCTCGGACTACAAGGAGATCATGTGGAAGGGAGGACTGCGCGTTACGTTTCGAAGAGCGGCCAACGACAACGACGCACTGATGCGATACGCTACTTTGGGTCCGGACGGCACCACGCCGCTGCCCAACACATTACCCGAAGCAGCCAAGTGCGTCATCCGGAGCATGGAATTGAGAATGCCGGTGGTGGAATACGAAACGAACTACGCCCTCAAGTACAAAGCGGAGATCTTGAAAAGTCCGCAGGTGCCGATTCACTTTCACGGTTACCAGTGCGTGCAGAAGATGGCGTCGGGGAGTCACATGGAATTCGACGTGACGACACAGTTCAACAACATACAGTTCGACATGCCAGATTTCGTCGTGGTGCTTTTTCAGACCGGGAGGGACAAGAATCAGGAAAAAGATTCCAGCAAGTTCGACGACTGCAAGATCAAGAACGTTTATCTGAAGAATGGACGCAACGAAGTGTTCCCGCGCGAGAATTACAACCTCGACGTGACCAAAAACGATTACCTCAAACTTTACGAAGCGTTTTCGGTTACAAACGCGTGACCGAGGGAAGCGTGGACATGTACTACACGCCCAGCGAGTTCAAAGCACGGAGACCCATGACCGTCATCAACACATCTAAGAGGAAGAAGGTTGTGGTCAACGATCGAACCAACATCAAGGTCGTCTGCGAGTTCCACGATGCCTTGCCCGAGGATACCCTATGCAGTGTCATCCTGATTGCAGAGAAGTCCTTCGCCTACGACGTGAAGAACGAGAGGGTCACAGAGCAGTTTTAACAAGTTTTTTTTTTCTTGCACAATAAGTAATTTTTTGGACTAGCACAATCAGTTACAATAGCACAATACAAATTTCACTAGTTCAGATCAGTTACAATATCTTTTTTTGCACTATAGCACGAGACAATCAGAATTTGCACAAAATTTGTTGTTGTTTTTACACGTGAAAATTAACAATAAAATTTCTTTTTTTATCGTTTCAGATGCTGTCGAAACATCAAAAACACATACACACACTAGAAAAAAAAGCATGCAACTTTATTTGTAACACACACATATTCTCCATCTTCATCAAGAAAATATTATAATAAACATAATTATTTTTATCTATATCTCACAATAAAACTCTATATCCAAAAATATCACAACATCAAATAACACTAGAGTTGTTAGTACACGTTGCATGCATTACGGAGGTCCTCTGTAGAGTTTCATAGAAGTTTGAGAAAAAAAAAACACGTGAAACTCTACAGAGGCATGACTTTGTTAGCCGTGGCCATTAGAACTGTGTTGGGCACCACGCACCCTCGCGAGGTTATAGGGGCCAGGTATCCTAAAAACAACAATTATTATTTTGTTTGTTTGCTTGCGTCACAATACAGGTGTGTGCGCGCGTGTGTGTGGCACATCGTTCCCCCGAGAGAGGTTTACAAAGGTCACGATATACGGAGTTGGAAAATTACGATATGGCGCATTCGCTCACCACTGTTGCCAGCCATGGGTCTCTCTCTCTCTCTCTTCATCTTACACCAACGTTGGCATCTCTATTTTTTTTTAGTTGTAAGTAAATTGCCAACACACACTAGTTAATAATGCTACATATTATACACACACACGCACACACATACTGCGTTGCCATCCACCCATCTCTCTCTCTTTTACAGCAGTGCCGGCTCTCCTTGCCCAGTGTGTGCAGGTTGGCAAAAATTGCTTTATGCGCTGTAAGGCAAGCCTCAAGCAAAGTTGCCAGCTCCTTGCTTTAGGTTAGGTTAGACCAAAAAAAAATCTTGGTGATTTTTTTTCGAGTGAGGAGTTGGCAACGCTGATCTCCACTTGAGGGCGGTCAACCGGGTTGATTGCACAAGCAAAATTGCCAGCTCCTTGCTTTAGGTTAGGTTAGACCAAAAAAAAATCTTGGTGATTTTTTTTCGAGTGAGGAGTTGGCAACGCTGATCTCCACTTGAGGGCGGTCAACCGGGTTGATTGCACAAGCAAAATTGCCAGCTCCTTGCTTTAGGTTAGGTTAGAGCAAAAAAGGCTGTGGGTAAGCTGTCGGTTGTTTAACTCTTCCCTTTCTCTTTTTTTTTTCTTGTAAAAGGCTATGGCAAAAGTACCAGTGGGTTGGCAACCTTGCTTTATGCACTGTAAGGCAAGCCTCAAGCAAGGTTGCCAGCTCCTTGCTTTAGGCTAGGTTAGACCCAAAAAAAAACCTTGGTGATTTTTTCGAGTGAGGAGTTGGCAACACTGCGAGAAAATACCTCAAGCAAGGTTGCCAGCTCCTTGCTTTAGGTTAGGTTAGACCCAAAAACAAAAACCTTGGTGATTTTTTCGAGTGAGGAGCTGGCAACACTGCGCGCGAAAAGTAGGTCAAAGGACGTCGCCAGAACGTACCCTTCCACCTACTACGCCTTACAGAAAAATATCGTAAGGGGAGACAGCCTTATAGTAAAATGTCGTAAGGCGAAAAGTAGGTCAAAAAACGAGTTAGCATAAAAAATAGCTTAAAAAGTGATGCCAGAGCTTTTTTCTGTCCATTTTTCTCTCATTGTAGGTTAGTTTAGTGCGTAAAACAAAAACCTTGGTGATTTTTCGAGTGAGGAGTTGGCAACACTGCTCATGCCTTACGAGAAAAATCCATTAAGGCGAGAAAGTAGGTCAAAGGACGTGTCCAGAACGTTGGGTTCCACCTACTCTGGCACTTATACTCCAAAACAAGTATTGCCCAGACTACTAGACGAGGTGGGGCCTCGGTCACGTATGAATAATCCTTCCAGACACTCTGTTTATATCACACCTTACACCACAACCACGCATATCGACGCCTCGGGTGTTCGGAGACTACGGATACAAAAATTCACAACCCTGACGACGGAGACAAAACCAGTCTCTGAAACGTAGCTACATATTGAAAGTAGACACTAGAGTAATGCAGTGAGAAATACTTCGAACGGGCGACGCTAGATAGCGCACGGAACTGAGAGCTTCTTCGCTCGAGCGAATAACGCTCGAAGAAGCAACACGAGTGGTATACACTCGAAGACCGTGTGGTAGTGGCCCTTCATGTTAAAACATAGTTTAGTATATCTTACCAATACACAATCATATAAGAAAATGAAATAGATGATTGTGGGCTGAAACTACCAAGGTGAAAATTTTACAAACGATTATTGCCACATAAAAATGAGATTCCATTGTTTAAGCTCGAGGGTGGGAGACTTCAACGAGTACGAGCGAGTGGTCCCATGCAGTACTCTAGTAGACACAGTGGTTAAACGTCCAACAATCAGCACGCAACAACGGGTTTACCTTGCAGCTAGTAACGTCATGTATGTTTACCAATCAATATGAAATGAATATGGAAGATGCTGGTGTTGCAATTCTGTCCAGGAACTGTTGAGGCAAATTGACACGATGTGGAGCAACATAGCATGTAAAGCATAGAATTCCAAATGTTATGGCGGGAAAATAGACAGGCCTCTGTATTAGCATTAGGTAATAACTTTATGGAGGTAGTAGTCAACCGTTGTATATTGCCTGGCAGATATTTTTTGCTGTGCCAAACACAGGGTGTCTACAAATTATCTTTACAACTTCAAATCTAAATAACTAAATAATGGATCAAGGAATCTCAGCTATGTTTCTTTCATTTAAAAGAGAAACCCTCAAAGTTTTTTTTACCATCAATGCATCTCTATGTGTGCCCCTTGTTGCCCGTAGGATATCAAAAAGGGGCGAATGATTTGATTGGCGGTCGATTTCTCGAACCTCGTGAGGCTTTACAGACCCCCCCAAATTCGACAGTTATGCCTATTCAATCATTTATGAGAAAAGGAAACACACTGTGCCTTCTCCTGTGGAGTAGTCATTTTGTGGAAATGTGACGTCACATGTTCCCCACTTGCTCAATGTACCTGAAAAAACAATAAACAAAACTTTGAGAGTTTCTCTTTGACATGAAGGCAACAAAACTGAGATACCTCGTTCCATTATTTAGTTATTTAGATTTGAAGTTGTAAAGATAATTTGTGGACACCCTGTATATTTCGCAATAGATTAGCAAGGAAATGGATTCTGCAACTGATGAAGTGCATAATTGAAAGCGTAGGGGCGATATAGTGCCAGGTCACGTTTACATACTTGTAATAAACACATGCTTCATAGCTTAAAGCCACAAATCTGCGTTTCCGGTCGAAATTTCTTCTGCTGCTAGTACACTGTAGTCTATGTCTTGATAATGACTGTAACCGACTTGCACATAATTTAATTTTAAATGTTTTCAAGCCGGTTTGGTACCGAAGTTTCCGGATTCGAGTCCCAACCTGGGTGTTCTTTGTGAATTAGGATGAATAATGATTCGATGAAATGGACGATACAGCACAAACCATCCAGAGGGTTTATGGGTCTAGGCGCCAGAGCTTCGTTAACATGCAAAAATGCATCCCAAAGTGTACTACGAGGTTGTCATTTGAACACCAGAGAACGTTACCCTTTGTAAAGGCGTAACTTGGAGGGGGAAAGGGAGGAATTTGCCCCTCCCCCAAATTTCCGAGTTTATTAAGATTTACAAGTCAAGTGTAGTTTTGTTAACCTCCTGGATCCTGATGAGTAAAGTAATAAACAATATTTGTTTTTTCGGAAATGTCAGTTTTTTAGCAAATGATCCTCGACGCTATTTTTACGGGATGGAAAATTTTACGAATGGGCCCTCCAAAGTTACGCCCATGATCCCTTACACCCCTAATCGCCAATCAAATTTTAGACATAGTAAATGATATTATCAAGCATCCACGAAATGTAATTGAAATGCTTATTTACAAACCGCACAGATCAATGAGAGACCGACATGACGAACTGGGTGTTCATTGTTTTTAATTATGCAATATAAATCACACAGATATTAATCGTTCTTCCGCGTTAGCGAAATAAATATTAAATAGATTCGCCAATCAAAATTGCAATTGCAAAATTACAGATGTATTGTGCACATGTTCTCTCATTATTCGACAATTTCGTTCTCTTGCTGCTACTGCCACAATTTTCAACACAGATACTCCCTAGCCTTCTTAAACCCGAAGGTTCATGGCTGCAGCAACACAGGCCTTCCATCTTTCCCTATCTTGAGCAAGTTCTATATACTCTTTTCCATCCCTACCGATTTCCCTTAGGTCCATCTCAACGTTGTCCCTCCATCTTAGTCTAGATACAAATTTTGTTATTTGGTTTCTAGAAACTCCCTATAGAGTAGGCTTTGGCGTACTTCCCGCCTGCATAGTGGTAGAATTGCTTTTGCTGCGAGGTAAAAATACTGCAGTTGATTGATTTGGTTCGTTTGACACGCACCTTCTGCCTTTAGGGCTTTATGTTAGTCGGTTACAACCCTTTTATCGGACTTCTCAAAGGCTTCTAAGGGTTAGTAGGACCAAGCCCTTGTGAGGTCTGTGGTGCAGGATTTATTTTTAATTATCACCTATGTAGGTTTGAAATGAAAGATCATTAAGATCTTTTACTCGAAGATTTATTTATACTTCCGATGTTATACAAACACTTTTCCAAACAGACAATTCACCCGGTACAACTTGTAGGCCTAAACCTATTAGTTGTACCGAAGTTTATAACCCTGGTCTTTGTGATGATGCAGGAGAACGCCTTATTCAGAGTTGGGTTTGTGGAATATCTGCCAAATATAGCACAAGTACCCAGCCAATCCGAAGATTGAAGCAAGATATTACCCAAAGTCCCCTGAACCATCAGCCTTTCGGCAACCAGGAGAATGGCCCGTAGGCTTACAAAAGTCTAGCTCTTTTATATCATAATTTTGTTTACAATTTGCCAAGGTTACTACATAGTTGTTTTATATTTCCATAGTTTCAACATTTTTCCCTGATCTAAGTTAAACAATTCATTACCGATTGTAACAATAACACATTTTTAAAAGAAAAGATTTCAACATAGTTTAATACAATACAGATTGAACAGTTTTGTGCTTGAAAAAGCATGTGTTGACAGGGGCGACACACGTTTCACTTTCCTTTTCGGCCACTTTTTGGTAATCGCGGCGATGGTGACGAGTGATGATATGATGGGACACTTACAAAGAAAACCCATGCCCAGACCAGGATTCGAACCCGCGACACCTGGCGTCGTAGCGCTCAATATTGCAGTTGCAGGCGCTCTTCTTTTTACCCGTTCCATTCTGCCATGGTTACGAATGAGATGGTGAGAGTTTTCCCACTGAACGAACGTGACCGACGAAGCCTCCTGCCTCGTTCATTTTACAACGCTACACTCCCGCTGTTTGCTCTGCAGGCCACACGTGCATACGAGAGGGCTCTTCCACAAATGCGGCTGGTTGATCAGGACTGCAATAAAGTTTATTCGTGCCTGTGTATGTACACTTGTAAATATATCGATCTTCTAACATACAATAAGCAAATCTAACAGATACTGAAAACAATACATAAAAACATAACTAAAACTGAAGTTCTGTTTACGTTCATAAATATACGGTTACCAGACAAGTGATATTTTGAAAGCGACGAGAGGACAAGGAAAAACAGCATTTCGTATCCTGTACGTATGCAACCAAGCGATACAGATTCAGTGTTGCCAGTGACATTTGTGAAGAAAAACGGCATGACTTTGAATGCGCTACGGATAAACCATATGTAAGGGCGAATCAATGAAGGGTGAACACATCTCGTAGGCCCGTAGCTAGAGGGGGGCAGGGGGGCAACTGCCCCCTCTGAGACCCTGCCTTGCCCCCCCTGTGAAAAACACAGAACACATTCCTACCTGGAATTCTCACTAATCTTTACAATTATATCCTGTATTACTCTAGCAACATAACATTTATTGATTTTGTGATTTATGAAGGTGTGTGGGATTCCGTATAATGTCGTACAGGATTGGGGGAGAAAAATTCCCTTCCAGATTCACACTTCGGGAAATGATTTCACAATTTTCAGTATCTAGAACAGTTGTGACATTTTAAGTGGTCTTGTGTTAAATGTGCCTAACGTATTTGGATGTTTTTCTTGGATGTGTTGCTATGAAGGTTAAACTGCATGATTTTTCCCAAGCCTACCTTTTGGAAATAGTGATTCATGTGATAGAGATTTATTTGCTTTTTTGTTACTTAGCGTTGCTTTTCTGCCACATCTAGCTAATCGTTACAATGAGTGATGACGTGAAATTGATGAAGAGACACTCACAAGCAATGCTGCAGCCAAAGGGGGGCAGAGGCATTGTCCGCCCAATCTTGGACGGAAGTCTAATCTAGGGGGGGGGGCAAACATTGAAGTAAAGAAACATGACTAGCAGAATCTAAGAATAGCAGGAAAAATGGATACTCAAGATGGAATAAATTTTTAAGTGTTTCTTTTACTTTTCTTCTAGACACCTGCAGGGGGCACAGAGGAGCAATTGCACCCTCGATTTCAAATTTTATACAAATAGAAGTACATTTCGTTAAATTTTTTTGCTTGCTTCGCTCGCTAGCGCAAGGTCTGCTATTCTTATAGTCCAAGTTCAGAGCTATACCTAGGGGGCGGCGGAAGTCAGCCCTGGGAGCCAAAACGATTTTAAATGAAAAAAAAGTTAAAGAGAATGCCATGATGCCCCGTGGAAATATTTGTGCCCTATTAAATAAATATTGTTTTCAGTTTGAAAATATTTGGATCTAAAGATTTTCCTGCTCGATTTGATCCCAATATGATTCTTTTCTGTAATGCATTCTAAATTACCCGAGAGAGAGATAAGGCCAGATATATATATATATATATACTTCAAATTGTTGCTGCTTAAATGGATGAACAATTGTTTAATTGTTTTGAGAAAAAGGAGTGCGCACATTTGAGAGACAATTTGGAGGAGGAATTGATCATGCAATGTGTATATATATATATATATATATATATATATATATATATATTAAAGAAACTTTGAATATGTACACAATTTAGCATGAACATGTTGCATATGAATTTCCATATTTTACGTTGCTCCATGTTGCACATGTGTAAAATATATGTTACACATGAAAGTTATATGTGTCATATGTACAAAAAGAATAATGTTCGCCATGCATATTCTAGCTTTCAAAAATAGAGTTTGTGTGCTTGTTTTCCATTACTAGCTAATATGAAATTGAACGTGTTGGAAAAATATTTCAAATCATTTGTTCAAACACAAATACTTTAGCACCGACTTCTACCCCCTTTTGTATGATTTACGACGATAATAACGTATTTTAATACTACTACTATTACTACCACTACCGCCACTATATTACTATTATTATTATTATTGGCACGTTTGTCCTGGTACTTCACCCTCTCTCCAGATAAAAAAATTGTGGTTTCGCCTCTGCTCACAAAGAATACTCATGACCAGGCTTGAACCTGGAACCCCTGGCTTCGTAGTGTGTTATGTAACCATTCCACCATGGAGGTCGGCTAGTGGAAGATGTAGGACAGCTTACTGTCTCAAATTATTATCAAACACGATGCAAATGTGATAGTATTTCACATTTATTACTTCGGTTAAAAAACAATAAAATGTGTAGTTTGATACGGGTTACACTAAGCATCTTATGAAGTGTAAATATCAATTTCAAATCTTATGAATCATTTCTCTATGCAAACGCATCAAATATGATAAGCAACATGTAGATGTGTGTTATGATATCCATTTTATAAAGGAAATGTTAAGTTTTAACCCTTTCTGTTTGCATGATATCATTTCCATAGCATGTTATATATTGCTCTCAGTAAAAATAAATGCCATTTGCAACTGCGAAGCTATCAATGGTATTGCATACATTAAGGACAGAAGATGCCATATTTCGATTGCTTGTAACATCGAAAGAAGAATTAGACAAGCAAATAGTGACTGAGAAGAGTTGCTTGCCTTGATATCCTGTACACACTGTGAAAGTTATCTGCGTTATCAGGCGGCACCATATGAATATAGGTTCAAGAAAATGACAAGTAGAAAAAAGCTGCAGTGAAATATGTACGATTGAAAATCTCTCAAATTATATTATATTTATTTTCTTATATTTATAATATTAGATTGCGTCTGTAGCAGAAGTTGTCTGTTAAAGTACCTCAGGCACAACCTAATTTTTTGACAAATAATTATGTCAACTCTTCTGCGATGGAGTGGATTCTCCTAATTTTATTCATATATCTTAAGCCATTCTGTGACTGAAAGAAATCAGTATCAGCATTAAAAAAAACTGATATTTGGGGTTTGCAAGCTTCTACTCGAAAAGTGGTGGCGATAAGCGGCCCAGAGACCTCATGCCGCGGAAATGGGGTAAGGCGAAGGAGGCCCCTTATATCGTTCAGTTTCGTACCACAGTCATTAAGGAAGGTATTTTTCATAATGTAAAGAGGATACAACATTTTCCAATATAAAACTTGATATGAAATATTAATGATGACACTGTAATTCAAGAAGTTATTTATCAATCAAGGGATTCCTATTTGTTTGTCGGGTGTGAAACACATGTATTTCAACAACAAAATATTTTGCATAATGGTTAACGTAACCAATAGGCAAACATTGACTGTGGTGATGCAAGATTCTTTTATTTGAAGCAAATAGAATCCGTGGTGGAGTAAGAGACCCATGTTTCAATGTTTCAGCAAGTAGGCCTACAAAAAAAGTATTACAAATTTTTACACAATTCATCAAAGTGTAGATAATATGTAACCATTATAATTTAATTAATTCGATTTTTCTTGCATAACACAACACAATGGTGTTGTTGGATTCTCGTTAGATTCCTTTGTGCGTAAAAATCTTGCATACTGGAAACTAGAGGGAAACATTATGAAGCACGATTTATAAATGTCTTCCTTAATCAGTTCTGCAGAAAAGCCCAAAGCTGTTGGTACATATTAATCGTCTATTAACATTATTGACCTGTAAATATAAAATACATACAGTCTCGATTAGTATATTTATGTTAAACTTTATCTTTGTATTCTTAGGTAGTCCGAAAGGTTATTATCGAAATATTGTTATTTGATGATGCTCGAACTTTTTTTTGTTCGTTGAGTTTCAAGATATCATTCCTTTCCTGTTATCACTTTTGGAGGATGGGGGCAAGTGCCTCTCTGTACCTTGCTATATCTGTCAATGCAACACAATATATTAAAAACTTGCCCCCACTAGGATTGACTTTTCCCCCTCTACTAAGAATTCCTGGCTACGGGCCTGACATCTCGACAAAATGTATAAAGCCCTTCTTTAATGCAGAAACACGAAGAGGTATGTGGCATATGTACTGAAGATTTCCGGGTTCCAATCCAGCCCTGTGTGTTATTTGTGAATGATTGATTGATTTGATTATTTTATGTCGCTTTCTGCCACTTCTGGCTGATCGTGACAATAGGAATGAGTGATGACATGCTGGAATTAATGAAGGGAAACTCACAAGGATGTCCAAGGGTAGAAGGGGAGTCTAACTCGGAACCCTTGAGTGGATTACTTATCCGTATCCTAAAACATAAAAGTATTAAAATTAAATTTGAAATAACCATTAAAATCTGACGAAAAATTACTGGATGTCGGAAAAAGTTTGAAAACTATGGACATTCACAAAAAATAATATCAAGAAGTTAACTACCATGGATGTGCAGCTTTTTCGGGCTTAATATTGTCTGAAGAAAGCTTCTAGTTTTCCAACATTATTATTCAATTACATGTTCTTTATTATAAGCAGTCAAGTTCAGAGGCTCACGTACCGAGAAAATGGAGAAGCTGACTTTCAGGCTGGAAATAATTTCAAGATAACGATGTTCCTAAATTAATTAAGTTGGCAAGTTTCTCTACGAACAAGGGGACCATATAACAGAATAGGGAAGTGACGAAACTTTGGAATGTGAGAAGTACTTTCTTACTTCGGACACACGCATCCTTTGCCGGTCGCTTAAGAGACCCGTTGATACAGCCGCCTGGCGAAGTGTTAACAAGAGTTTAAAACCTTCCTCGTAACAACTCCGCTACTTACTTTCTGTGCGTTACTCGGAAAGAAATTTATATGTTCCTGCAAGAACTGAAACCAAACTTTCTCAATCTCAATCTCGGTGATAGGGTAAACACAGTTCCCAATGGATAGACTAATGAAAGTATTATCCGGGATTCGAACTTGCAACTTTCAAAGTCAGGACGCGCAACCGTAATCCTTCAACTGAAATTTAAAGCGCTGTACTTTCAACTCAAAGCCACCGTATGTTTATTCACCGTTGCAATTCTGATTCGAACTGGGCGAAGGTTATCAACAAAGTGAAACCATGTATGGAGATTCCTGAACATACTAGGAAACAAAAGTTCTTTCGCTACTACGAAGGATGTGTTTAAACGTTTTCTAGAATTTCACATCAATGGATGATTTCAAGCCTTAACATTATCTAGTACTTTTCTAGAATCTCACAGCAATGGATGATTGTAAGCCTTGACAGATTTTAGAACTTCACAACAATGGATTTTTTTCACGTTTGATTGCCTAACCTTTTCTTCAATTTCATAGCAATGGATGAGTCTATGCCTTATCATTCCTAGTATCTCACAGCTGTGGATGATTTTCAGCCCTAACATATTGTAGAATCTCACAGCAATGGATGATTCTGTCTCATCATTTCAAGAATCTCACAGCAATTGATGATTTCACTCATTAACATTTCCTAGAAATTTACAATAATGGACGATTTCAAGCCTTAACATAATCTCTCTTGCAAAAAAATATGATTTTTCAGCCACAATGTTTCCCAAAATCTCGTGCAACTGGATGATTAGGAGGTTTCAGAAATTTCCTAGAAACTCACGATAACTGATTAGTATTTCTATAGTCTCACAGCAATGAACAATTTCAGCTTACAATCTGGCAACAATGAATCATTGTTAGCACTCATATTACCACGGCCGTGGGCGATATGCAACATTAATATTTTACATGCAGCTTCCCGTAGAAAGTACGCTATCGAAATATGCTTCCAGATTTTTGCTTTGTGATGAATCTGCAAAGAAAAAAGCATAAAGAATACAAAGCTCATTAGACCTTTGAAATGTCAGATAACGGACAGGTACTTTGTGAAATAACGACATCTTCAACAAAACGTAGGCAATCTGATATGGAGAATCGAGTGTGTGGATTTGCTGCCTAAAAAATAACGATAAGCCACAGCGTCATCTTCGTCATCTCGCCCCGAGATCTATACTTCGATTTTCGTTTAGAGGCATCGGCATATTTGCGTCGGTGCTAACGAAGAGAGGATAAAGCTGAACGAGGTGATCAAAGGACAGTGTTCAGAGCATGGCTTCTGAACAAGGGAGGGCCTTCAGGAAGGCGGCAATTTGTAAATTGGAAGAGATAAAGTGAAATTGCTTATGAAAGGTTGGATCAGGAGGTCGGATCCAGGAAGAAGGCTAGATCAGTTGATGATAAAAGTTATGCAAAGCAATTTTTGGCAAGAATTTTGCAATTTTTTTTAAAAATTAGAAAAGTATTTTCTTAATAATTGGATTTAACTGCGCTCTTTCAGTATGCCTGTGCTACTTTTGATTGGTTTATTGATGTTCAAAATTATGCGTGCTTCAACACTGGCTATTTGTAACAGCCCCTACACAACGTCTTCCATTTTCTTTAACTTACGATTTTCAGCCTAACACTGTCCCGGGAATCTCTGGAGCAAGGACTCAAGAGGGTTCGACCAGTGAACGCGTGAGAGGGGAAGTGAGTGCATGAAGGAGAAAACGCGGTTGAAGATAACAGGAGGCGCGTCAAGTATCTGCTCGCTGAGCAAGATTTTCGCTCGTTGAGCAGACACACGTGTGGTGTCTTGACGGTGTGTGGTCATTGGTCCAAATATCACGATCGTTGACGTAAAGGTGTAGTTGCGCATAAGACAAGAGAATGGTTGTACTGTAGTGCAAAACTAATATTATAATTTTTGCTTCTCAAAAAAATAACAGGGTGCTTATGAATTAGAACAAAACCAAACATTTCTAACGAAACGTGATTCGAAGTTTCCAAAACTACGGTGTATATTTGGAATAACCAACACTTACTTTCATTTTAATACAATTACAAAAAGTGGACTGTACTTCCTCTGTAATTACACTATATCGCAAGCCGTAAATCACAAATACTAAAAAATCAAAACACACAAAAGAGATGTATTTTGTGGCTTAAATCTGTGTCGAGCAAGGCTCAAGTTCCCTCCGTGTGCACCGCTAGCCAAGCAACGCTTATTTAGCCGTCAAGTAGCTGAGCGATCACGTTGCTCAGTTCTCAGATACTCCACGCGTCGCAGGTTTGCATCAGCGCGCACTGCTTTGCTCCGCCCACTCGCTTTTTCCCCCTTCTCTACCGTTATGCGCTCCACAGATTCCCGAGGCAGTGCAGTGTGTAGTGCATTTAGCGAAAATGGCTGTTTCTCAAAAACTCAATATGCTGACCAAGGCAGAAATTTATTTTATTATAAAAAATAAACTAAACGTAACGTTTCAACCTTCTAGCAAGGTCTTCTTCAGACTCTGCACCAAGTACAAATGTAACAAGGTACAAAAACAGGACGATATATATACACAAACATTACTCCCCTCCAGACTATTAGAAAGTTGTTCTGCAACATTCTAGCAGGTGGCTTTCCCTTGTCAACTGTACTTTCACCTAAAAGGCTAAACATATTTACTTCTATCTAGAATGTCGTTGGACTCTTTATCTCACGCTCTTTTTCCTTCATTCTTCTTCCTTCTTCTCTCCTCTTTCTCTCTTGTCCTTTCCACTCTTTCTAACACCTTCTTCCATTCTTTGTTTAACTTCAGTCCCCCATTCCAGTTCATTGTGTCTTCTTTCCCTTTCTTCTCTATTTCCTTGGCCTCTTTCCATTTTCTCACTAGTATTCTCTTCTCCCTTTCTATCTGCTTAGCCTCATCCCACTCTATGTCATGTCCTGTTTGTCTCGTGTGTTTAAATATCGCATTTCTCTCTCTCTTAGCCACCTGCTAGAATGTTCCAGAACTACTTTTTAATACTCTGGAGGGGAGTAATGCTTGTGTATATATATCGTCCTGTTTTGTACAGTGTCTCTCAAAAGTTTTAGGACAACGACATTTTAAACTAGGAAACCCAATTTACACAAGGCGTTGGTGGGTTGCGTGTAGAGTTAGGCTCAATTTCAGGGTTGCCACATGCACAATAGATATTTATAAAATACGCGAAAGAAATAAAAAACAAGTATTATGGAATTTATTAAAACAAATAAATGAATTGACAATCGTTCAAAGGGATATTTTTATATATAAGATAGTGAATTATGATACTCTAACGATAATTGTGTACTGCTTCAAAGATATTGACAAATATTAATGAAATGACTATTTATATTTGTGGCAATTCAGGACATACTAATTTTACCCCTTTTCCCACTCGAGTTCAATGCAAGGATACCTCCGCAAATATCGAATGAAAAGTTCTCATCATGTGCAATTCTCCATTAAATGTTTTCGCCGAGTCGTACTACCTTCGTTTTCTTTGTAACAAACAAGTATTGTTTGCACACTACATGTAGGAGGAGAGTTGCATCTACATTTCACATTGGTCAGCTCCTTCTACTTACTTGGAGCGAAAGCTTGTGGGGTAGTGTTACCGTTCAGGACTGTCAATCTGATGGTCGTAGGTTCAAACCCTTCCGGTGGCAGAAAATTTTCGTAAGTTTTAGACCAATCCCATTGTGTTCATTGCCTACGCTGTGTGAAATGGAATGATTCAGTTTGGAATTAACGATGGAAGAGGGGAAATAATAAATTACAAAATATCCATTTCAACGAACCGAGAAGTGGACAAAAATTGGATAATTCTTATAAATATTAAAACTACATTCATGTTTTTAGTGGTATAATCGCAGGTAAAATCAAAGATCTTACATGGAAGATTTTACCTTGCTCTGAACTAAGCCAAAAGGCATTTCGAACCGATCTAATACATTCTCCAATACTTTTCAAAATGTTATTGAATGTTTCATGTCGATAATTTGACCAATGCATCAATTCTTGACGCTAAGACGATATTTTCTGCAACTACCTCTTCTCTTCAGTCCCTTCTCCTTCTCCTTCTTCTTTCCCCTCCTTCTGCTCTGCTTTTATCTCGTATCGCTTTCCCTATTTTCTCGCATCTTATCTCCATCTCACTCATCTCCACTCCTCGTATCTCCTCTCCTGTCTTAGATTTCAGACTCCACTGGACTCTTCTCCTCTTCTTTTCGTTCTTCTATTTTTATCTCCTTTACTCTCCACTCCCCTCTTCTCGTCTCCTCTTCTCTCATCTCGTTTTCCTCATCTTTTCTCTTCTTTGCTCCACTTTCCTTATCTCTCCTAGAATGTCTTTCTATTCTCCTCACTACATCTCTTCTCCTCGTCTATCCTCTCCTTCTCTCCTCTACATTTCCTCTTCTCCTCTTGCTTTCTCTTTCTCCTCTCCTTTGTCACCTTTCGTTTTCTCTCACCTCTTTTCCTTTCTGTAGACTCATCAGCGATGAAATACTAGAAAACCTATTTTTTTTTCTTTGAGAAAGAATTTTGTCACTTGAGATATAATAGTGATATTTTAAATAATTTTATACAATAATACTTGTTTTTATTTCTTTCGCGTATTTTATAAATATCTATTGTGCATGTGGCAACCCTGAAATTGAGCCTAACTCTACACGCAACCCACCAACGCCTTGTGTAAATTGGGTTTCCTAGTTTAAAATGTCGTTGTCCTAAAACTTTTGTGAGACACTGTACCTTGTTACATTTGTACTTGGTGCAGAGTCTGAAGAAGACTTTGCTAGAAGGGTGAAACGTTACGTTTAGTTTATGTTTTGTAATAAAATAAATTTCTGCCTTGGTCAGCATATTGAGTTTTTCATATCATGGAAACAAGGCTTAATGGTGTTATAACTGTTTTTCAACTGTAACGATTTCCTGAATCTCGTGCAAATGGATGATTGGGCCGATTCACATCAAATTCAAATGTTGGAATTCGTTCATTCATTTACTACCACAGAGATCAACTCTTTATAGACAACTGAAAGTAATCATCGGATGACGAAGTCTCCTTACCTATCCTATAACTAGTGGCTCTATAAGGACACTCAACACACAAGAAAAATAATGTGTTAAATCGGATTAAGGTTAGCAACTGCTAATTTTGAGTTACAAGTTACTGTGAATAAGTAACTACGTTTTTCATTTTTGGTGTGTGTCTCAGTGATGATAAAGAGGCTTCCGAGTGAGGCCAATGCCCTCTTACAACAGCGCCTGCGCAGAAACTTTGAACGCAAGGCCATGGATCGCAACACGGTACGGTATCAGATGATATCACAATTGAAGATGATATGCCATTATTACACTTAACCACATAGATCCACACACAAACAGTAACAATACTGCTTTCAAACTATGTGGATTTTCGGCTATTCGAAATAGTATAGCGGTAACACCGTCATCAGTTCGATATTTTTTGAGGCACATACCATTTTAAACTGTAGCCATGATCAAGACAATCCTATTTGACTTAAAATACAACTATTTTCTAGTTCGTATTTGAACATAGTTTCTGTCTGGGAATAATTGATTGATTTGGTTCATTTTACTTCGCTTTTTTGCCACTTTTGGCTAATCGCGAAGATGAGGATGAGTGACGATATGATGAATACACACACACAAAGAACACCCTGACCCATGCCCAGGCCGGGAACCGAACCCGGACCCCTGGCGTTGTAGCGCGGTGTGATAACAACTCCGCCACATTGTGGCTCTTCCTGGAAATAAATAATTTAAAATACCGGGTGTCCCAAAAGTCTTTCCCTGATTACAAACTTTATTCATATCCGCTATGTGTAAGGTAGAGATGTGAAAGTGGTGCCAAAATGTTGGAAAACTAACCAAGTTTTTTTTGTTCCAGGTTTCAGTAACGTGGCTGTACTGTAGCAGTGTCAGTGCCCAGGAAACCGGAAATGTTCACAAATCAGGAAAAAGCTCAGTGTGTCCCCTGGTATCATTAGGCAACAAAGCCTGTACAATTTGCACTTTGTATGCACAAAAAAATAAACGTTTGTGTAAGATATCATTAAGATAACTTTTTAGCTGATGTTTTACGTTGTTTGAAATCGCTGAGGTTGATGGTTCGGCCACTTCTCGGTAAGTCAGCAACAGATTCTGTGGTCTTGAACTTGTCATACCACGACTTAATGCTCTCGACGTCGTGCGGCATCTTTCCATAATTTGTTTGAAAGTTCCTCTGTACTGTTATTGGTGACCGGGTCTCGTGACACACTGAGCTTTTTCCTGATTTGTGAACATTTCCGGTTTGCTGGCCACTGACACTGCTACACTACAGCCACGTTACTGAAACCTGGAACAAAAAAAACTTGGTCAGTTTTCCAACATTTTGGCACCACTTTCACGTCTCTACCTTACATATAGCGGATATGAATAAAGTTTGTAATCAGGGAAAGACTTCTGGGACACCCGGTACCTAGTTTAAAACAGATAGAGGGTGGTAGTGTCAAGATGGGGAATCTCCCCTTATTGCCCTGTTCTTACTAGATTTATTTATAAAGCCTTAGGTGAAGCACAGCATAAGTGATAATTTGCAAGAGACAGGTTATGGCATATCAGCACCGAACACGCATTCCAGATTCTTAAAAAAGATAGCGTGATTCCTACACTGCAGTATCTGTGATTCCATGCGCTCGGCACATTAAAACAACCGGGGCGATAATTTTCCTTACCGGGGAGGAGGGGCACTCATCAATCATAATCGCGTGTGACGTCATGGATCTAACACATGGAAGATTCCCATATACGACACCTGATGACGACAATATCCGTCCAGGTCATTAGACATCTACCTGCCAACCTGAATCTCTTGCCGAATTTCATGTTTCATAAACCTTGAAATCTACTTGCGTGACTCCAATTACGAGTTTACCACCGACCTTGGTCTCGACTCAATTTTCAATGCGGAGGTTTTCTCTTTTGACCTCGAATCCAAGCACCAACATGCACTTTAAATTGATTTTTCTCTTCTCCTCTCTTTTTCGAGAGATTTCGTTTTGTTCGTTATCAAAGCAGTTCTTAAATGGGGCAACACGAACATTTAGCATGCACAGGGGCTGTAATGCGCTGTATAATAGCTACGATTCACACTCTGAAAATGATCATAAAAATAAGGGAGGCCTATTTGGATAGTCAAAGACCACGAATAGATGACGTCACTGAAGAATAATGTTCACAGCCCCATCCCTCTATTGCTATTGTTCAAAATCTTAACAACTGTGATGCAATGATACATTCTGATATTTAATTATTTTATGTTCTTTTACATTGGCCATATTTAACACACTTGGCCATTACGTTACATTTTGACTTTTTAACATTAATATACATGAATTGATTTACACTAATATTATTAAAGAAGTATGTACATGTCACAAGCATCTTCGTTTGGAAGGACAGTTATAGGTTTTATTAAACCTATTGTCATATATTTATACCTTTATCATTAACTCTAATTAAAACAAATAATAACTTATTGTCCAAGCTAACTAAGCTTGTCACCACGATGAGAGTTTATCAACTGTGATCTTCGCAAAGAAAATGCAGATTAAATCCGTACATTGCCAATACATCTGAATGATGTGTAACATAATATCCGAAAAAATATCACCGAATGAAATATTTTTTTTCATTCGTAAACACGAATCGAAACTTTAATCCACTGTTTAATAAACATATAGTATTTACTATAAAAATTGAAAGTGATAAAGGTTTAGTTACAAATTCAGCAAAGTTTATTATATTTTAAAACATCATATCTAAGAATAGTATTTATTGGCGTTCGGCTATCCATTTTATAAATTAATAAACACCAAAATGCTAGAGCCATTAATCAACGTGCAATGTTTTATTTGGAAGTAATCGGATTAGCTCGGAATTACATTTTCTCAAACCGTTGTCGATAATTGTCTCAATTAATCAAGTTTTTAATGTTGTCCCAGCCCTAGTTTCACAGCAATTCGATTAGATGATGATTCCCGATATTTCCGTACGGGGAATGCAATTTACCTTAGTTAGGATGAGGAAGAACGGAATGTTCATTTTAAAACACGAAACGAAATGAATTGCTTCCATAATTAAGTCCGTGTAAAAAGTAAAAAAGTAAAGTGCTCCCCTGTGCTTTGCACCACGCCATGAATGGGGTTCGAATGGGGTTGTTATAAGGAAAAACGTTGAGATGGAAGGGGTGTCATTTCTTTCTACAATTTCGGACGAGCAAGTGTAACTAATGTGTTACCATTTTATGACTGACGTCTCGTTTGCTTTATCATGGCAGTTGTCTCTGTGATGGTATTTTTGAGCTTCGATAACGTCTACTCATATTAGTATCAACCGTTGTTGAACTGAAGTAACATTCGCTGCTACCAGTGTCAACGGTTGTTGAACTGAAGTAATCTACGCTGCTACCATTGTTAACGATTGTTCAACTGAAGTAACCTAAACGATTGTTGAACTGAAGTAACGTCCATTACTACCAGTGTCAACGATTGTTGAATTGAAGAAACGTCCCCTGCTACCAGTTCCAAAGATTGTTGAACTGAAGTAACGTCCACAGCTACCATTGTTAACGATTGTTGAACTGAAGTAACCTACGCTTCTACCATTGTTAACGATTGTTCAACTGAAGTAACCTAAACGATTGTTGAACTGAAGTAACGTCCATTACTACCAGTGTCAACGATTGTTGAATTGAAGTAACGTCCATTACTACCAGTGTCAACGATTGTTGAATTGAAGTAACGTCCCCTGCTACCAGTGCCAATGATTGTTGAACTGAAGTAACGTCCACAGCTACCATTGTTAACGATTGTTGAACTGAAGTAACCTACGCTGCTACCATTGTTAATGATTGTTCAACTGAAGTAACCTAAACGATTGTTGAACTGAAGTAACATCCATTACTACCAGTGTCAACGATTGTTGAATTGAAGTAACGTCCATTACTACCAGTGTCAACGATTGTTGAATTGAAGTAACGTCCCCTGCTACCAGTGCCAATGATTGTTGAACTGAAGTAACGTCCACAGCTACCATTGTTAACGATTGTTGAACTGAAGTAACGAATACTGCTACCAGTGTCAACAACTGTATAACTGAAGTAATGCCCGTTACTACCAGTGTCAACAATTGCGGAACTAAAGTAACCTCCGCTGATACCAAAGTCAGCATGTTAAACTGAAGTAATGTTAGTTTCCACCAGTGTAAATGATCGTCCAGTTGAAGTAAGCCCGCTGTTACCAGTGTAAACGTTTGTTGAACTGATGGAACGTATATTCATTCCTACCTGGATTGTCGAACTAAAGTAATGTGTGCTACTGTACCATCGTGAACCATTGTTGAACTGAAGTAACATGTTTGTATCAAACTGTCCATCTGCTACACTGTCCACAGTTGTTTTAAAGCTGTATGGTATAACACCGATACAGAGTAAATGTATTGTTACCGAGAATCAAAGTAACTTTACATTCAGGCATTGTGTAATTCCTTCATGTAATGTAAAATATAGTAGAAATACCATTTATTCATTCGCCTATAGAGGCAGAATTTTCGTCAATTAATTATGCTAAGTATAAATTTTCATTTTAAAACTCTATAAATGAACGAATGCAAGTACTCACTTGTTGTAGAGAACAATGTCCGGCAGCCATATGTGTTCCGATGGGACATACAATTCCGTCACTCCCCCATACTCCGCAGGATCCCACTCGAACTTATGATCTTGCCATTCCTGTGAAATATAATAAACTGCCAGAACACTACAAGTAATTTACTACATATATAATATTTTAAAGAACATTACTACGACATCACTGTACATATAAGGTAAAATCCAGATTCATTTCGAATTAATTTCGACAACATGTTGAGGTTGGCGTATTAGGAACATTTGAACAGAGCTATCTATTTTCTTTAACAACGATTTGTACTGGTGAGGCAGTTTGTGTGAATTAGACGCTAAGATACTACCACTTCCATAAACACTGAAAATAATAAAAAAAATATCACCACAACTTGTTGTTGAAATTAATTTGAAAAACAGCTGAAGTTTCTGAGGAAAGATTTTCCTAACTTTCCCATGGATAATATAAAGAGTTTAGAGCACAATTTGCGTATCTCCACTATTTGTGGAAAACTGAGAACTGTGAAGTATCAACATTTCAATGCTAGACGTAGGCTAAGTATCACGATAGGCTAGTGACAGTCTTAGCAACTTGGGAGATATATGCTAACAGAACCAAACCTGACCTGCATAACCTATCCACGTATGCATATAATAGCCTAAAAAATATACCTGCCTAACCTATTTACATACATATTTCTGCTATTATGTGCCTACGAAGATAGATTAGGCAGTTCAGGTTTGGCGCTGTTAGCATATTGGTAAGGCTGTTGGTAGTCGCTCGTGTATTCTCCTAAGTTTCAAATTCTTGCCCATAGAGGCACCACTATGTTTGTGCTCCAACAGCTAAACATAGTACTAGGTTATTTAAATGAGACTTTTTCTTGAAACTGTCTTCAATGGAGTTACACCACTTGTACTCTGAACCCCTTATATAGTATTCTTAAAATTACAAGGGAAATAACGATTATTTCAGAATTCATTATTGGTGAAGAAAACTATAAAATCTACAGTAGAACTGCTTTAATAATTTTATGCCATGCTTACAGTTGTCTTAATGTCAAATTTTCAGACTGTATGTACATAACTTTGAATTCATTGTATCATCGCAATTAACCTTAGCAAGTCACATAAGGATACTAAAAAGACACACATGGGGGGAGATCCTCTAAGACGACGCACTTAACTTTGCAACCTCACAGAAGCTAAATTAATATTTATAACTACAAACAGTTTATGAACAAAGGTCCAGGTAATAATAAACTTGTATTATTTTTATACACTTATGAAAAAATTTAATTGCGCACTCTTAGAGGACAGTTCCTCTAAAAGTGCTCACAAGGGCCTTCAAGAGTACGCATTAAACCTAGTCTTCAGTTATGGATCCAGCACCTTGTGCTGACGTTGATGGAGTTGCATCATCAGGGGGTCGCAAAATTTTCCTTGGAGACACTGGTTTAATTCTCACTGTGTCGTTACGATTTTACAAAGTCCCGGAAGTTGACGCCAGAAGTGAGTTTTTGTACGGTAAAGATGTGAGAACTTCTGATTTTCTGACTTCTCCATGCGCTGCGTACTCTTAAAGGAACAAGACAAGATTCAAAATTCATCGGCCAGGAGCAGCATCATGCAGCGGGATCGTTATCACTATGTCTAATGTTCGACGTTGTGGTGTATACCAACACTTATTACCATACTTAAAACAACTTAGTACCATTACCAGATCATAAGCCTTATAATGTGAGAGTTCAATATTACAGTGAACAGACAAAACCCAGAAATTTACCGATAACGTCACGACAAACACCACAATATCCACCAGGTACGGCGTGTACACAGTCAACTTGTGGAGCTTTCTGACGACTAAATGGCAGCGTCCTGTAATGTTGCCAACATTCAAAAATCAAGCTGCGTACTCTTAGAGGCCGCGCGCTCTTAGAGGAACTTACTCTATATGTTTTAAAAAAATGGGGAAGTAATGTAAGTTTCGAGTATGCTCGTTTGAGTGTTCTCATGACTATGTACAATAAATATAAAATGTAACACTTACATGTTCTAACCATACATTAGTGGTGAGAATCTGATCCTTTAGATTCTGCAAAGAGAAAAAAAATTCTTACTTAGTAAACTAGTACATGTATACGAATATTTACAGAAAACTATCATAAAATTCGTATATCGAAAGCAATGTAAGAAGTATTTGAAATGTTGATATTAGTCCCATTTATAAGAATGAAGTATGTACTTATTGATGCTATTTATGACATATAGAATACAAACTGCAACGTATTTAAATATACAGGGTGATTCAAAAGTCGCGCGACATAGGACAACTCCGTTATTTATGCAAATACCGAAAAAACGATAGAGGGCAAAATTGTTGGACATATGTTTGATATCATGACCGTGATGTTGCATTTGTATTATTTTCATTGTGTGCAGGAAACAAGAACAAAATTGTTGGAAAATAAGTTTTAAATCATGACCGTAATGTTGAATTTTTCTTTTTTTCCAGTAATCAACAACAATGTCCCAGTACACAATTCAGGAAAGGGTGGAAATTGTTCTTATCCATGTTGCAGGGATGAGTCTACGGGAAGCTGCGGTGGAATATCACAGACGGCATCCAGATCAACCACAGCCACATCATGCAACCATTGGTCGTTTACTGGAGCGGTTCAAGGCAACAGGCAGTATCCATGACAAACGACGGTCTGGGCGGCCACGTACAGCAACAGATCATGCAACCTCAGCAAGCGTACTAGCTAAGCTGACAGTCAGTCCAACACGGTCAACACGAAAAGTGGCTCAAGAATGTGTCATCAGTCAAGCATCCAGAAATCATTTCCATCCATATCGTGTGCATTTTGTCCAGGATCTACATGGAGATGACACAGATAGACGGGTGCAGTTCTGTGAGTGGTTTACTGAAAGACGAACGCAGCAGCCACACCTTGAAGCTGATATTCTTTTCAGCGATGAGGCCTGTTTCCATCTAAACGGAACAGTGAATAGACATAACGCTGTGTATTGGGCAACCGAGAACCCATACATTGCTGTAGATCCTCATCATCAGACTGACCCAAGGTTAAATGTGTGGTGTGGCATACACGGGGATGTTCTCATCGGTCCCGTATTTGCCACTCCGTGCGGTTGCTATTTCTATTGCGATTGTCAATTTTGTTGTTCTGTCGTAAATGGAGTACGGCTATGACATTCATTTGTTTGTGTTTCTTTCCGTTTGCCATTTTGACAGTCATTTTGTTTTGTTTTGTTTGTGATTTCAAGCAGACTAATAAATGGTCCATCGGCTGTCGCAACAATTACGCTCATGATTTCCAACAATGTATTTCCTACACTTATGCCCTCTATCGTTTTTTCGGTATCTGCACAAATAACGGAGTTGTCCTATGTCGCGCGACTTTTGAATCACCCTGTATATAAAAGTCTTAAATTTTAAAGAACATTATCATGAATTACACATCAAAAAGCATGAAATAGTACTAAAATACACTGGAATGTTATAAAATATTTCTGTACAATTAACGTTTATGAAAGCGAATTGGTTATTAGGTAACCAATAGGTGGTGACTCAAACCGTTAACAATTAAAACTTTACTTCAACTGCTATTTGAGATGATTTCAAGTATTCGACACCCTATTTAGGAAAATGTCCATTATAACACCATTAAGCCTTGTTTCCATGATATGAAAACTCAATATGCTGACCAAGGCAGAAATTTATTTTATTATAGAAAAAAATGTTTAGCATTTTAGGTGAAAGTACAGTTGACAAGGGAAAGCCAGCTGCTAGAATGTTCCAGAACAACTTTCTAATAGTCTGGAGGGGAGTAATGTTTGTGTATATATATCACCCTGTCTTTGTACCTTGTTACATTTGTACTTGGTGCAGAGTCTGAAGAAGACCTTGCTAGAAGGTTGAAACGTTACGTTTAGTTTATCTTTTATAATAAAATTTCTGCCTTGGTCAGCATATTGAGTTTTTCCTATTTAGGATATCATGATTGCAGCTCAAAACTAGTATTAAAGTAATTTATTAGGCTCTTGAAAATAGCTTCCCTATAAAGAACAATTTTGCACCCGAAAGTCTGTTCTGTGTCTATATGCAGCAGAAATATGAGTTCCTTAGGACAAAAAGTACACGCATAAAATAGTAATGCTACAGTCTAAATTCGTAAGGTACGCCACTTATAAAGAAACAGGCATATATTCCCGATACGAATCATACACTTCCCTCTGTAAACGCCACAACCTGCCTTCTCTCAGCAAAACAAGGAAGATGCAATTGCTCTGTTTCTTATACAAAATCATGAACAATAATATTCAAGTGCAACATCTTCTAGAACAAATACACATACGTGTTCCTATCTCCAAGACACGATCCAAAGGGGCCTCTTTTACTGTAGTAACAGAAGATCGAACATTATAAATAAATCACCTATCAGGAGAATGTGTGAACTGTACAACAGATGTTCCGAAAGGGAACCAAAATTAGATATATTTCACTTGCCTATTGGGAAATTCAAAAAAGTTATTCAAGGAATGGAAGAATAAATGTCAACAATGTAAACTTAAAGGCAAATTTTGTAAATAGTATATTTCTTTCGTAGTTTATACTCAATTACATATATGTACGTACTTTCCAGAGTGTGAATTATTTACAGGTCCTTTATTACACACATAATTAATGTATTTCTTCAAGGTAAATAACTTATATCCATGATTTATAATGTGGTTATTTTATTTCCATATTTTAAGTAATTTATAATATATTATATTAGTATCTCCTTATATATATATATATATATATATATATATATATATATATATATATTGTACATGGTGGTAAAGATCTGAAATACTGAGTGTAAAGGTAAATACGTTGTGCATTGTACTTAATAATTGAAATATTGTATTCATGTAGGCTATTTTTGTAGATAATAGTTAGATATTTTATTCCACTCTCTTCAATTAACATGTATTATTATAACGCGCGTTGTTAACTGTTGTATACACATATAATTTAGCGTTGACATGTTTTATGTTTATTTACATTTCTGCACAATAACGTTTCTTATCAAACTGTAAATTTACAAACTCAAAGCAAGAAATGTAGAACACTGTAATTGGGCATTCGCCTGTTGTGTTTAATAATAAATAAATAAATAAATAAATATGTGCTAGTTGATGAATGTGTTGTTTGCTTGACGTCATTGCTGTGGAAACGTTAGTTGAGAGACTGCCTAAGACTGTCACGTGTAGCACTGAATATAATCTAATTATTAAACTAGACCTCATTACGGTGATGTATTCATGAGATGTATTGTATTGCACGTTTGTTAGGGTAATTTCCATCAAATTTTGTGACGTAAATTTCGAGTTGATTGCAAATTATTCTCAAGACATGTTCAAGTTTGGATGCTGCTTGTTTGCTTGTATGAAGCCTAACGAGTGAACGTTGGACGGCATTGTTTATTCTCAATCTACTGTATCATTTGCGAGGAACTATTTGTTCTTCGCCCGAGGAAGAAGACGAATTTCAAAGTGTCTTTGCTACATGGAGAAGGGAAGTGAGAAACATGTCGTATCTACCACCTTGCAGAGAACGAGTATTTCAGGAACTAGGTGTCCAATTTCTATTGCCGGTGACTGTACAAACGAGAATCCATGGTTTTCGAAGATTTTGATTGATTGATTGATTTCGTTCACTTTACTTCGCTCTTCTGCCACTTTTGGCTAATCGCGAAGATGATGATGAGTGAAACCAATGCTCCTGTACAAGGAAATCCGCCTATTATATTCAAGCAGCATTAAGTGCAAAGACCATCGGAGCTTACTGCTTATGGTAGAAATCGAGAATCAGTGGAGCCTTATGTGTGTCTCATGACACTGTTCCATGCACCCTGCGCCGGAAATCTCGAACAAGCAAAAGAAAACAAGTCTGCTGCGCAAGAAAGACTGGAGGGGGCTCGACCAATGAACGCGTGAGAGAGGAAAACGTGGCTGCAGCTACCAGCCGTTTGCAGCATTTCTCCCCTTCACTACCCTTATGCGCGACCTTGCTCCACATATTTCCGAGATAGAGTGTAGTTTTCGTCTAGTGTGTATAAACTTAGCATGCCGTTTAAATGGGGGGTTATCCTTTGTCTATTGTCTACAAATAAATAACCAATGGCAGAACGGATCAGAAAAACAAGTATAAATTGTCTTGAGGAATATTCTAGAACATCCTCTCTTCATGAACGTACAGCTGGAGTATTTGATTCATCAACCCTTAACTTAAGACATGGAATTCAATTACAGAGATACTTGGCGGCGATACAGGATGTAAGAAAAGAGAATTTCCTGACAATTGAGGAAATTTTATTGCGCTTGAATGAGAGACCGTTGGAGGACATTTTTCCTCCCGGTTTCCGGAAAATGTCTAATATTTGCTCGAGAGCACAGGGGATGGGTGACAGGAATTAACTTTCTGGAACAATAAATGTGAAAGGAAAAGAGCGAAGCGATGCGATGCGATGCGAGGCGTGACGTAGCCCTTCAGTCGCCATTGTAATTTTCTCACTTGCCGAGAGTCTCTGGAATGCAGATCCAATAACGGAAGAACAGTTTTGCGAAAATCACGTCATTTCCGGTGTGTGGTTCCCATTTCCTGGGGAAAAAACCTCCACCGGCAGGAAAAAGGGTTGTAAAATGTCTAAAAGCAGGAATTCGCTGGGTAGTACGATCACTTTTGAGAATCAGTAACTTTATTGAAGGAATTAATGCACTGCGAATTCTATTTCACATTGATGAGCATTTTGTGAGAGTTATTTTATCGAAACGATGAGGTTTTTTTAAGAATCAAGCGTTAATTGTTAGTTTTCTGAGATTTTATCATGGACATCTAGAGCAAATCCTTTTTGATGAAAATCTTGTGTGAATTATTCATCGAACAATACACTACTATTTAGTTTTGTGAGTGTTAAGGAAATTTAGAACAAACATTTTGTGAGAAACATTCCTCAAACCAATACTGATGAATATTGTGCAGGAATTATTGCAATTAATGCACAAATACTCAATATTTGAGTTCTTACAGCTTGAGTTCTTATGAACATTTAATTCAGATTCGCATTGCTGGAGAGTTTGTAGGAAATAGCCGATCAATGCACGGATATTTAACCATGAAATTTTTATTAGTAAAACAATTTCACCTTTTTCACCTTAGATTCGAGTTAATACACAAAATTAATACCATGCACTGTAAATACTAAATAAATTCATAATATTCTTACTCTTCAAAAAATACTAAATGTCCAGCAATGTTTCGATAAAATAACTCTTACAAAATACTGTATTTAGTGTTCCAGAAATTGCATTACCTTGCGGATTTTAAATAAGAACTAAATTTAAAACACTATAATTAAGAAAGTCTTATTTAAAATTCGATATCTTTGTCGTTGTTAAATTGTGATTACCTTTAAAATATATCGTTATTTTATGCTCGCGTATGTGTATTAAGCAATCCGAAGTGTTTTGTGTCTCTTTCTTATTAATTTCATGAAACGTACTATTGTACAAACTACTGTAATAAGGTCTAATGCTGTTCTCAGTTGTAGTAAAATCTCGTAGCAATAAATACAATGTAGCACTGTTCAGTTCTTCGGCTTCTATAAATATTTAGAACGAAGCAAAGAGAACAATCTCTTTTGTGGTTGAACATATGTTTGGTTTAGAAATGTGTGAATTTAATATTTACATTGAGTTGGCGTAGTTATTTATTTTTACTTTTGTATAAATCGGCAGTATGGGGGATGACATGTAACTTTCAACGGTGGTTCTAATTACTGGATAATTTTAATTAACCGAAAACAGGAAAAAGAGGACGACATAAATTGTAGTCATGCAATGCGTTGCCAACTAAACTCCATTATCATACCTTCTCGAAAATGACCGAGGGAGAGAAGTAAAGTTCCCCATGAAAATTATCATCCGTCGTCTATAATTTATCTCATCCACACAACAATCAGGATTTAAAAGAATATATTTGCGATTCCAAACCGGGAAATTCAACGAGCGCCCACGAGGTGGAAACTCCAAACTTTTCTTTTTATTGTCAGTGCGTTGTGGAAACAATAGAGTTACGTCAAGCCATTTGAATCCATTACAATGTGATTAAAGAGACAATGCGGTCACCCTGCAGAATGCTTCCGCCCAACTAAGCAGGCATTGTGTCTCGTAATGAGGTCGGACATGTCATTTGTTAGATTTCTTCAAATTTCTCGGTCCTCCCACGCTTGGTCTTTCTTAATTAGCACAATTGCTCAATTAATAGAGGAGCACCAAGAGATGGGGAGTGAATTATGTACTTTGTCATGAACTTATACTTAAGTGTGGCTGCGCGATGATAGTTCATGGAGATAAACCCTTTTCATACGGCGGACATACATTCTTCTACTATTCAGTATTTGCTTTCATGAACTTCGTGTGTCCTTCTTACATAACTTGTACTAACTCTTTCCCATACTTTATATCTTCTAACTTCGCTTCCCTTGCCCTTTAATTCGCTCACATTATTTTCTCCTGTTTCCTCTTTGCTTGCCTTTCGATCCCTTACCTTTGACTTCTCATTCATTTCATTTCTATTCCTTTGATTTTCTTATCCTGCCTTCCCTTATTCATCATCTCATCCTGTGCCATTCATTTTGCATTATTTTGCTTCTCTTTCCTTCTCATAACTTATTTCCACTTAACTTGTCACTTCTATTCTATTCCCTTACATATCTTATCTTGCCTTCCAATCCTTTAGTTTCATTTAACTTCTAATTCTTGTCATTTTTATTTTATTCCTTTGCTTCCCTTGTTTTGCCTTCCCATTCCTTACTTTCATTTAACTTGTCATTCTTTTCATGATTATTCTATTCCTTTACTTTAATTTCTCATCTTGGTCATTTCTATTATATTCCTTTGTTTTTCTTATCTTGCCTTCCCATCCTTTAATCATTATCTCATGCATGTTATTCTTATTCTATTGTTTTCTCCTGTTATCTTGCCTTACCATAACTTACGTATCTCCATTAATCTTTCCATCCTTGTCATTTTCATTTTATTCCTTTGCCTCTCCTATCTTGCTTTTCATTCTTTACTTTCATTTAACTTCTCATCCTTATCATTATTGTTCTCTTCGTTCTTTCCTCTTATCTAACCTTCCCAACTCTTACTTTCATTTAACTCATCCTTGTCATTTCCTTTCCATTGTTTTGCTTCTTCCTCTGTCTCCCATCCTTTACTTCCCATCTAACTTCCCATTCTTATCATTGTTTTTCTATTTCTTCGCCCCCTTATCTTACCTTCCCAACACTTACTTTTATTTAACTTCTCATCCTTGTTATTTCTATTCCTTTGCTCTCTATCTTGCAATGCGATCCCTTATTTCCTTGTAACTCACACTCTCTTCCTTTGCTTCACTTTTCCTTCCAATATTTTTATACCATTCGATTGTTTGTTCTTTTATCTTTACTTCTCTTCTCAAGATTTTTCAAATATTTCATTTCTCTTTCTTCCCATTTATTTCCCTTTCTCTCCATTTACTTCATCTTCAGTTCCATTCTTACCCTTTTATCTTTTTCCTCGCTGTTTTCTCCTTTTGATTTTTCATTAAGCAAAACCTTTTAAAAATGTTGGTCAAAGCGGCCTCCACTTTACATATCACCTACACTTGTGTCACATACAAAAAACACTTTTCTGAAACATACTGTTATTCCAAAAATTAGCACAGTGACTCATGATACATTTACGGACAAAATCGAATAAAAAGGCCTGCTCTGTGGTAAAGGAAACCATGGAAACGTTAATAAACAAAAACACGTCGCTTGCTAAATTGAATTAATGTATCACCCACGTGTACAGCGTTATGCACTCTGCTCATTTAGTGAGCGCAATTAGCGAAAACATCAAGAGCAGTGACTTTAAATGAATCACATGTGCCAGAATTCATGTTTGTCCATGTTGCATAAATTACTGTCCGCTTTGTTTTTTACGCTAAGATAAATGCAAATATATTTTGAAGCAGCTGCAAAGGAAAAAATGTTTTTGCTAATTACAGTTTGTAATGTTGAATTTCAGTTGGAGCTCCGTTATTAGAATTGTTTGGTGGCAATTTTTTGAATGTTTCAGCAACATTTGTTTGAAAAAAGTTTTGCTTCACTAGAACTCAAAAGGGACACAAAACAGCGAGATAGGATCTAAAATGGAGGGAATGAAAAGGAAGGAATATGACGGAATAGAGAAGAGAAAATATGTGAACAACAAAGGTAAGGCAATAAAAGTAAAAAAAAGAACAAGAAATGAAATAGAACTAATCCAAATTCAAATACTTAGGAGTAATATTAACAAATGAAAATTATATTAAAGAGGAAATAAAAAGTAGGCTTAATTCAGGAAATGCATGTTACTTCTCTCTTCATAAACTTTTGTCTTCTTGTTTAATATCTAAGAAACTAAAAGTTAAAATATACAAAACAGTAATTTTGCCTGTAGTATTATATGGATGTGAAACTTGGTCCCTTACATTGAAAGAGGAACATAAATTGAGGGTATTTGAAAATAAGATCCTTAGGAAAATCTTAGGACCTAAAAGGGATGAGGAGACAGGTGAGTGGAGAAGGTTACATAATTTAGAACTACATAATTTGTATTCATGTCCAGATATTATTAGAATAATTAAATCAAGAAGACTTAGGTGGGCAGGCCATGTGGCACGAATGGGAGAGGAAAGAGGAGTTTACAGAATTCTTGTTGGGAAACCTGATGGTAAGAGACCTGTAGGAAGGCCAAGACGAAGATGGAGGGACAACGTTGAGATGGACCTAAGGGAAATCGGTAGGGATGGAAAAGAGTATATAGATCTTGCTCAGGATAGGGAAAGATGGAAGGCCTGTGTTGCTGCAGCCATGAACCTTCGGGTTTAAGAAGGCTAGGGAGTTAGTTAGTTAGTTAGTTAGAGAGTGGAATAAAAGTCTTGGAACTCAAGTGAAGTGAAGAAAATCTGCAATAGGGAAAGGTGTATGATGGGAAATGTCAAGGCAAAGCAAGGAACAAAAAGATGAGGGGGAGTCAACACTAGTACAATTACTGGAAACTCCTACGTTACATATTTGGAAAGATACATGTCCGAGGTGAAGGATTACAAGTACGAGATGATTCTGAGGACAGGAGGTCTTGCCTTAGGGCCTGGAGAGAAGTTCACAGAGGTGAAGTTCGGAGCAATATACTTACAAAACCTACATGCAGATCGGAACTAGGCATGAGCCTGGCTAATAATAGCCAGATTCTTACCTCACGTGGCTGCTGCATGTACAGTCACGGACAGTTCTAGGTATAACGATCCAAATGGAAGTCAATGGGATCGTAACCCGTGACTGTAATATAATGGTAGTTGAACCTTACAACATACGGATCTCGCGACCTTTACCCCTGAATCACTATATACTTATGGTATGGAGAGATTACTAACTGTATCATACATAACAAATACGTAGACACAGGTCTTACACAACATTTGAAAACTACCCTATATCAAGAATGTGAAACTCGATGGTACAGTAGGATTGACATGTACAAATCTTTTGATGTCAACTACAATGACATTGAAAATATTCTTATCGAACGCCAGGAAGAAGGGAGAATGGCACACGTTCAACGAGATATCCTGAGAATGCTTATCGAGTTTCTGGAACCATTCAAAGACGCTTCTCTGCAATCAGAAGCAGATACATACCCCACACTACCACTTGTGCTTCCTTTGCGATTCAAATTAATACATCAGCTTAAAGAACAGAATCTCTCAGATCCAGAGGATCTGTTGCAGTTAAAACAAATTGCATTAAATTCACTCGCAGAAAACTTTGTTTTGCACAAATTTCATAAGATTGCTTGCTTCTTGTGGCCTAATTTCCGTCAGTTGAGAATGCTTGAAAATACAGAGAAAGAGGAGACAAGACTCGATGTGTGTTCCTTAATACGGGATCTAAAGAGCAAAGAGCCAGAATCTCAATGTAAAGATCATTCTCAGCGAAATAGTTCTTCTGTCCCTTCTCAATCTCAAGTTGCCAAAAGACTAAAAATACTGGATTTCACGTGTATCGAAGATGAAAATATTGATGCCCGAAGTGAAAACGAGGCCGAAGAAATTGAAAAATATTTAAATCATAGTTATGGTTCGGTTGACATTAAAGACCTACTGGAATGATGGAAAGATCACGAACAGGAGTTACCGTATTTATTGCGGCTTGCCAGACAATTCCTATGTATACCAGCTTCAAGTGCTAGCAGTGAAAGGAATTTTAGTGCAGCTGGGTTGCTGATCCAACAGAGACGAACCAGCCTCAGTTCTCGAAGTGTGGACTCTGTACTTTTTCTGCACAGTAACATGGGACACTAACCAGTAACCTGTCAGTAAGTAGGCCTACATCTTTTTTTTTTTTTTTTAAAGTAGCGCATGTTTTGTTAATATTTGTTTCACCAATAGTAGATGTAGCAAAAGTAACAGTATTTTTTTTCTCATCGATTGTTTACATTTTTTTATAACAGCTCGTTAACGAAGTACAACAGTGCCCATTTTTTTTTCAAATGCTGAATTGGAAAGTAATTTTAATTATGTTTTCGGGCTCGGGCCTTGCTCATGTTTACTTATTATCGGACTCGGGTCGGGTTCGGGTTTCTTTTCCTCGGGCCGGGCCGGACTCGGGCCTTACAATTTAGGCCCGTGCAGACACATCACGCAATCTGTGATTCAGTAAGCTTCCAGCTGTGCTAGTGAGAGCATCGCATGTGCTGGTTATAACGTCACAAAATGTGTGCTACCATCGAAAATCCAGCCAAATGCGAGATACGCGGAGGTCCACAAAACCAGTCGAATGGTCTCTATCTTAAACTTTCTTCCCGGGTACAACACGGAAGGGTAGGAGTTTTTGAACAGAATAGTGACTGGCGAGGAGACTTGGGTGGCGTATGTGAACGCTGAGACAAAGCAACAGTCAATGAGATGAGGTCATACCGGTCCAACTTTGTCAGCGAGGAAGGTTATGGCCACCGTGTTTTGGGATGCTAAGGGAATCTTGTTTGTCGAATTCATGGAACGTGGTACGACAATCACTTATGAAGTTTACTGTAACACTTTGTAGAAACTGAGAAGAGCCATCCAGAACAAACATCGCAGTCTGCTGACATCTGGGGTTGTGTTCGTGCATGACAACGCTCGCCCTCACACTGCTCGGCGAACGCAATGGCTTTTGCGCCAATTCAACTGGGACGTTTTTGATCATCCCCCTAACATCCCGGACTTGGCTCCTTCTGATTTTCATCTGTTCACTCACATGAAGAAGCGGCTTGGGGCACAGCACTTCGCTGACGATGAGGATCTTCAAAATGTTGTGACAGGTTTGTTGAATTCGCAGGCGACCGAGTTTTATGCAGAAGGGATTGGAAAACACTATGACAAGTGCTTGAATTTACATGGCGACTATGTTGAAAAATAGAGGACAGCTGTACCTTTCAGATGTAAAGTAAAAAAACTGTTGTATCTCTGCAGGTTTTTTTATTGACAGCCGAACGGCGTTTACTTTCCGAATGACCCTCGTACAAATATATACGCGCATGTACAGTCACCGGCAATAAAAAAGGCCCTGAAATATTAGCTTTCCTGCAAGGCGTTGTGTGTGTTACCTAACAATACAGCGGTGGTAGAAGGTGACATTGAAAATTTGTCATTAAAATCCACTTGTCGGCGTGGAGTTACGCAACACACACAACGTCTAGCAGGAAAGGGAATTTTTTGGGACCTAGGTGTCCCATTTCTATTCCCGGTGACTGTACCTACGCACACGCGAACTGGCTGAGATTAGCGTAACAGTTCTTTCAAGATGGCTGTCTCTTTGTTGAGAGACCAAATACATTCCACCTTCACCCTCCTCCCCATACACCTCCACAAGAGGAGCTTGGAATTCTAATCTCCTCAAACTCTACATCCCATTCGGAAAGAGGAAGGAGACAAGAGGCAAACGCAAAAGGAAGCGAAATAAAAATGGGAGTAAAGGGCTTGGGAGACGATAGGAGAAACTTTCAGGGATGTTGCATCCCAGCATCTGCTCTGGAGCCGAGAGAATCCCGAAGTTCCCGAAAGCATCGCCAGAGGACTTTCTCGGTGTCTTTGAATTCATGAAAACGTCAGTGGAAGGGGATTAAGAGACGTCGCTAGTTGAGGAAGACGAAAAACATTAGGGTGATGGAAAAGGAAAGGGAGAAACGAGATACAGAAGGCTTCAGTAGAAATTCTCTTGTGTGTGTGTTCGTCTTGTCTCCGTTATATCAGAGTTTTTTTCTTTTATAATATTCTAGTTTATGCAAATGCTTTTGAGCCATGTCGGGATCTGCCATCGCATTTACCTTCCTTGGCTTTGCTTCTATTGGTTCACCTTGCCTTATTATTCATTCCCTTTCCTTTGGTTTTCTTCACGTCGTCATCCCTCTCTACTTTCTGTATTCCTTTCTTCCCCATCAAGCAGCTGCTTTTCTCGTCCTTTTCCCTTCCATTATTTTATCTTCTTTCTCTCCTTTCATTTTCCTAGCATGATATTGTTTTCTTCCATTTTGCTTTTCTTGTCCTGTACATTGTTTATCTTCATCTCCCATTTATTTATTTATCCTATATTTGTTCTCACCATTTATTTATTCATTCTGCTGTCTTATTTCCTTTCTCCTTTTCTTTTCCGTATGTTTTATTCCCTTGTCCTTTATTCTCTTCCCATTACTATATCTTCTAATATATTCCCTTATCGTTACTGCTTCAACTTTTTTATTTTCTTCTCATCACTCTTTCTCTTCTGTTATTCCCCTCATCACTATTTCCTCATCTTCTTTAATTGCCTTCTCATCACTATTTGCCACCTTTCATTCCCTCCTCGTCACTATTTATCCTTTTCTATTCCATTCTCATCACTTTTTCCGATCTTTAATTCTTCTCTCATCACTATTCCTCCTTCTTCGTTCTCTTTCTTTCACTTTTATGCTTATTAATTCCTTTCTTCCACTTCTTATTCCAACAATTTTCTTTAATTCGCTTTTTCCGTTCTCTCCATTTCCTTCCACCATATTGCAATGCATCCACCACTTGACTTGTAGTCCCATTAGAATATAAGGGTGTCATAAGATTTATTTTATGCCACTTTGCCATTGGATTGCTGACAGAGACGTTCCCAAAAGCATGGATTTTGGTGGTTTTGACTTCTTTTAAGCCCCACTTTCCTTAAAAAAAGATACTCCGATGAAAAAGACTGCTGAAAATGTAGCCATAACTACTATCCCTTGCTTTATGACCCCTTTCCTACAATATTCCTGCCACGCTATTGGTTGACTCTTTTTTGCTTTGATAAATGCCGTCATCTTAACTGGCACCATGACAAGTATGGCCGAGATGTGGTAGAGAAGATAAAGAGAACATTACAAGCCATACTTCGGATGCGAAAATTCCATTACAGACCGCCACACGAGCGTTGTTATGGCGGAAGAACACTGTTGTTCTGGTTGTTGAGTTCATCCAGCGTAAACACTTTCGCTGCGATGCGGAAGAACAACCTAATCCCGCTAAGACAATATGGCGGGCGTGCTGCTGATGTAAAATGCTTGCTCGAGGCATTAGTATGCAGTGTCAGATTACCCTGTATAATTTTTCGCACCCCTTCCTTCTTCACGCACGAATCTCTGACATCTATTTTTTGCTGACGAGATTTTATGACCTTGTTATGGGGCAACCAATTTCTCTATGCCAAGATGTGATTATGCCAAAGTACCCTTGTCGTCCAATCTGCAGTGTTTGACTTAATGGCCAATCACTGTCAGTACATAGAGTCTCACGTCATTATAAAAAGAGCGTAACAAGATCGTATGCTATGCTGGAGAGGTTTGGTCTCTATGTAAGTAACCCTTGTCAATGTACAGTCGCCAGCAATAAAACTGGGAAACTTAGATCCTTAAGTACTTGATTCCCTGCAATGCGTTATCAGGATAACAACTCTGTGACCATGATAGGATTCAAGTACAATTCCCGGTTTTCAAGCCGAACTTTTCAAAAGTTCAAGGGCACAAGCATCTCTATTTCAACCTTACGTATAACCGCCTCTCACCGCACATAACCACTAAAAAAGCCATGCGCCTTCTCGGTCTTCTATACAGATTTAGCGAAATTCAAAACCCATCATCTCTTGCTTTATTCTTTCAATCTTTCATCTCGCCCATCCTTGAATACTGTTCCCCAATTTGGGCAATGGCCTCAAAAACCAATCTCACCTGAATAGATTCTGTCCTCAGTAACTTTCTTACAATTGTTCGCCATATAATACCTTCCTTTCAACATGTATCCAAATCAGACACCATGGCTGCTCTGAATATTCACACTCCATCCTTTCGTCGTGATCTAGCTGACATGAAATTTTTATACAAGATAATAAATGGCAAAATCAGAACAGATCTCCTAATCACTTAGGGTACCCCAAAAACTAACGCCCAACCTGCAACTCTTCCATAACACAACCACTAGGCTATCCCTTCTATAACGCTCCTTGTTTTACAGGCTCCCAGAAATCTACAACAAACTTCCCCTGAATGTAGATATTTTCCTTCCAGAACGTAATTTTTGTATATTACTATCCTACCTTATTATTGTTTTTTGTTTCTACTTTATGTTGTTTCAGTGTAAAATGGCCAAATAAGACTGTATCTGAAACTCTCAGTAAATAAATCAATAAATATAAAAGATGCCTGTGATTTAAATACATCCAAAAATTCTAATTCAATTCAATTGAACGGTGCGGATCTTACACTTGCAATTTCACATACTCAGACTAGAAATACATCTACAAATAAAAGTAACAAATGTTACGGGATATACTAATCTACGAAAACTTATTAATTGTACGTATAAGAGTTTCAAATTTACGTAATCAACTTCAAGATATCTTGCAATAATCTTCCATCTGACAGATAGATTGTTCTGCAAAGGACACTAACAAAGCAAAGGACACTAACAAAGCAAACGGATTGAGAGAATTATGTTTTATTTTCCACGGAGCTTTCTTTTCTTTTCCTTTCCTTCTTCGACAAAAAAATTAATATAAACTGTGATAAACTTGCCTCAGGGCATTATGCATAAATTCAATGGGATTTGGATTAATAAAAGTTGCTATTTTTCACGTCTACGGAGAAAAATTCAAGCAGAATTCACGCATAATTCCCGGAATTCAAGGAATTCCCGTTGAGTAGCCACCCTGTATAACTCTTACGGCCATCGCCGTACAGTTAGGCAACACACATAACACAGCGCTTTGCATGGAAGTAAGAATTTCAGGATATTTGTCTCATTTTTAATGCCGATGACTGTACATGTGACATTACGATACACATAGAATATAACTCAAGAAAAAACAAACTGAGACTCGTAATTAAGTGCACTCTATGCACAAATAGGCAAATAGGACTGGACATACAGTTTAATGTTGGATCCGAACCACCACCGGGCGTCTAACCCAGGAGCCCTTGTTTACGAGGCGACGATGACACCACTTTGTCGTTGGGAAGGACCAGCGTAATTTATTAGAAACAGACAGACTTAAGGTTTATATGTACTAGAAACTAAAATATACCTATATTGTGTGTGTGTGTAACCCCTCAAAATAAAAAAAAGTGCCCGCGCCACTAGTTTCAGAAATTGTAAACAGAGGGCAGTAGGGTTAGATTTCTGCCAGATAAAATAGTTCGTCCCTCTTCAACCCATGAACGGATGAAGGTTAAGTTGTGAATGACGCAAATATTCAATTTTACCTGTAGTATCTAAGTTCTCAAAATATTCTTGTCCGTTAACTTGCTCATTTACTATATTCCGGCATTTTTACTGTCGATCTATTGACTTTTCTAGATAAATACATAAAGACAAGTCAAATTCAAGGGAGTCAGTTTTCTGAACACATTACTCGTTCATTGTGTTTATCTACATTAGACATCGTTATCTGCCAGGCATCAAGTCGACGTATACGTGAGTGCAATAGTTGGAGGTCAGGTCTGCGCTGTAATGAGTAAACAGACTGGCGTGGTTACAAGTGTGGCCACTGAAGATGTTTCAGAAAGCGATATTCAAGTGCGACTAACTTGCACACCCACCATACAGCTCGGAACTTTCGCCTTGTCAAGGATGTCAGAAGTTGATGAGCCTGAAGAGGTCATACGAATCATAAATCTACAATCAGAGGCCTTCTATAACGGTTAAGATCGTTAGCCACTGTGAGACATATTTCTTGCTGTGTTATTTTTTAAAATGACATGACCAGTTTGGCCAACTTTCACTTAGCTCCACCTATTATTTGACCTCTCAGTAACATTTTCTGGATCTTGGAGCTCCAGAAAAACCACACAAGTAAATAAAGGAAAACGAGTAAAATAATTTCGAAAAATGGCACGATGCCAACAGTATCATCCAGTAAAATACGTTATTTTCTCCCCGCGGAGTGCAGATGACTGAGTCACTCTTATTTTCACACAGAAAAACGAGAAATAAAACATCCAGGACTGGTAGCTTGGTTGGAACTGACCTCGGTGGCCGAGTTACAGAAACCCGCTATGGGATCCCGCGAACAAATCTTGGTTGATGTTCTTCTTTTTTATCAAGATAGAAAAACGAAGAACGACAGTAAAAGAATATGAAGGGAATTCACGCTGCTCCCCCTCTCTTTCATTCCCTCCTTGTTGCTTTCCCTCTCCTTTCAACCCCTCCTCGTTGCTTTCCCTCTCCTTTCATCCCCTCCTCGATGCTTTCCCTCTCCTTTCATCCCCTCCTCGATGCTTTCCCTTTCCTTTCATCCCCTTTTCGTTGCTTTCCCTCTCCTTTCATCCCCTTTTCGTTGCTTTCCATCTCCTTTCATCCCCTCCTCGATGCTTTCCCTCTCCTTTCATCCCCCTCTTCGATGCTTTCCCTCTCCTTTCATCCCCTCCTCGACGCTTTCCCTCTCCTTTCATCCCATTCTTGTTGCTTTCCCTCTCCTTTCATCCCCTTCTCGTTGCTTTCCCTCTCCTTTCATCCCTTCCTCGATGCTTTCCCTCTCCTTTCATCCCTTCCTCGATGCTTTCCCTCTCCTTTCATCCCTTCCTCGTTGCTTTCCATCTCCTTTCATCCCCTTCTCGTTGCTTTCCCTCTCCTTTCATCCCCTTCTCGTTGCTTTCCCTCTCCTTTCACCCCTTCCTCGATGCTTTCCCTCTCCTTTCATCCCTTCCTCGTTGCTTTCCCTCTCCTTTCATCCCCTTCTCGTTGCTTTCCCTCTCCTTTCATCCCCTCCTCGATGCTTTCCCTCTCCTTTCATCCCCTCCTCGATGCTTTCCATCTCCTTTCATTCCCTCCTCGATGCTTTCCCTCTCCTTTCATCCCCTCCTCGATGCTATCCCTCTTCTTTCATCCCCTCCTCGATGCTTTCCCTCTACTTTCATCCCCTCCTCGATGCTTTCCCTCTCCTTTCATTCCCTCCTCGTTGCATTCCCCTCTCCTTTCATTCCCTTCTCGTTGCTTTCATTCTCCTTTCATCCCCTTCTCGTTGCTTTCCCTCTCCTTTCATCCCTTCCTCGATGCTTTCCCTCTCCTTTCATCCCTTCCTCGTTGCTTTCCCTCTCCTTTCATCCCCTTCTCGTTGCTTTCCCTCTCCTTTCATTCCCTTCTCGTTGCTTTCCCTTTCCTTTCATTCCCTTCTCGTTGCTTTCCCTCTCCTTTCATCCCCTCCTCGATGCTTTCCGTCTCCTTTCATCCCCTCCTCGATGCTTTCCCTCTCCTTTCATCCCCTCCTTGATGCTTTCCCTCTCCTTTCAACCCCTCCTCGATGCTTTCCGTCTCCTTTCATCCCCTCCTCGATGCTTTCCCTCTCCTTTCATTCCCTTCTCGTTGCTTTCCATCTCCTTTCATCCCCTCCTCGATGCTTTCCCTCTTCTTTCATTCCCTCCTCGATGCTTTCCCTCTCCTTTCATCCCCTCCTCGTTGCTTTCCCTCTCCTTTCATCCCTTTCTCGATGTTTTCCCTCTCCTTTCATCCCTTCCTCGTTGCTTTCCCTCTCCTTTCATCCCTTCCTCGTTGCTTTCCCTCTCCTTTCATTCCCTTCCCGTTGCTTTCCATCTCCTTTCATCCCCTCCTCGATGCTTTCCCTCTTCTTTCATCCCCTCCTCGATGCTTTCCCTCTACTTTAATCCCCTCTTCGATGCTTTCCCTCTCCTCTCATTCCCTCCTCGTTGCTTTCCCTCTCCTTTCATTCCCTCCTGGTTGCTTTCCCCTCTCCTTTCATTCCCTTCTCGTTGCTTTCCCTCTCCTTTCATTCCCTCCTCGTTGCTTTCCCCTCTCCTTTCATTCCCTCCTCGATGCTTTCCCTCTCCTTTCATCCCCTCCTCGTTGTTTTCCCTCTTCTTTCATTTACTCCTCGTTGCTTTCCCTCTCCTCTCATTCCCTCCTCGTTGCTTTCCCCTCTCCTTTCAATCCCTTCTCGTTGCTTTCATTCTCATTTTGTTCCCTTCTCGTTGCTTTCCCTCTCATTTCATTCCCTTCTCGTTGCTTTCCCTCTCATTGCATTCCCTTCTCGTTGCTTTCCCTCTCATTTCATTCCCTTCTCGTTGCTTTCCCTCTCATTTCATTCCCTTCTCGTTGCTTTTCCTCTCATTTCATTCCCTTCTCATTTCATTCCCTTCTCGTTGCTTTCCCTCTCCTTTCATTCCATTCTCACCGTTTTCCATTTTCTTTCAATCCCTTTTCTTCTCATTCGAACATTTTATTCTTTCAGATCTTTGTCCTTGTCGTTTATTTCCTTACTTTCCTCCTCCTCTTCTTCAGTTACCTTTTTCCCTCCCGTATAATCTCTTTCTTCAGCACTTGCAAAAGAGTTTGATCATTCTGTCTTTCCTCAATCTCTCTCGTGAAGGTGAAGACCTGACATAGCTCTCGAAATGAAAAGAAAAAAAGAAAAGCAATAGCCAAAAATTACCAATGGAGATTCCTATTACTTTTTTCTTTTCCAAAACTCATTACGTATCGGCTCTCGTTAAAGTTTAAACCCCAGATATTCATTCATGCACGAAGTTGGTGGTGGTTCTTTTAGGAGGATATCGGTGTTACTATGGTATCAGCCCAATGTCACCCGCTTCCTAATTCACCAATTTAAATGTATGAAAAACCGAAAAATGGAAGATCCCTTTTTTCCACCTTTTTTGTTCCAAAGGGGTGGGAAAAAAAAGGATTCCATACTCATTCAAATTTCACCCCTGCTAAAATTAGGCAGTGTTGGGCGGGGTTGTGGGTTAAGTGGGAAGCGTTGAAACATATCAGCATATTCACCGTCATATATTTCACAAAATCATCCTGAGAATAGAGCGTTTACGAGGTAAAATATGAACTGAGAAGAGGATAAAGTAAGAACATAAATTTTTGCATGTAGTGTTATAAGTATTGTAATCAGATAAAGAAATCTTTATAATGGGAGGTGATTTATTTAAAACGCGAGAAGGCAAGGAAAGGTTCGATCATCCAACAGTTCTGTTTTAAGTACACTTTATGCACAGATAGGCTAATCGGGACTGGACCTACAGTTTAAAGTGGGTTCTGATCTATTAATCTAATTAATATACCCAGAAGTCTGTGGAGCAACCTCACGCACAACGGTAGAGAAAGGGGGAAAGCTAGTGGGCGGAGCAAAACAGTGCACTCTGCTGAAAATAATTGGTAGCTGCAGCCGCGTTTTCTCCTCCACACAGTCACCTCCCCTTTGGCCCGTTCATTGGCCGAGTTCCTTCGAGTCACTACTTGCGCAGGAACTTGTTGTGGTTTGCTTGTTCCAGAGACACATGGGAGAGGACCAATTATGTACCTCTATCGGGTATCGTACTCGGATCCCCTTGATTACAAGGCGACTATATTACCAGCACGCTATCGGTAATGCCATCCTGCAAAAGCGATCAATGTGTTTCTCCAGAGCGAACATTGACCTACCCTATCAACACATTGGGAAATACAATTGGTGCGATCAATGCACAGGATGCGATTAATGCATATTCTGTTTTCCGCCAGTTTTGGCTAATCGCGACGATGGGGATTAGTGATGATGTAATGAAACTGACAAAGGAACATTTAAAAAGAACACCCACGCTGGAATATGAATCCTGAAACTTCGGTGACGAGATCGAAAATCGAACACTTAATGCACTCGGCTTACTGGAATTGTCATACCATATCAAACAGCATTTTAAATGTCAAACAATTCAATTATGCGGAGGTGCAACAAAGTGAAACTTGATTTAATGAATCTCGCAATGCATAATACTTGTCTTCATAGACAAAGTGACTTAGCAGCAACAGTATGATGGGATGCACAGGTATTACCCGACAAATTGTCCCCGATTATTTTAATTGACTTTTTCTCTAACCTCCTACGTGTTCTAAAGGAATGATTTTTCTGTATGCTGGGCCAGAAATGGCCAGCAGCTTGTTTGGCGTTTCGTTTCAACCTTGAAGCTCTCATCGAGTAAAAAAAATTTACAAACATTGGTGATGGACAATTTGCTTTGTAATACTTATGCATCCCACTGTACATCACGCCATGAGGCATATATAGGAGGATGTGTGGGTAGGGAACCATGCATTCTATCGATCTCCTTCATTTTGGAGGTGATGTGATCAGCACCACGTTCCGGCCGCCTTTACCTCCCCCCATACCCATTTCATGCTGTATGGGCCCCAGAGCCGCTTTATGCTGGGACAAGGCTGGAAAAATTCCAACCTTAGATCGCCACCCCGAGAATCTAACCTGGGTCTCCCGCGTGACAGTCAGACGCCCTACCGACTTTTTTTTTTCCAAAAAAGGAAAGCCCTTAAACGGAAGCTTAAATAAATTAAAGAAATAAATAAATTGATTAATGTCCAAAGGGATATTTTCACGTATAAGATCGTGAATCGTGATATTCTAACGATAGTTGTGTACTGCTTCAAAGACATTGACAAATATTAATGAAATAACTATTTATATTTGTGGTGATTCAGGACATACTAATTTTACCACTTTACCCACTCCAGTTCAATGCAAGGATACCTCCGCAAATACCGAATGAAAAGTTTACATCTGATTCGTACTGCCTTTGATTTCTTTGTTACAAACAAGTATTATTTGCCTACATGTAGGAGGAGAGTTGCATCTACATTTCACGTTGGTCAGATCCTCCTAGCTACTATCAAGAACGAAAGATGGTAGGGTAATGGTTACCGTTAAGGATTGTCAACCTGATGGTCGTAGGTTCAAACCCCTCCCGTGACAGAATATTTTCGTAAGTTTTAGAAATATCCCATTGTGTTCATTGTCCACGCAGTGGACTCAGGTGGGCAGGCCATGTGGCACGAATGGGAGAGGAAAGAGGAGTTTACAGGATTCTTGTTGGGAAACCTGATGGTAAGAGACCTGTAGGAAGGCCAAGACGAAGATGGAGGGACAACGTTGAGATGGACCTAAGGGAAATCGGTAGGGATGGAAAAGAGTATATAGAACTTGCTCAAGATAGGGAAAGATGGAAGGCCTGTGTTGCTGCAGCCATGAACCTTCGGGTTTAAGAAGGCTAGGGAGTTAGTTAGTTAGTTAGTCCACGCAGTGTGAATCGGAATGATTCTGTTTGGAATTAACGATGGGGGGGAGGAGGAATGTTAAATAACAAAGCCTTCATTTCAACGAACTGAGAAGTGAAGAAAAATTGGATAATTCTTATAAATATGAAAATTACATTCATGTTTTTAGTAGTATAATCGCAGGTAAAATCAAAGATCTTACGTGGAAGATTTTATTTTGTTCTGAACTCGGCCAAAAAAGCATTTCGCACCGAACTAATACATTCTCCAATACATTTTAAAACATTATTGAACATCGATAATTTGATCAATGCATCAATTCTTGACGCCGAGACGATATTTTCTGCAAATACCTCTTCTCCTTTCTCTTCTCTCCTTCTCCTCTCCTCTCCTTCTTCTCATCTGCTTATATGCCATATCGTCTTCCCTCCTATTCTCGCCTCTTGTATCAATCCCATTCTTCTCCACTCCTCTTATCTCCTCTCCTGTCTTAGATTCCCGACTCCACTGCACTCTTCTCCTCTTCTTTTTGACCTTCTCATTTTCTCTCATGTACTCTCCTCTCAACTCCCCTCTTCTCGTTTCCTTCTCTCCTCTCAAACCTACTCTTCTCCTCTCCTCTCATCTCGTTTCCACCCTCTCTTCACCACTTTGATCTATTTTCCTCATCTCCCTTCGCATCTTCTCGCCTTCACCTCATTACTTCTCCTATCCACATCTGTCCTATCTTTTCTTCTCTCCTTTACTATTCCTCTTCCCATTTCGCTCTCTCTTTTCTCCTCTCATTTGTTGTTCCATTTCGTTCCCTCTCTCCTCTATTCCTTTGTGTAGACTCATCAGCGATGAAATGCTAGAAAATCGATTTTCCTTCTTTCAGAAAGTATTTCGTATTTGCGATAAATGTAATACTGATATTTATTTAGAGTTTTATACAATAATACTTGGTTTTATTCCTTTCGCGTATTTCATAAATATCTATTGTGCATATGGCAACCCTGAAATTGAGCCTAACTCTACACGCAACTCACCAGCGCCTTGCGTAATTTGGGTTGCCTAGTTTCAGATGCCGTTGTCCTAAAACTTTTGAGAGACGCTGTACCACGAAATACGAATCATTGATAGTGTATCTAACAGGTCACTGAAAGAGATATGCACAGTTCATTCTAGCTTTACAATAAATATATGCCACTTTATTAGAACCGTATTACTGTATGTATACACACAGTCATATGATTAAAATCTATTAAATATGTTATAATTCTTAGGAAAACGTGGAAACAACATGTTCATAACGTAACTTATATTCCATTCTAGCCACCCACAGGATATATCATCATCATACTACGGGGATGCGAGTAGAAAATACTGAAATATCTCAAAATTTTGCATGGAATCGTCATATTGCTGGTTCGCAAATACTACTGCATTCCCTATCGCTTTAATTTCCTGAACCGCCTCTTGCTGCGGTTTGGCCCCCACCCCCTCTCCTTTGCAGCATGCATCCAGCCAGCCGACAAGCAGCCACCGGCAAACAATTCGCCCCCGCAGTTATCTCCAATGTAAGCGGCAAGCGTGGTATCACCTGTGTTCCCATGTCATGTCAGTTTGGCTTGTCTATCGGCCAGAGTCGTGAGTGAGAGAGGAATGGGTCCGTCGATGCAGCACGATTTCCAATGATTTACAAAAATCTCTCGAGCTGGTAAATTCTCCCTCGATGCAACAAACGTTTCCCTCCACGACGCAAGAATTTCCCTCAATGAAGCCAAAAAAATCCCTCCATGAAGCATACTTTTCCCTCCTCGAGGCAAAATTTTCCCTTTCACGAAACAAAATTCCCTCCATGTAGGAAAATTATTTTTGTGAAGGAAAACTTTCACAATTAGAAAAATTCTTCGGAAAATTTTCTCGGAGAATTATTTGAAATGAAAAAATATTACCTTATAATAAAACTAGTCAGAGATTACTAGATATCAAGTCAGATAATTAAGACCAATTAGGCTCATTCAGTCCCATATATCGTAGCAAGAATGTTTTTCCAAGGATCTATTACACACAGGGTAGCTGGAAAGTAACTTCCTGTGGAAAAATACTTATAACGTTTCTAAATAGCACCGCATTTGCATGAAAATTAAATAAAAATAGGGAAATATCATGAAAATAGTTATATTTCATGTATATGTAAGCAGTGACATCTCCCAATTACGTATGAAAGACAATGTCACACATATGCCCACCCCTACTGAGTCTGCATGCATTTATACGCTCCACTAAATTATCGATAACCCTCTCGCAGATGTCTGTCACGATGCCTCCAATCACCCGTATGATTTCCGCCTTCAGTTCCAAAAAGGGTTCGTGGTTTGTTGGCGTACACCTGTGATTTCACAAACCCCCACCAGAAGAAATCACAGGGTGTAAGATTACACTCCACCTGCCAAAACCCACACCACACAGTCGTTCTCAGTGGATGGATGGATTTCACGCTCCTGGATTTTTCGAGGATTTTCGGAAGGAAACCACAACGAACGAGTCAAAACAATTGATGCTACATTAATCGGCATGACAACAGATGCCAACGTTGGTAAGAACAGGTCTGCTAACCTCGAAGCAAAACAATAGCACTTGATTCAAATTCGGTATCCTATACGGAGCACCCTTTATATTGTGACACGTGAAGTGGTAGATTTTGATTGATAATCTCTGCTTTCTCCTCACGGTGACAAGAGCAGCCTATAATGACCTGATGTCTGACACTGCGTGATCATCTCTTGACCATTTTCCTCCAATATGGATGTTCAAGGAAAACTATTTCTGCGAGTAGGCCTATATACCACAGGTCCCGTAATCATCAGCTTGGAATGGCAATTCCTGATACGAAATTTACACTTTCTGATTTTCTCTCCCGGACGGGAATTGGATTTATTTACAATTCCTGGACCGTTAACAACCCCAGAGTTGTTAACGGTCCAGGGACCCATAATTCGAATGTGTTCTATTGGGTTCCGTAACAGGTCGGGAACCTTTTTCTCGCACAATTTAAATTCGGTACAAGTTGCGTATTGTTTCATTTCAATACGAAATGTGGACCGCATTTAATCTGATCTGAAAAAAAGGTCCTGGACCGTATTTAAATTGACCCGGTTAAAAGTTCCTGGACCGAATTGAAATGCTTTACAGATAAAACGGTTCTTTACGGTCCAGAACCCGTTTACGCTTGCCGATATTCTCTCCTGGATCGGAAATGAAATCATTTAAAATTCCTTGACCTTTAACAAGCCTGCTATCCAGCCACCCTGTAGATATAATAATGATGCTATTGGTGCTATTTCCGCATGTTTAACTGTATAGTTGATATGTGCATTAACTAACTAATTGGTTATTTACGTGGATGTATTAGTGAGGTTATATTCTCTTGCCGAGAGCCACAGACGAAATCGATATGTACAACAACGTCGTTTAATACTCATCAGTAAAGCACATTTCATCATATATGCAAATATTTGGTTCTTTAATACACAAAAGCTTCATTAGTGGAGGAAATTAGGAATATGATTTGAGTGATTGGGTAAAACCAAGCATTTGTCATTGACAATTTATTCTAGTCAAAGAGTATTGGTAGAATGGTAGGATACGGGGAACATAATCATTCTTGTATACTCTGTCCCGGGAATCTGTGGAGCAAGGTCGCGCACAACGGTAGAGAAGAGGAGAAAGAAAATAGTCGGAGCGATGGTAGCTGCAGTCGCTTTTCATTGGTGGAGCAGTCTCGAGTGACCACTTGCGCAGAGACTTGTTTTAGTTCTCTCACTCCATAGATTTCGGGGACAGAGTATAGTTGAAACTATCAAGCATCCAGATGTGTCGATTCTCAAGTAGAAAGTCATTTCTGGAATTCTTACGTCATCACTTTCTAGGTACTTTTAAATAAAACAATAAAGAAATAAGCAACCGGGGCTTCTTGTAACTGGCCACCTCAGCATCGACCTGAGAATGACAAGTTACGCCAGCAGGTCAGAATCGGATGCAGCCTGCCACGAAGGAGAAACATCAGTGTTCTCAAAGTCTCAAGACTGCCATTCTAGCAGAAAATCACTTCCGAATCCTTCCATTGGAAGCGTTGAAAAGATCGAGGACGGGTCTCCCGCAGGATGATAAGAAGACATCCAAGCTCTCTTCTGTAGCCTCCCTGATAAAAATTGGATTCTCTCCCTCTCTCTCTGCCCACGCTTCTCTATATATTTTTTTCCTCTCCTCTTTTTCTGGATTCCATCTCGAGATTCCAGCCGCCGCGACCAGCACCGCAAGATATGTCACGAGTCATTGATGAGGACGTGCGGTGTCCTGCAGCAGTCCCAGGTTCCCATAAGTCCCATCCTGGGTGGATTACTCTCCAGATGGCTGGCCCATAGTGTCCTTCGTCACTCAGCGGTATTGCTGATTCAGAGAAGATGCAAATTGCTTTGCCAAGAGAGCCCACTTGGGTGTCGTGTTGCGGTCGTCTCCTGGGTTTCCTTTGCCAGAGGCCATGTCAAGAAACAACTGACCAGAAATATTATAGCCCCAGTATACATGAACCTTGAGACAAAATCGACCTGAAGTAATTCTCCCTTCTGCCACAACGCTTATCCTGTTCATAAACCTGACGGTTTTTAATTACAAATAAAGACAAAACCCTCTCATGCAAAGAAGTCAATTTAATACATGATGTACTACATTGCAGATCATTTTAGGAAAATAGCATGAGAGGCAGTTTCATGCAGTTTTTTGACAAAGACAGTTCATTTTGTTGGAACGGCTCCTTAAAGCAGGGATCGAACTTATGTCGCCCCAGTCGAATTTGTTCATGTTACCATTTGAAAATAGAAAGTGCAACATCTGCGTGTGCATACGTTATCTATGACTCACACAGATTGAGAATGTTCGAGAACTAATTTAAATTTCTTTAAGACAACAAAATTAATCATTGTATGAACTGTTTTGGCTTTGAAAAAATATATTAGAAAGGTATGTTATTTACAACTTTAACTATTTTATGTAAATATTGTAAACATCTATTTTACATGTCGTAATTATGTAAATCTATAGAAACCTGTAAATATCCACCAAGTGTCCTTGGCTTTTTGTAAATAACCAGTAGCATAAAAGGAAGCCGATTTTCTGTATATTGGGGCTGTCTTACACGATTGCCGGTATCATAAGTTTACCTTGTAGGGAGAACTGCCCGCTCTTCGGAGGCTGCAATTTGCTTGGGTAAGTTTCTCAAACCTCCTGCTTCGGCTCTAGTTGCTTGCGATACCGAAACGCAATCGTGGCTAATCCTAGAAAGGTTACTCGTTTCGGATTTGTCATAAAAATCTGCATTAGTTAACCTAAATCCAGGATTGTCAAGGATTAAGTATTAATGTATATTGTGCGTTAATGTTAATAAACTCGACTTTTGTTGGAAGAAAGTCCCATGCCTTTTCATTGCTAAAAACTAAGGAAAGGTATTAAAATCTTACACCAGTGACCAGCTTCGGGTCTGTAAGGTAGTTACCTTAACAGCTATCTGAGAAGTTCGATCCTGGGTAACATAGTACTTAACCTAGACACTAGAAGACCGAGAAGGTGCGTGTCAAACTAGATCGATGTTCTCGGGATTTCGAACCTTACGATGTCCACCAGGCGTTCTCTCATTGCTGATACAGTCTCACTGAAGTTCCTTAGCCACAGTAAAATGGTGTCCCGACTAGGGGCATGCAGATTATAGCGAATGTCGTTACGTCGAGCAACTTCCATTCAGTGTTGATTCAAAAACTCAGGTTCAGATGCCGCGCCTCACAGGTGTGTCATTCAAAAACAGAACTGTTCTTGTCAAGAAATTGCATGAAACTGCCTTTCATGTTATTTTCCTAAAATGCTTTGAGATGTAGTACAATATGTAGTATCCTGTACTAGATCTTTACACAGTGGTGCCAATATATTGTTCTCTTTCTACTGCAGCATTGATAAAATACTATCTACAAACAAGGAAACGTATATACCTAGGAAAATAGGTGCTCTTTAGCCGAATTATACATTTTTGTGTGGTGACATATATATTATGCGTCGTATATTCTCTTAGACATTACAAAGCGTCTTTGAAATATATATGTGCTAACTAGACGAGTAGTATATTTTCTATCTGTTAAATAGAATAGTTGCAGGTAATGTTTCTTGTTCGCGAAAACTAGCTCGGTTCAGGTAACCAAATGATCTGAGCCGCTAACGAGACTGTACAAATTCGCATCAAGCATGACGGCCGAACTACATCGGACTCATGACTCATCTTGTGCTTAAGCTCTACAATAGCTAAGAAAGATTGACTCGTACATAAATACGAGCAGGTATCAAAAAGTTTTGCCTGTTGAGGTATACGAGATTGAAACAATGAACATACATATAGTTGCCTGTAGCATCCTCTACTCAGAGTTACCCTTCCAGACAGTTGCCATCACGTTCGATGCATTTGTGCCAGCGTTTTATCCAGCCCTCAAAACCAGTTTGGAAAAATTCCACAGAACACTTCCTGCACCACCGTTTAGAGCTGTTCTAACCTCCTGTAGGCCATCGAATCTCATGCCAAGAAGCACAGACTTAAGTAGTTAAGTTCAAAGTGGGAGAAACCGAAAGTGTGGACTTGACAAGGAGTGGCAGGCCATCAACGTCGTTGACCGACGACAACACCCACAGGGATGATGAGCTCATTCGAGAGGATAGACGCATCACCAACCAGGAAGTTTCTGATGCAGTGCACATGTCCTATGTGTCAGCACATGCAATGATTGAGAGTTTGGGATACCATAAAGTCTGAACTAAGTCTGTGCAGAAGATTAGAACAGCTCTGAACAGTGAGGCAGGGAGTGTTCTGTGGATTTTTTCCAAACTGGTTCTGAGGGCTGGATAAAACGCTGGCACGTGATGGCAACAGTGTGGAAGGGTAACTCTGAGTAGAGGATGCTACAGGCAAACTATATGTATGTTCATTGTTTCAATCTTTCTATTATTAAACAAATTATACCTCAACAGGCAAAACTTTTTGATACCCATCGTAATTACTCAATACTTTTTGTTTCATTCTTCCACGTGTGTTGAACGGTCCAAATCAAGCAATCGATGACAAAACCAATAATTAGTATTCTTAATCGTCATAGTGCAACTTAGACACAGGTTAACCAAGATCTGACGTCGACCCTTCTAACACTTCCCGATGTATAGAGCGGTAGAATTTCATTGTTGTTCCCGTCATTATTGGAAGTGCGAAGATGATGAATTCGAGGATGAAATGCTTCATGTTATCCCCATAAGTGATGACATTTTCCAGGTAGGCATTAACTACCGTGTACCTTGCATCCTCACGGGGATATAGCTGTATAATGAGATTACGTACAACAATATGAACTTTACACGGAGCAGAAACTTGAACGTAGAAGCTTCTCAACCTAGCAGCATCTCCGTCTCCATGGTTCCTCATCTGACGTTGATGTATGATTCAATTTATCCTTAAGTAGATGGGGATTACCGGAACCACGTAACTCTAAGCAACTATTGGAGTGAAAGCCGAGTAACCTACTTCCACGAGGCCCGTGCCTGTCTATCCATTATTCAATACTTAACATGGTAAATACAGCCAAAATATTGTTTCTGTGTTGTGCGATTAACGTACATACAGCCAAAATGGAACATACATGGAACCACCTTTGCTCCCTCATACTTTTTCGTGTCTCCTACACTTGAGCATTTACAATAGAATATCATTTTAATGTGACAATAATCATAGACATATGTATGTAAAATCTCCATCCTGGCAGTTTCAGCCCACAATCATATATTTCATTTTCATATATTACTGTATTGGTGGCCGCGGTGGCTCAGTCGGTAACGCGTCTGACTAACATACTAAAGGTCCCGGATTCGATCCCCGGCCGGTTCAAATCCTGGAACTTTTCTAACGATGGAAGCGGCCCCGGCGCCCACCCAGCGTCGAATAACATGGGTACGTGGGGTAAAGGCGGTCAGGGGTGTGATGCTTATCACATCACCCCCACTCACGACCGGATCAAGAAAGTGTGGGGCGTTACCCCCACACCCCCTATACGCCTTCATGGTGTAGTGCTATGCACAGGGCAGCACTTTACTTTACATTACTTACAGCCAAAATACTGTTAGTGTGTTGCGGGATTAACGTAAATACAGCCAAAATATTGTCAAGTGTGGCACTGGGATCAAAGTAAATGCAGCAAATCAGTGTGTTGTGGGATCAAAGTAAATACAGAAAATAATATTTGTAGTGAGTTGTGTGATTAATGTAAATACAGCCAAAATACTGTTAGTGTGGTGTGGATCAAAATAAATACAGCCGATAAGTGTCTTGTGGGACCAAATTTATTAAAACCAAAATAGTTTTAGTGTGTTGTGTGATCAAAGCAAATACAGCCAAAATTTTGTTAGTGTGTAGACCAAAACCCTACTTCATTATCTGCTACGTTTCTTGTTAGCACGTGTTATCTTAAACGTAGTGATGATTAATGATGATGAACGAAGGGCAACATGCCTCAACTGCGATTCTAAGCCAGGACACCTCTTGGTTTCAAAAAGATCGAACACTAATTGCTAGATGACGTCATAAATCACTTTGACGTTTGTCCGCCACGACTCAGCTGCAGATAACATTAATGATCTTCCCTTTTGAGCGGTTTGACTCACTGTAGGAAACCAAACAATGGCCGAACTTGCAATCGGATAGAAATCATATGGTTATTGCTGGTATGGCTACAGACTGTCTAGTTATCAGATCTGCTGCTCGTTAGGTAGTTTAGATTGAACGAAAATGTCTCTTTAATTTACACCATAGATAGTATTTATAGCTGTCGTCATGTGATAGAAAATATTAACCAATCAAGTTATCGATACAAGAGGCATCTTTGACTTTTTCAGGTTGTGGTATAGTACTGGTCTTCGGAATCCGGATTTAGATGGGGTTTAGGGAAGGTACAGTCTTGGGGCTGAATCTACACTGAGGGAAAATTCCTTTGAAAAGCGCCACAAAATGAAGGAAATAAGACATTTGAAATGTAGTAAATATAACCAACTCTCTGACATAATTTCGCCTAAAAGTTTGATTGATTTTGTCATTGAGCGTTACTTTTCTGTCACTCTTGGCTAATCGCAGCGATGAGGACGAGTGATGATATGATGAAATTGATGAAGGGGCTCACAAAGCATGCCCAGGCCGGGATTCGAACTTTGATGAAAATATAAATTATTTTTTCCATATTGCAGGTAGTAATTTATTTTTTAAAGGGTTTACTGCACACCCCAGGACCTGAAATGTAGATTACTCTAATCAATATGACGGTAGATTTCAATAACAACATAATGTTACTTATCACAAGTATTCGCACACATCTTAATACTTTTCGATTCTCAAATGTTTTCGACATGCTCGTTCAAAAATTTACATTGTCATCAGTAGGGAGCGGAAGTTGATGAAATGTCATCTTTTTTCTGACATCTCGGACACGATTCCCATTAAATATTTACAATATTACACTTCGTCTAGAACCCAAAGATGGTAATTTTAAAGTGCATTTTTTTTTGCATTTTTTGCCAAATTTTCAGGTTTTAGGTCATTTTCCCCGATGTTCGGCATTTTCCCGTCATTTTTCGCAATATTCGGTGTATTGTTTCGTCATATTTTATCACTTCTTTCAGTTTGGTAATATTCTTGAGTCTTTTCACCAAGGTGAACATAGACCTATATAGATCTCGCAAGATTGCAATTTACAAGCACAGATGCGGGAAATTAATGCATTTTACACCAATTCATTCAGTGTATACGACTTTTTCATTAAATTGTTTAAAAATTATTCGGTTGTTTCCATTGGAAATCCTCGTTGCATATTTTGATTGAATGTGCATGTGGTATCATTTGGTGCCCTTTTTTTAAAAAAAAAAAAAAAAAAAACAACAACATTGCATTTTGTTTCATTTCCTTTTCATTTCAATTTTTAACCTGAAACTAACAAATTTAATGGTCATTGTTTGCATTTGTTACGTCATTTTCCCCATTTTTTAGGACATTCTATAGGTCATAGACCTACATTTTTTAGGTCATCAACTTCCGCTTCTTAGTCATCAGTTGCATCTTGATCAACATCGTTGCAATCTGTACCCGGAATCTGTTGAGCCAGCGAAAGAAAATAAGTTCCTGCGCAAGTAGTGACTTGAGAGGGGGAACTCGCTCTCTCCCCATTCTTCCATTATGCGCGGCCATGCTCCACAGATTTCCGATACAGAGTGTAGTATTCCCATAAATTTCGAATCTCCAACGTTTCTCACAACCGCGTTCATAGATTCACATTAGAAACTCATGAATTACAACTCAATTCAGCATAGAGCTGGCTTGGAACAGAGGGTGCTGTGGCTAGCTCGTGAGTTCACTACACAAGCTTCACCATCGAGATGGCCAGGAAACGTTCAGTAAACGCTTGAAATTGGAATGAAAACTTAGGACTCGCAGACCTGACGCGTCCGAAAATACATTTTTTATAATATTCAGAAAAGGTGTTGTGATGTAACGCAATGCTTGGATGGCCTGAACAAGCGTAACGCACCTTTTACTTCTAAGGAGATTTGTTGGGGTTATAAACAGGGCCAGTTCGTCCCACAGATCGATGTAGCAGGGACCAGCGTGGGCGGAGGGAAAAGACAACCGTGTACTCTAGCGGGAAGCGTCCTCGTTTCTCCTTGCAGAATCTAATATCATCTTATTTCCCTCTCGCTTCCCTGATCCTTTTATCGTATTCCTGCGAGCATGTTCAGACGCGAGAGCCGCCGGTTAATATATCTTATCATCTCGCATCTTGATGAAGTTTCCCCTAGGATGCCAGACAAAAGAGGCTTCCCCATTACACAGTTCTTTACTTCCTCCTCCACCCTTCCCCGTTCTCCGTGAAGCAGGGACTTACAAATCCATCTGATTCCAGAGACTGGATGCTGCGGCACAATCTTGGAGAGTTGGAGAATCTCTCTCAGGATGCGTCTTATCTGACGGAGTGGTTGGAGATTAAATATCATAGATTAGCGGAAGTGGTGGGCTTTGCTGGAACAACCGACACTTTCGTTCTCAACCTCAGGCCCGCGGATTGAAATTATGAAGCCCGTCTGAATATGTATGAAGCACCTTATTCGGAAATTTACTTAAGGGAAAGAGATGAAAATTATGATAAAGTTGGGCGCTGGACACTTCCGTTGTACGTGAACGAGTTCTAACTTTGGGGCATGGTGGACATGGTGTGCTCATCACTGCGCTCCTGTTGCTTTATGAGCCGAACCCGTGGCTAAGTGGTTAGTACATCGCTACGACGCCAGGGGTCCCGGGTTCGAATTCCGGCCTGAGCATGGTCGTTTGTGAGTGTCCATTCATCAATTATCACTCATCCCCATCTTCGCAAAATAACCAAAAGTGGCACAAAAACCGAAGTAAAATCAATCAATCAATCATTGTTGCTTTATAAAGAATAGAAGCAGGGGTGTAGGTGGAGACACACGGGATTCATACACTGCAGACACAAATAATACAAGATCTTAAACATTGTTCCGGAAGTCTCTGGAGCAAGCGAACAAATCCAAATCTCTGCGCAAGTAGTGGCCCGAGAGGGCTCGACCAATGAACGCGTGAGAGGTAAGTGAGTGCATGAAGAGCAAAATGACGCTGCAGCTTTGTCCTCTTCTCTACCGTTATGCGCGGCTTTGGCAGCTAACGCAAGACGTTTCTACACGATCTCCCAACTCAAAAGAATCAAATCCGACGAAATTCTATTGTACTATATAGTGGTACTAATTATACCGCTTGGTCTGTCTTCTCGGAAAACTTAATAAGGAAAAACACTGTTTAAAATGAGTGAAAAACCACGCAAGGAGGCACAGGGTTTTACTTCTTCCGGAATTGTACATATTTTTTAAAAAGGGTTGAAAACTACCTTGAATTATTTTTTTCGAACAATTCTAAATTATTTTGTGTTATATATATTATAACTATATATGTATGTAACGGTTAAACTTTGTACTCCCAGCCAAATCAAAAACCAATCTCCGCCACTGTTCTGTACGCTGTTAACCTCTTTCAGTCCAGCCTGAGGGAATCAGCCAAGTCATTTTAAATTCAAGAGAATCTTCTTCGTTTGCATTAACCCATCCCACTTCTCCAACCTGCCCGACGTTATGGGGATTAGAAGAACAGAAAAGTTCAGAAATTAATGAACGGGTACAACTAACATCTTATCTTTACAAATTCGCCAGTTCAGCATCGTCCGACAAAGGAAGGAGGAGGAGAGGCGTGTAATCTTTCCACGTCATAAATCTTTAGGACGTGAAGTCTGCTAATCTTCCTTAATTAACGCCTTTTTACGGTCAACAAAAATTCCCTCCCAGAAGATGAAAAGCACAAGGAGTGATTCTTCAAACACACTAAAAGTTCCAAAAATTGCTTTTTAAGGACTGGGAACAATGGAGGTATTGAGATCCAATCTCTTACCAAAAGTCTTCTTTGCTTTAAGCGAGATTAAACTCCCATAGAAATTCAATTAAAGCTATATAGTGGAAGGGTATTGATTTAAAGACGTGATACTGACCTACGTAGTTGCCACGTGTTAGAAATTGAAGCAGTTTTGCGAAATGGCAAATTTATAGGTGGAATACGTATATAGTGCGCTTTGATGATTCTCAGTACGTTTATAAAAAAAACTGTAGGGTTCAGAGTTACTATGTGAGAAGTTGTAGCCTGCTTTCATGCTGTCGCCGTAGATCTATAAAAACCGTAGGGTTGGAGTAACTATGTGAGAATGTGTAGCCTACTTTCATGCTGTCGCCGTAGATCTATAAAAACCGTAGGGTTGGAGTAACTATGTGAAAATTTGTAGCCTACTTTCATGCTGTCGCCGTAGATCTATAATAACCGTAGGGTTGGAGTAACTATGTGAGAATTTGTAGCCTACTTTCATGCTGTCGCCGTAGATCTATAAAAACCGTAGGGTTGGAGTAACTATGTGAGAATTTGTAGCTTACTTTCATGCTATCGGCATAGATCTATAAAAACCGTACGGTTGGAGTAACTATGTGAGAATTTGTAGCCTACTTTCATGCTGTCGCCATAGATCTATAAAAACCGTAGTGTTGGAGTAACTATGTGAGAATTTGTAGCCTACTTTCATGCTGTCGCCATAGATCTATAAAAACCGTAGGATTGGAGTAACTATGTGAGAATTTGTAGCCTACTTTCATGCTATCGCCATAGATCTTTAAAAACCGTAGGATTGGAGTAACTATGTGAGAATTTGTAGCCTACTTTCATGCTATCGCCATAGATCTATAAAAACCGTAGGATTGGAGTAACTATGTGAGAATTTGTAGCCTACTTTCATGCTGTCGCCATAGATCTATAAAAACCGTAGTGTTGGAGTAACTATGTGAGAATTTGTAGCCTACTTTCATGCTGTCGCCATAGATCTATAAAAACCGTAGGATTGGAGTAACTATGTGAGAATTTGTAGCCTACTTTCATGCTGTCGCCATAGATCTATAAAAACCGTAGGATTGGAGTAACTATGTGAGAATTTGTAGCCTACTTTCATGCTGTCGCCATAGATCTATAAAAACCGTAGTGTTGGAGTAACTATGTGAGAATTTGTAGCCTACTTTCATGCTGTCGCCGTAGATTTCTGAAGAGTGCAGGTTTTGGTGTAACTATGTCGTCGTAGATTTGTGAAACATGTAGGTACTCAGTAAACTATACGAGAATATGTAGGTTGTTGTGACGCTTTCTCGGTAGATTTTTAAACTTTTGAAGTTCCTAATAACTATGTCAGAAGATGGTGTCTTTTTGTTCAACTGATTTGTGCCAAGTTTTATCATTATTGGAATTGCTGTGAAAAGAATATTAACGATCGTAGAATCCAGTGATCGAATGACATTAAATGGACGTCATTTACACAGATTGTCCCCGCCAATGAGATATCTTTAATCAACGGAAGTGTACAAACGAGCGCACGACTACTCAACTTTCGAAAACAAGTTGTATGTTCCAAACGCTGCTCATAAAGCAATCAAAGCGGTTAAATAGCGTCGTATCGTCTCTGACGTCACGCTTCTGAATAACATTACTCTGCAATGCAACGCGAGCGCGCACTTGCACTTGACAAAGATGAGGTAGAATGTATCGAGTGAAGCGGTACGTTGGTCTCGCTGTTCTCCTTTTGTTAATCAGCGTGTTCCAATCAAAGGAGTTATTGGGCTCCTTTATCAAGCCCATCTCCCTCCAAGCGGTGGGAAATTTGATTGAGGTTCTCTGCACTTGAAATAGTATTAATGGTCGAAATTCAACCCCCACAGGAAATCTGCTCGCTCGTTCTATTCCGAGTTCCAGGGTCGAAAGCATTAATCTCACGGTGTTCTGGCTTGCTTCATTAAAGACTTAAACGCCAGGTCACCTAATCTGATAGCCATGCGGAGACCAAACATCCTAACGCTTCAGGGAGACGTCCATTTATAGAAACAGAAATTACTTGCTTTGCATAATAGAACCAAGGGACCGTCTGATCTATTTTGCAGAATGGCGGGAATCCTTTTTTGGTAATAATGTTGAAGTGTGCTTGTAATGGGGTTGTTTATTGTCATTTGGCTTTACGTGAACGTCAACAATATCTGGAAGAATGTCATCATGGTACTGCTAACAACAACCAAGCACATTGACAATAGCAGTACTGATAAGTACTGTGTAAGGAATCAAGTTTAGTTATAATCAATTTTCAATGATTTGATTTCTGTTACTTCACTTTTCTTTCACTTTTGGCTAATCGTGAAGATGAGACTGAATTATTATATTTCTTTTGTTTTTTTGTTTTGAGTCCACTTTATGCACAGACAGCACAATCGAAATTAAAACTAAAGTTTAAAGTGAAATCCCAAACCATCTCCACCGGATATTAAACCCACGATATCTTGGTTACAAGGCGACCATTACGCCATCGGGGAGGCGATAAAATGTGATATTGATGAAAGGACTAACACACATGGACGGGAACTAACACGATCTCCACAGAGGATTATGCTGGCTGAGGATTCAGACGCCAGAGCCTCGTTAGTCTGCGAAAATGCAGTCCAGTGCGGAAGAGGGAACATTAGGCTGCCTACATCCGTAATTAATTTTATAAAGAAACTAAATATGCTGACCGAAGCAGTAATTTATTTTATTAAAAACATAAACTTAACGTAACGTTTCAACCTTCTAGGAAGGTCTTCTTCAGACTCTGTATCAAGTACAAATGTAACTAGATACAAAAACAGGGCATTATATATACACAAACATTACTTCCTCCAGACTATTAGAAAGTTGTTCTGGAACTTTCTAGCAGGTGGCTTTCCCTTGTCAACTGTACTTTCACCTAAAAGGCTAAACATATTTACTTCCATATAGAATGTGGTTGGACTTTTTATCTCACGCTCTTTTTCCTTCATTCTTCTTCCTTCTCCTCTCCTCTTTCTCTCTTGTCCTTTCTACTCTTTCTAAAGCCTTCTTCCATTCTTTGTTTAACTTCAGTCACCCATTCCAGTTCATTGTGTCTTCTTCACCTGTATTTTTGGCAGATAAAGGAGGAGCAATTGTGGTGATAGAAAGAGAATGGTACGAGAGGAAGTTTGAAGACCTAAAAGAAAACGGATATGAGGAGATTTCTGGAACAGAAGAAGAACAAAGTATAAAAGAAAGGGTCATACAAGACTCTAGGAGGAGAGGATTCAAGAAATGCATAAAGGAGACAGGAAGACTACCAAGTTTGAAAGGCTTTCCAAAGATACACAAAGATGAGATAAAGTTGAGACCACTAATGAACTTCAGAAACAATGTTTTGGAACCCTTGGAAAATAAATTAAAGAAAGTTATTGAAGTGTTAATAACACAGCAAAAACGCAGAGTAGTTAAGAACAGTGAACAAGTAGTGGACCTCATAAAAGGACTTAAGTTAAATGAGATGAAGACGACAATATTTAGCTTAGACGTGAAAATTATGTTTCCGAGCATCAAGAGGGGACACGTTTTGGACATTATTAAGAAGAGAATCGGACAAGAAATTATAGGAGAATGGGATAGTGAAAGGGTAGTGAAGGCGCTGGAAACTATTTGGAAAAACGGTTACAGTATAATGGGAGATAAAATAATGTTAATGAGTGAAGGACTGAATATAGGTTCTAGCCTAAGCCCAGCATTGGCTGAATTGGTTATGAATGAATGGGAAAAGAAAGTGATAGAAAAAGGAGGTGACAAAATAATTCTGTTTTGCAGATATGTGGACGATTGTTTTGGCATATGGAAGGGAACGAAGAGGCAGCTCGACATTTTTGCCAAAGAAATACAAGATGAAGAAAGAAGGATATTATTGGAACTTGAAATAGAAGAAGAAGACAAGTTAAGCTACCTAGATATATTGATGAAAAGGAAGAGAGGACAAGAAATTGAAACCGCTTGGCATCAGAAGAAGTGTGCAGCAGGGGTATTCTGCCACAAAAGAAGTGATGTAAGTGAGGTGACAAAAATAAATTTTATAAAGAATATGGAGAACAGAATAAAGAAAATATGCACGAAAGAATGTGGAAAAGAAGGCAAAATAAATAGCCTATGGAAACAGCTGGAAAAGAATGACTATGTGAAGCAGGTTAGACTTGACATAAACAGAAGAAGGAAGAAAAGGGGCAGGGGAGAATTGGAAGAGAAAGAAAAAGAGGAAGAGAAAGAAAAAGAGAGAAGGTTTGGAATAAGGAGTATGGGGAAGACCACAGAAAAGATATGCAAAGTGCTTAAGAAAGCGGGCATTTAAACTTACAGGAAGGGAGGGAGAAGCATCTTAGGAATAGCGAAGAATGCAAATAAGAAAAAGGAAAACAGAGAAGAGGAAGGGATTATCTACGAAGTGAAATGTAAAGAATGTCAGAGTGTGTACATAGGAGAAACGAAAAAGAGGCTGAAAGACAGGTTGAAACAACATAGGGATGATGTACGACTTAAGAGAGAGAGAGAAATGCGATATTTAAACACACGAGAGAAACAGGACATGACATAGAGTGGGATGAGGCTAAGCAGATAGGAAGGGAGAAGAGAATGCTAGTGAGAAAATGGAAGGAGGCCAAGGAAATAGAGAAAAAAGGTGAAGAAGACACAATGAATTCGAATGGGGGACTGAAGTTAAGCAAAGAATGGAAAAGGTTTTAGAAAGAGTGGAAAGGACAAGAGAGAAAGAGGAGAGGAGAAGGGAGAAAAATGAAGGAAAAAGAGCGTGAGATAAAAAGTCCAACCACATTATATATGGAAGTAAATACGTTTAGCCTTTTAGGTGAAAGTACAGTTGACAAGGAAAAGCCACCTGCTAGAAAGTTCCAGAACAACTTTCTAATAGTCTGGAGGGAGTAATCCCCTGTTTTTGTATCTTGTTACTTTTGTACTTGATACAGAGTCTGAAGAAGACCTTGCTAGAAGGTTGAAACGTTACGTTTAGTTTATGTTTTTAATAAAATAAATTACTGCCTCGGTCAGCATATTTAGTTTTTCATATCATGGAAACAAGGCTTAATGGTGTTATAATTTTATTAAGCTCCTTACACAATAATAATCAATATCAACGCCCACGTAATAATCATTAGTGAAAAGAAAAGTTTCTGAGCAAGTTCAAATTCACGATAATTCGGTGTTAAATCAGTTTAAAAGAAGAATTTAGGTGTGTTCGAAATGGATATTAATTTTTCGTTTTTGTATTTTACGTCAAATTTCTGCCAATTTTGGCTAATCGTGACGATGAAGAGACTGACGAGTATATAAAATTGATCAAGGGATACTCACAAACAGCATCCATTCCCAACGTAGACTCGAACCCGGAAATTCGGTGGCAAGAATGCGCTCGGCTACTTTTACTTGTCAATTGTATTATGTTGTGCTTTTCATAAAGTATAATTTTACCTTACTTTCCGATTAACCCCCGTAAAGCATAAATAAATATTATATGTACTCTTTCTGCGGCCTGAGGCGAGGAACAATGAAGCGTATTTCTGTATTCTGCCATCTCGCCTTTCACATTATTAAAGTAAAGCATCTCTATGGTAACGGTCGTTTAAAAACAAGGAGAGAAACACAATCTAAATCAAATTTAACAGGTGCATACGACTCATGTTTTCTTCACCCTTTTGCCTTTTGCGCAGTGTCGCAAATATAAGAGTTATCTCCGTAGAAGTTGGTGGAGAGCTTTCAAAGAACTTTCAACGAACAGGAAAAAGAAGTTTGAATGACTTGAGGAGGTCAGAAGATGAGAGGGAAAAGGTGTAGCGGAGGGCTGCGATGAGGAAATTGGATGGGGGAAGCTTGATGATTGCCAGTGTGTGGGGGCGTTTTTGCATCTAACGAGATCCTCCCACTTTTTTGCGCCCCTTCCACTTTCCAGAAGGAAGGAGGAGGTAATAAAATTTAAAGGTGTAACCTTTGAAGCGAGAAATATATCCTGACTAAGTAAAAAAAGGACTCCAACATTACATTTAACGAAGGGCAAAACTTGTACAAGAACCATGATTCTTCCAGTCGACCAGGTGTACGACTACCGCACGGGAGGCTTGGGTTCGATTCCTTGGGTGGGTGATTTCAGGCAGGAATTTTCCCAGCGGTGTCCCTCTATAGAGGCTCTGGGGTCCACGCAGTCACTGATGGTCACCTGGAGGCAGCCATGGAGAAAAAAGGAGGCCGGGCCGTGGTGCTGATCACATCACTCCAGAAACGTTCGAGATTGTGAATGTGTGTGGCCCTACCTCCATATCCCGTCACGACATTGTTACGTTCCTGGTAACTCTTCTAACCCTTTACTCCAAGAGTCGAGAACATCAAGACTCTAATGGTCTTCAATGAAACCCATCTCAAGTTAGTTCTTTTTTGGAAGAATCCAACCAAAGTTGTAAAATTTGTAGAAAAACGTTCATTATTCCACTGAGACAATTACAACGAGCATGTAGATAACTCGAAAGCCGGAACTTGAAGTATTGTTTCTCGTAGATAAAATTATACTCACTTGAAGATCAACACTAAGTGGACCAAATCTAGGTTTTACAGAAGAGAAGAGGGGCTTAAACCTATTTCACTTCTTCCTAGACGTGGAGTTATCACCTGAGATGGCCAATCTAGGTTTTACAGGAGAGCGGCTTAAACCTATTTCACTTCTTCCTAGACGTGGAGTTATCACCTGAGATGGCCAATCTAGGTTTTACAGGAGAGCGGCTTAAACCTATTTCACTTCTTCCTAGACGTGGAGTTATCACCTGAGATGACCAATCTAGGTTTTACAGGAGAGCGGCTTAAACCTATTTCACTTCTTCCTAGACGTGGGTTATCACCTGAGATGGCCAATCTAGGTTTTACAGGAGAGCGGCTTAAACCTATTTCACTTCTTCCTAGACGTGGAGTTATCACCTGAGATGGCCAATCTAGGTTTTACAGGAGAGCGGCTTAAACCTATTTCACTTCTTCCTAGACTGACACTGACCTCCTTTCAAGCCAAAATGCGTTGTATTTATACTCAAGTTTCCATCCTCGAACTCCAGTCTTTAGTTATTTTTCTGATACAATATTCTCAATTATAACAGATAGATATTTAGAATATACATATAGTCCATTAGCCAGGATCTCAAATTTAGGCGATCGGTACCACTCGGGGGGAATGGGTTCTCATATGATTTTTTGTAAGGTCTGGATGCCTGGAGCTGCAAAATTTGATAGCATGTCATAACTCTTTCCTTTTGATCTAATATTGTAGAATTAGTAACAATAGCCGAAAAATAATGGTTTTTCATATTTTTTGTAAATAGTATATAAATTCGTCACAATATTTGAATAAATAAATTTAATTTCAACAGACTTATTAAATTCAATATTACTTTATAATAATTATAATTATTAAGTGTAATAATATTAATATAATCCTTACAATAATAATAAAACTTTATTATAATGCTTATATACTGACATAGATGTAAGTCATATGTTTGACTTTGAATTTTTAATAATAATAGTGGCTAAATCTTAAATACGCATGTACGTGTATGTTATAATTTAACATTAACAAAAATGTATTATTTACATTCATCATCATCATAATCATCTTCTGAATAGGTGTCATCACTCATTGAATTTCACATTTGGGTAGTCTGCATTTGTCAGTGCAACTGATGTTATTTAGACAGAAGACGCAGTTTGTAGTTTCTAATGGATTGGTTGGTTGATTAATTTGGTGATTCAAGTCCACTTTATGCACAATATGGCTAATTGGGACTGGACCTACAGTTTAAAGTGTGGTCCGAACCACTATTTGCCTCCACCGGGTATCGAACCTGGGACCCCTTGATTTCAAGGCGATGACGCTACCACTGCACCATCAGTGAGGCAGTTTCTAATGGAGTTGTAAGCTAATAGATCTAACACAGTTTGATGTGCTGGCTGTCACTCCATCCAATCCACTACCAGCTGCTCTGCTCCATCGTGTTTTTTCAACCCACGTGGACTAGATGTACATGATGATTCACAAGACATCTCTTGCTTATAGCGGCTTTATAATCGCACGTTCAGCATGTTTCTTGAGACAGTTCCTCCAAGGTGGAAGTTCATAAATGTCTATCTCACCCTTCTTTGCCATGTCATTCACATAATGTATGGAAGATTTTGGACCATACAGTAAGCACGAGAACTATAATTTGCCAATTACTTTTTCATTGAGATCCCTTTGATCTCCAAGGCTGCGAACATATTTCCTGTGTTTGTCAGTTGGCAGGAAGGATTTTCAATTAACTCACTTTTTCTTTTCCTGCAAATGCATATTTGGCACTATATTTCAGAAACAATTAACAATGATTCTTACATGGAGTCTCAAACATATAATACACACATCTACGTCATCTGAGCCTCTCATTAGCAGCGGCAGTATTCACCAACAAACTACCATATCTTTTCATGATTACTGTTGAGACTGAGCACTTTGGGGCCCGCTTCAGATGTGATTTTGCATAATTTATATCCACAGTTGGCGAAGTGTTTTATTCAAAGGATTTACAAAATGCTCTGGTTTCCTACATTCGTCAACAAGAAATGCAATTAGAGTTGTTTTATGCGTTACGTGACTTAGAAATTTCCTTCACAATCTGGGAAGATGAGATGCTCTGTGACTAATGGCCGAGTTCTTCCCACGTCTTTGTTCTTTCGGTGTACTTTATAGACGGATCATTGTACGTATCAAACAGACATCGATTATTGGACTCCAATTTCCTTCCACAAAGCAATGCACAAGGCAGATGGACCTCACCAAAGTTTGACTCCTCTGCTTTTACTCTCTGAATAAGAGTCATACCATCAATCGCCGTGGTTGAATTTCTAGATATTTCCTCAGGAGGGGATAACATTTTTCTGCAAGTATGTCTCTAATGACCATGAAAATGGTTCTGAGAGATACCCCATTTGAAGATTCCGATTCTCTGCTGTCACAATAGTTCGACCAAATAGTGCCTTGTCTGATAATTGACTGCCATTACTATCCACTGCCTTCTTCTTGGATCAAGAGGAACATAAAGAACTAGACGAAAAGCATGTTTATGCAACTGAAAGAACATTCAGAGAACAGATACGTACAGTAGAGTATTGATTAGTATAGGTAACAGAAAGACCCTACAGTCGCTTGAACCAATGCTCTCATGACGTGCGTCAGTATAGAGCAATGTGTGCATCAATAGAACAGCTCAAACGAACCGGATCAAAGAAGTAAATCACCCCCAGTATGGCGTGTGATATCGAACGGCCAATACTGCTGCACATCTGTGTGGCATGGGCTCGATGAGGTGATCGATGAGAGCTTGGAGGATTCGTAGAAACTCTTCACTTTGGGCAATTTCAGCTCTGGAAGAGTTGAGGAAGGTGACATCCTGCCTAGAATGCGTCTGCCAAGTGCACCCCAGACATTCTCTATGGGATTCAAGTCCAGTAATCACGCTGGCCACTCCATGCTCTCTTTTCCCTCGTCCTCGGGCACGTTGTGCACTAACAGAACGCTGTAAGGACGAGCATTATCGCCGATGAAAAGGGAACGATCACCTATTGCATCTGCGCACGGCATGGCAAGAGGTCTGAGATTCTCGTTCTCATATCTAAGGGCCGTCAAACTACAATTTTCGATGACGTGGATGCCCGTACGTCCAAAAATTTTGATTCCAGCCTACATCATCAGTCCACCACATCCATTTTAGAATGTTTCCTGCACAAAAGCAGGGTTATATCGTGTTCCACATTCCCTCCAGATAAGGTACGTCTATTGTAAAGCTGGAGGCTGAACCGCGACTCATCGGAGAACACAACTCTACCCCATTCGTTGTGGCCCCATTTGCGATGTTCCTCAGCCAAGTTTCTACGAACTGAAAGCTGTACGGTGATGGAAGACACTCCATGAGTCTATAGAGGCCATCTTTACGACGGCGATTGCAGACAGTTTATAACGGTCAAATATTGAGTGACAAGTAATTAATCTAATTGCCCGTTAGTAGGAATTAATTGCAATTGGTAATATTAATATCCGTCGCGAATACAGGTGTCTAGCGAACTCTCTTAGCCAGCACTAGTTTTCTCAACCACCGTTTTCCGCCCGAATTCGGATTTACATGCATTCTTATGGGAATAACAAGAAAAATGCAACTTCTAAACCAATGGATCGAATTGGATGAGATTTCAACCAGCGGAAGAACACATCATCAAAGTACTGATTCCAAGATTTGAGCCTAATCAGAACAGAACTACGGGAGTTATGAATTATTAAAGATTCATCGCTGGATTGAAAGGGAGAAGCTACCCTACTGAGTTGTCCTTGCTTTTCGTGACTGAATACAATGGAGGAAGAGTTAGCCTAATCTCTGCGCGAGGGGCTGATACCAGAGGTTAAGGACCGGAGTGAGCATTGACCAGGATAGGAGGACAACGGTCAAAGCACCAGAAACAATAAACAAGCACCTGATCATAGAGGGTAGCGCGTCACTACGTTCAAATCTGGAATAAAAGGGATGATTTGGAATAGCGAGAGACAGTTTTGCACAGTTTTGCCTACAATCGCCACCGGAGTGTGAGCTACGCGCGACCGAGCTGCGAGTTGCAAGCAGACTCGAGGTCTGGATTTGTTTTTCCTCGAGTGAGTGTTTCAGAGCCATGGAGTAGAGCAGAATAGAACCAGGGGGTCGTTCTCCCCCTCGCCGTCAACGCATCCGTGCACATACGTGTGGTTATGTGAGAATAACGCCAGACACGTCCACCCGTGTCAATCGTCCGAAACAACGTCCTAAGTAGTGAAAGTTAATAACATTTGATATCCATGTGAAACCGCGAATGGCTCATCGCGTACGTTCGTCTCATCGCCCAAGTCACGTATCTGTACTTACGAGTGACCGCGAAGAACTGACCTATTATTGCGCAAGTTGTCGTATGGAGTCGACAGTGAACGAGTGAAGCCAGGATCCAATGATGCCAGATGGAGCCGCCAACCGACCCACTTTCGCCAACCAGGATAACCGCGAGGTGCAACGATGGAGTGTGGGGGCCTTCCAAAACTGTAGGACCACTTTCACTCAACCCAGGTCAGAGGGAATGCAGCGAAGGTAAGATCCAACCATGTGCGTGTGTGAGAAAGATGACGACTATCTACCGCGAATCTGCGTGAATCAAATCATTGCTTAACTTAAATCAGTGCTATGGCAACCCTAGACATCTGTTTTCCGGCGGAGTAATCAAATGTTAAAGATGAGAGTTTATGTTAGCCGCAAACGATAGTTCATGAAATATATTTATACCTTCAGAAAAGATAGAAGGAGTTCGCACAAGGAACAATTATTCACTTTATACTTGAAATCCTAAACGATAAATTGTAAAAGGCAATGTAGCCAAGACATAGCAAGAGTATGGTCAAAGTAGTAAATAATCTAACCTTTGTATTTGTCATATTGTCGCAATATGCCATAGAATGAGAGAATGAATGTGAGATCGAGTGAAAGAGGGCAAGATGTAATGTGTATTTATCTGTGCTTTAATATATATGTATATTCAGAAACACCGTAGTATTATGTAACGTCATTTCAGGTATTTAAAATCAAATCCTCCTAGGTTTATTCTCGGTAAGTCCGACTGTTAGGCACTTATCCTGACCGTATTATATTTCATGTAATGTTTAATTCGCCCAGCAGGTGAGGCGAGCGATTCTTCGTTGTTGCGTTGCTAAGCTCAGTTCAGTTGAGTTAATTGAGTTAATTAGTTAGTTATTAAATTAGCAGACCGTAACAAGTTTGAGATGACACCTGCGCTCTATTGCTGTGAGAATGGCATGTTGTAGTTTCGTTGCATTCTGTCGTCTGTTCCAATCGGTTATTTACAAGAGGTACCCGTTGTCTCTTGCTGTTGTTGCTCGCGGACTAACTTGACCTTACATTCGTCGCGCATTTCCAGTTGTTTGGAACCGAATCTACAGGCGAGAAATGGCACTTTGAGACACTCCGAGGGCTACTGATAGCTCTCTCTGTTTGTCCAGCTTCCATCCTTCCTATGACTCTCCATACCATTGATTCAGGGAAATCGCACTTAAGAGGCATTGTACAACTTCCACACGTTCCTCAATGAACTCTTACACTGTCCTTGGACTGCTACTGTCATTCTCACAGCTGCGCACTTCAGTTGTCAATTCAGATATATCAGGGCCTCCCCAATGGCGCAGTGGTAGCGTCGTCGCCTTGTAATCAAGGGTTCCCGGGTTCGATACTCGGTGGAAGCACAAGTGGTTCGGATCCCACTTTAAACTGTAGGTCCAGTTCCGATTAGCCTTACTGTGCATAAAGTGGACTTAAAACACCAACTCAACTCAACAATTCAGATATATCGGCATTAATGATGGGCAAATAGCCAATTGAATCCAGTAATGGTGTTTAATCCCATCCAACTTGTCAATTATATTATTAAAATATTCACATATTTGATTTGCTTCATTTTACTTCGCTTTTTATGCCACTTTTGGCTAATTTGCGAAGATGGGGATGAGTGATGATATGATGAAATTGATGAATGGACACTCAGAAACATCCATGCCCAGGCCAGGATTCGAACCCAGGACCCCTAGCGTCGTAGCGCGATGTGCTAACCACTCCGCCACAGGGGCTGGCTAAAATATTCACATATTTTAATTAGTGTAATTATTATAATCTTAATTATTATCATCATCATTATTTATTTAGATCAGAATTACTGTAATTGTCATTTCTAATAGTAAAAGTCAAAATATTAAAAATTATCACAACTTTCTATTTATATCAAGGTATCTGGGAAATGGAGTGATAACACACAGAAGGCAAAGAGTTATGACATGCTATCACCTATTTTCCATCTCTAGGCATCCCAACCTTACCAAAAATCATATTAGAACCCGTACCGACAACTTGCCTGGCTCAAGGCCTTGCTTGAGTAATTTACAAAGAAAATGTACATATTCATTTGAATTAACAATTATTTCCTTAATATTGACAAACTTCTTACATTTTGGAAAAATTTACAAATTTAAACGTTCCGCCATTGTCTAAACACGATCTGGTAAGTTCATTAACATTGGTAAGCTTTCATTGGCGGGTTTATATTTACATCATAGCAATATGCATGTTGCGTTTAACGAACTGACTTCATTAGTATATTACATAAAGGTTAATTCATTAGATCATAAACACCCTGATTGGTGCGTTCACGTTTACATCACAAACTGAGTTATACAACATGTAAACTTATGAACATTATCAAGCAATCAAGATGATACTACATCTTTCTTCTTTTAACATGTACATTCACAATCATAACGCAAAGTTACAAAATGTGCAAGGACGTAACAACATGTTGCAGCGTGCAGGATCTCTGTGGCGGAGTGGTTAGCACAGCGCACTAAGATGCCAGGGGTCCAGGGTTCGAATACCGGCCTGGGCATTGGTGTTCTTCGCCAGTGTCCCTTCATCACTTTTATCATAACGTCGCTCATCCTCATCTTCAAGATGAGCCAAAAGTGGCAGAGAAGCGAAGCAAAATAAACATTACAAGGAATCAAAGCAACGTGGAGAGGAAGGGTTTATTTTTTTTATATAACTTGCTGCCAGTTCTGAGTATTTACGATTCCATTAACTTTTCAATAGAGTCATTGCATTCCAGAATTGTCGGTAACTGTACAACCTTTCCATCTACACGGTGTCTCGAGAATCTGTGGAGCAAGGCCACGCATAACGGTTGAGAAGGGGAGAAAGCTAATGGGAGGAGCAAATCAGTTCGTGCTGCTGCAAACGCCTCTTGGCTGCAGCCGCGTTTTCCCCTCCATTCACTCACATTCACGTGTGCACTGGTCGAGCCCTCTCGACTCACTACTTGCGTAGACACTCGTTTTCGTTCGCTTGCTCCACAGATTCCCGGGACAGAGTATAGGTTGGAATCCTCAATAAAGCTACCTCAGAATACAAGTAAAGCACACAATTAAGCAAAGAATACTGTATTCGATCCCGTTTGAGTTGGTGTTTTCCGTCCACTTTATGCACAGTAACGCTAATCTGGACTGGACCTACAGTTTAAAGTGGGATCCGAACTACTATATGCCTCCACCGGGTATCGAACCCAGGACCCCTTGATTAGAAGGCGACGACCCTACCACTGTGCCATCGGGGCACTCTAGGGCCGCCCCCCGTGGCGGAGTGGTTAGCACATCGCGCTACGACGCCAGGGGTCCCGGGTTCCAATCCCGGCCTGTGCATGGATGTTTGTGATTTACAATTCATCAATTTCATGACATCATCATTCATCCCCATCTTCGCAAATCAGCGAAAAGTGGTACAAAAGCGAAGTAAAATAAAGCAAGTCAATCAATCGTATTCGATTCCCGGTGAAGGTACATAGTGGTTCGGACCCCACTTTAAAATATAGGTCCAGTCCCGATTAGCCTATCTGTGCATAACGTAGAATTGCACACTTACAACCGTAAATTGTACGTGACTGTACTCATATTTCAAATCACACTTGTGCGAGTTCCCGCGGGGTTAAATAATTCAACAACAACACATGCCGTGTTCGAGTCTTGGTAGAGAGTCTACTTGAAAACAAAACCTCTCTCTCGGTCTACCGTAAAGATGACCCTATTCTTATCCACAAGCCGTTTATCGCTGCGCGCGTCATCTTATCTTACCTGCAGCTTATTGCCCGACCTTCCGTAGACGCAGATAACCATATGATTAAGCGTAACATGTGTACGCGGTGCCACCATAGACCATAGACTCGAGCCAATTCCCTCTTCTCTTTCCTGATGAGGAAGGCTGTATTTCAAAGCGCGGGAACCCGAAAACCTCCTGGCAGGACTGATCGATAAACCCAGACCGTTAATTAACTTAACATATTGCTGCAACGCTTCGACAAGGAGCGACTATTCGTGTCAGTTGCAGAGCGGCGATGATTTACAAAATAGCTTGCCGCCATTCTTACTCGAAGTGCCGAGCTATTTTTCCTTTGCAGACCCTTAACTATCGACAGGCTAGAATCTGTCACTTAAGAAGACGTGTGAAGGCCACGCTGACCAATACCGTTCATCTCTTGCCGACCTTCGTGTCGGAATTGTTAGCACAGCGCGTTACGGCGGCAGGGTTCGAATCCCGGCCTGGGCACGATGTTCTATGTATATCAATGAACGGCCTGATTTAGTTTACTTCGCGTTTTTACCACTTTTGGCTAATTGCGGAGTAGAGGATGATGGTGATAACTAGGCTTCGGATAGTTATGCACTAAAATAACTTTAAAAATACATGCAAATATGCTCTTAAAATGCTCGAAATATGCTCTTTAAATGATCAAAATATGCATTTAAAATTTTAAAAATTTACATCGAACTCAAAAACATTTTGCCATAGCTTGTAACTTTTAATTCCATTGTTTACATAAGTAAAAGAATATAGTTTGGCTTACCTTATTGACAATTAACCATATTTTACATATAGTTGTTGTATATGTATCTTTATCATAAGTCCACTATGGAACCTTTTCCCAGCTGACACTGAGGTTTCGCAGTATTTACAAAACAAGACTGAGCCGTCGGTAGAAAAATCTTTAAATTCTTTTACATACGCACCGAGCGAAGTACAGATTGCTCACTTCTCCTTCGGCATCTTCGGATTGCAGTCTCACACAGACACAGTAAAACTAATGATTCTCCCACTCGAAAACAATCAGTAGACAAAGAATGCATTAGCACGCCCCTGTGACTTACCTGCGAACAAATATAACGAACTGGTCTTGACTACAAAGAACACCAAACAAATGAATCATGTTTCTGAATTGCACCAAAGGAAATTAAACTACAATTTTTCTGACAGAAACAGCAGAATATGCATTTGTAAGAAAAAAAATCGGTAAAATATGCCATATATCCTGAAGACATTGAAAATATGCATTTGCATATGCTATATTCAAAATGCACAACTACCCGAAGCCTAGTGAAAACATGGAATAGATGAAGGGACACAAACACAAGTCCCATAGAGAATTATACTGGCCATGGCTCCAGACGGCAGAGCCTCGTAAGCAGTGGCGGCGATTGGGTCCCAAAACCGGGGGGGAGGGGCAAAGTGTCAAGACTGGGGGGGAAAAGACAGTACATTTCCCTTCGTAGATAAGATTTAGCATAGTGCAGGGGCAAAAGTGGCGAAAACTGGGGTGCAACTGCCCCCCCCCCCCCTCGCCCTCCATTTGCCACAAGCAGTGATGTGCGTTTACGCGTAAACAACGATAGTCTACATTCTACACGTAAACTATTTTATACACGCAGATGGCGTAATCATGGGGAATGATGATAACTTAACAAAGGACGCCGTGGAAATAAAACAAAATTATATTGCGTATCAGTTGCTGATGTGTGAGGAGAACTTTTCATGCTCTTCCTTCCAAATTCGAACAATTTCTCAGCTATGAGTAAACCTAACATATGAAATATTCTAGTGTTTTATGGGGAAAAGACTAATTTTGCCTCATAACTGCCATCTGTTGTCTTTTATGCATACTATTTATCTTCTTCCATAGTTGAATATAGAAGAGAAGACAAATTTTGTTGTAAATAGGATTCTTGACAGTTCGTTGGGAACCAATAAAATTGAAAATGTCACTTTTCTTTCTGGAAAGCCTTGAAAATTAATTCTAATGCACTTTAGATTGTCTACGTAGTCTATGTAAACTACAACCAGTGATGTGCCGTAGACTATAAGTTTACGTCTACATGCGTTGTCTACACGTAATCTACGCGTAGATTACATTGGGTTGTAGTTTCCATAGACTACGTAGACAATCTAAAGTGCATTAAAATTAATTTTCAAGGGTTTCATGAAATGAAAGTGACATTTTCAACTATAGTGGTTCCCAACGAAATGAAAAGAACCCTATTTACAACAAAATTTCTCTTCTCTTCTATCATCAACTATGGAAGAAGATAAATAGTATGCAAAAAACAACAACAGATGGCAGTCGTGAGGCAAGAGTGGTCTTTTCCCCATAAAGCACTAGAATATTTCTATATTAGGTTTTTTCCTAGGTGAGAAATTGCTCGAATTTGAAAGAAAGAGTATGAAAAGTTTTCCACACACATCCGCAACTGATACGCAGTATAATTTTCTTTTAATTCCACGGCGCTCTTTGCTCAGTTATCACCTTTCGCCATGTTGTTTACGTAGATTACGTAATCTGTGTGTATAACATAGTCTACGTGTAGAATGTAGACTATCATTGTTTACGCGCAGACGCACATCACTGACTACAACCCAATGTAATCTACGCGTAGATTACGTGTAGACAACGCATGTAGATGTAAACTTATAGTGTACGGCACATCACTGGTCGCAAGTATACAAATTGCAGCCCAGGGTGTAGCTACTACGTGGAAGGGAAGCTGACCTTTGGGTGCCCTTTGAAAGAATCACCCGTTAGACCACGGGTATTCATCATGAGTGTCCCTTCAGAAATGTCATATCATGACTCATCTTTGCGATTGGCCAAATGTGACAGAAAAACAAAAAAGAAACAAAATCAATGAACCTTAAATCTTTTAGTTCGTTTTAAGTTCACTTTATGCTCAGATGGATTATTCGCGACTGGACTTACATTTTAAAGTGGGATCCGAGCTTCACCGGGGATTGAACCCAGGACCTCTACACACATCTTGGTATAATACCAAAACTAAAATTCAGATACAGTTTATTTATACGTGCATGAATTTTTTTATACATGATTTGTTAATATTTCAGAATTTTTTTTTCTTATGCTATTCATAGCATAAGAAATACGTCACACGATCTCACGTGCAAGCAGAGAAGAGCTCCAATTACCCACGCTGGAATCCAGACGAAAATTCTACTAAAAATTCACCAGGCAATTAACACGCACCACCACTTATTAAAGGACAAAGTAATGATACCTAGTAACATACATTATCCCAATCTGCGATCCAACAACACCAACAGTATCCGAGTATCAAAATGTAACAAGGCAAGATACGGATCAAAATCCCTGTCATCTCTGGCAAGTAAAGCGTGGAATCAACTGCCTGTAAATTGCAGAAAGGAGAGAAATTTGGCCAAATTTAAACAAGAGGTTAGGACATTAATCTATGAATACTGACACTGTGCCTTATCTACAACATTGCCTCCTTCATATAACGTAGCTGCAAAAATGTTTATTTTATTATATTTCTTATATTTTTCAATTATATAAATTTATAATATTCCATTTTATGTATACTTACAAACAAATAGCATAACTGTATATTAATTCATGTGGGGCAAAAAGCTGTTTTTGTAGTTCAGAATCAATGTAAAGAAAATTGTAAGCTTAATTGTAGCCCTACTTTAATAATAATAATAATAATAATCAATTTACAGAAACATCTTTTTGATTTATTTTATTAAATGTTTCCTACATTTTAATATATTATTTCAAAACTCGAGACGACATCTAGACGTGGTTTGTCTAACTAACTCACATGAAAATAGCTGAATCGAAATGCATTTTCTCATAGTAGTCATTTTCAGCTCTGGACGAGACAAGGACAAACTGTTGTACCTCAAAACTTGTCGAAGAACGAAGCAACAATCTCCTTACCGAAGCGAGATTGGACAACGTCTTGTCTGGCCTCGGTTCCATCTTTAATTGCTTAACATTTAACCTCTATCTTCCTGTGTTTCAGAATCCGATTTCGTGTCACAACCCTCAATCTAATGTTGTTATAGAAGGGCCAGTCACGCATGATGTATGGACGTAGGTGAGGACAGATTTCGGGACACTTTTTATAGCCCTAATGTCCAATCATATTCTGTAGCAGTATATTACAGTATATAGCTCGTATATTCTGGACTCTATGCCCTCTCCAGTAGCTGTAAAACGCTAAATACTTCGAAAATCGATGAGAGGTCCAATGTTATAACGAATGTTATAGGTAATTATTATTAATGTATATGGAATTTGAAGATGATAACATATCCTCTACGTACTTAAGTGGGAACAGAAGTACAAGTGTGCGCTTTATCAACAAATTCCACACAAAACCTGGTGGAAAATTTCACAGGTCGGGAACACTGCCACAGATCCAACAATGCACGGTGCAGTATTGACTTCCTTAAGTTCTCGTAAGCAGAAAGGAAGCTCAGATCCTCATCGTACGTTTTGTAGATTTAGCGAGAACCGCCGGATGCTGCTAGAAGCAGGCGGGAGTTCTTGAGGAGCCGTGCTTTGTGATTCGGAGAGAGCGGTGGGGAGGGAGAGAAGGGTCAGATGGGGAAAAAGATGAAGAGAAGAGAGAAAGAATATACGGAGGAATGGAGAAAATGAGTCACAATGATTTATAAGATCCGGATAGAAAAATAATACAAGGACGAAAGATAGACACATAATTCTACAGATAATGGAAAGGGGAGAGAAGTGGGAAAGGTGAAAACAGAAAAGAGACCGTGGAGTTAAACAGAGAGAGAGAAATGAGTAAGAAGGAAGAACATCTTGTGAAAGACAGGGTGATAGAGAAAAAGAGGAACAAAGAATATAAAGAGGAAAAGAGAGAAAAAGAATAACAGGAATGTAGAGAGAGTGCGTCGAGTTATGAGAACCGAATAGAAAAACACGGGAAGAAACAATGTAGAGTCGAGAGAAACAGAACGTTAAAGAGAATAAAAAGAGGGGCGAAGAGTATTTTATTTCTATAAAAGGTAAAGGTAAAGTGCTCCCCTGTGCATAGCACCACGCCATGAAGGCGTATAGGGGGTGTGGGGGTAACGCCCCACACTTTCTTGATCCGGTCGTGAGTGGGGGTGATGTGATCAGCATCACGCCCCTGACCGCCTTTACCCCCCAGGGTTTCCCCCAGGTACCCATGTTATTCGACGCTGGGTGGGCGCCGGGGCCGCTTCCATCGTTATAAAAGTTTCCGGATTTGAACCGGCCGGGGATCGAACCCGGGACCTTAAGCATGGTAGTCAGACGCGTTACCGACTGAGCCACCGCGGCCGCCTATCTATCCTATCCTATTTCTATCATAGACGAAATGCTGGAAAGACTGGATGCTGTAGGGTCAGAAGAGAACTTCAGGTGTGCTGGTGACTACTGTATGAAAATGGAAAGGAAGAAGCACAAGTTGAGAAAGAACGATAGTCGTAAAGAGAAAGAGGAAACGTGAGATAAGAGACAGGGAGAGAAAGGAAGAGTCAAAATAAGTTATGAGAATCGGATAGTAAAATAAGGAAAGAAAGAACGCTAAAGCGAAAATAAAGAAAAAAAGTAAAGAGATCGCGTAGGGAAACAGAGAAGAGAAAAATATAACGAAATAGATGGAAGAGAAATAGAGGGAGCGGAGGGAAAGACAGGGTGTGGAAGAAAGGGAGAAACACAAGGAAAAGACGTAGAATGAGAGAGATGATGGAAAAGAGAAACGTGGAGTGGAAAGACATGAGAGAAAGAATGTAAGAAGGGTAACGAAAGAGCGAGACAAAACAAGCTTTGAAAACCAGATAGTAAAACACAAAGAAGATCCATATAAAGACAAGAGAGAAAAAGAAAACAGAGCGTGGAGGGAAATAAGAGGGAAAGAGAAGGAAAGAAAAAATGAGATGGAGAGAATGTAGAAGGAATGCAGGATGGTAGAAAGAGAGAGAAAGACAATGAGAAAGAGAACCGTGAAGCGAAAAACAGGAGAGCAAGAATTTCGTCGAGTGAAAAGGGTTGCAGGCCTTGAAATAGGACCTGCCTACATAACTTTCCGAGCCTGAATGGGGAATTTTTTCCTTCGAAACGACTAACCCGAATGGAAACTGCGATTAAAGGCGGTTCCAAACGGCTGCAGGAGAAGGTGCTTTGTGTGTTCCTTCAGGTCCTGCGCGGGTGCTGCTGATTTATGTGGCTGTTCAACCTCCAAGCGAACACCAAGGAGGGGAGTGCAAACTCGGAACTTGCCCTAAAAGGTGCAAAGCAGGGAGTAATGTTCTTGTAATCAAGATACGAATTTAGAAGGACGTTATGACGAACTTTTTAAATCGTAAAGAGCTTGGAAACCATCACAAATTAATAAATAAAAAAGAACAAATCAAGTGAGAGCCAGAATGATCCTTAAAAGTGTTTGTTTGTTTCTTGCTTTACATTGCTTTCCTAGCGCTTTTAAGCTAATAGCGACGATGAGGATAATGAAAGTTTAGATGAAATGCTGGTAAGATTCATTTCCTTTATTTTGCTTCGCACATCCGCCACTTTTGGTTTAATTGATTGATTTAAAGTTTTAGGTGATTCGGGAAGTGTGTCCATTTTGCACCCTTCTACACTCTGTCCCGGAAGTCTCTGGAGCAAGCGAACGGAAAGAAGTCTCTGCGCAAGTAGTGACGCGAAGGGGCTCGTCCAGTGAATGCGCGAGAGGAGAAGTGAGTACATGAAGAGAAAAATGCTTAGCCGCACGTACTGCTTCGCTCCGCCCACTCGCTTTCTCCACTTCTCTACCGTTATGCGCGGCATTGTTCCACAGATTCCCGGGACAGGGTGTAACTATGCGGGGGGAAATCCCCTTATCAAAATAAAAGAGGGGTGCCAAGAGCCGCTTGAGAAAGCTCAAAAATGGAAGTTGTACAGGGACTTGCAGAGAACGAACACATTAAAAAAATCTGAAAACTTACTTAGATAACAGTGTAAAAGGCCCGTTCTTCTCAAAAGGCTAAAAATATTTCGTAACTCACTGTCATCATTAGGAAACGGAACTTTATGTGCTAAAAAACTCAGAAATATTTTTTTATGTGTCATAAATGTTGAAAATATGTGATAAAAACAGGAAAATTAGTGACAAAAATAAAAAAAAAACTATTTGGTAAAAAAAAATATTACATGCATTTTAAACATCTGAAATCAGCTTCTAAATGCTTACCTCTTAGTGAGCTATTTTTTGGAAGAGTTGCAGTGGATCGCCATAGTTTATTCCAAATTCTCCATTGTAAATCTGTGACAATTATCTCTAAAAAGCATCTTATATATTGTGAGAAAGATCGCTCCACGTCACAATTTTTTTTTTCATATTTGAAGCACGAAATGTCACTAATGCTGAAGTTTTCCAAAGCTTCCTCTTCCTCACCTTTCAAAACACGTGTAATTTGGCACCAAGTTTGAAAACCTTGGTTTTTCCCAAAACAATTATGTACATTTACACATTAGCACTTGTGTGTTAGATCCAGTGGGGGTAAAATTTTCCCCCAATATGATCGTAGGCGAGGCGCCAGAAGTCTGCCAGCGAGCGTGTTCAAAGACAAAACAAACCTGACACTCTCGATATGAAAGAGGTGCGGAGAATAAACATTTTTTCCTTCGAGGATTTCGAGGTAGCTGAAGTCAATGGGCGATGTTATGTATTTAAAATGAAAATTCGCAAAATATGTATTTACATACGGAAAACTGAAAAATATGTGGTTTTATGAAAAATAAAATTTGCTGTGTTGACATATAAGGCTATGATCAGAATTTTGGCAAAAACGAGCGTCTCTATCTTATCGCAGAAAAAAACATTTATTTACCTAAAGTTCCGTTCCCTAGTCATCATCTCCCAACAATAAATTGTTGGAAACATTAAAAATCTGACTGAGGAAATTCATTCGAGAAGAATGTGCCGAATACACAAAACAACTTTACAGCAACAAATGACGATGTGCGAGACGGCTGTGTCCGATTCGAAGCCGAGTTAAGATGACTTCTCTGAGGAAAGGAACGGGACGAGGAACGTCATGCACCAATGGTGGACTTGATAGCCCGAAGCTTGTTTCCCGTAACATCATCCCACTCTTCCTGCCACGTGTTAAGAATGGAAGAACGAATAACATGCTGCAGGTCTCTAGCTGGCAGAAGGTGGGCGAGAACGTTGCCGTTTTGGATAATCGCGAAGATGAGGATGAATGGTGATAAAGATTAAATGCACGAAGGGAAAAGCACCCTTGGGCACGACACAATAGACCCCCCTCCTTAGGAAGGTTATCCTGGCTATAAATCCACTAATTTTACTTTTCTTTAGATTAACAATATTACGTTACATACTGTTAGAATGTTCGCTTCTATTTTGGTGTATGTGTGCCCGTAGAGCGATATTAAGCTATAAAAAAAAAAAAAAACTGTGAAATTACTCCGGTATACGAGCAACGAACGCTGGTCACGCATTGGGGCTAGACTCAATCCAGGGAATCTCTGGCTGGAGCAAGCGGACGGGAACAATTCCTCTGCGCAAGTACTGACTCGAGAGGAAACTGATTGCGTGGAGGAGAAAAACAGATTGCATCTACCCGATGTTTTTAGCAGTGTGTACTGCTGTGCTCCACCCATTCGATATCTCCCCATCTCTACCGTTATGCGCGACTTTGCTCCACAAATTACCGAGATAAAATATAAACGGTTTGCGCATCTTGACGAATTCTAGATTACGTAGAAAACACTTATGGATTGAATTTAACTATGCACAATTTGAAGAATATACCCTCTCAAATTTCTGCATAGGTAGCATATTCAACGGTTAAAAATTTAAAAAGAAGTTTGCTGATCTTGTACATCCCAACTCAATGCTTCTAATCAAGTTGGAGTACGCCTTAAATCCTGTTATGTCCGGAAAAAGCTCTTCACCGGATTGACTCCTTCCCTTCCGGAGAAGAACTATTCCATCAAGTAGTGTCATCTGGTGGTGACATCAAGAGACACTGCATCAAATGCGGGCAGTTCCCTTTTGTAACCCCCCTGGGTGGTCTCATTCGATCGAACGGTCGGGGATCTTTTCAAATTGGTTCTGTCGTTAACAATGGACGAAATGGGCATTCAGTGTCTGGAATACTATCCCCCCCACACCCCTCGTCCTTCCTGCGGGTTATTCCAGCAGGGATCTTGATCCTTCGGCCGCCTTTAGTTATATGCTGGACCCCATTTGATTTTACGATTCTGCGTATACCTGCAGAGAACTTGTGTCAAACTATTCATATCTCAGTAACTACTTCAAGAGGAGGTTGATAAGTATTGAGCCTTAAGCAGTGATGTGCCGTAGACTATAAGTTTACGTCTACATGCGTTGTCTACACGTAATCTACGCATAGATTACATTCGGTTGTAGTTTACATAGACTACGTAGACAATCTAAAGTGCATTAAAATTAATTTTCAAGGGTTTCATGTAATGACAGTGACATTTTCAATTATATTGGTTCCTAACGAAATGAAAAGAACCCTATTTACAACAAAATTTCTCTTCTCTTCATTCATCAACTATGGAAGAAGATAAATAGTATGCAGAAAACAACAACAGATGGCAGTCGTGAGGCAAGAGTGGTCTTTTCTCCATAAAGCACTTGAATATTTCCTATATTAGGTTTCTTCCTAGGTGAGAAATTGTTCGAATTTGAAAGAAAGAGTATGAAAAGTTCTCCACACACATCAGCAACTGATACGTAGTATAATTTTCTTTTAATTCCACGGCGCTCTTTGCTAAGTTACCACCTTTTGGCATGTTGTTTACATGGATTACGTAACCTACGTGTATAACATAGTCTACGTGTAGAATGTAGACTATCGTTGTTTACGCGTAGACGCACATCACTGGCCTTAAGCCCCTATCACACGGAACTGGATTTCTAGTTGGAATGCCCTGGTTGGCGCTGAACTAACTTTCTAGGTAGCAATCATGGCCGCCTGGCTGACTGCTTGACTGGTTTGGAGGAATAGAACATGTTCAAATTGCTACTTGCTTTCCTCGACTGGATTCTGTGGAACAGCCAATCAGAGCAAAGTTTCGCCATGTGAAGATAATCTGTGAGTGTGCAAAGGAGCGTTTTTGTCTGTGGTTTACGAGTGTTACTCCAGCAATGTATAACGTATACAGAATGAAAGGCGCGTTGAGTTACACCAGTGCACGGTGTTTACATTTGAAACAACTAACATATTCTTCCATACGTGTGCAGTAAACGTTGTAAAGTATGTACTTTTAAGGAGCGCCATTGTTTTGTACCTAATGACGTTTTATACGAAACGTTGTTCCTCTCGGTTTAATAGTTAACGGCTTTTAAAAATGTGAAGTGATACATTGTTTACATCTCACGCGGCCGCCATTACAACTTCCCTCGCATGGGAACAAAAGTCTATCGACAAGTACGCTGTAATTATCGTGTGAGGCGAAAACTAGCAAATTGGTAGCCAGTCCAGGGCCAACTATGGCATACCTACTGGAAATCCAGTTCCGTGTGATGCGGGCATAATCAGAAAAAAGTGAGCTAGGAAGTTGAAATTTGCAGGGTGTACACTAAAAATCGTTGTTCCGTTAGGTGTTTTTTTCAGATGGGGAGCAGACGATAGTCAGGTCAGGCGAATAGGGTGGATGGGGCAACACTTAAAAGCCTAAGGAGGTCAGTGTCGCCATTGTTTCACTTGCAGTGTGTGGCGAGGCATTGTCATGCAACAGGATGACGCCTTTGGAGAGCTTTCCACAACTTTTCTGGAGGTGCTGCCATTTTCAATTTGGACCTGAAAAGCAAAGGGAAGTTAAAATCATAGAAAGTCGATTTTTGCACCATTACATTTAGAAGAATTGACCAGTACACCCTGAAAATTTCAGCCTCCTAGCTCATTTTTTTCTGGGCAAGGCTCAATACTTATCAGCCTCCTCTCGTATACTTTGAAACTTAAATATAGTTGTGTATACACACACACAAAGTGTGTAACGTAAATATGTGGCAATTCTTCAGGAATGGATTCTTCACGGATAGAGAAGAAAAAATGCATCTCGCCATGGTCCTGAAATGCGTAATTTGTAAGTAATAAGACCTGCAAGTGCAGAGTGGTCATTATTAAAGTTCCTGTACTCAGACCCCTCTGGAGCCCGTTGAAAGCACCGGATTGCAGTAAAACTTGGTACAGAGACTATGAAGATCATGGGAGAGAGAATGCTGACGGACAAAATAGTTAAAATTTTCACCACTAGGTTAAAATGTGGACCCCTGACGTCGAGAAAGCTAATCTGAAGCAAATTTGTTGTCAATACGCATTGCTATAGTATAATAGTCGTGTGCCTTCTAGATTCTAGACAACGATTTGCAATATTGACGTGAAAATTTCCTATATCTAGAAGTGTATTTATTATGTTTAAAATGTATGTATTGCTAGTATAGCAAATTTTATTTATTATCTTTTCAACCTATTGCAGTAAATAATATGCATCAAAATAACTATTAATACATAAATAAATTGCCAATCATATACGCGTAATAAACCGAGGGTATTTTTGTGTAAAAGAGGACATTTTTCTGCATTAGAGAAGGTTTTTTCTGAACGAGGGGGATTTTTTATGAACGAGAGATGTTTTTTATGAACGAGAGGGATTTGTTATGAACAAGAGGGATTTTTTATGAACGAGAGGGTTTTTTATGAACGAGAGGGATTTTTATGAACAAGAGGGATTTTTATGAACAAGAGGGATTTTTATGAACAAGAGGGATTTTTTATGAACAAGAGGGGATCGTTTCTTAAGAAAAGGGAAATATTTGCCTTTTGAGAGGGAAATTCTACGACAATGGATTACCATCACTGGAAGAGCTATTATACTGCTCCTCGTGTATCCATAGGGCCCCAACTTTTGTTCTAGAACGTATGAGGTAACTAGGAGTATATATAAAACCCTCCGCTATCCTAATTAGCACGTGGAAGCATAAAGGTCGTGTTGAAAGCCTCTATTCCCTGATCTGAAAGAAAAGACGTAAAAGCAGAGGAAGAACTTGTCTATAGGAGTCTCCACGGACACTAAGGTTTCAGGCATGTCGGCGGCAGCTGGGAACAATGGCCGATGCAGAAGCGACCTGCTTTTAGGGGCAACATAAAAACGACCTACAGCCTGTCCCGAAGGGACTGCGGGTTTAGTTTTTGCCCCCCTTTCATCCCTTGCCGTTCAGTGTCTCTATCTTTCAAAGCGTTCCCTAATGGGTGCTCAAATGACGTTCTACCGCTTGGGGACCTAGTCGATAGAGACCCCTGGATTAGCAACATTTGTCTGCACTGAATTTAAGAGGTTAGATAAAAAGTAGTGTTTCCCCTGTGCTGAGAGCTGGTTTTCAAGCGGGCTTTATGTTCACGCTGGGACTCGAACTAGGGACCTTTATCCACAGCTAACTTTGCATTCATTCGTCAAAAAAGTGCTAAGATGTGATAATTTGGAGTGGACCTACAGTTTTATACACTCTGTCTCGAGTGTCAACGATCAGAAGCAGGATAAATCAACATATGAATCATGATAAATACTGTGAGTTGCCAGAATTTATTTTTTTCTTACCATCAACTTTCTCGACTTCAGTTACTTTATTATCTAATTCACTGCTAATATTGTTCCAATGTATATGGTTTTATTCCTGTTGTATTTTATTGTACTTTCATGTTCATTTTCTTTGTAATCTTGTATTTTACTTTATTTTAATTTTAATCTGTACTTTTTGGGATTAAGTAGTAGACCAGCAACAGCTGAACTTCGCCCAGCAATAAAGTTAATTCAAATCAATTCAATCTGTGAAGCAGCGCCGCGCGTGACGTTAGAGAAGTGGAGAAAGCGAGTGGGGAGCAAAGCAGTGCGCGCTGCTGCAAAGGGCTGGTAGCTGCAGTCGCGTTTCTCCCTCCACGCATTCACTTCCCCTCTCGCACGTTCATTGGTCGAGCCCTTTCGTGTCACTACTGAGCAGAGGACTTGATTTCGCCTGCTTCACAGATCCCTGGACAGAGCGTAGTGAAATTCGAATTACTGTGCAACATGCTTTATTGAGGATCGAAGCCGACAGAATTGCAAGGACACCGATCTGACTGAATCTGTAATTTAAAAGTTGTATTCAAACCACTGGCAAGTGGGCCTACCACGATTCAAATGTAGGAAGCTTTAATTAGCAGGCAAAAGTTAACAACAATGTACCTGCTAGTTCCTATACATCCTCGCATCCTGGGTCATGTCGGTTGCTATGGTTTGAAGTTTCAGTCGTGAGACTTTGCCTTCGTGTAGTTGTGAATCGTATTTGTCTTTTGTCATGGCTGGTTAGTCGTGAGTCGGGTAAATGTCACACTTGCCACTGTCGCAAGTGTAAGGATTGACTTGGTAATGGGATTTAAACTTGGCATATGTCTAGGTGAGGTATTACTTAGAGAGGATTATAAGGTTTAAAGGTGGCAGCAGGTGTGCTGCGAAGAGATTGTCTGAAGTAAGGTGATGTCCCTGAGGGGAGTTGGAAAAGGTATATATTGTTTTAGGTAAGGGGCTCTTAACTGAGTTGGTTAGGAAAAATTTTGGTGGGAAGATGCTTAATGGCTGGGTATTTAGGTTAAATGTAGGTTGAAACTAGAAGTTCTAGAAGATCTGTCGGATTGCCGGATGAAGACTAGGTCTTCTCGTGTGGAACGATCACCCATCCATTTTGTGACCAGACTTAGCACCGCTTGAAACACATTTCTCGGTACAGAATTGGAGAAAAGATTACAGACCCATGCTAATTTATAACAGCAGATGTTGCCGCATACCCCGTTAATGTCCAATAAAATTTCATTTTACAGTTTCAACCACCCGTAACAAACACAACAGAGAAAAACGAGCTAACCACGACCTAGATCCTAACACGGAAAACCAGGAGATGAAAAAATAATGGATAAAACCGTAGAAAAGAGTAAGGATCGAAATATCGAACTGGAAATTTAGAGAGTTGAATCCAGAAAACCACGAGCTAGAGTTTTCACCAAACTCCTTGTTAATATCCTACCCCTCCTGCATATTTCATTCAAATCTGACGCACTCTATCCCTTCTGGAAATGAAGGCGGTCTGCTCTGGCTATCAGCTGCCTCCAGGCCTCGATCAATTGCCCCGAGTTCGGAGGTCTGAAGAGATAATCACTACCTCTTTCCGCGTGGTCATCCTCCTCTCTCTACGGCCTGCCAGAAAATTCAAAGCGACAGCGTTTTGAGGGAATGAAATATTGACGCGATAACTCAAGGTTCCATAAATAACTCCTGGACACATTTTCCGATTCTGCGTTTTGATTAATGCTTATCTCGAAAGCGATGGCTTTAAACGAATTCACTTCCTCCACGGATGCTGGTTATCGCGATTTGCTTCGGTATGTTCCTCATGAAATTATTCAGCGTTCCTTCGTCGACTCTTCTTGCTTTCAGACATATCGCTCTACCTGACAAGTGACGTCGGCAGGAATTAACACGTCACGGCGTTATTTCATTGCATTGCCGATGCGCTCGACAGGTGGCACTAGGATACCGAATGTCACTCTAAATATATAATATTACATTTTGCATAGCTGGGTAATCGTGTACAATTGGGTTGTATTAATACTCATGCGCGAGATACATGCATTTCGCGAGGCGGAAGATCTACAACGTTGCCGGTTCTCTTTGTAGCGTCTTCGCTAGCATTAGGGGTGTGTAGATGGTAGCACGCATATTAATGAGCAATTGCACATTCCAATATCTACCGGTATCAGGATAGTTGTTGTTGCAGATTTTTGCTCAGAAATTCACGTTTTGCGAGGCGGAAGATCTCCAATGTTGCCAGTTCTCTCCTTTTTAGCATCTTAGCTGTCATTAGGGGTGTGAGGGTAATATTTTTTTTGGGTCGGGACGGGATCTGGACGGGAATTTTTGAAATCCCGACATTCCCTGCTTTCGGGATGGGAAAAATTCGCCATTTCCGGACTAAGTCGGGAAATTTTCCGGAAAGGAAGTGTTCGAAATTTCCCGAACTTCTATAAATCTCGAATTGTACATGTCATTTTTTACCTTAAGTCATTGTTTTTGCATTTCTGCAATAATTTTCACACACTTACAATGCAGAAAACTTCATTTTAAAACGACCATTCGGTATTTCTTGACTGCTTAGGATAACGAAAAGTCGGGAAATCATTTCCAGAATTCGGAATCGGGACGGGAAATTTTTTCCCCGACGAATACATTAGCTTTTTGCCGTACAAACTTGAAAGAACGTCTTTGTTAAGGCTTATCTAATTTTCATTAATGTCTATCCTTTCAACTCAAACACTGCATATAAGCTGTATGAATAATAACACATCAATACCTTATTACTAATGCTTGAATGATTTGCGGTATTTCTCTTTCGCTTTTCTGGCACTGCTGGTTAATCGCAAAGATAAGGCTGAGTAATGATATGATGAAATGTATGAATGTGCAATCACAAACAAAATGCTAAGGGCTGAGATTCGAACTCGGGATCCCTGGTGTCGTAGCACGCTGTGATAACCACTTCGTCACTTTATTACTAATGCATCGAGGGGTGTAAGGAGTGAACACTTTAGAGGTGTCAACCTTACTTCTACCTAAAAAAAGTAAAGTGCTCCCCTGTGCTTTGCACCATGCCATGAAGGCGTATAGGGGATGTGGGGTTAGGGCCCCACACTTTCTTGATCTCGGCCGCGCTGGAGGTGATGTGATCAGTATCACGCCCCTGGCTGCCTTTACCCCCTACCCCAGAGTTTCCTCCAGGTACCCACTTTATACGACGCTGGGTGGGCGCCGGAGCCGCTTGAACAGGTTGAAAAAGTCCCGGTTCTCTCGCATGGTAGTCAGACGCCCTAACGACTGAGCTACCGCGGTTTATTTCTACACTAACCCACTTCAGGTCCGACCCCGATTAGCCTTTCTGTGCATAAAGTGGACTTAAAACAACAATTCCACTCTACTTCTACCTAATACACATTATTACAGACTATAGGTCTTTTCAGTTCTTACGGCGGGCGCTCTATAAGCTGGTAAGGGAAGTGGGGAGTGGGGAGCGCCGCAGACCAAACAGGTAACAGCAGTGGCGCCGAGAGATACGACGTGGTGGAAATAAGTACTACCTGAAACTCGTTCGACTGGCCGCTACGTTTCTTATCGCGCTGGATTGATCGCTTTCCCGCTCCCCACTTCCCCTGCCAGCTTCTAGAGTGCCCGCCGTAAGAACTGAAAAGAGCTATAACGAGGGATTGTGTTGTGTCCTGTCCAAGTGTGTTCGTGATTGTCTTTTCAATTTCATCTTATAACCATTCATTCTCATCTTCGCATTAGTCAAGAGTGGCAGAAAAGCCAGATAAAATAAATCACTCAGCTAATGGATAGAATTCAGTAACATTACACAATGAAATGGCCTAGAGGAAAAGTGAATAGAAGATTTTATGCTCGACACGGTGTGGGCCTCCCCGATGGCGTAGTGGTAACGTCGGTGCCTTGTAATCAAGGGTTCCCGGGTTCGATACCCGCTGAAGGCACATGGCACAGTGGTTCGGGGCCCACTTGAAACTGTAGGTCCAGCCCCGATTAGCCTTTCTGTGCATCAAGTGGACTTAAACAACAATCCAACACGATGTAAGGAAGACTGAAATTTATGTGTTGATTGAGTTGAGAGTTATGACCGAGAAGCAACTGAATCACATAATGAATAAGGCGGACGTTTCAAAATAGTGGATTCCTCGTTATGGTAATTTTCTAGTGCTTAATGAGAAATACTCCGCACGAGCTTTTCAATTTCAAATGTCTAACTTTGACTGTAAGGATTTAAGGGTACTCCGCGATCAGTTTGTGATGAGAATAAATGTAAACAAGATAAAAGCAATGGAAATTTGGAAGAAACGAACAAAAAGTAACGCCAACATTCGGGTCCAAGGCATTGAACAAGTCGGGGACTTTGTATAATTGGAATCTGGGATGTGTATCATAAGCAGTGACATGAGCTGCACTCAGAAAGTTCAGTGAGAAGAGCAATGACAAAATAAGCCTTATAGAAGTATGCTTTATGGACCTTTGAACAAACCAAGAAAGGGGCTGGTGAAGTGTGTTGTGTAGACTTGTATGGAACACAAATCTGAACGTTACGAAGCAGTGTAGAAAAGTAACTAGAAGTTTGAGAAAGGAAATGGAGAAAGTAAGAAATAAAACTGTTGAAAGAGTTGGTGAAAGAAACGCAAGGCTGGCAGCAAGACACGAATAGGAAACTAATGAGACACTGGCTAAGAAGGAACATGCCTGCTAAAAGATGCACTGGAAGGAATGGTTAAGGGGAAAAGGATCAGGGGAAGAAGAAGGTATCAGATGATATAAAATTAACTTTTTCTCTAGACCCTTTTTTGTCTAAAGTTACTGAAATATATATCCATTTTCTCGACCAGGAATTCAAGCATTGGTTGATTTCATTGATTTTAATTCACTTTTAGCTAATCGCGAAGATGAGGATGAAAGCTGAAAAGATGAAAGTACAAACAAAATCACACATGGACAGGGCACAACAAAAGCCGTACAGACGATGGGAGTCTATTTTCTATTTTTTCTATTGTCTATTTTCTTAATTATAAACTAGGTTAGTACTGTCCGTTTGAAAATAGATGTTTTATGCAAACGAATTCAATAGTGGCACCTAATTATGAAAGCAATACAATTAAATGTTCTTGATCACTCTCCTCAAATTCCTATATTGCCTCCTTAATAAATCCTGAGGCCTATACTTTGAAATCCAAAGTTCAAGTATTACTTGTCGTAGATTTTAGAGGATAAAATAACCTTGATTTAAGTTTCCTAGCAACGTTCGTTTCCATGGTTAACAACAAACATACCAAACAGGAAAGTATTATAACATCTCTAAACATTTTTTTTTTAAATTTCGCATTGAGTAGTAAGTCATACCTGTTCTTGTAATCTTCTATGTAGATGTCACTCTTGTTTGAAGCACGTTTTCTAAGTAGGGATTGATTCATCTGTGTGTTATTGATGTGTGAGGAAAATGTGGGATTTTTTTGCCCCTGAAAACGGATCAAATATTTATGTCAGTGAGTCAATCAGTCAGTGGTGGGATTGGGGCATTATATATGTTGGATGATCCCTGATAACGGTATTAAATGGTAAAATAGGTAAAGGCATACGTTGTCGAAAGATGACGCATTGAAGGAACTCTGTAGGGAGGTATAGCAACGAAAAAATAGAACAGAATCCTCTGAGTGCCCTTCTGTTCTTCATAGCGTTCTGTTACCAAGTCTTACCTTGTCATTTGATCTTAGAACGACAGTCTGAAAAAAAGTTCTGAAATCGCAGCAATATTACTAAAACACAGAGTCTAGACATTATTTCATTAAAATGGGAAAACCGTGCTTGTCAACCGAACGATGCAGAATCTGGCCGTTGCGTGGTTTAATTATTTAGAAATGACGACATTTGTTTTGCGAATAAAGAGTCAAATTGAATGTGGTGAATTGCGGGGTTGTGCGCGTATAGCTCACAAGCGGAACAAACGATAATGTGTACTCAGTTTCCGTTCTGTCCCCAGATTGCGAATGTGTTCATATTAGGAGCTGGGCGGAAGGAAGGGGGGGAGGCTAAGAGACAGGAAGCGACAAAAAAATATAGATAAATAAGGTTGTCACTGTACGGTTGTTGTAACATCGCAGGTTTTCTTTAAAAAAAAACATAAAGAGTAAATTGAAATTTTAAAAACTGAGCATTTGAAAGAAGTCAAAAACTCCACGTCGTAATGGTTTCACAATTTACCGTTATCTTCAGCAATTTTAGTGGCCATACAGCAAACAAATGGATGTCGGAATTTGCTTTCTTTCAATTTATGTTATTTTATCATCGTGACGATGAGGATGGATGATTAAATGCTTGTTTGAATCGTCAAGGCGTGGGTCTACAGTTTAAAGTGGGATCCGAACCACTGTGCAATGTGCGAATTATGAAATTGAAATGGATGAATGAAAAACAAAATCATATTCCCATGTCTTACCGAAGGTTCTAACATGGCACCTCTGCCTTTGTAGTCAGCTACGCTTTACCGAGAATTTCTTGAGAAGGCGAACGAAAACGAGACTTTTGCGCAAGTAGTGACTCGAGAGGCTTCGTCCAATGAACGCGTGAAAGGGGAAGTGCGCATCGAGGTGAAAACGCGGCTGCAGCCGTTCACAGCAGTGCGCACTGTTTTGCTCCGCCCACTCGTTTTCTCCCCTTCTCTACCGTTATGCGCGGCCTTGCACCACAGATTCCCGAAATAGTGTGTAGCTACTGTTGTTAAACCAAAGTTTAATTCGGTTATTACACACAGACATGTCATCGAGTATCTGAGGGTTACATAAAACTATTTCCTGAGGTCGAGTTTTTATTGCTTGTACAGACAACGACAAAGATATAGTATGCAAAGTGCCCATCCTTATTTTCATTCTCCTCTTATTTTATAACCTGTGTTAATGTTAAGGAATTAAATTCTGTTGATGCGGAACAGATTTTGGTCTCTAATTATTATAGGTTTATAACATTGTGGAAAACATATCGAATGAAAATGTGATGGACAATTCGTCTACTATTACTTTTGCCGTTGGATGTACCTGGATGCTTTACACATTCATGAAATGTTACCCTTAGTACGTGTTAACAGGAGCGATATGTTGTGCGCAATTTTTACAATATTCCGCGGTAACAATACTTCAAAATATGTAAGATGAAATTCATGAATATCGTTTCTAACATCGTAATTCGTCGACATTTGCCCTTTCTATTTGCCTATATAGCTACATAACAAGTAGAACCATAGTTATTGCAGTTAAATTACATAACCTGCCAATTTAGAATACAATAGCTGCATGAATTATAATTAATGGGTGCAGCTGCCTGTTAAAACTCAAGAACATCCTGATTAGCTACATTGCTGAAAATTTTACCTTAATATAAACTTTGCACTTTTCTTTTATAAATTATTCATGGATGACTGAAATTGGTCAACTTTTCTAATCGACTGGCTTTTGCAATTAAGGGTGAAAAAAAGTGAACGAAAAAAGTTGATTGTTTTGAACGTGCAAAGATGAAAGAATACATAGACCTTTGGAAGAAACTTTGTCAGAACTTGTCCTTGACAAAGGAGTATGTATTTAAGAATTCTCTTCTGATAAATTAAGGATGTGGAAAGTTTGCGAGTTCGGACTGGATTAAATTAGGGAAGGATGAATACCGAGGAAAAAGTGTGGAAGGGGTAAGGTGTCCGTTTTCTTTACGATGACGCATTATTTTCTTTTCCACTCCCCCTTTTTTTACCGAGTAGAGTTTCTAATGTTTTCTTTTAATGATTCTTTACTTGGCTGTTCCAAATTGCCTTTCTTTCTGAAGAAAGAACTTTCCGTTAGATTTTTGTTCTTGTAATTACCGTGTTTCCCTCCCTCAAACTTTCTTCTTACAAGAGTTCTGACGGTTTTCTTCCAAAGAAGGGGAAGATTAAAAAAAAGTAGTTCCCCTTTCTCTCTAACGAGCGCCAACAGATTTGAAACATTTCAAAGATGCGCCTGAGAAACTAAAAGACATTGAGACTTCACAAAACTTCATTGATATAGACGTGAAGATAAGCGATATTATCACAGATATTAATTAAGAGCATTTTGCTCTAAAGGTAATCTAATCTGAGATGTCAGACACTTTAGAGACTTGGCCACGAAGACTGTGCTTTCACGCGCTTCAGAAATGTAGGAATATGGCTTTAACACTAAGGTACTTTGTGATTTCACAGGATTCAAAGGTACAAGGACATGACTACAGAATGATTAACTGTGATTTCACATGGTTCACAGATGTAAGGATACTGCTACAAAACCACGTTTCAGAGATATAGGAATACGACTATAAACCTAAACAGACAGTGATTGAACACGTTTCAGAGATGTAATGGCATCAAAATTAAGACACCGTGACTCCACATGCTTCAGATATACAGGGATAGAGTTTTAAAACTAGAGACACTGTGATTTCATACGTTACAGAAATATAATGACATGAATATAAAACTAAGACAATGTAACTTCACACGTTTCAGGATGTAGGAATATGACTACAAACCTCATGACACTGCGATTGTACAAGTTTCAAATATGAAATGGAATCACTATAAAACTAACACACACTGACTTCACACGCTTCAAAGATGTAGCCTATGACCATGACTACACAAAGAATAGAGTCTGAGATTTCACACGTTTCAGAGATGCAGGGCCGTAACTACAAAACGAATAGACTGACTTCACACGCTTCAGAGATTCAGGGATATGGTTATAAACCTAAAGTGACTATGATTTCACATCTTTCAGAAATGCAATCTCATGACTACAAAACTAAGACACTATAACTTCACATCATGGCTATAAAACAAAAGGATTGCGTCTTCACGCGTTTAAGAAATTTGGAGATATGATTATGAAGCTCTTTCTGTAAAATTAGACCTGTAATTTCACATGTTTCAGTGAATAAGGTGTGAAGCCAAGTGATAAGGAATGTAGAGCATTCATAGAAGCACATTTGAAACTAAGATGCAATGTGTTTTCACACACTTGAGGTATTGAGGCTTGTGCACCTTGCTGTTAAATCTCAATATATTAAATTATCTTGGTTAAATCTTATAGTCGGTGATTCCAATATAACAAAGTTTAAATTCAGTAGCAAGCACACCGGACGAAGAAAAAATCAGGTAGCGCCCAAGCAATAAATAATTGAAGCTCATTGCCTGCTTCACACGCGCGTTATTACGTCAGAGGTTTCGGCGAAAAGCAAATACAAATTGAATGCCATTGGCTGTATTGGCGTAAATAGATTTCGGGAATCAAATTTCTGGCGAGAACCTACAGACGGGGATCTTGCAATTGCTCAGTTGCATAGCGACGGAACGTCACTGTAATTAAGGATAATTGGTACCACGTTTGATTGCCTGCAAAATTAGATGAAAGCCATATGTGTACAAATACAAAAATACTTGTGATAATGACAACCCCATCACCATTACGTCAATCACATATAGCAGTGAAGGTATAGTTCAATCAATCAACTGTGTTAAAATGTTAGAATCCATTATAACCAAGATTTGTTTGTTATTGGTGTTGCAGTAAAGTAAGAGTATACAAAAGGGCCATATGATATTGCCTTAGCCTGATCTAAGATGTACAATCTCTAACTATGCATTTGTATTACGCTGTTACTCACCATATACAATACTAACGAATTTATATCATTGCGTTATTGCCTTTTTGAAGTTTTTGACCTAATACATAAAGTTCGAAACGAAAATAAAGGCACCAAGTTATAACACTGCTTAAAAACCCTATTTCTGACTGCAAATAGGCACAATTTCCTTGCACGGAGAAGCTCAATTCTGTGTTTTTGTTACTTTCCACTGACCTCTATGTTTCAGGCTGTCCCTTCCATATCTATATTTGCGCGCTGTGTAAAAGTTTTCCTATTTACTGGAACATGTAATGTCGTGGATTCCAGTTTTGGACATGCCAAAGGCGTGATCAGAATATTTAACATGAAAACGTGACTTGAGGGTAGACAAAACACCAGGGTATACGCGTCTAGCTTACGTTTTCATGCATCCTTAACGGTTATGCAACACGACGTACGCCCGTGTAAGTTAATGCATCTCCTCAGGATAACGCTTGGATATTTTGTAACGGACGCTAGGGAGCATTTCCACGGAAACCACTCTCCATTATTATATGCAGGGAAAGTAACGGTTCCCGATATTTTCTTTATTGTAACCTCATTTTATTCCTTCCTTTATCCCCGGTTCCATCGAGGGATGTTTTCCTTCCTTCGCACTTTCCTTCTTTCATCTCAGGTTCCTCTCGCTATCAATTGCCTCTTTCCTTTCCTTCATTTCCTCCGTCGGAAATTTCCGTGCCCCGCTCGGCTATCTTCGTGCTCCGCTCTTCGTATCAGAAAGGGTTGGGAAAGGGCGTGGCTCGTGAGGGGGGGTGGGGGGACAAGCAAAGCCGACGGTCGATATCTCCGGCAGACGCCGTACCCCCAACTGACGCCGTTTCGTTGTGTTCTCTGTGTGATTCGTTATTCAGGTTCCCCTACTGAAGATTTGGTAGGGAGGCACTGGAATTCCAACCCCCCCCCCCAACCCTCTTTTTGAGGAAGGGAGATAAAACGACTGGCGCCTCTTTATCGCTAGTGCTTTTGTCCCAAGGAATTCTTCAGATCCTTATATCGGTTGCGTTTATGCCATATAAAGCACAAGGATATACAAAGGATACGTTGGAGTTGTGCTTGCGGCTCCACAACCCTTTTTCCAACATACCTTATGGTATACGGACGAACAAAAATCTTATCTGAAGTCACAAAAAAATACTAGAAATGACTTAACGTACTTTCCCAATCTATGCAAGACATACAATTTGATTTTTTAAGAATTTTTATTAACTTTTCTACCTTTTAAGGTTAACAAGGCCAATGAAAGGTGATGTAAAAGTGAAAGAATTTTTTCACGGAACGGGTGTAAGGGTAGAGAGACTGAAATATCATAGTCCAAGAGTCATTACCCTCCGTAGGGCTCGTGATCTGTCGTCCCTATATGTTTGTGATTGTCCCTTCATCCAACCCATCTTAGCATCTTCGCGATTATTCAAAAGGGACAAAAAAAGCAAGTAAAATAAACCAAATCAGTACGCCAGTTCACGAAACGAACGCTACAAAGCAGTGGAAGTCAAACCATGGAATCGTCCTGAGTTCGGATTCCACTTTCAACTGTAGATCTAGTCCCGATTAGCCTTTCTGTCCATAAACAGAACTTGAAAAAACCTCAACGAACTCAAACCACGGAGTCTAGCCTATTAAACATTTAATTTTCTTCCAATGAAAAATCAATTAAAATAAATATATGTTTCATTAAACATACTATACAAAAACTGAGCACTTGTGCAGATATCAAGTAAATAGAATATCTTACAGGTTATGCTAGGTTAAGGGCGATCGAAGAAGATAAGAAACAACGAAATGGAAGAAATAAGATCTCACGTGGTTTTCGTTCGAAGTACCATACGTGCTGAGTACTGAGGAGAAAAATCAGTCAGGGTGAGATCACTCGAATTGAACTCGCTATTCTAAGTTTTGGAACTATGAATTATCCACTCCCTAATCCTCACTGAAGCATTGAGCGTCTTGCAGGCTTTGTCAAGAACAGGCAGTGCTGCTTACAAGTTAACAACTTTTGAATACTTCATTTTCTGCACGATGCAGCATCTTCGACGACAAGGACAGAAAGTGGTTTTCACATATATTCGTGCGCATACTAATCAAAATAAATACCATGACATAGTAGATGCAAACGCTAAAAAAGCGAGAACCCAAGAATATGTAACACCTCTTCGATTACCTTATACAGATCTCTACCCAGAGTAATATTTAAAATACAAAACAGTGGGAGGAGTGGTGCATAACAGAGCTACAAAATACCACGTCCTTTAAGTAGCATGCTCAAGTCAGTAATCGTAGACCTTGGTACCAAAAACATGAATCTACCTCGGCCAGTGGTTGTTTTCATATTAAGAAAGCGTACAGACCATGTACGAGTATTAGTAAACCAACATTTGGCTCGTTTAAAGATTGTACCATGAACTTCCTGCCAATGCGGATAAGCTAATCAAACACACAACCATTTCTTCTTCGAATGTCACTTAAGGCAACAATACCGAGACACTTTAAATAAAAACTTACAACACGGACAGGTTCATTTCCGATATCCTTATCTACATTAATATCTGAACCTCGTACTGTAGTTGTTTCGTACTTTAAGTTTCGCTCGAAAACACAGGTTTGCAATCTAACCAGCCATGACCCTGAAGACAATTTAGATCCAAAAGACCTCGCAAAGTCGACATATCGTAAGAACAGAATGGACAACAGCACTCAACAAGTCAATAGTGCAAGATACAACAGTTTGGAACATATACAGGGTGGCTCAAAAGTCATATAACACCCTCGGTACTAGGCTACTGCAGCGCGCAACATGGAAATGGTGATGACTAATCGTTATCAGGCCAAGGGGGAACCGCATTGACGCCACACGCACGGTCGCGGCCATCTTGATGTCCGCCATCTTGAATTCAACTTCAGAATTTTAAATGGGAAGGGGGTGATATGATATATCAAATCAGGCTAGAATTTCACGAGAAATGCAATGGTGAAGGTTTTTTCGACATATCTATAACCAGTAAGAAGTTATGACTGAATTCTAGTACCAATTTGCTTCTTTTCGAGGTGTTAGAAAAATGCCTTAAGATTTGTTTAGCGCATCGGTGGCCTTGTACCGAGGATATTAAGTGACTTTTTGAGCCACCCTGTATAATAGTATAGTACCTGAACTCATCAACTTTTGCTAGAAGTCGCAAAAATATGCGGTGGGAGCTAAAAATAATAATAATAAGAAGACGACCTCCCAAAATCGAACCTTTGGCTTCAGTCAGTCGCCCATACTCCGTACCAGGTGTCTGCGAAGCAACGACAGGAAGGGGAGAAAGCGAGTGGGCGGAGCGAAGCAGTTCCTTGCTAAAACGGCTTGTAGCTGCAGTCGTGTGTCTCCATCCATGAAATCCCTTCCCCTCTCACGTTCCCCTCTCGAGTCACCACTTGCGCAGAGCACTTGTTTTCGTTCGCTTGCTCTCGAGAGTTCTGGGAGAGAGTATACCGCCTAAGGGGTGACCCTTTCCGAAGACACAGAAATGTCAACGCCACATCCACGTAGTACACCCTGGACTGCGTTTTGCAGACTGACGAGGCTCTGGCATCTGGAACCACAGTCAGTATAATCCTCTATGGGACTTGTATGCTGTCCATATGCGTTTGTGATTGTCCCTTCATCTATTTCATCACTAGGGAGCGGAAGTTGATGACCTAAAAAATATAGGTATATGACCTATAGAATGTCCTAAAAAATGGGAAAAAATGACGTAAAAAATGACCATTAAATTTGTTAGTTTCAGGCTAAAAATTGAAATGAAAAGGATGCAATCTTGTTTTTGTTTTTTAAAAAAAAGGCGCCAAATGATACCACATGCACATTCAATTAACATATGCAACGAGGATTTCCAATGGTATCAACCGAATAATTTTAAAAAAATTTAATGAAAAAGTCGTATAGACTAAATGAACTGGTGTAAAATGCATTAATTTCCCGCATCTTTGCCTGGTGATGTAGTGTGGTGTGTTTTTGTGGCACTGTAAAGAAAAATAAATTATCACGATCCACGAAAGACAATTTTTGTTTAGAAATTGAACAAATTGTATAAAAAATAGGGAATCCAAAATCAGGGACGCATCCGGGAAAGGGTTCTTAGACACGCGCCCCAGGAAAAAGTACATGGAAAAAGTAATTTTTAACATCAGAAATTGTTTGAAATATCTGAGTTTGCCCCAGACGAACACCTAGTAGATTCCCCCGACACAACAAAGACTGTCACCAGTTCAGCATTTCTTTTGCTCTTAAACTGCAATCATGCGAGATAAATACAGGCCTATGTTCACCTTGGTGAAAATACTCTATTACCAAAATGAAAGAAGTGACAAAATATGACGAAACAATAAACCGAATATTGCGGGAAATGCTGAAAATCGGGGAAAATGACCTAAAACCTGAAAATATTCAAAAAATGCAAAAAAAATGTACTTTAAAATTACCTTTTTTGGGTTCTAGACGAAGTGTAATGTTGTGTATATTTATTGGGCATCGTGTCCGAGATGTCAGAAAAAAGATGACATTTCATCAACTTCCGCTCCCTACTTATCACCATTCATCCTCATATCTTTGAATCGTGATCAAGAAAGTGTGGAGCCCTAACTCCACACCTCCTATACGCCTTCATGGCGTGGTGCAAAGCACAGGGGAGCACTTTACTGTCTTTAACATCAAATCAACATACAGTGGTTACACCTGTCTCAAGATGCAAGGATTACACATACGAAAGCTGAGCGGACACCTCATAAGATCGAACATGTGCTACCAGCAAGGAAGCTAGACGCCTAATGCCCTCAGAGACCCATGGGAGCTAAACCACAACCTCTTTCTCCAGACCAGATAATATGTGGTTATGGAAGCGTCTGTAGTCAAGATCCCTGACGCAGATAAGTGGGTAATTTCTTCAAGAGGGAAACTTGAGATACTCACCTAGGAAACGCCAAGAAAATCATCAAAACACCCATTTTGCAAAAGGACACAGCGGTAGCAACTTTCGTGAATATTTAGAGCTTAATTTCCTCGTAATTAAAGTAACTAAGGCCTTGACAATGGTTGGGTGGAAGAGAATCCGTTTCGGAAGTCGAATGAATCTTGCATGTTGAGGTTTAATTGCCGTCTTCTACTTCGGCTTTGCGTTTATCCCTAACAGTTAGGCAGCACGCTTGCTGTTGGGTGAGTTAGCAATAATTATTTCACGTTTACGGGGGTCCTGCGCAGTGTTTCCAACCTTTGGAATAAACAAGTATCTGGAAACTTGTAGGTTTCCAAACCACAGTGCTATTCTTAGGAGCACGTGTCATGTAATTTTTCTGCCACTTTTGGCTACGCGACGGTGAGGATGAATGGCCATTAGATACAACCGAAGACGAGACAATCCCAAACGCACTCTGACGGGACGCGGACCGCAAAACCCGCAGAGATCACGCAGGCTGTGCTTTGCCTACAGGAATGTGATTTTCATGGTGTGCAACATAGAACAGTGGTTTACACTTGAGTGCCTCTTGAAAAAGTCACCCCTTTACGCCTCGTAACTTTTTGGAGTACTAATCACCAACGCTTACACCCCAGTCGGTTTCATCGGTCTATAACAACTAAAATCGGCCATTATTGCGTAAGTTATCATCCTTACTCCTGTAACTGGCTACAATTGATTCCAATTGATCTCTCGTCTGATATCTCTGCAGATGTAGTGGCAAATGAAGACCTCTGGAGTCAGAGATTATACTTCAACAATCACCGTTACTTTTACTTTATGTTCACTTAAGTTTCAATTACACTGCATGTTTCACTTCACGATTCAGGTTTGAGGGCCCACTGCCACGCACAAATTGCGGTTATACGTGTACTACTGGGCTTCGAGCGTGTACCGCTCGCTCGTTTTGCCTGTTCGAGAGTTATTCGCTCGAGTGAAAAGCTCTCAATTCCGTACGCTATCTAGCGGCGTCCGTGCGAACTATTTGGCGCTCGAGCGAAATCTTCTTGCTGCAGCACTGTAGTACTACAGTAGGAAATTTGGTTTCTAATCCTTCTGGTCAGCTTATTGGAAGATCAATAGCCAATGAATGGAATATCAAGCGTTTAGGGCGGTGCTTACAACACAAGGTGCATAACGCGGTATTAAACGCAGCTCCACATTTTTCATTTCCTGACATAGATATGGCAATTAAATTGACAAACTTTCAGGTTTTTGAAGCTTAAGAATCCATTCTTATTCATCGCTCCTTTCACTTCTCGCACAGAGAACCCCCCTCCCCACTTTCAACTTCCAATATTTCGGGAGGATTCCAGCACCCGGTGGATTCTTTTCCCGGAGCACGAGGAGAATACGAAATTGTGCAGGGGAAGGAGACCGTGGTTAGGCCTCGTCTTCAGGTCGATATCGGGCTGCCCCTTGGTCGTGCTGGGGCACAGGAGGAGTGGAAGGGGTAACTCTCGCCCTTTACAGCCAATCAATGAGCAGGACCATGCCAGCAGAATAACTAGCCGAGTTGTATTTGGGTCCGTGGTAAAAAAAAATATGCTGCTCTAAAACCAACCACGCTCTGTTGTTAATATGACTGCGAAGGAAAATATAATCCTGCTTGGGATGTGACGTCGGGTAATTGCCAGTTTCCTTGATTGCTCTGCCTTGTTCCCGTAAGCTTCCGTCTTAATTAGTGACGTCGCAAGAGATAATTAGCGAACAGGAATTATATTAAGTTTCGGGAATAAGAGGAAAGACGTGGGTTTTAGCTTTTGAAACGTAGTGGAGAGGTGGTGATTAAAATATGTGTGAGAAGTTGAGAACGGTCAAGACCCAAACTGTAGAAAATTTACACGATTTTAAAAGAAGAGAACATATTTCCCCACATATAAAGGAACTCAATTGGTTAAACGTTAAAAATAGAAGGACATTTTTGCATTACAGTTACTATACTGGATTCTGAACAATAAAAAACTTCGAAACTTCAATATGTATGTGATCAGATTGCCCCGTACAGAAAGAACAGAAATCAAATTAACCTTCGTCAGAAAAGTAAATTTACGATTCCCATACGCAAAGAAACACTTGTAACGAACCTGAGAGTTTAAGGTTTTATATTTGTAAGACGTTAAGATTTTTAAAATGTTTGTTACTTCAAATAATGTGCAAGTTGTCACAGACAGCTATAGTTAGATTGATACAGTTGTGTTTGGAACTTGTATAGATGTTTATAAATACGTCATAATCTGTTCGTGTTGACGTCACTTTCTCATCTCAGCAGAGGAAGTGAACCCACCTGAATGTTTCTCACCTGACGACAGACTGAGTTTGGAAAATAGGTGAAGGTGAAGGATCAATAAGAAACGGAGGGAATTCAAGTATATATTTTGGGTTTTGGAGGTTTCTTCTTGCCAATAAGTTGAAAGTAAGAAATTAATTATGTAATTTGACTTTTGCTATATGTGAGTGAATTGCCCAACGTTAGTATTGAATGTTCTAGTGTTTTATTGGTTATAAGTTATAAGTGGTTGAAGGATAGTTATATTGGTTATAAGTGATTATAAAACTGCGTTTTACCTTTGAAAACAATGTTGTGTTTCTTTTCTACCCAGCAAGCCCTGACGATTTGCTAAGATTCTCATGTTCCCGATTAAAGGAGTAGCGGACTATCTTTGTGACGACTGGTGTACAACCGGGGGACGTTGCACACTCCACGGAAATTCTTTCTTACACTCAGCCATAAAAGAATGGAACGAATTGGACTAGAATTGGACCTCATCTGGACATTATTCTGATAATTGTCACACATTTTGGATACGAAAAGAACATTCGTGGACTAGATTCAATAACATCTACTCACTACTAGCTTCTCCTAAAATAATTGTCGTCGTTAAGCGTGCATAATATCTGGGTCAACATTGAATTGTTTGTAGAGTTGTTGATTACGAAATTGTAAGTTCATACATCTTAGAAATGGTTTTGTAAGTTTGGCATTAAATCATTGTTTTTTATGAATCCTTGTGTTAATCATTATATGACGAAGTACCTACGTGTGTGAGTAAATTAACCCATGCGTTCATGCAGAACAGTAGTGTTGGAGAAGTTTTGGGTTTGTAAACGGGTAGGGGATACTGGATGAGGGTGTGCTGGTATTGGCCTGTAGCAACTGCAAGATTCTGATATTGAGGACGGGGAGTACAAACCAATTCGCCATAATCAACAATGGTGCTCTGCCCAATCTTACAAGACCTTGCAAATCTCTCTCTCTCTCTCTCTCTCTCTCTGTCTGATCAAACAGCAGCAATGTTCCAGATGTTTGACTAACTTTCGTAAAGTAACGGCCATCGACTTCGTGAAGAGTTTGCTCGACGTTTCGCGCAAATTATGCAACGCACCAGAGTACGGAGGGGCTACAAATTAGAGCAAACATCTGAATAGCGTTTCCCGCTGCGAAAACTTCCGATTGAAGTTTGTATCTTCGGCAACGGCTACAACGCCCGCAGGCGGAGCAAGTCAAACATGTTGCGTACACAAGCAGACCTCGCCAAGACAAACCATCCGTCCGGAATCGATCCGATGACCTCCGCCTTGAAACTCCGAAGGACTTTATTTACAAAATTTCTGACATCCCGTCCGCGCAACGGATGGAGGGGACGCTCCCGATTGACAGTGACTTGGTCAGCCTCCCTCCCCCCAAACACCCACCCCTCCTCTTCTCACGAGCAAAGTGGTATGCTAACAATGCGTAGCAAACTCCTTCTCCTTCTCAGGAACGACAGCTGATGTAACGTGGAAGCCCAATATTGACGAAGCAAACAAGACCGTTCTGACGGACTGGGGAAAAGGAAATACAAGCTCAAGACAGTCTTTGCTCTCCTCCTCTGGACCAGAACTCCCGTTTATTGTATTTCCATGTTCCTCATGTTTGGTTCCTTCGTGCTTGTCCGTCAGCTTTCTCCTCCAGTGTCAAATTCTTACTGCAACAAGTGGTTTCGAATATCTTGCTACGGTTGTTTGATAATGGCATTGGGTTCTGAAGTTGAAAAATATCCATCTATAGTAAGGAAGAAAAAATATGCATCACCATAGCGAAAGTTCATTTATTTCTCGTGTCTCGATCACTTCCAGCAATGCTCTTCTTAAACACTTTCCAATGTTATTTCTTACTTTATCTGTATTGTCTGTCTGTCTGTATTCTTCGCCATAACCATATTTTTAAAGCTTGTAGTCTTTTTTATCACTTCTTCGTAGCGCCTAGGTTTCTGGGCCATACAAAGCTACACTATACACAAAACACTTCATCAGTCTATTTCCAAGTCGTTTGTCAAAAGATCAACGAAACTCACCTCTTCTATTGATTGTATCGTTTATATTTACTTCGCCTTTCTGCCACTTTTGGCTAATCGCGAAGATGAGGATGAGTGATGATATGATAAAATTCATGTATAGGAACTCACAAGGAGCCCCTATGCCCAGGCCTCGATTTAAACCCGGGACCCGTGCGGGGCCTCCGAGATGCGTATACTTCGTGTATACTCCGTATACGGGCCGCAACCTGATGACGTCAAAAAATTAGTCTCGTGTTTTGGCGAAATACATGTACTTGAATGAGTGACTTGTTTTAAAAAGAGTTCCTGTAAATGTATTTATTTCACAGAAAGAATAATAATTATCATCGCAAATTAAACATAGTTATGTCCTGATCAGTTACAAGTAAATGTATGCGTTTATATTTAATACAACATTTAATTACACGTTAGTAAAAAAAAGTGTGTTCAATTAGCGCGAAATACATTTAAGAATTTGTGTATGGTAATATTAATTACACAGATGCCGAACTTGTAACTACTAATAATATTATTTTAATTAACACGAAAAAAAGTTGATAGTTATTCATATGTCCGTATTATTGCTCATAAGTTGTCTGAAATCGTGTAGTTCAAAGTTCAAAAGTCTCGTCTTAAACATCTAATTTACTATCTAGCCACACTAGAGGAGTATTCACTTACTGTGTTCCGGTTTACAAAAATTACGATCTTGATGATATACATCACGTGAAAGAGTCATTCCGTGCGAAATCAACACAGCTCCCAACCTGACCATCTCCGATTTTCATGAAATTTGGGGAGTTGAAACTATGTATGGATCTTAGTAACTATGAAAAGTTTTAGTTTCGTTTGTCTTGTAATTGTTAAATTATTCATGGTCAAAGTTTGCATAAATTGCCCTTTTTGAGCCCGCTTAGCTATACTAAATGTGCTGTAACTCCGCCACTATTTTGTCTAGGAAGCTCAAATAAAGCTTATTGTACAGGGAATTGAACAATCTTTCCAGTGATATATAACAAGCCCACCTTTCGATAAAAATATAATTTTGTCACGTGACCTTGAATTTTGACCTTGAATATCTCAAAACATGTCATCACCAAAAATCGTGAAAAAAATATATTTGGTCCCTCATGCCATGCTATAAAACATATCAAAAAATCGTTCTGGGACTGCAATAGGATCGTAACATACAAAATAATATGTGTAACTATGTGACTGATAAAAGCCTCATTACATGAACTATGACGAGTCAAAAGTCTTTAACACCCCCTCCAAAATGTAAAGGAGTTATCCTGGTCATGAAAAAAATAGGTTAGGCACAGGGAGATCCCTAGCCGTGTGTGTCAAGCGCAGGTCCGGCATATTGTTGACCGCCATATTGAATTCAACGCAAAAACTTCAAAGGAAAGGGTGTGATGTGATATATCAAATCAGGCTAGAATTTCACGAGAAATGAAGCAGCGAAGGTTTTCCCAACTTATTTTTAGGCCTCAAAACGTTATACACATATCTTTCACTTACGATATATGCACATATAGTGTTGTCAATATTCCTGTGAGCACACTCGTTGACGTCTCTCACACTCACATAGAACATTTGGCAATGTAGCAGATGCAACATCATCGCAAGCAGCAACTAGGCCTTTTCTCAGATTGTCAATATCAGGGACTTTTAGTGAATGCACCATTCTCTTCAAATGTTTCTGAAGGTAGAAGTCCTCCTAAGATGTTAGATCTGGGGAATGTGCAGGCTTTTTAATAGATCACCGTCTGCCCATCAGTCTACCTAGAAATTTACCATGAAGAAATTGCCAAAATGTTCACATAGTGTGGTCACACACTGTCCTGTTTCAAAACTCTGGAAAATTGCCATATCCCGTAAGCAAGGATGAGAAACCTGTTCACTTAACACATCCAAGAAGCCCTCACCATTTAAGGTTCCGTTGTTGAATATGGACCAACCATTCCCGTTCTCCATACACTATACCACATCATTAGCTTACCAGCAATAACCATTCGGCTGGGTTCTGTCTACTGTAGATTATCAAATCACAGGTACTGCATATAATTTTTATTAACTTTACCGTGAACATAAAAATTAGCTTCGTCACGGAAGAATTTTTCCTTCCAAAGGAAGTGTCACGTAATTGTTTGAGATACTTTTCCCAATATTCTCCACTATTCAAGTATTTGGGGAATGTTGCTGATTAAAATCATATGCAATGGTGCGTATACTTCTTTCTCTCCCAAGATGTCAGCGTGATCTCGACGAGTTCCTATCACGTTAGGAGCATTCTTAATACTTTGTTTTTAACACCTCGAAAAGGAGAAAATGGTTACAAGCATGGAGTAATAACTTTTTGCTGGTTAAAGATACTTTGGAAAAACCTTCGCAGTTTCATTTCTCGTGAAGTTCTAGCCTGATTTGTATATCACTTCACACCCTTTCCTTTGAAGTTTTTGCGTTGAATTCAATATGGTGGTCAACAATGTGCCGGATTTGCGCTTGACACTCACATCTAGGGATATCCCTGTGCCTAACCTATTTCTTTCATGACTGTTCACCTTCTCTTCGTCTTCTGCTAACAAGGATATACCGTCCTCGAATCTATGATTATATCTATAATTCAACTTGAAGATTTTCCGTTTTCAGTTATAACAACATATGGGGCAATTGCCTTCACAATTCTTTCCCTTTCCCAGAAAGATAACAAACGGAGCTGCATTCAATTATGATTCGAAACAAAATTGCCTCTTTATCTAAGCGGGCAAATTGAAATTTCTCTGCAGACTCCAAAGAAATTTCTTTTTTTCTGTGCTGATCTTTGAATTAAACGACTTTTGCGAAATATTCACTTTTGTCCGAGGTGATGAGAAATTTCTCGTTGAAATATCGAGATTAAAATTTTGCTAGAGATTCTAATCCCAAAAGGGATTGGTAAAGTAAATTGTGTGTTCCGAGAATTATATTCAAATGCAGTGTAGACTTCCTGATAACGTACTGAAAAAAGACTGTCTTAAAGAACAAGAGGATTGAGTACAGTCATAGCCATAAATATTTATGGTTTGCAGTTTTGTTACCGCCAGAAAATAGCGGCGATGGGATACGACGCGACGACCACTCAACAAAAGCTATTAGCAAGTCTTGGCTCTCAAAGGTTTGTTGCGTAACGGTGTACGGTTCGATTCTGTTAATTACTTGGGTAAGCAAATTGGATCTGTCAAACCACGACACTATAACTGGGTCGTTCCAAATCAATATTTCGTTTGTTACAGACTCTTGAACGATTCTGGTGAATCAGGACAATGTTATAAGAATGAATTAGTATATGTAAAGTATAGAGAGATTGATTCCCGGTGCAACTGATGCCAGGTCGTGCTGTGCATCCTCAGTACACCTTACGGAGACTTACCCATACCTGCGCTTGCGTAGTGAATCATCCTGCTTGTAGTATATGCTAGGTCTTACAGCACACGAAAAATTATCTTTGCATCTGTAATAGTTTCTGCGTAGCCTACATGTATATTTGGTTCGATCATTGGTTCAAACAGTTTTTTCATACTCTCTGAAATTCCATATTTCTTGCTTCAGAACTATTTGAAATATCAAAAATTAAAGAGGCGTCGATATCAATTGTTGACTTTTTGTATTTTGACTCCAATAGACAGATGGTTCGATAGATGTGAATAATTTACATCGCAGGAAGACAGAGCACTATCGCGTTAATTATATTTGAGAGCTCTAATGATTCTTCTTGCTCGAGTATAAATGGTATTTCTCTGCTTCTTCGCCTGAAATTATTGCTAATGGAGTGTTTCCATCATAGTAATTATACAATGACAATAAAGAAAGTTTGGTCATTGCAACGCCGCGAATATAACATTATCTACATTGAGTAGTACTCAGCATCACTTTTCATTATTAGAGCAGGGAATTTTATATTTTCGTTATCAAAAATTTGTTTCGAAACACTGTCCCGGGACTTTCTGAAGCAAGAGACCGAAAACAAGTATCTGCGGAAGTAATGACTCCATAGGCCTTGACCAATGCACGCGTGAAAGGGGGTGGGTGCATGGAGGGGTTAACGCGGCAACATCTACAAGCCGTTTGCAGTAGTGCGCACTCTTTGCTCCGCCCACTCGCATCCTCCCCTTGCGCTGCCTTGCTCCACAGAAACAGAGTGTAATTCCGTACAAGATGTAACAGTCGTCGTAAAATTTCCATTAAAAAAGCGTGAAAACTTGTCTCCCTATTTTCCTCATCGCTTTAAAGGAATGTAATGGGGATGTCAATCTCTTTTCAATTTTGAATTTTGTTTTGCAAACGAGGCTCTGTCGCCTAGAATCACAGCCATTGCAACCTTCTGTGAGGTTCATATTCATCATTCATCTTAGTCTAAGAGAGAGCTGCTAACTTTTATCTTTAGTGGTGTAATTCCATTAATACCCAAATTATTTTTCTGAAACAAAATTACGATAAAATCCACCTTCAAATATATTTTCAATATATTGCGATTAGTAAGAGCCGCACATACAAAAATACCTCAAACTTCCATGGCGGAGTGGTTAGAAGAGCACGCTACGACGCAGAGGTTCCGGTTTCACATCCTGGCCTATGCACGAGTGAGTGTTCCTTGTTAGTGTCCCTTCATCAATTTCATCACATCATCACTCATCACCTTCGCGATTAGCTAAAAGCGGCGGCAGAAAAGCGAAGTTAAATAAATCAAATCAATAATACGATAATCTATCTAATATACAGGGTGACTGGTAATTAGATGTATTCCCCGAAAGGGGTTAAAGTAGAGACAATTTGCAATAAATTTGACCATATGATACCCCGTCCGAAAATTAGTAGTTTTCGAGATAATCGAATTTCTGTTGTTTCTTTAAAAAATGACAATTTTCCAGATAAAAAGATGAATTGAGAAAAAATTGCTCATTGTATGGAACTTATATCAGCGTTTTCTGATAGCTAATAAATAAGTGGTTCGTTGAAAAAAAAGTTTTTCCCAAATAACAATCACATTTAAGTAACGGGTGGGTCTAAACTTACAAGTGATGATAAAAAAAATGCACTCTTAGTTTACTTGGAAACGTATTAATAACAAAAATTGTATTGCACGAAGCGTACAAATTACTTTAATTACTTCCTTGGGTCATCTGCTATCCAACGAGGTACAAATGTTGATAACATTCACATTTGTGTACAAGAAATAATACTTCATTCATCTTCATGTGAATGGAATCTATGAACAATACAATTAAAGAACATTACACGTCTTGCTCAAAGTGGGCATCTCCGTTACGAATGCAGGCACGCAGGTTTTTATGAACATTTGGTCTGTTAACTCGTGATGTGATGGTGTCCTTGATGTGTTGACCAGCTGTTAAGATCCTCTCCCTGAGCTCTTCTTGCGAGTTTACCGGTGTCTTGTCATGTGGCTCCAAATGTAAAAGTCGCAAGGCGTCAAATCGGGGGATCGAGCCTGCCAGGGAATCGGGCCGCCGCGGCCAATCCATTTCTTTGGGTAATTTTCATCCAGCCACTGTCGCACGCCCAGGCAGAAGTATGAATGGGCGTCATCAACAAATATTTGATCAAGCCATTTTTCCTGCCCCAAATCATAAATGGCATCACTTATGAACATTTTTTGAGGATCGGGAGGGCAATGTTGTGGAGGATGTGCCTGTATTTACAACACGTGACATGATTTATCAGCATGATGACAGCCCAACGCGATCCCCCGATCGATTTGACGCCTTGCGACTTTTACATTTGGAGCCAAATGACAAGACACTGGTAAACTCGCAGGAAGAGCTCAGGAAGAGGATCTTAACAGCTGGTCAACACATCAAGGACACCATCACATCACGAGTTAACAGACCAAATGTTCATAAAAACCTGCGTGCCTGCATTCGTAAAGGAGGTGCCCACTTTGAGCAAGACGTGTAATGTTCTTTAATTGTGTTGTTCATTGATTCCATTCACATGAAGATGAATGAAGTATTATTTCTTGTACACAAATGTGAATGTTAGCAACATTTGTACCTTGTTGGATAGCAGATGACCCAAGGAAGTAATTAAAGTAATTTGTACGCTTCGTGCCATACAATTTTTGTTATTAATACGTTTCCAAGTAAACTAAGAGTGCATTTTTTTTATCATCACTTGTAAGTTTAGACCCACCCGTTACTTACATGTGTTATTTGGGAAAAACTTTTTTTTTCAACGAACCACTTATTTATTGGCTATCAGAAAACGCTGAAATAAGTTCCATACAATAAGCATTTTTTTCTCAATTCATCTTTTTATGTGGAAAATTGTCATTTTTTAAAAAAAAACAATAGAAATTCGATTATCTCGAAAACTACTAATTTTCGGACGGGGTATCATATGGTCAAATTGATTGCAAATTGTCTCTACTTTAACCCCTTTCAGGGAATACATCTAATTACCAGTCACCCTGTATAAAAAATGATGTATGTGTGTGTGTGTGTGTGTGTGTTTGTTCCGGCATAACTCTCGAACGCCTGGAGCGATTTCAACCAAACTTGGTACATGTATCACTTGCAAGCTCGAAAGAAACATTGTGGAGGTAAGACACCCCTGGCACCCCTACGGGTGAGGGTGGGAAGAGGTGACATGTAAAAATAATCGAAAACGACCGACATTAGTGTGGAATCCATAGTTGTCGGGGTCGCTAAGATGAATAGTGACACTCCCAATGCCATTCAACCCCAAGACAGCCTTGGCACCCCTAGGGGTGGGGGTAAGAAGGGGGTGACATGTAAAAATAATCGAAAACGACCGATTAGTGTGGAATTCATAGTTGTCGGGGTTGCTAAGATGAATAGTGACACTCCCAATGCCGTTTAACTCCAATATTCCCCTAGCACCCCTATGGGTGGGGGTGGGTTGGAGGTGACATGTACAACGACCGATATTAGTGTGGAATCCATAGTTTTCGGGGTCTCAAAGATGAATAGTGACACTCCCAATGCAATTCAACTCCAATACACCCCTGGCACCCCTAGGGGTGGGTGTGGGAAGGGGGTGACATGTAAAACGACCGACATTAGTGTGGAATCCATAGTTTTCGGGGCCGCTGAGATGAACAGTGACACTCCCAATGCCGTTCAACGCCAAGTTCATTTTACACTATAGTAAGAATTCATTATTTTCCTGTCTAATAGAAGATTGGGATAAATAAATGCCCGGGCAATCAGCTAGTACAAAATAAAACAACCCTTTTTTAAACACAAAGTAAATCTTTCACGTGTCCATTATATTTTGGCCAGAAAGGGCTGGAGAGAACGTATTCCCTTGGCTTGACCATGTCATGGTCCCGCCTGCAAGAAAACCTTGGTCATTTGGTATCGGCTGCTTGATTTACGATACCCATATACCCCCTCCTGCTCCACGTTTATCGTTGAATGCCTTCCTGACTCGCGGCGTTACTGAAGCAATTTATCCCCTTGGATGGATCATTGCGTATCATTATAGCAGGATCGGGACGTCGATTACATGACCCCCAACGCTTCTTCACCAAAGTTTCAGGTCCCGCCTTGAGACACCTCAGAGATCATTTAGGATATCGGAGAGGTAGGGGAGGGCGCGGAAGAGGACACTAGTGGATTAGAACTAATTCCGGTTGCGGAAGAATGAGAGACGAGGTTAAATCGGTGATTGGGTTTTTCTGCGAGCGTTTTTTGCACAGGATATTCCAGTGCAATTTCAAATGCGAAAGGAACTTTTCTTCAAATTTTTAATAGTAAAATAGCTTGCAAAAGCACATGCAAATCATTGCGGTTAACATTAATCATTTTAATGATTTAGTATATTATTTCGATCATTTTAAAGAAATTCATCTAAACAAAACTTTATTTCTCACACTGCGAGCTTTTAAAACCATAGTGATGTATTTTTCTACATGTGCTGTGTTTTCCATCTTCTTCTATAAGAGTTACACTTGATTTGTTTCTTTGTTATATGTCATACAGTTTACTTCTTTCTGGTCCTCATACAAAGTTTATGTTTTTTATTCATGTCATATTTCTTTTCTATTGCTTTTAGAATGTTATCCTTCTGTATTCGTGCTACGTTTTCCACTTTTCCTAATTATCCTGCAGTTTCATTCTCTTCTGTTCGTGCTGCAGTCTTCCTCGTTTCTGTTCCTGCTGCAGTCTTCCTCTTTTCTCTCCGTGCTGTAGTCTTCCTATTTTCTCACCATGCTGCAGTCTTCCTCCTTTCTGTTCCTGCTGCACTCTTCCTCTTTTCTCTCCGTACTGCAGTCTTCTTCTTTCCTGTCCGTGTTGCAGTCTTCCTCTTTTCTCTCCGTGCTGGAGTCTTCCTCTTTTCTATCCGTGCTGCAGTCTTCTTTTCTGTCCGTGTTGCAGTCTTCCTCTTTTCTCTCCGTGCTGCAGTCTTCCTCCTATCTGTTCCTGCTGCAGTATTCCTTTTTCCTGTTCCTGCTGCAGTCTTCCTCTTTTCTGTCCGTGATGCAGTCTTCCTCTTTTCTCTCCGTGCTGCAGTCTTCCTCCTATCTGTTCCTGCTGCAGTCTTCCTCTTTCCTGTCCGTGATGCAGTCTTCCTCTTTTCTCTCCGTGCTGCAGTCTTCCTCTTTTCTCTCCGTGCTGCAGTCTTCCTCCTATCTGTTCCTGCTGCAGTCTTCCTCTTTTCTGTTCCTGCTGCAGTCTTCCTCTTTTCTCTCCGTGCTGCAGTCTTCCTCCTATCTGTTCCTGCTGCAGTCTTCCTCTTTCCTGTTCCTGCTGCAGTCTTCCTCTTTCCTGTCCGTGATGCAGTCTTCCTCTTTTCTGTCCATGATGCAGTCTTCCTCTTTTCTGTCCGTGCTGCAGTCTTCCTCTTTTCAGCTCGTCCTACAAACCTCCTTCTATTCTGTCCGTGCTGCAGTCTTCCTTTCTTCTGTCGCTCTACAGTCGTCTTCTATTCTGTTCGCGCTACAGTCTTCTTCTATTCTGTTCGCGCTACAGTCTTCTTCTATTTTTCGCGCTAAACTTTCATTCTATTCTTTTCGCGCCCAATATCCTATTCCATTCACGATGCAGTCGCCTTCTTTTCGGATCGTGCTACAGCTGAATTGTGGGTAAAGTTTTACCGTGTACTTATACCTGTACAATAATCGCATAATTGTCTAGTTTAAAATACAATACAACACCAGTAATTCTTATTCTCTTCCATCGAGAACCATACCGGAAAAAGTGCACAATTTTGAAACACTTTTTGTACACATTACATGCGTGGAAATGTGTGTTGGGGAAGTGTACAAAAGTGTCTCGCAAGCGTGTAAGTCTCCTCGATCCAAGCGCCTCGAGTGGTCGATTCACAATCTTGCTATTAAAGGCTCCAGGTTTGAGAGTCCCGGCAAGGATATGGGTGTTCCCTTATCAATTCCATCCCATCATCGTCGTGGTTGACCTAATGTAGCAAAGAAAGGACAACAAAAAACAAATACGAAACAGGAAAAATGCATAAACGCTTTCGTAAGGGGGATGAAAATTAGTTTCTGGTAAATTTGGGTTGATATCCAGGAATGTCCATACACTTCAACTGCATCTATTCGTAGCTTTCCTACGTGGGGGCACATAGTGGTTCGGATCCCACTTTAAACAGTAGGTCTAGTCCCAAATTAGCCATTCTGTGCATAAAGTGGGAATAAAAATTCGAATTCGTAGCTCTCCCAAGATCTTGGGGACTCTCACTTCTTCAAGACACATTTATTCTTCCCAGCAGGTCTAGAATTCCAGACCTGGACCCTCCAGCTGGGCTATAATTAACATCTTCTGCACGTGCTACATCGCTGGAAATCCAGGTTTCTCCAGGCAAGAGAAGGAGACAGTGCTCTGCAGGATGTGCATGCCAAACAAGGAGATCTCTGGATCTTCACGGCTTACAGGGTAGCCTGATCTTTTTTTTTACCAGGAGAGTTCTAGCGAAAGAAAATGTCCAAGGATGAATAAGAACTACGACGGACCAAGCGTGAAGAATGCCGGAAACATTGAAGTCCGAAGGGAGTGAAAAAAGGGGAGGAAAAGAATGTTAGAGTGAAAAGTGAGTGTAGGAGTGGGAAGTGGTAAAACAAACATGCCGCTTATGCCCGAGTGGGCGCGAGTGTTGGTGGAGGACTGTCTCTGAAATTTAGATGAGTGTGACGGAAATAGATTCCCACCTCTCTCTCTCTCTCTCTCTCTCTCTCTCTCTCTCTCTCTCTCTCTCTATCCAAGTCTCATCCTGATATTGATGTGCACTTCTACAAGGATGCTCGCATTAGGCTGGTCATTAAGTTTACAACGGAGCAGCACGCCCACTACACGCAGAGAAGTAATTGGATGAGTTGAAACAAAAAAAATGTATAAAGTCTATAGCACGGGCCAAATGTTTAAGTGCATCATCGAGAAAAATGCAGGAAGGTGCATAAAAAAACACATCAATTGATGCATTGAAGTACAGATGCTTGGACGTTACCTTTACAAATGATATACAAAAATGCATCAAACTGTAAAACTGATACTTGTCTTAATCCAAAAAAACCATCGAGTTTCTGGTGCATCAAATAGGTTTGATGTATTTAGTTTTGTGCGTGTACCGTTAGAACGGGCCTTCTCGATGTAGTAGTGGTAAAGCTGTTGGCTTGTAATCAAGGGGGCCAGGGCTCGATACCCGGTGGAAGCATATATGTACCCACTATGTAGTGTTAAGGATTCCATTTTCAACTGCAGATCCAGTTACGACTGTGTCAGTCAGCGTAACTACCTTGAGCACTACAAGAGCTAAAACGACGGATGTACAGTCATAGGCAAAAAAATGAGACGCCTAGCTCCGTAGAGTTAGGCAACACACATAACTCATTGCAAGGAAGCCAATATTTCAGGACATAGGCGTCCCACTTTTATTGCCTGCGACTGTACTTCCAAGACCAGGAACGCAAGCGCAGTTTTCGAAACGTACGTGAACTGGAACTCCAGATCATGTGCATGGAGTTCCAGTTCGCGATCAAAAGATTCGATTTTCTTTTTCGTCTTTTGATTATTGATCCCACGACCATCATTATTGTTTCTGTCCGTCGGTTTTTCACCCTGCGAAGCGCTTCACTAGGCCCCCCTCCCCCATTGAACTCCCACAGCCCACGGAAGTCGAGAATTACCATACGTGAGCATATAAAACGGGCACCGCTGCCGCTATTTAATGTTTCATTTAATAATGCAAGCCAGATTTGGTTTGGAAATGAACCACCAGATAGCGATTCGACGGGCATGGTTCGTCTGCGATTAGTATCTGGAAATAACAGGATGCGACAGACACGTTTATAAGCGCCGGAAAGCAAGGGGGGGGGCAACTTTTAAACCGCGCGGATGTTGGGGGGGGGGATCGGAACGAATTGATAACAGCTCGGATCCGAATAGAGATATGGGGAAACGCATCGATGTTTTCCATTTATCCGCAAAGGAAACGAGGATCTTTCATTTTGGTGAGGCGAGGCATGAGAAGACTCAATATAGTTTCTGTGTGGTTTCGGATGGCGAGTGACGGATTTGAACGTGATGGATTTCGGCACATCTTCTGGTCTTGGTTTTGTCCAAGGATATATATATATATATATATATATATATATATATATATATATATATATATATATATATGATAACTCAACAATGTCTTCACCGTTTGCCACTGGGAGCAACAATGAATTCAGAAAATGGTTTTATTTCTGCCTTTGCACGTCCAATGTCGTACTTCCACAGATTGACATATGGCGGCGTCACTGCGCTGACTATAGCCGTATTGAGTAGTGCGCTCTAAATCAATATTCTCACGAAAGTAACAAATTTAATTCATCAAAATTAAAGTTGCACGTTAAAGGATATACTACAGCTATACGAGGATCATTAAAAAATGATTACTCAACAATATGGTCACTGTTTGTCACTGGTAGCGACAATGGATGAATTCCGATAATGGTTTTATTCCTGCCTCTACACGTGACATGTCGTAGTTCCACAGATTGACGTATGGCGTCAGCACTGCGCCAACTACAGCCGTATTTAGTAGTGCGCTCTAAAACAATATTCTCACGAAAATAACAAATTGCGTTCATCAAAATTAAAGTTCCACGTAAAAGAAATGCTGTTAAGCGTCACAGAGAATCTGTGCAAGCTTGTGCTCATGAGGCATTTCAATATCCAACAGTGAGATTAAGTGGTTCGCCATACTGATTAGCCAAGACCGCGAGAGTTCCATCCAACAAGAATCCATCAACACTAAAGTGATGATTCTTGTTGGTTGTGACTACTAAGTAGTCACAAGTATTTTTCATTTGTCACGCAGTACTGAAGGGGGTTATTGTTGGAAACGACCAAAGCTTCTGGCGAGACATCCGATTGTGCTGCATCACAACTCGTGTCATGTTGCAAATTCAGTGAGGCAACTGCTTGAGTGGTGGGATTGGGCAATGCTAAGCAGTGCTCCTGCCATGCACAATACATTGCATGCTATGGCCAGCTTATTCACCCGACCTCAACGGTATCGAAAATGCGTGGGCACTCCCGAAGACAACTATCGCCATTCGTCCGAGCTACCGTAGACGCTCCAACAGTTCACCGAGGCCGCCATACAGGAATGGAGCCGCATTCATCAGGATACACTGGACAACCTGGAGCGAAACTTGCCACGTGGTGTTGAGAGGTGCATAAGTACTCGTGGAGGGCCCATGGCTCCTGAAGAAGAACGACTGCATCATCGATGCTCGTTGCAATTGCTGACACTCATTATGCACCTCCGTTGTTTTTCTTCGCTTTGTAACTATACATTTTACCTAGGCTCTCGTTTCATGTAAAACGCCTTGCCCTTGCTTTCAAATAAAGGTTTTTGCTTCTATCCTGGCAAATCCTATTTCTTTCGAGACCTATATTATATTTCATTCTGTAAATATCAAAATTATGCCACAATTTTTGTCAGTCCTGTCAGACCTGATATAAAGTAGTGATTGCTTCCAATATAAGTCTTGGCCATATTCACGAAGATCTGTCTCCATTAGTGTTACCACGTATTAACATTTTCACTGCCAGAGGGGTTTCGGTGAAGGTTACCCCCAGGCCAAAGTTGATTGCGTGGTGCAATGTTTAGTTCCCATGTCTCTACGCATGTTGTGATCTGAATTATATTTTTTACTTCGTAAATAATGTACTTTTTTTGGGTAGAATGACTAAGTTGAAAGTCTCGACTTGTTCTTTACATCAATATTTAATTAAGTCTCTTCTTCATATTGCATAAGGGTTATTGTGTAATTGGTCCACACCAGCAGGTGCACCTGAATATATAATAAAGATAACTCGACCTTAGTCAGATCACCAAATGTTTCTTCTTTTATAATGTACTTTATGTTGAATTCGAAATTAGTTTCTAATGTAAAAACGTTCTTTCATAAGTTGGTTGGCGACTCCATCTACCGGAATCAATTTAAGCAAATCCTGCAGAAGACATTTTCGATAATTGGTAGTTTGGAAAAAGTGCTCTACGGATGAACCTTGTAAAAATTATTAAAAATTGAGAAAGAAATATGAAAACCAAACGTAGGTTTAAATAAATAAAGAAATTAAATATTTTAACAAAAGTTATGTTTTAGTACATTTCAAGAGGATACCAACTTAACTTTCACAACACAGATTTCAAAAAGGCCTTAACAATCATAGTGACTCAATCGACAGGAAGTTTATGACGCAAGGATTATTACTGTAAGAAATCTGTGACGATTCTGTGTGCATTAAAAAAACAACGGAAATTATTTTCTCAAAAGCCCAATTCCGATTTCACGCCACCATTTTAGGTTTGTAGGTTAATCGCTACGATGTTGATCCATTCAGAATTCCATATTAGGAACAGGTGAAGCGTGATACACTAACCACTCCACCACACGCCGGTCCTGAATTTAATCATGAGAGCAAATCGAAAATGTTTGCCACAATTTGGAAGCGTATTCACTGTTCCGGGATTCGAACGGATAGGTGGACCAAAGCAATCATTTGATGGAGCGCCAATTTGGAGCGTGTTCAGGAGGAAATCCACATTATACAGATGGGAACACTCTGGAGAGGTTAGGAGAGAAGCGGCATTCATTTGGTAGTGTAAATAGTGTCTCGATTGCGGAAAAGATTTGACAACGTTGCAGCGTGCGAACGTCAAATCGCAAACATTGTTGGCTTTCCCTGCAGGAATTGTTGCAACACTACTGCCACCTGATGGAATATTGCCGAAGCACTGGTGGAACTGGTCGATCGTCCCGTGTGTGTTGGTCGTCAAATACGTTGCAATTTAATTATATTTACGAGGTGAAGTAACTGGGTGTGTGTGTGGCGTCCGGGGATCGAACTATTCTAGTTGCACACTGTAAATAACACGTTGGGTCAACACTGTACTGTAGCTGTTTGCGGCTACCTTCCAGGTTGATTTAGTGCGAGTGTACCTGGAATAGTTTCATGTAAGCATCATTGTCGTCGCGACGTAAAAAATACAAATATAAATAAAACAGGATGATGCAAATACTAGAAAATTTACCCTAATAGTGAAGATAAATTTAAGCCCATAGCCCCATCCCCTCCCTTCACGATCTCGAGGCATCTCTGTTTCTTTGGTTACTCTACCCACTGGGGACAACCCCGATGGCCATAGGCGTAGCTACGGGGTTGATTTATCAAAGAGAATTAAAGACAGATATTTCAATAAGAGAGAAAATAAGCGGCAGTTTGTAAGAAGTTGAAAATGTCATTACTTGGTACAAACGTGTGCATTATCGCTGATGAAACGGGTGTCTATAGATTTTCGATTTTTTGATGTCATTGGAGAAAGAAGATATTTACTGCATTCTACTCTGTACTGCAGCGCTTTTCTTCTATACGTGTCACAAGCTGCACGTGTGAGAGAGCTTTCTCCAACCTTAAACAAGTTAAAACTAAATTAAGAGCAACTCAGAAGCAGGATAGATTGGAAGCCCTGCTCTTGCTATTTGTGGAACAGGAAAAAGCTTAGTCTATTGATGTAAATGAAGTTATTGATGAGTTTAAGACCATTGTACCTTTTGACAGACGTCTCTTGTTTTAGATGACGTGTATTTTGATGTATTTGTTTGTAACATTTATGAACATTTTGTGTGCATGTAATTTCTATGCAATTTAATTTTTTTCTACTACATATATTCAGAAATTTTCAACACTGTCATTTAGTGAATTTATATTCCTTTACAAACATCAGTGCAGTTAAAGAGGCAAGTGATTGTGTTGCAAAATATGCTATTAAAAAGGTACAAGACCTCATTTATTTTCTTTGTGCACACCCAAATATACAGTTCTAGCTACGCCTATGCCGATGGCGTAGTGGTAACGTCGTCGCCTTGTAATCAAGGGGTTACAGGTTCGATACTCGGTGTAGGCACATTCGGATTCCACTCTAAACTTTAGCCTTACTGTGCATAAAGTGGACTTAAAACACAAACACATTCAATCAGGAATATACCAACTGGACTACAGCGGTTTACGTATCCTCATTGTATACTTCCTGAGCCTAGATGATAGTGTACAGAGGCGTCTCGTGAACGCATGCGGTGCATGCTGCGCATGCGTCAATTGTGGGAAAGAGAACAGCTTGCTCTGCGACGACATTAATGAGCATTTCTACATTCTAATTTCTTCATATAGCAGAAGTATTTATTTTACACGAGAGCGCTGAACTAAGCATATATTACATTTCTTGGATCTGAAGTGAAAGAAAGTAATAAATCTTTTCCCACAATTGATGCATGCGTCACTTCAGATCCAAGAAATGTAATATAAGCATAGTTCAGCGCTCTCGTGTAAAATAAATACTTCTCCTATAGCTATGAAGAAATTAGAATGTAGAAATGCTCATTAATGTCGTCGCAGAGCAAGCTGTCCTTTTTCCCACAATTGACGCATGCGCAGCATGCAACGCATACGTTCACGAGACGCCTCTGTGATAGTATAAAGGGTAACACCATTGCATTGTAATTACGGTGGTCCCCTGTGGAGGCGCACTGCGCAGTGGTTCTATCCCACTTTAAATTGTATAGGAGAAAGACAAACTGTACCATTCGCATATCTTCCAAACCGCCCATATCTGCATACCTGCTAACGGGATGAAATGTGTATTAGGAACTGTGTGGTGTGAGGACGTTCTTTGTGAAGCGTGTTGATTAATTGCGTATCCTTAACAGCAAAGCTTTATTTTAAAAATGTCTACACATTCTCAAGCATACAAATGTGATTTCTGGGCCGACCTCCGTAGCGAAGTGGTTAGCACAATACGTTACGACTCAAGAGGTCTCGGGTTCGATCCAGGCTTGCGTGTTCTTTGTATGTGTACATCATATGATCACTCATCCTCACTGTCGCAATTAGCCAAAAGTGGCAGAAAAGCGAAACAAGACGCATATCATGTAAACCTATATATTTACATATAACAGCAGCTGTAAACTTTTATGCCAAAGAAACTGAAGTTGATAAGAAAATTGCCATGTATAATGTACCAGCACAATTAAGAAGACCGTTAATTAAAAATATAATGGAACATATATACAGCGGATTAATCTCAGTATTCAACATGTCAAGGGTGTCCGTCCCTATGCAGTCTGTCTCGCGAATCTGTGGAGCAAAACCGCGCACAATGGTAGATAAGGGGAAAAACTAGTGAGTGGAACAAAGCAGTGCGCTCTGCTGAAAACGGTGGTTTATACAGTCGCGTTTTCCCCTCCATACACTCACATCCCCTGTCACGCATTCATCGAGTCACTACTTGCGCAAAGGACTTGTTTTCATTTTCTTGCTCTAAAGTTTCCCGGGATTATTGCAACATTCCCTATGGATACTGTATATTCCATATTCAAGATGTCAAAGGTGTCTTCTCAGTAATTATAACTCATTCAAACTTTAGAAACGAGAAAAAGAAGTCACAGAACTTCTTCCACTGTGGTGGTCACGAGTAGTTGCCATAAAAAGAACCCTTTCGGACAGTAAGCCTCCCCGATGACGTATTACTAACGTCGCCGCCAAGGGGTCCCGGCTTCGAACCCGGCAGAGGCACATGGCACAGTGTCCCACTCTAAACTGTAGACCCAGTCCCGATTAGCCTTTGTGTGCATAAAATGGACTTAAAACGACGATACAAAATTCTTTCGGACAATAGGAAGCCTTATAGGTCATGACAAGAAATCAATTTGGGAAAAATGAAGTCGGGGAAAGAGCAAAGGAATTTGACAGGATAACCTGTTAATTTATTAAGCGTTGGTCAACGCAAGCTCTTATGGCTTTCAACAAAAGGAGGACCCGCAGCGGGCATAATAAATTATTCATCTCCCAGTTGGTGACCTAAAAAAGTGTTGTTTTGTTCCCTTCCAATTCCACCATGGGAAAAATATATTTTGCACGCGAACAAACCATCTGACAGGCGTTCGAAACGGAAGACAGGTCCGCCAACTGTCCCAGAGGGACGCCCCGCGCTCCGGCGTTGCAAAGTGCCTCCCGAGGACCCCGCCCCCCTCCCCTCACCCCGCGAAGAGACGCCCTATCGATCAGGTAGGACTTGAGTCTCATCCAAGGCAGTCAAGTTTCGGCTTTCCTGGGGGAAAAAAGGGGCCAGACAATAAGGCACCCTCTTTCCCGTGAAAGGGCTTCATTATCAACCCCACAGATAGAGGGTAATTTATCAGCCGCATAATGGAATGTGCGATACAAAGAGTGTTGATTGTGTCATTCTTCGAGCCTCCCCCCAAGGGGCTCCAAAAAATCTTTGAAAACAGTAAACTATGACGTGAAGGCTACGTTTTTATATAGGCACCATTGACAATTCATAAAAAAATAAGTCTATTCATACGTAGATTGTGTAAAAACTGGCATTGCGAAAAAAACCGACGTTGCGAAATCATTAAAGACTGGTTGGGAAGATCTGAATTCATACACACACAAATAAATAAATATATATATGTAAAGGAATGTATGTGTTACTTTTATATATATAGTTAATTATAATGTGGCAAACGAATTCCTTAACTAACTGGTTATAATGTCAATAAATTACACAATTTTGAAATTTTTATTTTGTAAAAGTTTTTGTTTAAAATTTGCTCCCAATTAATATAAATCAATTAGCATTCATACTTAAATGTATCTTGCATTCTTGCTTTACTATTATTGGACAATAATTCTTATTGGTGTAGATCTGTTCATGGTCTCTTGAAAAAGGGGGGGGGGGGAATTCAACACTCACAAACACATAGAGACAGCTATTATTTATCGTTATTTGGAGTGTTTTCAATGTAATCCTTAGTAAAGTATATAGAAGTGTATTTGTAGTCAAACCTAACTGCTCACCTATGTTGTTATGACAAAAACTCTCTCCCTGGAAATTTTTGGATGGAGGACTTTCAGGACAAGATCGTTCGTAGTGAAAAATACCCGTGTTCCCCCAGGATTTCGCAACCTGTTGTTTCAAAGAGCAAGAACAGTCATTTTTCTTGTTTCATAATGTGTTCAGAGGAGATACCCAATATTCTCCCTCCAACTGATTCGCTCTATCTGTTTAAAAAGTGTGAATTAATCTACAGTGATTCATTCATAAATCACAACTAGATAAATCTTTCCGAACATGAGTCAAGGCAAATAGATCTGTTAATGGTCTCTTGAAAAACCGAGAGAGAGAGAGAGAGAGAGAGAGAGAGAGAGAGAGAGAGAGAGAGAGAGAGAGAGAGAGAGAGAGAGAGAGAGAGAGAGAGAGAGAAAGAGAGAGAGAGAATGAACTAACCCAGTGGTTCCAAAAGTGTGTGCCGCGGTGTCCTGGGGCGCCGCGAAAGGTTCCAATATATTCACTGAAATTACACTTATTCCAAATATGTGCTTATTTAGTACTTTCCCACACATAAAATGTTTCTGAATTAAAAATATATATGTTTATTTTTATCTTAAGGCAAGCAACCTAACTGCACTAACTGAGCGTTGCAAGTGTTAGAGAGGCCTACATTCTGACTTGGACGCAGTGATGTGCGTCTACGCGTAAACAACGATAGTCTACATTCTACACGTAGACTATGTTATACACGTAGATTACGTAATATATGTAAACAACATGCCGAAAGGTGATAACTTAGCAGAGAGCGCCGTGGAATTAAAAGAAAATTATTCTGCGTATCAGTTACTCTTTCTTCCAAATTCGAACAATTTCTCACCTAGGAAGAAACCTAATATAGGAAAAATTCTAGTGCTTTATGGGAAAAGGCCACTCTTGCCTCACGACTGCCATCTGTTGTTGTTTTCTGCATACTATTTATCTTCTTCCATAGTTGATGATAGAAGAGAAGAGAAATTTTGTTGTAAATAGGGTTCTTTTCATTTAGTTAGGAACCAATATAATTGAAAATGTCACTTTCATTATATGAAACCCTTGAAAATTAATTTTAATGCACTTTAGATTGTCTACGTAGTCTATGTAAACTACAGCCCAATGTAGTCTACGCGTAGATCATGTGTAAACAACGCATGTAGACGTAAACTTATAGTCTACGGCACATCACTGACACCGGAAAAAAAAATCTTGAAACACTAAGGGCGTCATTAAACGAAAAAGTTTGGGAACCCCTTAACACACCGATCTCTGACTACGAACTGTGTGCAATTGCAATAAGCACTAGGAGACATAAATCACAACTATTATTCAACCGTATTTCAGTCATTAACTGTAATCTCATCCTTGTTCCCGTTTGAATATATCAGAAATTAAAAATTAAGAGCTCATTTTTTACCTTGATTACCTAATTTTTTGTCCTTAACACAAAATGATTCATTTCATTTCACGTTACAGACATGAACACGCGCCATACGATTTCAAACAGAGAATAGTGCTTCTATTAGATCAGTGCTTCCATCTTCTGTGAATCATGTTAACTACTATTTTCCTGACGGACAAAACAGACGCAGCGATTTTCAACTGTTTTCTCGATATGGAAGTTACTGGTGCACAATACGTGAAAGAATCACAATTACGGAACGGGGGCAAATTTGCTATTGCAGCATTCAAAAATAGCAATCACAGAAAATCACAGATAAAAGAAACAGTGATTTTTAAGTAGCAATCACAGTTTAACCTGTGACTTAAAAATCACATTTTTCATCACCATTACCAATTTCCTTCAAATCCCTCTCAACATTGTCCTTAAATCAATGACTTGATCTTAATACAACAGTGCAGGCAGCTGGCAAAATGACCACGACCGAAAACAGAATATTTACTATAATTGGGTTCATAACAGGGTTACCAGTAACTTATTTTCCAAAACAGTTTTTCTTTGTTTACCTAATTTTTACATTACATGATGGGACGTTAATAATTACATACTAGTTAATCGTGGCTATTTCATTAATGATGATGATATCGAAGTGGATTAAAGGAAAAATCATGCTTGCCCTAAACTAAACCCAAGTTCTGTAGCGTAAATTGGTACCATGTTAGTTGAAATTCGAGAAAATGTTCAAGGGAGCACAACAAGTCTCAACCTGGCTGCAGTGCAATGTACGAACATGTCATCTTCAGTACACCTATCAGAACCGATAATCAACCAGGAAACACACAACACGCACTCGACCTTTTTTTTTTCATCTTGTTATTAATAGACGTCCCACCTGTTATGTTTTCATAATAATTCCATTGTCAATGCGGTGTCCGATCACCTGTCAAGCAAATTGCTCGGCGTTGTTCAGCAAAATTAATCGATGGTTGACGTTCCCCGCTATTCCACTGTCGAGGGCAAATGAAATACAGGTTTTTCGCTCGCTCCGGTATCCGTTTTTGCCAGCTGCCGAAGTGTTGTGCGTCATTCATGCTCCGGTGGAACTGACGCCCAGCATCGAATGAGGTCAACAGTCGTATTGTTCAACTGTTCTTCCGAATTCTCTTTGTTTCCGAAGTACACAGTATTTACGTAAACAGGCTGGAAGGGGAGTGGTGATCCAGGGTCGAAGGATATGTCGCTTGACTGTCACCCCTTACTGGACAAAGGAAAATTGCCTACTTATTCTTCCCTTCTACATTTTATTCCATCTGCACTCTATTTTATTTCCAATGTACTATCTTCGCTCGTGCTTGCTTCCCCCTTTCCTTCTGTTCATTCTTTACGTGCTTGCCTCCACTGTTACTTCTTTTCATTCTTACTTCTCTTCTTTTGGGCATGCTTACTTCCGCTCTCCTTTTTATTCGTCCTTACTCCCTCTGTTTCTCATATTCGTGTTGACTATTTTTCTTCTATTCGTGCTGCCTCCTTCTGTACCACCTTTTCTTGCTTACTTCTTCAATTCTATTTGTTCGTACTTACTTCCTCTGTTCCTTATGTTCGTGCTTGCTTCCTATCTTCTTCCTGGTCATGCTTACTTCCTGTCTTCTGAACCATTTCGATATATTTCTTGCACATTCTGTCCCAGTTTCTTCTGCATTCTCTCTCATCTCTTTCTGACTCACTTCTATATTTCTCTTCCTTATTTGTACCTAGTCTCTGTATTTTTCTTGTCCTCTTCTTTCTGCCGACTCGGTGACTGATACCATTTAGTTGTCGACTTTCGAATACGCCACCTAAGTTCCCTGGTTCGAATCTGATATAATTACAGCTATTACCAAGAGTATAGTGCAAGTATCCAATCAAATTTACTTTCTCTATTATACTTTTATTCTCAATGTACACTTATAAATTACAGTTAGGATATGTGTCCTAGAGTTCACAATTACTAATGTATGGTATACATGCCTGATCTGGCTCTATTCGCGCGTGTACTGGACTAAAGTCTTGCGGAAACAATGCTTTAGTGATTAATTAACGCATTCCGTCAATTTCAAAACAAACAATCCTTCTTGTCATTGTTGGCCATGAAGAGCTCTTTGTCATTGTTCGGTGACTAGGTTGTTTATCTTCTGGTCTGTCGACGTGGATCATCAAACTATTGTTCGGCATGATAAAAACATCTGCTACTGTATTGTTGAGGATAGCAAAGGAGGATATATATGTTCGACATGCAAGTGTTATGCAATTAATTTGCAGATACACATTACAAATATAACATACATTTTGAGAACTGCTAGAGACAGAATTAAAATTGTAATTGTATGTACAAGTGTATATTCCACCAATTGGCAGGTATAGTCTTTCAATTTAACTTGATTTAATCTATTATCGGTTTTAGTATCCTTGTGCTTACTTCCCCTGTTCCTTCTGCTCATGCTGGCTTCCCCTATTCCATCTGTTAGTGCTTCCCTCCCCAGTTCCTTCTGTTCGTGCTTGCTTCCCCCGTAACATCTGTTCCTGCTTCCCTCCCCAGTTCCTTCTGTTTGTGCTTAATTCCCCTTTTCCTTCTGTTTGTGCTTGCTTCCCCTTTTCCTTCTGTTCGTGCTTGCTTCACCTTTTCCTTCTGTTCGTGCTTGCTTCCCCTTTTCCTTCTGTTCGTTCTTCCCTCCCCCTTTCCTTCTGTTGGTGCTTGCTTTCCCCGTTCCTTCTGTTCTTGCTTGCTTTCCCCTTTCCATCTGTTCGTGCTTCCCTTCCCAGTTCCTTCTGTTCGTGCTTGCTTCCCCAGTCCTTTCTCTTCGTGCTTGCTTCCCCAGTCCTTTCTCTTCGTGCTTGCTTCCCCTGTTCCTTCTCTTCGTGCTTGCCTCCCCAGTTTCCTCTGTTCGTGCTTCCCTTTCCAGTTACATCTCTTCGTGCTTCAATCCCCTCTTCCTTCTGTTCGTGGTTGCTTTCCCTTTTCCTTCTTTTCGTGCTTGCTCCCCTTTTCCTTCTGTTCGTGCTTGCTCCCCTTTTCCTTTTGTTCGTACTTGCTTCCCCTTTTCCTTCTGTTCGTTCTTCCCTCCCCTGTTCCTTCTCTTCGTGCTTCTCTCCCCAGTTCCGTCTGTTCGTGCTTGCTTTCCCCTTTCCATCTGTTCGTGCTTCCCTTCCCAGTTCCTTCTGTTCGTGCTTGCTTCCCCTGTTCCTTCTCTTCGTGCTTCCCTCCCCAGTTCCCTCTGTTCGTGCTTCCCTTTCCAGTTCCATCTCCTCCTGCTTCCATCCCCTTTTCCTTCTTTTCGTGCTTGCTCCCCTTTTCCTTCTGTTCGTGCTTGCTCCCCTTTTCCTTTTGTTTGTGCTTGCTCCCCTTTTCCTTCTGTTCGTGCTTGCTTCCCCTTTTCCTTCTGTTCGTGCTTGCTTCCCCTTTTCCTTCTGTTCGTTCTTCCCTCCCCCGTTCCTTCTGTTCGTGCTTGCTTTCCCCGTTCCTTCTATTCGTGCTTGCTTTCCCCTTTCCATCTGTTCGTGCTTCCCTTCCCAGTTCCTTCTCTTCGTGCTTGCTTCCCCAGTCCTTTCTCTTCGTGCTTGCTTCCCCTGTTCCTTCTCTTCGTGCTTCCCTCCCCAGTTCCCTCTGTTCGTGCTTCCCTTTCCAGTTCCATCTCCTCCTGCTTCCATCCCCTTTTCCTTCTTTTCGTGCTTCCTCCCCTTTTCCTTCTGTTCGTGCTTGCTTCCCCTTTTCCTTCTGTTCGTGCTTGCTTCCCCTTTTCCTTCTGTTCGTTCTTCCCTCCCCCGTTCCTTCTGTTCGTGCTTGCTTTCCCCGTTCCTTCTATTCGTGCTTGCTTTCCCCTTTCCATCTGTTCGTGCTTCCCTTCCCAGTTCCTTCTCTTCGTGCTTGCTTCCCCAGTCCTTTCTCTTCGTGCTTACTTCCGCTGTTCCTTCTCTTCGTGCTTCCCTCCCCAGTTCCCTCTGTTCGTGCTTCCCTTTCCAGTTCCATCTCCTCGTGCTTCCATCCCCTTTTCCTTCTTTTCGTGCTTCCTCCCCTTTTCCTTCTGTTCGTGCTTGCTTCCCCTTTTCCTTCTGTTCGTGCTTGCTTCCCCTTTTCCTTCTGTTCGTTCTTCCCTCCCCCGTTCCTTCTGTTCGTGCTTGCTTTCCCCGTTCCTTCTATTCGTGCTTGCTTTCCCCTTTCCATCTGTTCGTGCTTCCCTTCCCAGTTCCTTCTCTTCGTGCTTGCTTCCCCAGTCCTTTCTCTTCGTGCTTACTTCCGCTGTTCCTTCTCTTCGTGCTTCCCTCCCCAGTTCCCTCTGTTCGTGCTTCCCTTTCCAGTTCCATCTCCTCGTGCTTCCATCCCCTTTTCCTTCTGTTCGTGCTTGCTTTCCCTTTTCCTTCTTTTCGTGCTTGCTCCCCTTTTCCTTCTGTTCGTGCTTGCTCACCTTTTCCTTCTGTTCGTGCTTGCTTCCCCTTTTCCTTCTTTTCGTGTTTGCTTCCCCTTTTCCTTCTTTTCGTGCTTGCTTCCCCTTTTACTTCTTTTCGTGCTTGCTTCCCCTTTTCCTTCTGTTCGTGCTTGCTTCCCCTTTTCCTTCTGTTCGTGCTTGCTTCCCCTTTTCCTTCTGTTCGTTCTTCCCTCCCCCGTTCCTTCTGTTCGTGCTTGCTTTCCCCGTTCCTTCTATTCGTGCTTGCTTTTCCCTTTCCATCTGTTCGTGCTTCCCTTCCCAGTTCCTTCTCTTCGTGCTTGTTCTTCCTTTTCCTTCTGTTCGTCACCCATAAAATTCTCGAAAAGGATATGCCTGCCATCTGGTAAGATATATGCAAATAACGTTTTCACAAGGACTTTAGATTGTTAAACCATGCATATTGTATTTGCGGTGGTCAGCGAGTGCTCCATTCTGTGCGAAATTCCCGCCCGAAAACTACATCTCAAGTCCAGTACGCAGCAGAACAGAACCGGCGGAGTCAACTGCGTTGAGGTGAAAAATACTGCGGACGAAGGCGACCTCCTTTTCACGGAATCGCCTTCTGTTCTGATCGCAATGCCACACTGCAGTCAAACTCACGAACCAGAAAACGAGATGATTTCCGCTGCACGAACGCGACCAACGAAGCCTCCTGCCTCGGTCACTCCCTAATTTCCACCCTACTAACAACCCTACAGTACCGATACTAGCTCTGCAGTCCACACGAGAATACTTTCACAAAGAGGACAGGTGACCAGACCTGACTTAGACTGGGACAAACGCATCGCTCCTCAATATAAATATTCACGTGTAGAGGATATGAAATTTCTTAATAAAGAGTTTCTCATCAAGACATGTTTTCACCCACAGAAGTCCAGAAAAACAGTTTTATTTATTTTGTATGCAGTATAACCAAGCAGTACACATTCAGAACTGCCTGTTATATTTTTTCAGTGAGAAAATAAAAAAAAATAGTCACTACACAGAAAACAAGTTCTCTGCGCAAGTAGTGACTGAATAGGGCTCGACCAATGGACGCGTGAGGAGTGAGTGAATGGAGAGGAAAACGCGGCTGCAGCCCTTTCTTTTCGCCCACTCGCTCTCTCCCCTTCTCTACCGTTATGCTCGGCTTTGCTTCTAGATTCCAGAGACAGTGAAGTTTTCAAACAGATTACAAGGCAGCTATATGAAGAAGAGCTTGGTGTTTAAGAGTGTAATGATGTTGAGGAAACTGATGGTGATTTTGGCGATGATGAGTATGAGTGATGATGATACGAAAGTGATGAAGGGACACGAACAAAGAACACACATGCCGGGATTCGAACCCTGGATTCCTGACGCCGTAGTGCGCTGTGCTAACCACTCCGACAAGGAGGTTGCCGACAGCGCTTGAGTTTCGTGCTGTACCCGAATTTAAAATTTGTACACGTTAACTTCTTTGTCGCATAAAAGTTTTTCTCCAAACATATTTAACCCGATATAAACCTAGAAGAAATACGCCACCAGCTTACGAGCGCTTTAACCATGGCACTCAATGTGCTGTTAGAGAAGAAGCAAAGAAAGAGAAAAGAATAAAAAAATAAGAGTATAACATTTTTTAACGTCGACACCGGAAAAGATAGAGGATTCTTCTTACGATCCAGGTTCATATCTCGCTTCCTCCGCATCCATTGCAAATGCGGCCTCCTGCAACAAAGATGCTCCACCACCGATGGAAAGTTCTCTTCCACTCAGAGATCATTCCCTTCTTCCTTTTTCCTCCTCTGCCGGGACCAAAATGATCCGCGGAGGGCTCTGAATATTTCTCCTGTAGGAAGAACGATGTTGATGTTAGTTGGAGATCCCCAGCGTATCCCGGGGATAAGATGCCGCTATTGATTCTTTCCAACGGTTTGGCGTAAGAGTGGGAAGCGTGGCAGAAGTTGCTCGATGAAGAGCGAGAGAGGAATAGAACGAGAGAGAGAGAGAGATGAAAGGGAGATTGGAAGAGCGAGACAGAACGAGAAAATGAATAGTAGAGAAAGAAGGAGAGAGAGATAGAAAGGGAGATAGGGAGCGAGAGAAAGAGAGAGAACGAAAGAAAGGGAGAGTAGAGAAAGAAGGAGACATAAGGAGAACGAGAGAGAGGGGGAGAGAGAGATGAAAATGGAGATAGGAAGAGAGAGAAAGAACGAGAAAAGGAATAGTAGAGAAAGAAGGAGAGAGAGCGAGAGAGATAGAAAGGGAGAGAGAAAGAGAGAGAACGAAAGAAAGGGATAGTAGAGAAAGAAGGAGACATAAGGAGAACGAGAGAGAGGTGGAGAGAGAGAGATGAAAATGGAGATAGGAAGAGAGAGACAGAACGAAAAAGGAAGAGTAGAGAAAGAAGGAGGGAGAGCGAGTGAGAGAGAGATAGAAAGAAAGATAGAGAGAGAGAAAGAGAGAGAACGAAAGAAAGGGGGAGTAGAGAAGGAGACATAAGGAGAACGAGAGAGAGGGGGAGAGAGAGATGAAAATGGAGATAGGAAGAGAGAGACAGAACGAAAAAGGAAGAGTAGAGAAAGAAGGAGGGAGAGCGAGTGAGAGAGAGATAGAAAGAAAGATAGAGAGAGAGAAAGAGAGAGAACGAAAGAAAGGGGGAGTAGAGAAGGAGACATAAGGAGAACGAGAGAGAGGGGGAGAGAGAGATGAAAATGGAGATAGGAAGAGAGAGACAGAACGAAAAAGGAAGAGTAGAGAAAGAAGGAGGGAGAGCGAGTGAGAGAGAGATAGAAAGAAAGATAGAGAGAGAGAAAGAGAGAGAACGAAAGAAAGGGGGAGTAGAGAAGGAGACATAAGGAGAACGAGAGAGAGGGGGAGAGAGAGATGAAAATGGAGATAGGAAGAGAGAGACAGAACGAAAAAAGAAGAGTAGAGAAAGAAGGAGAGAGAGCGAGTGAGAGAGAGATAGAAAGGGAGATATGGAGAGAGAACGAAAGGAAGGGAGGGAGAGTAGAGAAACAAGGAGACATAAAGAGAGAAAGAAAGTGAGCGAGGGAGAGAGAGGAGAAAGAGGGGCAGTGAAAGAGAGGGGGAGAGAGCGAGCGAGTAGGAGAGCGAGTGATAGTAAAAAAGAGAGAGGAATATAGGAAAATCCATATCAATATATATGAGCAGTATAGTTTCAGTCGGTAGAGGCATAACACTGCCACGCTGCAGACCCGGGTTCGATTCTCGGCGTATGTTATCGCAGGTAGGATTTTCTAGGTCATACCCCTATATAAGTTGGCTCTAGGAATCACATCCAGCCTCCAATAAATGGGTACCGGGGGGCAACCCTGGGGTGCGGGGGTTGAGGTAAAGGTGGCCGGAACGAGGTGCTGATCACATCACCTCCACAATGTCCAAGATCGTAAATGTGTGGAGTGCTATCCCTATGCTGCAATATGCACAAGTCATGTAAAATAAGGTAAATTGCTTAGCGTAGTGGTTTAAACGTGTCGGCTTGTAATCCCACCAAAGCTTAAAACCGACCTATAAGATTTTTTTTGCCCTACAATTAGGATTAGAATTAGAAGTTGTCCGTCTGCTCTCCAACTTAACCTTCAAAACATGAAAATTCAATTCTACCCTGACGGATATAAGTTTTCAAATACATGTTATAGATAGGAAAATCACTCAATCATTCAGATGAAAGTTATTCCTTCCTAATGCATACCTGATCACGTATTTTGTTTTGGTCTCAACTCGAGGATGATGAATATGTCGAGACTTTATCCGTGCTCATAAAAAAGTACTTTTATTAATGCTCTTTTATAGCTGCTGTATGTAGAACACGAGGTAGCATCTTGTTGTAGATCTTTCCAAAAATATGCAGAGGCAACAAGGAAGCAGGGAAATGAGAAGGGATTGCGCGCTAAAGAAAGATATTAGAGATTGAGCGCTAGAGATTGAAATTAGAGATTGTTCTAAGGAAAGAATGAGAGAGAGGGAAAGATATCAGAGAGTGCGAGCTAATAAAATAAAGGAAGACAAAGAGAGGGTTGAGGAAAGAACTGAAGACAACGAAAATGTGCTAAGAAAAGAAATGAGTGAGCGCTATGTAAATAAATGAAAGAGAGAGAATGCGCTAAAGAAAGAAATGAAATAGAGAGAATGCGCAAAGGAAAGAAATCAGAAAGTGCGCGCTGTGGAAAGAAATGAAGACAGATAGTGCGCTAAGGGAAGAAATGAGAGATCGCTGAAGAAAGAAATTAAAATGAGAGAAAGAGAGAGCTAAGGAATGAGAAAAGATTGAGAAAGTGAGCGAGAGAGAAAAACAGAGGGAACGACAGAAATAGGGAAATATCATATAAATATGAGAGAATACGAAAATTGATACAGCAACTTATAAAACGAGCTAGCCTCGGTGGCGAAGTGACTAATGTAAGGTGCTACGATGGCAGAGATCCAGATTAGAACCATGGTAAAGGTATGGAGGTATTACAGTGTTTGTCCCAACGTCCTTAGCACGACGATTAACCCAATGTGTTGAAATCAATACAGAAGGATAACTCATAAAATGAGTAACAATTCAACTCAAAAGGCAACAAGATCCTTGCTAAGTCACAGCTGTAAAAATATCTCAATCTCCAGCTTTGGAGTAATCTTTACCCTCTCGTCATGGCGTTTTCCTTATCTTACACTATGCACGATAACGTGCACGTTTATGTGAGTTATCTTAAAATATGCAAATGATCAAATGCCCCATCAGGCAATTACGTTGAAAACATGAGAGTAGAAGAAATCAACGATAGGAAGGAACAGAGATAAAACTTTTACATTAAATTAAATTACATAGAATTAAGAAACGAAATTAAGATTAAGAAAAGAAAAATGTTAAATGAGAATTGAATAGTTTAAAACTAATTGAAAAAGTTTAGACAATTTTTAAAGTGAAGGATTTTATCATTAAATTATCCAAGAATCGTTAAGGTGATTGTAGTAGCGAAAGAATAAGAAATAAAAAAGAATGGAAGCTACTAAAGGAGAAGAGGAAAAAGCAGATTAAAGTATGACGACATACGAATATAAAGTTAGGGTTCACTTTCGAGTTCTCTTAAAAGATAATTTTATTTAATAGGGCACAATATATTGGATCACCTCGAATAACGTATCCCCTATGAATGAAATATGAATTCGGTTACCGTTGACAAGTTGTACGGAATAATAAGGCTTCTGTCCTTGAAGATATATATCTTGGTGCAATGGACACTATAACTTGCACAAAGTTTTAATGGGTTTGATGCAGATGCTTGAATATTTCGTCAAGACTGCAAAAGATACCATGGTGGGTGACCCGAATTCTAATTAGAAATGGCTTAGAGGTTAATTGAAGCAATATTGTTTCCATTTTATCTACCAGGCTGTCCCAGAAGTCCTGCACCATCAGCACACCGAGCTCCAAGAGGTGAAGTTTGCGAGGGTAGGTGTCGCCACCGATGAAAGGCTGTTGGCAGGCATAGAGAACAGGTTCGTGTAATCAAGTGAAGGCATGCACTGGATGTGTAGCGAGTGTTCCCGTGAAGTTAAAGTGGGCACGATGAGTGAGGACCAAATTGAACTTCGTGCAGTGCTACGTTTTTTATGGAAAAAACTACTAACAGAAAAAGCGGCAGAGGAGGAAATTTGTCGTGTGGAGAACGAAGAAGTGCTAAATCGATCGACAGCTTCCCGTTGGTTTAAAAAATTCGCTTCAGGTGATCTACGCCTCGCGGACAAACCCCGCACGATGTGACCTCCGATGGACATTAACGAGTCTCTGCAGGATGCTGTGAATGCTACACCACAATCCAGCACACGTGTGTTAGCAAGACTGGTTGGAGCATCCAAATCGACAGTAAACCGTTGCTTGCATGACATGGATTACACCAATAAACAGCCCCGACAAAGTCTGCACGAGCTGACAAAGGTGCAGGCCCAGCGCAGAGATGCAATTTGCCAGACATTGCTACAAAACCCGAATGCTCTTCGTTTTTGGAGGAGACTTGTGACAAGAGACGAGAAGTGGGTGTTTCTGAAAACCCTGATACACGTAAACAGTGAGTGAAAAGAAGACAGGAGGCCATCGCCGATGTGAAACAGGACAGATTTGGGAAAAAGCTCATGCTGAGTGTGTGGTGGAATATTGACGGGATTGTCCATTATGAGTTTGTTCCAGAAGGTCGTGCTGTAACAGGTGAACTGTATTCTGAACAATTACGCCGAGTGCATGCCATTCTGAACGGGAAATACCTGGCATTAACGAGAAGGAAGAGGTTACTGCTGCAAAATGACAATGCTCCCAGTCACCGGTCTCGAAGAGTAACCAACATACTAGCTGAGCTTGAGGGATTTGAGTTGTTACCTCATCCCGCCTATAGTCTGGAAGTTGCACCATCGGATTACGGTTTGTTTCGCTCTCTCTCACATGTCCTGTGTGGTCGGCACTTCAGTTGATATGATGAGGTAAATTCTGCCTGTCGTGAGTCTTTCAATTCTAAACCTGCCACCTGGTATCGCCATCAGATTGAACTGTTGTCGCAGAGATGGGCGAAGGTAATTGAACATAGAGGCCTGTACTTTGCTGAATACAGTCTGTCTTTGTTTCTGATATTCTGTGTTTCATTTTCGCCCTTGTATGGTGCAGGACTTCTGAGACAGCCTGGTATTAGTGGGTAAAAGCGGTATATTTGTTAATCTAGCTTTGTATTTGCAACATGGTGTGAAATACAAGAAAAAATGGGGCCTCCTCAATGGCTTAGGACAGCATTGTTGCCTTGTAATGAAAGGGTCCCGTGTTAGATCAGCGGTGAAGGAACACAGTGGTTATCAAAGGAAGAGACAAGATAAAATTATCGAATACAACACGATTTGTAGACTGACTTTCTGTTATGTCCTAATATTTATGATATAAACAGAAATAAACATCTCAAGATTGGAACTTCATAATTAAATGTATTCAAACTTGTAACAAGGTGGATTACATTATTAAAACTTAAATCATCCATGAGACACATAAACAAGGTGCATAATCGTTGATATGCACAGGCTATGTACATTGGCCATAACTGCTAATTCACCATATATAATAATATACATCAATCTTCTCCCCTTCCAGAGAAAACAGACTTGTGAGGGGTAAAACACTCTTGTCCTTTTTACTCTTTGAGATTTCCTTCTTCCCCTCGAACTACGTCCTAGACCAAAACTATTCCCTTGCTTCGAAGACGAACTGGTTCCTAGACCTAGATTAGTTGCTCCCCTCGAAGACGAACTGCTTCCTGGACCAAGTCTGCTCGCTTCCTTCAAATATGAGCTACTTTCTTGCTTCGGAGACGAACTGTGAGCATTGTGTTCTTCACTGTCACTTAGTTCCTGCTGATGCATTTCATTTTTAATCGGAGGATATAAATATGCATGATATGCACTATCGTCATATTCCTTAGGTCTTTCTGACTCATTTGAATCTCCTCCCGTTTCATGAAGAATCTTTAAAAATGAATAGTGTACATTTCTGCATCTGCCACTTTCTACATCTCTTACTTTATAAACAACAAAACTGCATCTTTCAATAATTTCTCCTTTCCGATATATCTTTCTTTCAGGGCAGTAATAATATACTATACTTCCAACTGAAAAGCTCTCACATCCATAATGGACATTTTTAGTGTCATCTTTAATTATTATATTACTTGCAGTGTCGTACGAAAACATTGATAAACTTGGAGATGTTCCAGTTGATGGCAATGGAGTATTGTTATGCCAGTGTATTACTGTACGCAGCAATGATTCTACTTCAGTATTCAATTTTCTAACATCCCCTTTTGGGAAACCTCCTATGAGGGTTAGATACCTTTTCAAGGTATTGACTGTTCTCTCAGCCAACCCGTTTCCCAAAGGTTTATATGGGCAGGAATGCTTTAGTTCAATGCCCAACCTTTGGCAGAACATCTTAAATTGTTCACTTGCAAAGGGTTGTCCATTATCTGAGACTAACTCTTTTGGAGAACCAAGTATGTAAAATTGGCTTTTTAAATGTCTAATTGCTTCCCGAGCCGATAAATTAGAACATTGACAAACATTCAAAAATTTCGTGTGAGCATCAACACACAACAGGAATAAATAACCCTTGAAATAGAAATGATCGACATGTACCCGTTCCATGGGTTGTGATGTCGGTGTCCATGATGTAAATTGTCCTTTTGCTGGAGCTCTTGCATTCGTCTGACAATCATCACATTTCGCAAAAAAACTTTCAATGTCAGAAGTCATTTTATGCCACCAAACTAAATCTCTGCAAAGCTGTTTTAATGTCACTACGTCAGTGTGCAGACCATGAATTTGAGTCAGAAACTTGCATCGCAGTGTCTCTGGCAATATAATTATATTTCCCCACATCAACAATCCATCTTCTGTTGACAGTTCCAGACGTTTCTTCCATAAAGCTACTGCTTCCTCATTGATTTGTGGATCAATTCCTCTTGGCCAACCATTCTTAACGTAAATTATTATTTTAGACAACAATTCATCGTGTGTTGTATGCTCCTTGATCTCAGATATGCATAATGGTTGTAACTTTTGTTCTGGATCTGCATACGCTGTCAAAACCAAATCTGATTACAATTCTTCAGGTAGTGGTAATCTTGACAAAGCGTCTGCTATTGGAACCTTCTTAGAATACACTATTTCGTAATTCAGAGATGCCATGAATATTTTCCACCTCTGCCAACGTGCATTGTGTTGCATTGGCACTGCTGTATTCGAATCAAGAAATGATTTCGCAGTCGTTGAATCAGTGTATATTGTAAATTTTTGACCTGCCAGATATAAATAAAAATGCTTAACAGACGAAACAATGGCTAATGCCTCTCTTTCTCCCTGACAGTAATTCTTCTGAGCAGGTGAAAGTGTAGCTGAAAAACACGCCACTGTTCGATGATCGCCATCTATCTTGTGCCCTAATCGTCCTCCAACACCGTAGCAAGAACTATCTGTTTCTAGGATTACACTGATCGGCATGAAAATCCTCCCACGAGGATGAAAGGGTGTACCTTATAGATTTCGGGTCGCTGATTACTAATATCGCATTGAAAAAGTTCCAGCACGTAAGGTTTTTTTTAGGGGGCATTTTCCATAAAAATTTACCGAAAAATTGTACTTTTTTAATGAAATATGTGTTTTTTTATGCTTGGAATGCATAATTGTGTATTTTTATCTCAATCCAAGAATTGTTACTATCCCCTGGCCCCACAACCCCCAGCCCTGAAATAGGAAAAAGTACCAAATACACCCCACCCACCCCAAAAAACAGTGAATTCGCCCACAACACACATTTTTTTGAGAATTCTAAATAAATGTCAAAACAAAAATGTGAATAATTTGCATTTTAACATTACTGCTGGAAGAAATATTTTCACGATGTTACTGGCTCTAAAGTGAATGGTATCTTACAATTTTTAACTATGTGTGACAGGCTTATTTGTGTACACTGGAGTTCAACGTATTATTTTCGTTACACTCCTCCTACACTGTCACCTTGGCTGCCTTCAAGGTAAAAGGATTCGTAATCAACTTGCGGTCATTTGTTGGTACCCTCTTGTCTAGACGACAAACCGGATGTGGCTGGAAAAAGGAACCAAGACATCCACCTCGTTGTCTCGTGAAGCACATATTTTACTTCCGTGGTGATCGTGGTGTAAGAGAGTCGCGTTCCTCTGTGTCTGTGTATACCGTTAAGGAAATATATTTCGGTGTGAAATATTGACATTTGTGTTAAACCAACATGCCACGAACTTGCAAACATTCTGTAGATTCATTCTGCTACATATGTGGGGAAGTGGTCTTCAAGGGACAAAGTAGGCCATTGTCACCGTTCCTAAGGACAGTGTACCACCTGTACTTTGGGTGTAAAGTTGGCGACCAGGATCGCAACTGGGCTCCCAAACAAAGTTGTAACTCGTGTGAGCGTACTCTAAAAGGATGGTTGTAAGGTACACATAAATCGATGTCGTTCGCCGTACCTATGGTTTGGCACGAGCCCGGGGATCATGTTGCAGATTGTTACTTCTACCTGACCAATATTACAGGTTTCTCAAAAGGCACGAAGCATAAAATACAGTATCCTGACTTGGATTCCGCGAGGAGACCTGTCCCACATGATGTTGTTCTCCCTGTACCCGTACCACCAGACTCATACACACTGAGCAGTGTTTCATCCGACGAAGAACCTGCGACTTGTCAGGATGTTGCACAATCTTCGAGTACGCATTCAGATCCCAATTACACCCCAGTGTCTGACACTAAGGAACCACATGTGATAAGTCAGGAAGAACTGAATGATCTGATCAGAGACTTAAACCTTCCGAAGACCAAGGCCTGTTGCTTGCATCACGACTTCAACAATGTAATCTACTTGACCGAGATGTGAATATATCGATGTACAGAAAAAGAGAGGTGTTCCTAATTTTACAAAGGATGGTGATTTGGTGTTTTGCAGTGACATTCCGTCGCTTATGGAACAACTGAAATTTGACTACATCACTGAATAATATAGACTGTTCGTAGATTCGTCGCACACTAGCCTGAAGGCAATGTTACTACACAATGGCAATCAATATCCTGCCATCCCTGTTGCTCATGCTGTGCATATGAAAGAAACATACGAGAACATGCGGAACCTACAACAGAAATTAAATTACGAACAGTTTAAGTGATGTGTATGTGCTGACCTTAAGGTTATTGCCATCCTCACCGGTTTACAAAGAGGTTACACCAAACACTGCTGTTTCTTGTGTCATTGGGACAGTCGAGCCAAAGAGCAGTACACCATCACAAAATGGCCACCAAGGAACCAACTGGTCCCAGGAGAGATGAACATGGCTAATGAACCTCTTGTGGATTCGGAGAAAGTATTCTTACCACCTCTCCATATAAAATTAGGTCTAATGAATGTATTTGTCAAGGCCCTGAAGCGGGATGGTGAAGCATTTACTCATCTCAGAAAACTGTTCCCAAAACTTAGCGAGACCAAGGTGAAAGAAGGAGTTTTTACAGGGCCTAAAATCAGAGACGTTTTGAAGGATTCTACATTTCCTTCTATGCTGAGTGATGTGGAACGTGAGGCTTGGGAGGCCTTTCAAGACGTGTGCAGTAATTTTCTCTGGAATCATAAGTCACCTAATTACAAAGACATTGTGGGCAGGTTAATTACTTCATTTCGTACCATGGGATGTAATATGTCCCTCAAGTTACATTTCCTGCATTGACACTTGGACTTCTTCCCTCAAGGGTACAGCTTGGGGGAGGTATCCGACGAATACGGTGAAAGGTTTCATCAACAAATAGCTACCATGAAGAGGCGCTACAGTGGGAACTGGAGTGTGAATATGTTGGCAGACTTCTGTTGGAATGCGACACGCGAGACACCCTGTACAAATTACAAGAGGAGTAGGAACACCAATTTACATGTAAATGTTGAACTTTTACTCTTTATGTAGTTGTATCTGCTTGTTTTATATTGAAATTCTGATGATAGCAGGCAAATTTATATGGGAGGAGAATAGCACCTATGCGTGGTCATTGAAACCAGCCCCCACCCCCTCCCTCAAAACTGGTACGTCCTGGAGAAAAACGGGTTGCGGATTCGAACTCAGGAGCTCGAAATCTATAAGAATCACCTATTTTGGTTCATGGGAGCGACAAAAAGTTGAATTTTGCAGAACAGTGTTATTTCATTTGAAGGATCGAAACGAATTATAGCAGGTGTCTGAACAATCTTATCTTTAACAGCCTTAAATTCCGATACACATTGATTAGACCACAACCATTTTTCGCCTTTCCTCAGAAGTCGATATAGGTGTGGTATTGTAGATGACAAGTTGTGTAGAAAACTGATTTGAAATGCAACCATCCCTAAAGAACTTTCTAGTTGAACCTTATCCTTTGGCTCTGGACTTTCTAAAATAGCACGCACATGCTTTTCAGTTGGTGTGATTCCATTTGCCGTAAAACGTCTTCGTAAGTAAATCACTTTTTGCACTAGGAATTCAGATTTACTTAAATTGACTTTAACATTATAACCTTTAAATCGTTCCATAACTTGTTTTGTTCCTAGGAAACATTCTTGTAGACTATCTCCAGAAATGTTAACATCATCAATAAATGCTGCAACTCTTTCCAATCCTGTTAAAATTGAATCAATTACCTGTTGGAAAAGCTGAGACGAAACATTTGTACCAAATTGTAAACGTTGCATTCTGTACAAGTGAGAATCATAATTTAAACACAATATGTTTTGTGAGTCTGGATGCAAACTAACTTGTAAAAATGCTGAACGTAAATCAAGCCTGGTGTAGTACTTTCCTATTTTAACTTTTTGTAAAATATCAGGAAAATCTGGTAGAGGATACACAAAACCATCGGTTTGAAAATTGACCGTTTTCGAGTAATCTACACAGATACGTATAGAATCATTTGATTTCTTAACTGGCACAATAGGAGTAGCCCATTCTGAATGTTCTATGGGAGCTATAATATTCTGCTTACCCATATTATCTATTTCTTGCTTCATTTGATCTCGTAATGAATATGTTATTCTGTACGCTTTCCTGAACACAGGCCTAGCATTCTTCTGTAAAGGTATCGATATCTTGAAATCTTTAATGGGTGTACTAATATCCTCATTAAACAATTCTGCAAAAGATATCAACAATTGTGAACGACAGTCTTTAATGTTCATTTGTTTCATATTACTTGAATTATGTACGTCGGCCTTATGTTTGTTCAGAATCATGACTTTGCTATTTTTCCCTTGCACATTTGATGTTCGTGAACATTCACCCACTTCATCAATCTTCTGTATCCATTATGCCTGAACGCTGAATTTTCGAACAAGCATCTGGTAGCGAATCTTTTGATTCCAGACCTAAGCAAGCATGTGTGGAATCTTCATTTTGAATGTAATCAGTTTCAGGAAACTCATTTAGAAGTTTGCTGCGCCAATCACCAAACAATATGTTCATTCCAGCTCTACCAATTAATATATTTGTATTAATCGTATCGCCAACAACAAAAGGCATAATGTACATTTTGCCACGATAGTAAATTTGTAAGCTTAATTGGCCTAATAAACACAATCTTTCACCTGATATCGACGTATATGAATTTAATAACGGACTCAGTGTGAAGTTGCCTATAAGATTAGTTAACAAATCTTTGGAAATGAAATTAGCAAAACTACCAGAATCGACAATAGCTTCTAACGATTGGTCTTGTATTATAATATCAATGTACAAAGGTAAACGTTCATTTCGCAATGAAATCTGATCAGATCCGTGTTGCAAATTAGAAATAGATTCGTTTGCTTTCTTATTGTATATTTGTTGCGTTTTTGTAGTAAGAAAGTATACGTACTATCTTCTTGCATAGAGAATAAGCTATGTTAATAATTGCATTCTCCATAACCATTAGCTTTGGTATCTAAATTACTATTTCTCATTTCACAATTTCCCTTATACATAGATAAATTGACTGCAGGTCCGTTCCATTGTTTATTTCTTTCGAAACAGAAACTGCAAATAGCATTCAATGCAGGACAGTTCTCTTTGAATGTACAACCTAACCTTGCACAGCGCTTACATTTTATATAATTTGCCTGATTTTGCCGTGATACAAATTTTTGGCTAAATGCAGTATGGGGTTTAGATTGTGGCATGCCTTTGTATGCATTATTTGTTCCGAATCTTGATTCTCTTGTATCTTGTTGATTCTTTGAAAAATGAGCTTTAGGAAACGAATTGCTTGTACTGAATCTACGTGAGCCTTGTATTTGTTTATTTCCACCTACCAAAAATGCATTTTGGTTAACTTTATTTTTATTTGTGCGTATTATCTCATGTTGAAGTACTACATCATAAACCTTTTCGAATGTGCTGGGCATGTCTGACAATAATCTGTCTTTTACTATACTATCGAGTAGTCCGAACACGAGTTTTTCTCTAAGACGAGCGTCTAATTCATCTGTTGTAAACTCACAAGTTATTGCAGCAACTTTTAAACGATTTAGCTGTCTCACCTTGCTCTTGCTTTATTTGCATAAAAGCGAATCGTTGAATCCATTTATCAACCTGTGGTGCATATATTTTTCGCAATGTATCAAAGACTTCATCCAAGGTGCAATCTTGTGGATCATTTGGACTTAATCTGTGTTCCAGCTCTTGATATGGTAAACTACCGATTACAGAAATAAGAGTAAACACTCGTTTCCTTTCTTGTATATCGTTAGCCTCAATAAAAGCCTTGAATCTTTTAATATACGAATTTATATCCTGGCTTGGGTCATAAGCCTCAAATGTAGTTATAAAACTTATGTGTTTTTCCATACTGGCTCACTTGGACTTAATTACTATAATTCTACTTACAGTAGTAATTATTTATCTTCTTTAATCCTCGTCGCCATTTTGTTATGTCCTAATATTTATGACATAAACAGAAATAAACATCTCAAGATTAGAACTTCATAATTAAATGTATTGAAACTTGTAACAAGGTGGATTACATTATTAAAACTTAAATCATCCATAAGACACATAAAAAAGGTGCATAATAGTTGCTGTATGTACATTGGCCATAACTGCTAATTCACCATATATAATAATATATGTATTTTATGATATATATCACTTTCTATTGCGGAAAAATCCTAGAATTTATCATATTGTCATTTGTTTGTATAAATTCCGTTTCTAAATGTTGCTTTTCTATATTTTTAGGTTAATAGTGACAGTAATTATGAACAATAATTGAGTGAAAAAGACCTTGGACTCAAATCCCGAATCTTTGAAAGTGAACGCAAATAAATATTGAACATTCAACGTTCTTTGTGGGATTTGACCTAGCATACATGATGATAAATGAAGTAACTGGTACGCTTATACAAATAAAACACTGGTAATGTAGTGAGTGAATGGTTGAAGTAAATTCTTGGAAACAAAATGGTTTTAAGGAATGGTAAAAATAGTTTCCAGACGTCAAGAGATCAGTGATATTAAGGCTAACTTCAAAATGATTCCAAACACATTTACACATGAGAGAGGAGTTCCTATGGATAGTAGTGTGTCAAAAAAATCGTAAATCCGATGGGCCCTGGTCCGCAAAGGCCTGCTGTACCAATGAGCTTAGCTTAGTGTAGTTTCAAGCTAGTGAATCGGTTGGTACGTTTTACTATCCAGCCTATAAATGTGCCATCACCAAACTGTTTTCAAGGTGTTTGGGCTTGTATACTGACGGCTTTCCGGAGAATGAGTACTACTCGAAGTCAAAATATAGTAAGGTTATAAAATTGAACTTTTTAGTTGTATAAGTAATCAAGGAAAAATTCCAACGGTCTACCCTGCTTAGTTTTGGAGACAGAGCAAAATTCATTTGGCGTCAATTTTGCCTGGATAAGGGAGAAGAGTGTAAGTATGGACTTTTGCTGGAATACACTTAAGTGATCCAACATTTCTACCAAAATTCAGCATTCCCCTATATTATTGGACATGAACAGATTTTGTTCTTAATTTACTATCCTAAGTGTACTTGCATTTACACCTATAATTTATTTTTGTTTCTACGTTATCTTCCGATAACGTTATGCATAAATATTACTCTTCATTGCACAAAGAAGAAAAAACATAGGGAAATATCCTGCAGATAACAACAGCGCACGCCAGCAACAAATGAAATAACGCGTTCATTGACACATCCTGAAGGGTATACAACCAAACGTACAATGCGGATGAACGGGTTGAGGATATCACAGGATAATATCTCGTAACTGAAACCACCACAGCAGTGTGCCGCGTGTTCAATACAATGATGTAGGGCCCATTTACCGCTACGTACTACGTAGTTAATGGGCTAGCCCATATGCCCATCAGTACGAAGCAGCTGGGAACTGATTGATACGGTTATTAATAAGGCGCTTCTGGGAAGGACATATCGATTGTTGACACTCATTGTTGAAAGCAAAGAAAGTCCATTTCTGATAACAGTTTGTATTCACTATATGCATATGATATAAATGGCAGAATGCCAGATTGGAATTATTTCGGTACATATGTAAAAATGAATGTGTCATACGCTTTGGCTGTAGATTCAGGTGGTGTGATCAGTACATTGCTTCAGTCATTTTCGCTCTGCGATAGCTACACTGGTATCACGAGACTTCTTGAATTCTTTAATTCAGTTCAATTTCTCAGGAGTTCCAAGTAAATATTTACCCTTTAACATGTCGCCTCTTCAAGCTTCATTCTTTCAATAAGGTCGCGCAGTTGTCACTATTTTACTGAGGTTCTGGATCTAGTATTTTCTGTAAGTTCGTGATCAGCACCATGCTCCAGGCTTGTCTCCAAGTAAAATGTGAAAAGATAACTGGAGGAATAACGGTCTAAGACCGTCAATTTACGGTGTCATCCAATTACCGTAATAGAAAGACTATGATAGCATTAACGCCTATAATATAGTTCACTGTGATTAACGTATTAACAAAAACATATGTATTTTATGATGCACAAAACTTCAATTTAGAGATCATTAGCAGGAAACGGATTTACATACACTAAAAAGTGTTAGATGTGTAATTAGATATTTAGTTATTTTAATCAAAATATAGTATTAAATATGGACTTACAATATATTGTAAAATGATCATTTTCCTTAATCTAGCGGCTAACCTAGTTAAGTAAAATGCATTAGGCTCACATGCCATTTTTGAAATGCGAAATTCAAATACAAAATGTGCTTTATCTTGCGTAAAAAAACCTACGGATTATCAAAATTTTTCATGCGCTGAAACGTAACTCTCCTCATGTGAAGAGGGATGTCAGCAGTAGTGAGGGTACGGCACAAGTCAGTGTTGAACTTGGACCTTAGATACGAAGTTGTTGTTTTTGTTAGGAACAGATGCCCCTGCTTGGAACTTCGTTGTTTGTTCGCCTAATGTTTACTAGCTGGACTGTTATTGCACCAGGAACCTTTGGTTAAACGACACTTTATTTTCACAGAAATTACAAAATAGATGCTGCAATTAATTTACAAACCACTTTAAAACTCTGAAATGTAACTGTTCGAGTTTTAAAGCGACTGATTGTGCTTCTCTCGACATTGCGACGTTATCGCGACTGTCTTGAATGGGTGGATAGAGCTGTATCACGCAATGTGTCATAAGTTTATTGAATGTCCTTGGAACGGGAATATACACTTACAATAATGATTTACTTCGCTCTTGGCTGTCTGCATTTCAACGCGAAAGCCTGAGCTTTTCTGCGTTATTGTTGATAAGAATGTTAAAATTACAGATGCAGTATATTTTGACATGGACGCCCACAGGGTGGGGCAAGGGGTGCAATTGCCCCTTCTCCCTGGATTCTTGAAATTGTTTACATTTTGTAGGATGAAGCACTGTCAGAAGTTCTTTTTACAATCCACATTTTAATAAATGTCTAATTATTCATGCAACATTGACACAAATTGATTTCTTGTAATGTAATTTTCGATCTAATCCTTTATTTCATGTCTATGTTACCGTAAGAACTTTTTGTTTCACTGTGCCACTTCTTGGATATCTCGTGCATTTCTTAATTCTGCTAGTGTGTTCTTGAAGCAAATCTTTGTAAGCAACACATGCTAACTCTGTTATGCTCACTGCTAGTCCAAAATCTTACGAAATCAACCCCTGACGTCGCAAACATGTTGTCAACAATATGTTGCTGCCGAAACCATTGTTGGTACCAGAAAATACACCTCCAAGTTTTTGTGTAATGTGTACATTTGCCACATTGTTTAATTTTGTAGTAAAATAGTTGTTTCCTAATATATAAAGTTATAATCCGTTTACTTATATCTAGTTATGCAATCTCAGGAAATAACAGTTCAGTCGTACAAGAAGCATTATATGCATACGTGCACCAAGGTATGTGTGTGTTCGCGACTGCGCTTGCGTGTGGGTTTTTTGCCTCCTCCCGCTTGTAAAATGTTGTAGGCATCCATGCCTATTATAAATATTTATAATAAACAGAGAGAACAAAACGAACAGAATACAGATGACGATGTAGCTGGTATTTAACACAATTATACCATACGGTATTACTTACGCTAGTGCTCACAAAGTCTTATAGGTACGTGACAGTAACAAGGAGGAAGACATTTGACAAGCCATGTTGTGGGTTAATGATTTGGACACTCCTGCATAGTGTATATAAAAATAACTGGCAATAAAATTCTCCTTTTTTGCAACTTTGCATTTGTTTTTGTGGCACTTTCAAACGAAACATTGTTACTTCTAGTTCTGTTAGGGAACAAATTTTACATTAAATTTTAAACAAACCTATTGCACAATTCAATATCATATGAACGTAAATTGGGGCTGTTGTTTATTCGTAGATGTCGCAGAAAGCGCAAAAGGTGTGTCATACATATACGTGAGAAGTAAATATAGGCTAGGAGAACAAAATTAAATTAATATTTCCCGCATTTTATGATGGAGCTGACAAAATATTTATTGATGTTGCTTATTTGAAATTTCTAGACTTAAGGAAATGAATTGTCCAGGAAATTTGATGGGGGAGGGGTGCTAGTTAAATTTCTAGTTTTCCAAATTTAATGCATTATCTGTGCTGAGAATCGTTTATTATATGGAAGTTTATTCTTCAAAATGCACACAATAAAATTTCTGATTTTTATCTTGTTGCTTTCTTTCGTTTTTAAAAAATAATATTCAAGAACTTCAGTGAAGAACAGATTTCACAACATTATTTCTTTAGGAAAGGATTTCTGGCACAAAAATTGATTTGTCATTTACATTGGTTTACGGTACTTCGCAATTCATAGTCAAAAACATGTTTTCTTTGTCTAGTACAAAGATGGACTCTCTAAACGTTCTGGGACACTAGTTGAAGTGGTTGAAATGTAGAGATCATTTAACTCGTGGACTTGAATAAGCTAAATTCTACGCTAAACAGATGTAAAAATTGTCAAGTGTGTCATAGACAGACAGACAGAGGCTTCATTATCAATAAGGTTTTGGACTAGAGAAATCTTTCAACAGAGTGGGTGCTGAAATGGTTCCTCACAAAATAAACTGGCACCGCTAATGCTTTTATTTCCTCAAAACGTGCACTAAAATCACGTAGTCCCTTATGGATATCTCCGCCACCTACAATCGAGAAGGTCGTGAAGGAAGGGACATTTTAAGTCATTCAGGAGACACAATTTTCCAATGGTTTTGCAAAACAATAACAAGAAGGGTATAAAATCAGTACAACAGGGACTCTTAAGGGAATATCTTGAATAATTTAGGCTTTGTTTACAAAGCTTATTAGCGCCATTAACAAAGATAATAATAGGCAAATTGTTCATCATCCATATATGCTTTTGTTTGCGTAATGCAAGGTTCAAGAATAGAAACAAAAGTACCAACAAAGCTGAGGATAACAACTGCTCCAGCAAGAGGACAATTAGGTTTCTTATAAACTCATAAAAGAGAAAGAAAATAATTATGCCAATGAGACAACTGCTTTCACCGTGAACTGTACAATCCACTTTAGGTCATAACTGTACGATGTATAGGAAACACAAGATAGATGAAAAAACTGGTACAAGTAAATAATATCCTTAATTCAAACTTGTATCTCAAATTTGATTGTAACTTCCTTGTGCTGTATTGGACAAAAAATATATAATATTCTTATTCACATCACCACTGATGGCAGATATGCAAAAGGCAATGACAAATGAAGGTACTCGTATATTGTGAGAATAAATTAGTCAACAATGATTGGTTAGAAAGAGTAATGATCTAATATTATTGCCAGTAATTTCTGACTAGGATGTCAGATTGAAAATTAAAGAACCAGTGTGGCGTTCCGATGAAATATTACTATTATATTCCCTGCTATTTACATTTTCAAATTGTATATGTATTGTGCTATATGAAAAGATGTGGAGCAAAACAATGCATTGATAAACAACCAAATGACCAAACATTTTAAGCCTTGTACTTGCGTCATTATCAAAGTCAAAATTGACTGCACAAACAAAATAAATTCTTTCACGCCTAATACATATTTAGGCATTATGGATTCTAGGTCCATATTTGTTTGCAATAAGCACAAGAGCAATACAAATATAATAATAATGCTTATACAAAGAAAATATAACCATCCTCTTGCCATTCCTCGGGTAGAAAAAGGTAGGATTTTATGTCATGGATTTTTCCACGCCTACATATTATTTTCTGTCTACGATATCTTTCCATGTGCGATTATCTCCTTTGTACTTAGTTGAAAAAATGCATGTGTCACACCGAAAAAAAATACCTCTTTTGACGATAGAATTCAATGTATACATTATCAATATATTTTATTACTGGTTTTACTATTTTTTTTCTGAATATATTTAACGTTCTAGAACCTTTCTAAGCGACTATATTCTAGTGTTTTCGTTTGGACTTTTCCGAGCTGTGTGTCACTTATTTTATGCCTAATTGTCTATATTCTAAGTGCTTATATATCTTTAATGATATATTTTGGAATTGTAAAATCGATGTCGAGTGTGGAAGTATATTACACCGTGAAAAACAAGACGGGTACAAGTGGGAGTATTACCCTGAGAAATTACTTTAGATTCACCCTGTACACGGACACAAGAACCGCATGCATTACTACAGGAAACTGATAAAAATAGAATTGTTTTCGCAGTACTTACCAGATCGATGAGCTGCGAAAGACGCAAACCTAGTTTCACCAACACCGTATCATTGTTCTGAAACACGGGTCTGATCAGTCTATTGTAGTTGCTGAGCAAATCGTCGTATAGTCTCTTGGCGTCCGGATTCCCTTGAGAGGGACACAGAAGGGACGCGAGCAGAAGGGCGAACAACCAAAAGGGCGTCCGGTTGAGTACCGAGGGGCAAATTGACCTGGGGGCGGTTGAAAGACCATAGGACGAAAAGACGTGAGGCAGGCTCGAAGAACGAGATTCGAACCAGGGACATCTCTGCCTTTCCAGATCGCATCCCCGGCAGATTGTCTCTTCGGGGGGTCGCCGATCGAACCCCGATTGCCAGTCGCTTGATAGTTTCGGGTCTCCCATGCTGGGCATGTGTCAGCCGTGGCACCGTGTGTGTAGGGGGGTTTCGCAGCACTCGCTCTCCTTAGCACCGTCGTACATCACCACCGATGCAGTTCCTTCGCCCATGTTTTTTTTTTTGCGATCCGAGCGTGTTTTGTTTTCCTCCACTCTCCGCGTCGATAACTCCCCACTGCTGCTATGCGAACCAGGACTGTATGTAGCCGCGTCCCCTTGCACCGCACAAAGCCCGCTGGCGGGGCCCTACCCAGCTTGGATCTCTGCCTCGCTGTACCACGTGACTCTGCCCCGGGATCTCCGACCGTCATCTGTTGCCGAACGGAGGGGGAAGCGGCTCCAGTGCGCATCCGTGCCGCGTAACTGGGAATTCGTATTTTCCCGACTTCCGAGTGGGTTATACACAAGGAGATCAGCACGGAGCTAGCGAGAGCGTCGGATAGTTCCGTAATACGCGAATTCTATTGATCCTATCCTTTCTATGCCGTTCTAAGTAGTACGGAATCTATACTGTGCAATACAGGGTGTATCATAATCAGAGTGAATAAAAATCATGATTTTTATTTTATAAAATAATTTTGATGATTTCTTTAAATTTAAATCGATTTTTTTTATTTTAAAAAAAACTCGCTTAAGATTGTTTGTTTGCTTTTTGCCACCATACGTACAGATATGTGTTTCCTTATAAAAGGGCTTTTTCTGGTAAACGCCCTGTAAAATATTTGAGCAGCTTGATTAAAGCAAATAAAAAATATGTGAATATACATTTTTCTGTTTCTGATACTGTGTATATGAACCTACTATGGAGATGAGTGTGTTAATGAAACTATAATCATTTTAGTAAGGCCTCCCCGATGGCGCAGTGGTAGCATCGTCGCCTTGTAATCAAAGGGTCCCGGGTTCGATACCCCGTGGAGGCACATAGTGGTTCGGATTCCACTTTAAACTATAGGTCCAGTCCCATTTAGCCTTACCGTGCACAAGTGGACTTAAAACACCAACTCAAAAAAAAAAAAAATTAGTAGCTTTCCTTCCAGTGAAAATAAAACATTCTGGATGTACTCTATAATTGTAACTTAAAATATTTTCTATACTCTTTGTAGACGAATTTTGGCAATTTTTTTAATGTTAGTGTCCAAAATATCAGCTACATGTTTATTTACAGTTTAATGATAAGGACCTTATTTACAGTTCAACTTGATTAGAGTTTTGTATGTTAATCTACACAAAATGTTTGACATTTATGCCCATAAAAATGATTGAATTTTAAATCAAGGGAAATTTAAGAGTGTTTACAGTTTACGTATTACATTTCCTTTCGTATGAGCTTCACCCTATCAGTACATATATTTTGTTTCCTTTCTTTTCCTTTCTTAGAACCTAATAAACACAATTCAACGATTACGAGATTAATGTATTCACCGAAGGTGATTCTGATATCTACCAAATCCTTATGTACATTAGTCTACAAATTATTTCTTTCAAGTGATTTAAATCAGTATTTTTTTAAAAATCACCTGATTGAAATCTTGATTTAAATCGCGATTTAAATCTACCTGATTTAAATCAATCCACTTTGATCATAATAAAGTAAACAATTTTAAGAATTTATTTCGACTAAACTATATGGAACACAACAATGATATTTGTTGTGCATCAACCAGTAACACTTCAAGTTTCTATGAATGTCTATAAATGTCTACAAATGTTCAATGTGACTTCCACCATTTATGCGACACACATCCCATCGAAATTCGAGTTCTTGCCATACTTTTCCCAAGAACTCCTCATCCACCAAAGCAACGGGGTTTCTCATTTTCTCCTTTAGCTGTTCCATATTCTGCGGCATAGGTGGCAAATACCGTCAAACGAGGTAACTTGGTACAGATTTTGGCATATTCTAATGTGCCCTGCAAAATCCGTGGCGAGTTATACGCGAGGAACACTTTGTCCTTTGCAAATGTACTGAAGGAATACCAAAGAAATTCCAAAATATAAGGGAGACAAATACGTCAGCATTACCCCAGAAAATGGTGTAACTTCGTCATGTCTGCTTACGTTCCTAGCAGGTCAAAATTAACCCCATGCAGAGGTAAGATCGTCACGCAAAATGGTATGAATTGCAAAGTATATCCTCTTGTCAAAGTAGTGACGTTCGTGTGTCTTTTATTATTATTTTATTTTAATTTTTATTGATTTTTAAACATTGAAATCTTACGTGTTTGAAAACAAAACAAGTTCAGCACATGTATCAAAAGGAAACAAAGAGTAAAATGTTTCGGTACAAAACATAGACAATATAATCAGTAATCATCTTCACATATCTCACATCTATCGGCCTCATGAAGTTACCCTCAAGGACGAAGTTACCCTGTGTGACGGTAGACTCTTTCACAAAGCCCCAAATGCAGAAGTCTAGGGTTGTAAGGTGGAAACTTTTAAGACACAGCTTGCTTTTTCTGCACCTGTGAAAGTGAGCATTTTCTTTAACACTACAACAGTGCCACAATGATCGTGCTTACAAAGTGTTGCGCATGAAAACAAAACTTGAAGATTTTCTAATTATTATTCAACATTGTTGTGCTTCAGATATATTTTTTTAATAATAAGCCTGATAAATTGTTTACTTTATTATGATACACGGTGTATTATTTGGGCATGGTCCTCCGGCATCAAGTTTCGAGTAACTATTTTCTAGCCTTCAGATTAACTATTTTGCTACTTTTGCCCATGTTGAGGATCGAGCCAGACACATATTCGCCCTTCCAGAATGACACTTCTGGATCTAGCTTTAAACAAAACTGAGACCCTATTCTAACCTGCATTTCATCTGTTACTTATAAACATAGCCTAACACCCCCCAACAACCTTCCAAAGATTTATGTGGCACCTCTTTTAAAAGTTTCCACACAAACGTAATTTGCAAATACTTTTGCCATAAATTGTCAAATTTAAAAATTTGTGGATAATTCTATCTATAAAAGCAATATATTGTTCTGCAAACAGGGGCTGGTTTGTCTTTAGTGTCCTACCGAGAAAATTGAATCCTGAATGTGGTGTGGATATAAATCATTTTCTTTTATCATTACCGTCAATCTATCTGCATAAACATGCAATGCCAAACTGAACACAAAGAAAAATATTGTCGAGAGTAGCTGCATTATTTGTAACCCTTGAAAATGTAAATAACACATGAGTTACCAATAATATTTACGTTTATGTCACAGGAACTTGGCCTGAACAGGTGGCGGGCGGCGATCACCTTCACCGCCCTCGTCGTGCATCCCCACCTGTGAACTATTTACCGAGCAATGGGTTAACCTGTCTTCTATCACGTTCTGGAAAGGTTATGTCCCCATTAAAGTTACAAATTCATTTCTCCTCACTGGAATGGTTAATGAAATATAGGATGAGGATTACATAGGCTGTCTTTGATATTTATTTTTCAAATTTTGCTCTTAGTGAGGTATTGTCTTACTGCTCCACTACATATGGTGTGCAAAAAATATTGGGTGATTTTGCAAGGACATATATAGTGAACAGAAATACATGATATTACCAACATTTGAAAGAGGAATATTTGCCATTTCACAGAGACCTTAAATGCATTATGTGTGGCACGACAGGTGGTATTTTTATTGTCGCCACACCTTCTCAAGCATGTCTCATGTGACGTTTCCGATGAGATTCAGTGTACGATTTCTTTCTGTGGGGTTTCATCATAGACAATGTTTACGTTCCTCCACTTCCACAGTCATTGGAAACGTCACACAATACATGTTTGAGAAGGTTTGTCTAGAAATATGACTTTACAAAATCGGCCGATAATATTTGTACGATTCGTGCGATTCATTCCATGCATATTCTATTAGTTTTCACCTTTTCTCTCTCTCTCTCTCTCTCTCTCTCTCTCTCTCTCTCTCTCTCTCTCTCTCTCTCTCTCTCTCTCTCTCTCTCTCTCTCTCTCTCCTGTGTGTACCTTCTCCTATCTATCCTTTTATCCAGATACCGTCCTGCATATTTTCATATTTTCACGGCCTGGTAAGGGACATTTCTAAGTTCGAGTCCCGATGTTGTAATGCTCCATTGCTAGTACCCCTTCTCTGACACTTTTGACTAATCGCGAAGTTGAGAATGAGTGATTATATGATTAAATTGATGAAGGGACACTAACAAAGAATATCAATGCTCGGACCGGGATTCGAACACGGGACTCCAGACGTAGTAGAGCGCCGTGCTACACACCCACGCCCCTCTTCAACTGGATATTATATACCGTGCTTGAACGAGCACACACTGACTCGAGAATCTGTGAAGCAAGGGCGCGCATAACGGTAAAGAAGGGGAGAAAACAAGTGGTGGCTGGAACAAAGCAGGGAGGGCTGCTGAAAACGGCTGGTAGCTACACCCGCTTCCTATCTCACGCGTTCATTGGTCAAGTCCTCTCGAGTTACCACTTGCACAGAGACGTGCTCCAGAGTTTCCAGGGACAGTGTGTAGCTAAATGACCATAAATAGGCTACCATTGAAATATGACACCTTCATTTAAGGCAATTAAAATAAAAACACGACAGATCCACCTAAACACAAACTATTGTACCTGCACAACAAAAAAAATTAACAACATCTAGTTTGTGCTTTCGTGGATGTCTGTAAAAATTAGACTTATCCAGGAACTTTACCACAACGATATTCACTGGTGCTTCCACCTTTGCAACACGAGCCATTGTATAATGCTACTAACATATACCATGGGTTTAGTGAGATAAATCTGGGCACAAAGTAGGTACAAAGCCAGATTAAAGTTTCATTAGCATATAGTTTACGTACTTTGGAAAGGATTTGAAATACCTTATAGTTCTTTATTGTAACTACTTGCTTGAATTAACGGCATTTTATTATTTCATCTCATGGAAGTAACAGTCTCCTCTTTGATATATATCCAACTAAAATAATACATTACATACACCTGAAAATGTGCCGGCCTCCGTGGCGGAGTGGTTAGCAGATCGCGCTACAACGCCAGGGGTCCCGGGTTCGAAACTCGGCTCGGGCATGATGTTTGCGAGTGTCCATTCATCAATTTCATCATATCATCACTCATCCCATCTTCGCAATTAGCCAAAAGTGGCACAAAAGCGAAGTAAAAATAAAGCAAATCAACAAATCAACCTGAAAATGTGCACTGCTTTTGGATATGTTACAAGTAATAATATGTAGAAACGTTGGTGAATTTGTCATCATTTTCTGTAAGTGGTACATATCCTTTTCATTTCTCTTCTTTTTCTCTTTGCTTTCGTCTTTTCATTTTCCTGAGTTTTACTTTCGTTCATTTTAATTAATTAAATTTCATTTCTTCATGTTTTCACTTCATTTTCCATACATTCCTTCCCTTCCCTTTCATTTCCACTATTTCCATTGCGACCTAACCTCAGCAATATCTTCCTTCTACGAAAGGTATCCAAGTTGGAGTCCTAGCCTGGATGACGTCAGGAATTGAATTTTTCCTCTGCATAATCGGATCTGGGCTTACTCCCCTTCATCAATGACTACCTGCTGATAAAGTCTGTAAGAGCGTGATGCTGATCAAACCAACTCCATTATGCAGAATATCGAGAACCCACTCCAATGTGGCTTCATGGTATAGTGCAATGTACATGGGATAACTCTCTACAAATTTCCTCGGAATGGGAACAGACATTTCTGAGTTTTCAAGATACCACTGAAAGTCACTGAGATATTACAACTAAGAAGTGTCTGTAGATCCGTAATTGTATTAGAATCCATCGCAAATATATGCAATTAATACTACACGCTATGTGAAAGTTAAAGGTCTCTCGGATTGTGAACATGTACATAATCCTTGCTACTTTGCCCTGTCAGAAATTTTAAATATTTTACGGGGTTTTGAAAAGCGTACATAACCTTTGTTACTTCTCTGTCAGAAAGTTTAAATGTTTTCTCAGATTGTGAACGCGTACATAATCTTTGTAACATTGCTCTGTCAGAAAGTTTAAATGTTTTCTCAGATTGTGAACGCGTACATAACCTTTGTTACTTTGCTCTGTCAGAAAGTTTAAATGTTTTCTCAGATTGTGAACGCGTACATAACCTTTGCTACTTTGCTCTGTCAGAAAGTTTAAATGTTTTCTCAGATTGTGAACGCGTACATAATCTTTGTAACATTGCTCTGTCAGAAAGTTTAAATGTTTTCTCAGATTGTGAACGCGTACATAACCTTTGTTACCTTGCTCTGTCAGAAAGTTTAAATGTTTTCTCAGATTGTGAACGCGTACATAACCTTTGCTACTTTGCTCTGTCAGAAAGTTTAAATGTTTTTTCAATTGTGAACGCGTACATAACCTTTGCTACTTTGCTCTGTCAGAAAGTTTAAATGTTTTCTCAGATTGTGAACGCGTACATAACCTTTGCTACTTTGCTCTGTCAGAACGTTTAAATGTTTTCTCAATTGTGAACGCGTACATAACCTTTGCTACTTTGCTCTGTCAGAACGTTTAAATGTTTTCTCAATTGTCAACGCGTACATAACCTTTGTTACTTTGCTCTGTCAGAAAGTTTAAATGTTTTCTCAGATTGTGAACGCGAACATAACCTTTGCTACTTTGCTCTGTCAGAAAGTTTAAATGTTTTCTCAATTGTGAACGCGTACATAACCTTTGCTACTTTGCTCTGTCAGAAAGTTTAAATGTTTTCTCAATTGTGAACGCGTACATAACCTTTGCTACTTTGCTCTGTCAGAACGTTTAAATGTTTTCTCAATTGTGAACGCGTACATAACCTTTGCTACTTTGCTCTCTAAAAAAAAGTGTTATTCCTGATTGCGAACACGACATAACTTTACTAGTTTGTTCAGTGCAGAAGCTTTAAATGTCTTTTAGGATCTTGAACACGTGTAGAGCTTCCAATGCCTCCGTGAGATAGCTATAAATTATCAGATTCCTGACTTCATACGTTACGTTCTCGCCGCTCAGGTTTCTCACCGTACCCTACCACAAAAGCCGGGAAAGAAATTAACAGGGATAACACATGGTTGGGAGCCTGTAAATCACCCGGATGATGTAGAAGGTATGTAATTTGGGCAGAAACATTGCAGTCGTCGACACATCGTACGGCCTTGTGAGCCTCCCGCTGTGCATTGTGGTTGATGAACGGCTTCTAAATAATAGCTACATTCATGTTACGCTTGCACAAACATTTAACGAAGCTGCATTTCTCTCCTGTTACAGGCCGGGAACACAAATAAAGCCGTGGCGGAGATGACCGTCATTTGGGAGTATGCAATCAATAGAGTAAATTGTAAAATTCCTGAATTTTTTCCCTTCGAAAATGAATTGGTATTCTCGGGGACTGCCTAGATTTATGTACTTTAGAGCGTTTGATGAACATGTTCAGTCTCTCGGTGCACATAGTTATGTGCGGATCAGGGATCTGGTCCTGGAGAAAGAGGATGATTACAGCTGCAGAAGAGATGGTCAATGGATGCTTATTCAAGTTGGGGGACTGGTGGGTGATGCTTGTATGGATCAACATGGAGGCTATGCAGTACGAGGGTCACTATTTATATTTTGAGCCTTGGCAACAGTGATTGAAGTTAGGCGCGATTTGACGTTTGCACGGAATCGTCTGGCATTATTGACCATAACGTACTTCAAATGTTTTGTCAATAGCTTGATTTGTGTTGTTTATGTTGCCTTGGAGATTGCGTGACAACAATAAAATGGAATTAACTCGAACATTTTCGTGCGATGATTTTTTACGATTTTCGACGTGGATTATCAAGACAAGAGTGCATCGATCAACTTACTTCCACATTTGGCGATGAAGCCCCATCCCTTGCCACTGTGAAACGCTGGTATAACGAATTTAATCGTGGCCGCCATTCGCTCACAGACGAGATTCGCGAAGGTCGTCCAAAATCAGTTGTTGTTCAAGAAAACATTGATGCTGTGCAAAACCTAATACTGCAAGATCGTCACGTGACATACTGTGAGATTGAGGCAACCATAGGCATTAGTTCCACCAGCATATATAAAATATTACATGATCATTTAGCTGTGAGAAAGGTATGTTCTCGTTGGATCCCACACAATTTGACAAAAACTCAAAAAGACGCTCGCGTCAATTGGTGCAAACAAATGCTCAATAAATACAATCGTGGTGCTTCAAAAGACGTATATAAGATTCTAACAGGTGACGAATCATGGATATATGCATATGAGCCGGAACGTAAACAGCAGTCGACTGTATGGGTGTTTCAAGATGAACCCAATCCAACAAAAGCTGTTCGCACTCGAAGCACATCGAAACAAATGGTCGCCTGTTTTTTCGGGAAAGCTGGTCATGTGGCAACTGTGCCTTTAGAGGAACGTAGAACGGTCAACTCTGAATGGTACACAACAATTTGTTTGCCAGAGGTCTTCGGTCAAATACGGAAAACAAACAAACGCCGTCGGATCATTCTTCATCAAGACAATGCCAGCTGTCACACATCTCGTCTAACAACCGACTTTATGAACAGTCAAAAAATTGAATTGATGGGTCATCCGCCGTACAGTCCTGATTTGGCACCCAATGACTTCTTCTTGTTCCCGAATGTGAAGAATAAATTGCGTGGACAACTATTTTCGTCGGCGGAAGACGCCGTTGATGTGTTCAAAACCCATATTATGGAGGTGTCTCAAGAAGATTGGAAAAACTGCTTTGACAAATGTTCGAACGAATGCAAAAGTGTATTGACCATAAAGGAGAATACTTCGAAAAACAATAAAGCAGTTTTCAATGCCAAATTCCTGTTTTTTCATTGTTAGGCTCAAAATATAAATAGTGACCCTCGTATGTGTTGGATGCCCATGCAAATTATATTAGTTTAGGGGATGGTTCATGAAAATTTTCTTAACTGGGGTGAGAATAGTATCCCCCGCGCCCCCTTCTCTTCGGGCAATAGTTGTAACCAAACTGAACATAACAAGTTGCCCAAAAGATCAGACAGCTCCTGGTTATACTAAATGTTGTAGTTACGCTCGTGTAACTCAACGGGGACGACATGGTGGAATTCTGGAGAATGCGCCCTTTGCGTTCGTTCAGAGAACCATCCCAGCACTGAGTTCCTTAGAGAACCACGGATGACTACAGTTTGAACCAGAACTATTCAAAAGTAACACATTTTCTTAAAATAGTTGGTCAAATGGAAAATGACGTGGTGACTATCCCCTTCATAGAAACCAAAACTTAAAATACTTAAAATTTTGTGTACGACCTGGTACCTAGCTAACCGAAGTGATATAGCATTGAATCTAACATGCATAATACAAAGTTTGAACAATATAACAACGACATTTAATTGTGACATAGTAAATTGTACGTAGTACGTCTGACAAAAACTAATCGTACATCAAAATTATTTACCGACAACAACTTGTAAATATATATATCACTTGAGTTGCAAGTCAGGGAGCACTTAGAAAAAAATGTGGCTTCTGAGATTAATTACCCTAGGTAAGCACACTTCTAAAGTCACTCATTTGTTCACACTGCACCTTGTGTGTTCTGTGCATCTTCATTCAATTATAATGCACTATTGTAGTTCCAGGTGAGTACCAGGGAATTTCCTATGTATTTTCCTTTGTCTTCATGTTGAAAAAATATTGTTTATTTCTGTCTTGTTCCAACTTAACCTGTGTACTGAAGGAAGTGGCGTAATTCAAGATAATCGTTTGCCTTCCATAGGGAATTGCACCCAGGATTCTCTGGAGTTCTTGATTGTTCAGGAGAACATTGTCTTTTCTGCATGCTACAAGCCATATTTCTACTTTCGGTCACGTCGACATTCATAGGCATTGTATCGTACAGTCAACGGCAAAGATAATAGTAGGCAATTTGTCCATCACTATTTTCATAACTCTTTATACCACATCCTGTGTTGTTTTAAGGAATGAATTTCTGTTTATGCAAAGCAGATGTTGTCCTCTGATTATTGACGTTTTTACTTCAATTCATGATCATCACATTGTGGAAAACAGACTGAATGAAAATGGGGATGGACAATTTACCTATCATTTCTTTTGCCGTTGGTTGTACTAATCCTTAAGGTTTAAAATACCTAATGATATCGGTTTATAGAACCAATAAGTTGCTGACCAAGGCAGTTTATTAAGATAAAAACACTTAACACGTAACGTTTCGACCCTGTATCAGGGTCTTCCTCAGACGAAGAACTAAACTAAAATGATGAAATATACTACACACAGAAAGATTACATACACATAGCAGGGTCACTAGCCATACAACAACAAATCAAGTTGACAGTCCTTATCTAGGAAGATTTCTCCAAAGGAAAAATATCACCTCCTGACAGTTGTTGACTAATGGGTCTACTACACTGACAAGTGATTGACAGGTCAAGATTAGCAATAGTCTAGAACCACCTGCTTACCACTCCCCACCCCTCCTGCCTTTTTGGTTATGGATGAATACCTCCTCCTCTGGTCTTCTTCTTTTCTTTTCTTTCTTCCTTGTTCATACTTCTTTTTTCTTCATCCTTCATCAGTGTAGTAGACCCATTAGTCGACAACTGTCAGGAGGTGATATTTTTCCTTTGGAGAAATCTTCCTAGATAAGGACTGTCAACTTGATTTGTTGTTGTATGGCTAGTGACCCTGCTATGTGTATGTAATCTTTCTGTGTGTAGTATATTTCATCATTTTAGTTTAGTTCTTCGTCTGAGGAAGACCCTGATACAGGGTCGAAACGTTACGTGTTAAGTGTTTTTATCTTAATAAACTGCCTTGGTCAGCAACTTATTGGTTTTAATATGGAAACAAGGCTTAATTATATTACGGTTTATAGATGTCACCAAAATGAATGCCGGAGTGGACTTGCCTCGATTTTGTGTGAAACACCAGTCTGTCTCGAGAGAGATTATATGTTGTTCTACAATGCGATATTGATCATTATTGAATCAAGCAAACTGGGATGAGCAGGATACTTAGCACGTGTGGGAGAGGAAATAGCGAAAGTTCTTGACGAGAATCTCAAATAAAGGAGAAAAAGATGTAATGTCAATGTTGAGATGAAAGCGGACTAAACTAGAAATTATAATCAAGACTGGGTTGATCTTGTCCTGGATATTGGTAGGTGGAAAGCTTGTGTTGCTGAGGCAAACTTTCGAGTTTATGAATACAGTTAGTTAAACCCCGCGCCCCTTTCCCTGAACTGCATTTTGCAGACGAACGAGGCTGTGGCGACTGGCACTATGGCCAGTATAATTTTGTGTGTGTTGTCCTGTTTTTTGTCCCTGTGTGTGCCGAGTGCCCGTTTATAGCCTCAGCTTTTAACGAAAGTCAGAATATTTTAGTAACACGACATTGCAATTATGCTATTTTAGTTATGGTAAGGGGCTGGACCCCGTTTACTGTGACGGGTGGAAACAAAATAGCCTAAGTGCTGACGCACCCAAAATTTTCAATTCAAATTTAAATGAATTAAAGACCACCTCAACTGTATTCGGGCAACATCGTTTATTTTTCGTATCCCTAGGGGGCGAACGTTGGTCGCTGAACCAAGCAAGCTAGAATCGGTGACATCCCATGTTGGAAGAACCTACTGTCCCTCCCGCGGGTGAAGAAGCGAGGGTTGCTAAAGGACCGTGTTACGAGCAAACCTTCGAAAGTGCGGGATTAAACTGAGGTCATTCCATTCATTCTTTTATTATTTTGGACCTAACAGCTTTTAAGCCTTACTTGTCCACTATAATACAGGTGTTGCAATCGGGGCGGAACCCTGTATTTCGTTCATAACTCGGACACTAATAAAGATATTGCAACGAAATTTGGACTTGACGTACTGAGACGGACTTTCCACAACATGGAACGCCGCGTCCAATGCTGCCTGGACGCAAATGGTGGCCATTTCCAACACTTGTTATGATGTCACCCGACTTCGCATGAACGGAGGTAAGTCCACTGTCACTGCTTGGATGGCAGCACTGATGTTTACTTTCAAGACCTCTATGGTTCGTGGTTTGTTGGCGACTGCGACTACAAATGTCCACACAAAAAAATCAGGTGGCGTGGAATCGGGCAAGCGTGGTGACCAAAGTCCCCTGGAAATTACGCGGTCGCCGAAAAAAGACCGGATTTCGGCCATGCTTGCGCGCGAGGTGTGCGGTGTTGCTCCATCCTGCTGGAAATAACCAATGGGCAATTCCTCATCATCCAGTTTGTTCACAAAGCTGTTGAAGGTACGCTGCTGTTTTGATTGTCGTGTCGAAGACGCCAATGGTTGCCATTTCCAGCACTTCTTATACTGTCACCCGACTTCGCATGAACGGAGGTAAGTCCACTTTAAATTTCGTTGCAATATCTTTCTTAGTGTCCGAGTTATGACCGAAATACAGGGTTCCGCCCCGATTGCAACACCCGTTATAGAACATAACTGCTTTACATTACAAATATCCGTCTTTCTCCCTTTTTTCACAGACATTAGTTTTTAAAAATGTTCCCATTTACAATTGCATGTTACACTTTCTTAAAAATGTTAACAGACTATAACCCATCCGAACATCCGGATTGACAACTAAACTTGACAAATTTATTGGAAACTGAACATTAAAATTATATAAAGTTTTATATAAAATATTTATCTCTATATTATATTTTGTGCATTCCAGTATTATATGTTGCGCGTCTGCACTTTCCCAGCCACATTCACTTCTCGTATTGTTCGTTATTCCAATTCTGAATAAATATTCACTAGTACATAAATGACCCGATCTCAATATGTTAATTCATACAATGGCATTTCTTGTACCATTGACAGGATGAAACCATGGTTTGTGTGGCTTGAATTGAGCAAATGATCTGTGTGATTGTCCAGTTGTTACAAGAGGACCTTCGATTATATTATATACAAAGAGAAACAATCGTAGATTTCGCTTGGCAACGGAGCTAGAATCTTCTTTCTAGAACGTTGTCCTTGCAACTGATACCACCACCCACCCGCACACACCTTGAAAGTAAATGGCAGGTTGAAATACCTCTCGGGTTCAGTAGACAAGCGTTTAGTATCGATGCATTGGGCCTCCCGATAGCGCAGAGATAGCGTTGTTGCATTGTAATCAAGGGATCTCGGGTTCGATACCCGGTAGAGACACATGGCACAGTGGTTCGAATCCGACTTTAAACTGTAGGTCCAGTCCCGATTAGCCTTTCTGTGCATAAAGTGGACTTAAAACAACAATTCAATTCAATTCAATTCAAATAGTATCGCTGCATTAGTTGGTTAAAGCTGACTCTGTTGCTAAGCCACACAACGAACAGATAATATTCATAGTATTTGAGATACATCATCATGGACTCACGTTGTCAACTACAGTTGATTTTTACCAAGCAGTCATGGAGGCTGCAACCGAGTGTTCATAATATTTTCTCTTTCCGCATTGCCAATTCAATATCATCCCATGAAATGATAATTTCATGTTCAGTTGCTGCAAACTTTAGCAGCCAATCATCCTGATCGATTTCATCGAAATTTAACCTGATGTTAGTGGTCAAATTCTTCGATCAATCAGAATCAATTTTGTTTCAGAGTGATAGGTTTTGGAAGTTAAATCTAGCGCCGAATCGAATCAAGATCTTTGTGGCCGAACTGCTCTACCAATACGATTCGAACTAGACGTTATCAAAAACCTAAGTAGCCAGATTACCTTGATGCAAGTCTTTGATACCTAAAATACTCACTCAACTTATCTGAATGAAGTTTGAGCCTTTCCCGGGCTTTATTAGCCAACCTGATCGACTGATCTGAATACAACTCTTGAACTCTATAACTAGGCGCCAGCCTGTTTGGTTATCAATGTAAATAAATAAATTAAAAATAGTTGCAACGTCCTCCAGTTGGACACCAGTCGTCAGAAAGTTAGTCCGCTGCTACTTTAGTCGGAAACATGAGAATCTTTGCAAATCATCAGGGCTTGCTGGGTAGAACAGAAACACAACACAGTATTCAAAGTTAAACGCAGTTTTATAATCACTTATATTTCCTATCGTATGAGGACTTACAAGCAAGGTACAGATTTGCTTAAGTTTCTGCCTGAAGAGGAACAATTCTATAGCATATTAAATCACATCACAATCACTAAACACATTTGCATATAGAATTAACGTTTGGACAAGACAAACCTAAACACACGAAAGTTTCTGTACTTAATTATTATTTCCGAGTATAGCCAGAATGAAAGAAAAATAATTACCAATTACACTATTCGGGCATTCCATTAACCGTTACCACGTTTCTGTTGATTTCTCACCTTCACCTGTTTTCTAACTGAGTCTGTCGTGAGGTGAAAAACATTCAGGTGGGATCACTTCCTCTGTTGAGATGAGAAAGTGACGTCAACACGAACAGATTATGACGTATTTCTAAACATATACACAAGTTCAAACTACAACTGTATCAATCTAACTATAGTTGTCTGTGACAACTTGCACAAACATTTTATAAATCTTAACTTCTTACAAATATAAAACCTTAAAACTCGCAGGTTCGTTACATAGTCTTTCCCAGGTTTTGAGCCACATTTATCGACTTGTATGAATAAAGTTTGAGCTTGTCCCAGGCTTCATTAGCCTAATTGATCGACTTTTCTGAATGCAATTTTAGTCTGTTCCAGACTTTATTTATTAACCAAACTTATCGACTTGTCGGAATGAAATTTTAGCCTGTCCCAAGTTTTATTAGCCAAATTGATCGGCTTGCCTGAACTAAACTTAAGCTTGTCCCAGGCTTCAGTAGCCAAATTGATAGATTTATTTGAAGCAAGACTTGCGCCTATAGAACCCTTGAGTACCCAAACCGCTCGCTTAACCTACGTGCATGGTGTATACCTCTGTTACTATATGGCACTTAGTCCAAGAATGTTTGATTTCTAAATCTCAACACAACCATTTTTCACTGCTCCTTTGGCCAAAAGAGGCTTTTCCTCGAAAGCACCATCTCGCAGTTCGTTAATGGTTGGTAGAGGTCATACAGCAGATGGAATCCAATTAGGCTCCCCTTCCAGAAAGGCTCTCCTCCCAGGCTTATGGACCGAAAGAGATTGACGTGTGTGCTCAAAAGCCTGGGAGGAGGGGGAGAAAACACAACGTTGCCGATGCAGCATTCCCGTCCATCCCAAGGGACGTGCAACTAATTTCAGTTGTGACCGCGATACGTGGCAACGTCGCCGTTTGAAATTCCAGTCGCGTTGTTGCAATTCTTTCCCGGTATCTTCCGTCTCCCTCTTCGGCTTCCAACGTGAACTACATTCTACCGCCCCGGGGTCGCGCCCTAAAAAAGTATGCTTTCGGTTGGCGGAGCTCCGAGAAAACATCCGCCCGACTCCGTGGCTGCCACAAAGACGCCTCAGCAAGTATGTTAGACTGCGCTCCACTCAGCACATCCGTTAATGAATATTTTAGGTTTGTGCATCATCAATTAAGCAGGCATATCCATTTTAGCTATTGTTCGTTTAATAGTGGCGAAGAGTGAATTGATATCAAATTTTGATCGATGCGTCATCACCAGGGGCAGGATTTATATGTAGTAAAAAAATGCTAAATATGTAAATACGTATTTAGTTATTTTCACCAAAATATGGAGATAAATAAGGGCTTAAAATTGAAAAAATATATATTTTTAATAATATAAGACACTACACGATGTGCATAAAATACAGTACGATTACAGTGACATTAACTGTAAAACAACACAAAATGTGTTTTCATAATAAAATTTTCTTGTAAGTGTTGGAACATGAATTTCCTTCTGTTGTCTCTTAAGATGGATTTATATTGGCTAAAATTGCCTTCAATATCGCAAGAAGTAATGGGAGGGTATTTCAAATTTGTCAGTTATTCGCAAGAAAATCACCCAACTCTTTTGGTCACACGTGGACATGTAGTTATTGCGTGAATATGGAGTATATGTTAAGAAATGTTCTGAAATATGAAAAAAAAACATGTAAAAATACAAAAATATGTAAAATATGAGCCGAAACCTAATATATGTACAAATATGGAAAATAACAACGGAATTTTTCGAGTCTACATGCCGTGATGCGCAAACATAATACAAAATATAACTGATTTCAGCATCACATATAAATATGTATTTACATGAAAATCCTTTCCCTGGTCATCATCACTATCTGTACTGGAGATGGATAAAATCTTACGGATTTTGGTTACTTGGTTTCGAAAATATCATCTGGATACAGTGAGAATCGGGTATCCGGATCCGGACCCAAATATTTGTTACCCCGATCCGGGACCAAGAATCAGGTACCACGATCTACAGATGAATCAGAAATATGGCTACACGTTAAGTAAATGTAGTGCGTTACTGTACAATGTAGAGGGAAATAGTTAATGGTACCTATATTAAACTTGAAACCTCATTTCTTTTCAGATAAAGAGTCATGCGCCAGAGATTACAGTGGAGTCGTCAGCCGGCGCGGGGACATGGCAGTGACCCTCTGTTGCCGCGCTAACCTACGAAGGAACTTGCGGTCAAACAACGAATTAGGCCTACTGCTTGGGTAAGAAGCGGCAACATTGAAATCCCTCCTCCCCGAAGGAGCTAGCAGGGAAACAGGACTTTGTCAAAATTACCGTTCTGCGCTGTGATTGGACACCGGTTGCTACGGCAACTCCACTGTATACGCTGAACATGCAGCAGCATGTAACAGTTGCAGCGTGGGCAATGCTATACCAGAATGATCGTGAGATTGGCGAGACGTAATTTTAACGCAACATTGTTGCCGTCGACTGTGGGAAAGTAAAGAAAACGACTGCTTACATTAAATTGTTGTGCACACGGCCCTCACCGCATATGAATTCCGCACAGCAATATTCATACATTATGTATTTCACTTCCACTTGTGGAAAATTCTTTACCAGAGACGTGCGTCACACGGAAACTTCCTTTAATAACCACCTGTCGATTTTTCCGTTTGTCAAAAACTCGCAAGGATATAAACTACCAGGTGAACTAGGAGGATATGCAGCAACAGCGGAAGTTTTGCTTCACTCTTCACTGTCTGAGTACGGGCAGAGATGTATTGCAAAACCATATATTTGCACAAAATGAACGTCCAAGCGGAATATTTAAGCCATCAATAAGCCAGTAGCAACCATTAGTAACGGAAGGTAAACAATAGATGATGGAGTGAAACGTGATATCCTGCGTCAGTCGTGACATACAACAAAGCAAAGTAAAATAATTACCGATTTAATAGAAGGAACTAAAGCATAAGGTTTATTCAAGTTTTACCAGGACAGATAAAATTCAAATCAAGCAGAAAAATTATACACAAGAAAGCTAGAAATCATAACAAGCGGAATGTTTAACGACAGCAAACGAGATGTTTCTGATTATTGTGATTTTTACATTATTGCAAATAAACGTTTTGCTTGTTGCGATTCTAGCTTTATTGGAAATATAAGTTTTGGTTAAGTTGATTAGTTTACTTCGCTTTTCTGCAACTTTTGGCTAATCGCGAAGATGAGGATGAATGATGGTTTGATGAAATTAATGAAGGGACACTCACAAAGAACACCCATTCCGGGATTCGACTGGCTAATGCTGACATAATAGCTAATGCTGACGCTATGCAACCAAAGGATTCCGGTTAGATTCCAGATAGTGCTTAGTGGTTCCCCTTTAAACTGCAGGCTCAGTCCACATTAGTCTATGTTAGATAAAGTGGACTTCTAACAAGTTTTTTTCTATAACAATGCCCCTTTGCCTAGAGTATGTAGCAATGATTTTTTTTTACTCTTGGCTTTGAAAGTAACCTGTATATGAACAACTACAGAGTGTTCCAAACTCGCGCAACCCAAACTTTGAAAATTTATATCACGAAAACTGTAAGCGATAATTACACCGGGTTTGATGCTTTGTAAAGCCTCATTTACTGAAATGTTTTTCAATTATTAACATTATCAGTTTATTCCATACAGAAAATTAAATAAATTAATAACTGGGAAGGCAGCGTTATTTTTTTTTTCCAGGAATGCACTTTTGAGTGAGAAAACTATGTAAGAAATTATCGGAGAGTCATAATTACACGTCTGATGACTGATGCCATGTGAATCTGTCATTTTCAACCAATAATGATCATGTGCAGTTTTGACGGATTTATGACTAGCGATTTTATTGGTTGAGTGAAAAAGTACCATTTTTGGGACATATCTTCGTAGCTGGCAACACTAGCAGGTCGAAATTTTGGCACCAGACGCACGCAACATGTGCCTAAGCACACATTGTAGCTTCATAGGTTCTGGACGTTATACTTGCAGGAAGAGTTTAAGATAAAAAGGCTTGCTTACGTTGTGTGAATTCTACAAGAAGGCACCTTGGCTTGATTTCTCTCCATGCTTTCTCCTTCAACTGAACAAAATAGCTGCTGCTACTAAGGCGTTTCTCGACAAGACGAAGCAGAGATCCTTGCCGACTTGCCCGGCTCACGTTGGAAGATATAGTGTTTCTTATTACAGTGTTGCCAACTGTAAAATAATTTACACAGGGGAGAAAGCGAGCAAAGCAGCGCGCCCTGCTGAAAACGGATGGTATCTGCTGCCACGTGTTCCCCTCCATTAACTTAATTCCCTTCTTACGCGTTTATTGGTTGAGGTCAGTGGCGTGTCCAGGATTTCCGAAAGGGAGGGATTATGTGCACATTTTTTTAAGTAGTCAGTCCTCATTCCTGCCCTTGGCGTTCCTCTTTAAATATTGGACCAAAACGGGGGGGTCATAACCCCCACCAAACCCCCCTTTGGGCACGCCACTGGTTGAGGCCTTTACTTTCACAGAGACTCGATTGGATCGCTCACTCCAGAGATTGCCTAGACAGAGTGCGGAAAGCTGGATATCGCTTAGTATAAAAATGTGAGGTTTCAGTATGTGCGTGCATATGTACTTTCCATTTCAACTTGAATTTGCAATTTACGAGGGAGAAAAAAAGTAAAAATTTTAGGATTCTGACAAGAAATTAAAAGACAGGCCGTGCACAGGTCAAATTTACATCAGGTTTCAACTCTTACTTACAAAACGACCTCAAGGGTGCAACATTGATCAAGTGAGATTCAAAGCGCCATTTTGTCATTTTAAAGATGGCGCCTCCATCACACACTTGAACCGTAAAGAGCCATGGTTTCTTGCTATCTGGAAGCCTAAAATTTACAGTATTTCTCCAGCAAATGAAAATCCAAGAGCTTTTACCGCACCAGCAAGTTTACGAGTAGAAGGAAGTTCGACAATGTCCGCGGATGGGTGGAATGACGAAGTGGCTCGTAAATGGCTGCACATGCATATACAGTTACTGAGACTTGAAAACATGTAAATTGTAGCATTCTTGTGCAATACCGCAAGCAAAAATGTATTACATAAATGTTAGTAGTGGCAACACTGTATTTCGAACAATGCCACAGCCATCCAAATTGCATCCGTGCTTGTGAATCCAGATCTCTTCTCGGTTGGGAATTTTCAACGGCGGATTGGCATATATCATACCCCCCCCCAGAACTTTAACCCCCCTCTCTCCCTCCCAGCGCCGCCGCTGGAGGGGCGTTGGAAACCACCGTCTGACACGAAGATGTTATCATGGTAGCAATCGAGGCTGGCAACCAACCATTCGTGGTTCCTATGTAGTTTCCTCGGAAGAAGAACAAAAAGGCTTCGATTCAGTAGAAGGGAATTTCTATGAAAGGATCTTCGTCGGCCGGTACTTGCGATCTCGTGAGACGAAAGCGTTTTCTCTTGAATCGCGTGACGGAATCCGTCGTTATCGTCTTCCTACAGGACGAAAGAGGAAGGAACATCCAAGAAATTAATGTTCATGAGCATCAAACTCTCAAGGAATCGGCTGAGGTCCTTGTATAAGGGACAATGCCGACTTCAGCTTTACACAGTCCTTGTAGTGTTTTAACGCAATGACGTTGTTAAGATCCACCATTTGCTAAAAACCTCTCCAAAGTCAAAGGCGAAGGCGGAGGAGAGTACAGAATTCCGCCAAAGTTCCCAAGTTGAAACTTCAACAAATATGCTCGTGTTGACTGGAACAAAAGTGTCCCAAAACAGATGCTACAGTTCCGCTCCTCCATCCTGTAACCATTGAATGTGGTTATGATTTAATGGTGCAGTTTACAAATATCGGAGGAAGGGGTAGGCAAGATTGATATAAACGAGATGATTCTATACATAGGTATAGCAGCGGAGTGGTCCACATACGGGCTACGAAGCTAGAGGCCGCAGGTTCGAATCATTGCTAAGGCATGGCTTCTATCAACATCGCTGCATCCATTACGTCTTATCACCAGACCTATTTTAGGTTCCTAAAATAGGCTCTAAAAATCCTAAAATAGGTTCTAAAAATCCAAAAATAAGTTCTAAAAATCCTAAAATAGGCTCTAAAAATCCTAAAATAGGCTCTAAAATCCTAAAATAGGTTCTAAAAATCCTAAAATAGGCACTAAAATTCTAAAATAGGCTCTAAAATAAAAAAATAGGTTCTAAAAATCCTAAAATAGATTCTAAAAATCCTAAAATAGGCTCTAAAAATCCAAAAATAGGTTCCAAAATCCTAAAATAGGCTCTAAAAATCCTAAAATAGGCTCTAAAATCCTAAAATAGGTTCTAAAAACCCTAAAATAGGTTCTAAATATCCTAAAATAGGTTCTAAAAATCTAAAGTTAGGCTCGAAAAAATCCTGAAGTTTAAAAAAACTTAAAATAGTTCAAAATTTCCTGAAAAATGCTGATTAGGTATAGTCACGGGCAATGAAAATGGGACACCTATGTCCTGAAATACGCACTATCTTGCATAACGTTATGTGTGCAACCTAACCCTACGGCGATAGTAGAATTTACCATTGGAAATTTGCTATTAATTGATTGAATGATTTGGTGTTTTAAGTCCACTTTATGCACAGTAAGGCTAATCGGGAATGGACCTACAGTTTAAAGTGGGATCAGAACCACTTGTTCCTCCACCGGGTATCGAACCTGGGACCAAAAGTTGCTATTAACAATCTTATTTAATGTTACCACAGTCAAACTCCGCAATTTTGTCTGTGAGGATCATCTTGTAGGCTGAAAATAATATTTAAACAAAACATAGTCAGTGGTGCAAACTTCAATGCCGAAATGTTAGTGTGCAAGGCGTGAATGCCACTACGTAACGCGAAAATAAGCAGAACCACACATATCAGACCACACATATCAGACCACTTTGGATCGTAAAGTTATCAATGGCACCAGACATTTTGCTTTGTTAAAAGCTTTGAGAAATCTCCATGGACTTGGAGGAAGGGAAATCGACAGAGAATACGTTTCAAACACGTTCGTGATGGATTCTTTTCGCGAAGAAACAAAGCAAATAGATCTGTGTGACCTAAAAATCCTGTAAAACTTTTAAAAAATTATAAAAACCTAAAAATAGGCTTGGTTTAGGCACATAATCCTAAAATAGGTTCTAACAAGCAAAACAGTTTTTTTTAGGCGTTTTTTAACGAAATGCTGACATAACTTATTATTTCTTATATACCTATAAAGGAAAAAATAGGTTAAAAACCTACAATCGGAGGTATACTTATCACCATCCATCCCCATCGACGTCGTGGCAGAAATGTGACGTTAAATAAACTAAATCAATCAATTCAAATGAGCATTATTAGCTGAACGCCGAATGGGAAGCAAAATAAACTCTCCCCCTCTGGAGTTATTTAGACGCAAGGAGAAAGGAGGGTTACGATCCCTCAACGAAAATTCTGTTGTTCCCTACTAATACAATCCAAATCAGAAAAGTAAGCAAATATCCTATTAGCCAAACCAAAAGGAAATAGTTTCACTATTATTGGTACAGAGAAGATGAATAAACAGTAGTTTCATGAATTTAAGTGATGTGAGAAATGAATCGGTAATAGGTTTTAACTGATTAATTTTATTTTACTTCGCGTTTTGTGCCTCTTGGCTAATTTGCGAAGATGGATATGAGTGATGAAATGATTAAATTGATGAATGGACATTCACAAACAACCAAGCGGGATTCGAACCCGGGACCCCTGGCGTCGCAGCGCGATTTTCTAACCACTCAGCCACTGGGTCCGGCGAATCGGTAATAGGGTTGAAACGTTTATGAATATTACTCCTTGTTCCTCTAGCGGATTCAGATTTGGAATCACATTTTTTTAATTCCAGTAATTTTGCATGTTGTTGGTCAGTGATATATAAACTAACCAAATAACTTACCCAGTCGTATTGAAAATCACAGAAAAATCGACCAGTTTCTAATTGTTGATTGCGACACTAGATGGCCACATTGCAATGCACAAAGTAGTTAATATGAAAATGAGACTATTCAAGAGAAAAGTGTATGCTGTCTCTGCTTTAATGATAAAAATAGTAGCAAATGTACAAATGCCTTTCCGTTTGAAAGTTACTTTCACCAGGATGTCCTACAACCGCACAGGAGGTTTAATGTCCGGGACTAACTTACCCAGTCAACAAGGTAATGTTACCACAACGTTGTGGCAACGTTAGCCCCAGGGGGTGCTCGTTCGGCGGCGCAGACATATGCAGACAGTTGTCCGTGGATGCATTACGTCATCGTCGAAACGCTCGGCACGGAAAAGGCTGGTTCCTTATGCAAATATTGAGATATTTGACAACGAATATCTTCTAAAATATAGTAGCAGGGGAAAAGTTACAACTTTCACTGTTAAGATTCATCCTTTCTAATCAATTTATCACAAAGTTGATTCAATTGTGTAAAATGGTTTTCAAGAAATCGTGTTACGAAGGAACCCCTGTTTTGTTCTCTCCATACTTCCAATGTAAGGGAGTTTTAACTTAAGCGCGCTGTATTTATTTTTGCTCTATGTTTTGAAATCATGCCTAAATGTTATGGAAAGCTGGAAAACTATTATCAGAAAACTAACGGAAGAAATCTAAAATATCACAGCTTGATTGATATAAAAAATGCGGGATTGCCCATTTTTGTGAAAAAGGCATTGTGCGAGATCTAAAAGCAGAACTTTTTAATATTGTATGTAAATGTAAGGGTGTAATAAACGTTACTGCTTCCCGTAAAATATCACTGCACTCTCCACGTTTCTCTTCTGTCTTTTCTTTGGCGCCGTCAATAGCTTCAACACGTTGTTTTTTTATATATACAGGGTGACTGGTAATTAGATGTATTCCCTGAAAGGGGTTAAAGTAGAGACAATTTGCAATAAATTTGACCATATGATATCCCGTCCGAAAATTAGTAGTTTTCGAGATAATCGAGTTTCAATTGTTTTTTTTAAAAAATGACAATTTTCCACATAGAAAGATGAATTGAGAAAAAACTGCTCATTGTATTAAACTTATTTCAGCGTTTTCTGATAGCTAACAAATAAGTGGTTCGTTGAAAAAAAAAGTTTTTCCCAAATAACAATCACATGTAAGTAACGCGTGGGTCTAAACTTACAAGTGATGATAAAAAAATGCACTCTTAGTTTACTTGGCAACGTATTAATAACAAAAATGGTATGACACGAAGAGTACAAATTACGTAAATTACTTCCTTGTGACATCTGCTATCCAACAAGGTACAAATGTTGCTAACATTCACATTTGTGTACAAGAAATAATACTTTGTTCATCTTCATGTGAATGGAATCAATGAACAATACAATTAAAGAACATTACATGTCTTGCTCAAAGTGGGCACCTATGTTACGAATGCAGGCACGCAGGTTTTTACGGACATTTGTTCTCTTAACTCGTGATGTGATGGTGTCCTTGATGTGTTGACCAACTGTTAAGATCCTCTCCCTGAGCTCTTCTTGTGAGTTTACCGGTGTCTTGCCATGTGGCTCCAAATGTAAAAGTCGCAAGGCGTCAAATCGGGGGATCGAGCCGGCCAGGGAATCGGACCGCCTCGGCCAATCCATTTCTTTGGGTAATTTTCATCCAGCCACTGTCGCACGCCCAAGCAGAAGTATGGATGGGCGTAATCAACAATCATTTCTTCGAGCCATTTTTCCTGCCCAAAATCTTAAATGGCATCACTTATGAACATTTTTTGAGGAACGGGATGGCAATGTTGTTGGAGGATGTGCCTCTAGCTACAAGACGTGACATGATTTATCAGCATGATGACTGCCCAGCTCGATCCCCCTATCGATTTGACGCCTTGCGACTTTTACATTTGGAGCCACATGACAAGACACCGGTAAACTCACAAGAAGAGCTCAGGGAGAGGATCTTAACAGTTGGTCAACACATCAAGGACACCATCACATCACGAGTTAAGAGAACAAATGTCCGTAAAAACCTGCGTGCCTGCATTCGTAACATAGGTGCCCACTTTGAGCAAGACATGTAATGTTCTTTAATTGTATTGTTCATTGATTCCATTCACATGAAGATGAACAAAGTATTATTTCTTGTACACAAATGTGAATGTTAGCAACATTTGTACCTTGTTGGATAGCAGATGTCACAAGGAAGTAATTTACGTAATTTGTACTCTTCGTGTCATACCATTTTTGTTATTAATACGTTGCCAAGTAAACTAAGAGTGCATTTTTTTATCATCACTTGTAAGTTTAGACCCACGCGTTACTTACATGTGATTGTTATTTGGGAAAAACTTTTTTTTCAACGAACCACTTATTTGTTAGCTATCAGAAAACGCTGAAATAAGTTTAATACAATGAGCAGTTTTTTCTCAATTCATCTTTCTATGTGGAAAATTGTCATTTTTTAAAAAAAACAATTGAAACTCGATTATCTCGAAAACTACTAATTTTCGGACGGGATATCATATGGTCAAATTTATTGCAAATTGTCTCTACTTTAACCCCTTTCAGGGAATACATCTAATTACCAGTCACCCTGTATATTTGTCACATATTTGTTTTAATTAGTATTCTGCTCGTTCCGCCACCTGAACGCAGCAGCTAGGGCTCAAAGGGCAGTGCAGTTACACCGGAAGAAGGCTCGGAAATGGAAATCATAGTTCACAAATAATTTGATTAAAAGTTTTAAAAGTATCTGTTTTATTTAATAGCGTATTAATTGGTGCATTCTTCTCCAGCATAGCTATAGGCAGTGACCACACTACAGGAGGGGGGGGGGCAGGATAGCCCCTATTTTCGTTCGACAATTTCTCTCTCTCTCTCTTATCTGTCCCAAGTAAAACAACAAAAATAAATAAATAAATGGGAGAATGCTCTTTTAGCCAAATTATGCATTTTTGTGTCGTATGTAAAGGAATAATAAACATGATTGCCCCGGGAAAATATGATTTACCCCTCCATCTTTACTATTGCGCCGTCACTAGCTACAACATATTTTGATTTCTATTGATCCCACATATTTATTTTAATTTTAGTATTGTGAATCATATTCCACTGTGTTACCCCCCCCCCCCCACACACACACACGTACGATTTCAGTTGTAAGTTTTAGACTAAGCTTGTCAAATGTCCACTTATATCTTTGTATTCTTGAACCATTTAAAAAAATCATTTCGCCCCTTCTTCTGGACTATTTTATAGCAATGTTTTCCTACTGGAAGCCCCTTTGCAGATCGAGATCCGGGGCTATAGCCTTCCCAAGCCACCGTCCCTTCTAAATACTCTCTTGGCCTCATGAAAGAAAAATATATGTATTTCTACGAAATATTAATTTGACTTGGCAGTTTCTTTTTTCGAACAGGAATAAGTTTTAAATTTTAATAGCTTATAAATTTACACTAGCAATTTTTAGTAAAGGTTTTGCGTAACCCTAAAAGTACATTTAGAGACTGCAAAGTCAACTCTCGATATTTCATATGTATTAATAATTTTCATCACAACGTCTTGCAATAATTATTTGTTACTTCAATAACCTCATCGCAAATGTTTCTCTCATATTAAAACATAGATGCCATTTTCTGTTTATTTCCTTGTAATGCGACCTCCGTGGCGAAGTGGTTAGCACAACGCTTTACGATGCCAAGGGCCCCCAGGTTCGAATCCCCGCCCGGGCATGGGTCTACTTTCCTTTCTTCAATTTCATCATATCATTACGCATCCTCATCTTTGCGATTAGCCATATGTGACAGATAAGATAAGTAAAATAAACTAAGTCTATTAATCAATTATTTTTTTAAACTCTTTAATTCTTCTTTGCATGCCAAGTTTTTGTAAAAATTATATTACGATTTGTAAAATGACGAAATTCTAAAGGAGAACACGCAACTTTCTCTTGTAGCGCATCGGTCAGAAAGTTTCAGGAATATGGATTTTCAAAATACATTTTTGCACATGTACTTTGCCACCTTTTAAAAGTAGCGCGTTTTCAATTATGTTACTAATCATTAAAAGGATGCCGTCTGCTTCAGCCGAGCTCACTGCTTCTCCGGTGACGTCACGCGTTCGTGCAAGATCGGCAATCTTCGGATGACTTTACCTAATCTCTATGTACCTTGCGTTAGCCCCTAACATATTTAACGTTGTTACAATGTTCAGTGTATGTTGATACAACGTTGTGAAAACGTTGTGTCAACGTTTAAGGGTCATTTATTTCAACATTGCTGCAACGTAGGTTGACAACGTTGTGGCAACATATACTGAACATTATGTAGCAACGTTAGGTATGTAAGGGGTTAACGTTGCCACAACTTTTTTGCAACATTACCTTGCTGCCTGTGTAATTTACGAATATAACAACAATGCATACTTAAAATATTGTTATTTCGCATGGTAAGCTATTAGAAATTTTGCCAAGGCATTTTTGTATATAATATACGTATATGCGTAACAGAAAAAACCCATGTTTGTAACGTCACAGATTCTCTTTACAGTTTTTAAAAACTTTTCCTGCTCCACCAAAATAGGTCATTGTTAATCTGGAGAGATTGATTAATTAACCCAAGGGAATTAACCAATCTTTGCCTACACCCTGGTAATTAGTTTCTTTTTGCAGTACTTACCTCCTGATTATATAGTCTGGGATAAAAATATTTATCATGGGGGTTTGACTTGTATTCACCACATTTCATTTTCTGATCTTCCTTACAACTTCAATATTCACACATCTTTCGAAGAATAATAAAACACATTTTTTCACTAATTACAATCGAAGTTATCCTTATTTGTGTTACTAAAACTTATGTTTTTTTTGCATTTGAGTCGCACTGCCATCTAGTGTACGTTGTAGGAAATGTAAGCTTTGGTGGACAGTGAACACACAAATTCAGATTAAACAAAACACTCCGATCTGACGCTTGTGGTGCTCATGATGGTGACCATCCAAACTAAAGCACATTCAGTGGACTGTTTTTGTTTTTTTTGTAACGTTGATGCAACGTTATCACAACGTTGTTTCCCTACATACAACATTCATCATAAATACAACATACATACAACGTAGTGGCAACGTTAGTGTGTTGACTGGGTAGGGTGAGTAACTATGCAATACATGGTGCAGCCAAGATTTACACACTTGCTTGGTTTACTGGTATCCTCGAGAATTCAATGCTCTTGAAAACTTACAGCCGGAGATCAAACTTGGGGCTATCAATAAGATAACGCTAAGATTCGGCTCGCAGGTGCCCTACTAGACACCTAGCACTTCGAAATCGGAAATTGCTTACAGATGGAACACCTGGGTCCGAGATTATGTGGCGCTTAATTGTGTTATTGACCACATTTAGGAAAGATGGGTCAGATAAGTGCTGCCAGAGCTGTATCTTTGAGGGATGACCTTGGATACTCGGCGCAGAGAGAGAGAGAGACCGTTTGGGTGGTCGCCAGTTCTTACAGAGTAAGAGAAGTGGCTGAAGTAGCCTGTAGTTCCTCATCTTGCTACTGCGCATCCAATCTTGGTCAGGTTTTACCTGCAAAGTTACAGCTTGTCAACTCCAACGAACACACAAAAACCTACACAGTATAATATTTGTACTTGAAACTACGGAGGGAAAGTATCATTGTCCCTGAGCGACACCACTCCACCGGGTGAGATACGTGAATAAGATAAGCCAATAAAGCTGCATGGCTGAATTGCTACTGCAGTGTTTTTCTAAATGCTGTATCCACGTGTTATTCACGAAGGCTGGCTCTGTTTATATTTGTGTTATTGCTGGAATTGAGTGATTGAATTGTCGATTCATTTCACTTCGCCTTTCTGCCTCTTTTGGTTGATCGCGAAGACGAGGCTGGATGATACTGACGAAGTGACAATCACAAAGAACACCCATGCCAAAGCCGGGTGCTAACCACTCAGCCACAGAGGTCGGCGGTGCTAGAAGAGATTTTTATCAGATTTACAGATAACTCCGCTAGAAAGTTCACAATTCAGCAGAGGTTACAGCATCCAATTACATGAGTGGTAACGTGACAAGCTGACTGATACCATAGGGCCAAGGCATTGTCCCTTGTTCCTTGAATCGGACCACTGAGGTTGCTTCCTGTATCTGATGCATCTCACGCGATGTTCCCGAGGAAACCTCACTCTATCTCTGGACCCTGAATCCTCTCCCAGTTTCCCTTATCTTCCGGCAAATCCCTGCAGAGCAGTAGCTCGCTGGCGTCCCGGTCACTCATCCCGGCATGAGTGATGTACGAGACAAGATCTCGCCGAAGAATTAGTAACTCTTTACACGAAACACTGCAGTGCCCTTCGAGACGGTGGAGTGAGGTGGCAGGGAGGCGGGGGGGAGCGGGTGGGGAGAAGGGTCATCTCGATGCGGCAGCTCCTTTCGCTAATAAAAAAAAAGAGAGAGTGGCCCAGCAAAGGATTCCATTTGCGTAATTGCAACCGTAATTTCTTTCAACGGAACTCTCTAGGTTGCGGTTCTCATGTGGTTTTCGTAATGGCCCACCCACGTGGAAAATTAACCCGAACCGAACTTGTTTCTAATCCAGAAGGAGCATCGTCGCGGATGGGGAAAGCTGGTTGTCTATGCTGAAGGCGTTCGAGGCTAGTGCTACGACAGTGATTGGCCGGCGAAGGTCTCTGCGTCATTCACCTTGCCTGCAAGCAACCCGACATACCTCACCGTAAGGCACAGATGCATACATCTCAGGATAAATCAGACACATTCACAAGAGTTTTCGTTCTAGCTTTAGTGGGGGTTCGAATCCTGGGATGAACACGGGTATTCCTCGTCATCGTGATTATCCTATGATCTAGAAAAGCGACGCCAAAAAAATCCAAGAGCAGAGGGAAGTAGAGTTTTTCGTACAGTCACCGGCAAAAAAAAATGGGAAACCCATATCCTGAAACCCATATCCTAGCTTCCCTGCAAGGTGTTACGTGCGTTGCCTAACTATATTGAAAATTTGCTATTAAGATTCACCTATCGCCTTAGACTTAGGCAACACTCATAATACCTTGGACGGACGCTACGTAGTATTTCAGGATCTAGGTGTCGCATTTATGTTGCCAGTGAGTGTACTTGGACGGATACGAATGGCTTCGGCAACAAAGTATGTTCGAAAGTAATAGTCTATTAAATGAGGTGTTCGCCATTACAATTTGAAATTTTCGAGGCAGCTAAATACGTACATTAACACCTTAGAAACAGCTAACTACGTGCGTATCACCGCTGGACTAGTTCCGCGAAGAGATGTTTATACATTCTGCAATTTATTATCCATTTTGAAACTACCATACTCTGTCCCAGGAGTCTGTGCAGCTAGCAAAGAAAAACAAGTCCTCTGCGCAAGTGGTGACTCAAAAGGGCTCAACAAATGAACGAGTGAGAGGGGAAAGTCGTTGCATGGAGGAGGAACACGGCTGCATCTTCCAGCCGTTTGCAGCAGCGCGCACTTCCCTGCCGTCATGCGCGGTGTTGCTTCACAGATTGCTGGGAGCAGATTTTGGTGCTGCCTTCATGGTGGTGCAGTGTTTCTTTTCATGGCATCATTACACCCAGTTTATTATCTACGTAGAAGAAGCAATTTACGCTACTGCTCTGGTTTCGGGATTATGTAGAAGTATAAATTTTGAGTATGTTTGGTTCGTGCCATGTGTTAGAACTGATCTAAACTTTGTACAGTACGATGATCTGCGATAAAACTCGGGTAACTTTATTTTCAGTTTTACATAGATAAGTTCTGCTTTGTACACTATGTAAACAAATGGATTAAACTATGTCTCTGGAGTATGTGAGCAAGGTTGCGTACAACGACAGAGAAGGGGAGAAAGCGAGTGAGCGGACTAAAGCATTTCGCGCTGCTGCAAGTGGCTGGTTTCTCTCCATGCTCTCATTTCCCCTCTCAAGCGTTCACTGGTCGAGCCCTCTCCAGTCACTACTTGCGCAGGGGACTTGATTGCGTTCGTTTGCTCCACAGATTCCCGGGACAGAGTTATCTCTGTAGCAACGAAAACAAATCTCTCCGCAAGTAATGACGCGAGACGGCTCCGCCAATGAAGACGTGAGAGAAAAATCGATTACGTGGAGGGGGGAGTGACTGCAGTTACCAGTCTTCCCAGAAGCGTGTACTGCTTCGCTCTGTCAACTCGATTTGTCCCCTTCTTTGCCGCTATGCGCGGCCTTGCTCCAGAGATAACTGAGACAGGGTATAGTTTACTTGTAATGCTGCTGAATTTCTCACAAATCATGTACTTTGATTTACAGCGAGTTCATTCTTGCATTAGACAGAGAGAGTGGTAAAGTGCTCACCTGTGCTTAGCAACACGTCACACTTTCTTGATCCGGTCGTGAGTGGGGGTCATGTGATCAGCATCACGCCCCTGACCGTCTTTACTCCTCAGGGTTTCCCCCAGGTACCCATGTCATTCGACGCTGGGTGAGCACCGGGGCCGCTTCCTACGTTAGAAAAGTTCCCGGATTTGAACCGGCCGGGGATCGAACCCGGGACCTTTAGCATGCTAGTCAGACGCGTTACCGACTTTTTTTTTTACAAACAAATCAGCATATATACAAAATAGATCTGCTTTCTTACATAAATTCTGTTAAAAGTATTGTATAGAATTTTTAACATAGTATGTAATATAGTAAGAGTCCAATTTTCACTATCTGATACAAGATTTTTGGCGTAAACATGCAGTTGTACCTGTAATACAAATATACATTTTTTTCATATATTAAATGCTGTTTACACTTTCACACCACAAGTATACAATTATTGTTGTCTAAACAACACTGAGGTAGTTTCCAAAATACTCATACATTTTTGGATATTGTAACATTTTCCATCTGGTTCTTTTTAAATACTGTGTGAACAAAATGCTATTGCTCTCATACTTTTTACAAAATACATAATATATTGTATTAGCTATTAACCAAATTACTGCATTGTTTTTCCTTTCTGGAAAATATTTGAAATCTGGTCTTGTACACATCGACGGTTGAAAGTACTGGGGTGCTGTTCGACATATTTGTCCTAGATATGTCGTTAGGCATTTCCAAATTCCCTGTACTCCATTACATGTTACTATTCTATGCTCAGAGGTGTCTATCTCTCCACATATGTGGCATTTATTAGTTGTTAGTCTATTGATATTATGTAAGCGTTCATTAGTTTGTATAATATCATGTATTACATTGTACCAAACACTATACACTGATGTATCCAGAAATTTCTTATTTAAATTTTTCCAAATATTTTGCCATCTGTTATTGGGAAAAGGTTTTTCAATGCGGTGAGTCGGTATCTGCAACTGTTTGTGAAACAGTGTATACAAGTATTGAGAGAGTTTTACATCTTCACCTTTTGGCGGAAGCACCACATAACTGAATTCTTGCATCAAACTTCGGAGATATAACGGTCCTTTTTTCAATCTGCGTAGAACTGGCGGATTTTGGGGTGGAAATTCCTCCATCCATAACTGTATCCATAATGATGTAATGGAATCTTCAATGCCATAGAGCGTATAGGATCTTGCCAGGAATAGGGATTTGCATTTGATCTCAATATTTGTGAGCTCCAATCCTCCTTTTAGTTTCATTTGCCATAGATTGGATAGTGGTATTCGAAAAAAATGTCCATACCACATAAACCAAATAATTGCTGAATTCATTATTCTCAGGTATTTTTGATTGATTGGGATCACTTGGGCCGTATAGTTTAATTTACTAAACATATATGTTTGCAAAAACCACGGCTGTGGTGTCATTCGAAGTTTTGGGTAACAGTGACATTGTGAGGAAAAGGCCCCAGCCTGTTTCAAAGCTGCAGACACGCTCTCTGCATATGTAGAACTGACTCGCAGATGGTCCTAATAGACAAGAACCCTATTGGGATGCGAAGTTGCCACCGTCTGAATTAACAAAATTGTCAAGCTCGTGAGCTTCCTATTGTGCCTGCTAACTTCCTGTTGTTACCCTTTTTTCCCCGATTGTCTTCGGCGCTGCTATCGACGGCGTCTACCTTTAACTCGGAAACAAAAGAACAGTGATAAACGAAGCGGAGCTTGTGCGCCGTTCGTTAACAAAGGTAACGCAATTATGGTCGCTCTTCTATTGTTTTTGTCACGTGGCAAGCGAGCATACTCCCAATAAAGGCTCCTTTGTATTGCGTTTGTTGCAGTTGGTGTAGACTAACACTCTTCTGTTAATTGCAGGTGGATGTGTAGTTCTCATTATTGCTTGATACACCCACGAGAAAAGAAGCTTAGGGAACGGTACAGTCGTGCTCTGGTTATTGTCCCTGGTTAATCTTGTGTTAGGGAATTGAGTTAAGCCACTTAGAAGAAAAGAGCGTGTGGCATAACGTGCGCAATAGGAGAGATTGCACATCTAAAATGAGCTTCACGAACGGATGGTCCACTCTCTTGTCATCTCAAACAGCTTATTTGGGAGGAATCATTTATAGTACAGAGAGGATTAGGCACACGCACAGAAACAAATTGTTACAAAGAGCTCAGATAAGAATGATAGACAGAGAGTTGGCATCATAGAGAGGCGAAGAAGCAGAGGGAAAGAAAGAGATAATCATAGAAAGAGAATATGGAAGAAGACAAGGAAAGAGAGAGATAGAGAATAGGTTGAGTAACAAAGAAAGAGAGAAGGAAAAAGAAGCAGAAAATGAGTGATGAACAGAAAGATAGAAAGAAAACGAGAATAATAAGATGAGTATGAAAAAACTAGAGAAGGAAAGAGATACAGAGAAAATGGGAAAGATGAAAGAGAGAAGAAAAGGAAGAAAAATGGAAAGAGAACATAAGCTGAGTAAGAAATACAAAGAGAAGGAAACAAACAAAGGAGGGATAAATACAAAAAGAAGTACAAATAGAAATGGAAAGGTAAAAGAGAGAATGACCAAAAAAGATAGAATAACCAAATTATACCTTCTGTCAAAAAAAGTGCCGGGAATTTGTAATTTTAAAGGCCCGCGCAAATGATTTTTAAAAATGTTTTTTTCCGTAAGTTGGTAGCTCTGTACTTAATTACTATGCCAAACATGAGCGCGATCTATCAACCAGTTTGTTTACAGCAGCAGGTTGAATCAGTCCACTGCAGTGGTGCATCACGATTTTTACAATGAACGAAATTATTGAACAAAGAGTTTGCCTTACATTTTGTGTTGCGAACGGAATTTCGTGTGCTGACTCGCTAAAAATGTTAGAAAAGACTTATGGTGAATCAGTTTTATCAAAAACATGGACTTACGAGTGGTACAAAGCGTTCAAGGAGGGCCGAGAGATCGTCGAAGACATGCCTCGTTCTGGACGACCTTCGACCTCTTCAACCGATGGAAACATCGAAAAAGTTAAGGAAATTGTGCTCGATAATCGCCATTCCAGCTTAAGAGAGATAGCTACTGACCTTAACACGAGTCTGTTCGTTCGATTTTGGTGGATATTTTGGGCATGAGACGCGTCGCCGCAAGGCTTGTTCCAAAACAGCTGAATTTTCTTCAAAAACAGTACCGTGAGCAGGTCTCTTTAGACATGTTGGATCGCGCCAATTCTGATCACACATTCATGGAACACATCGTAACTGGTGATGAGACATGGGTCTACGAGTTTGACATGCAAACAAGTCAACAGTCATCAGAATGGAGGACAAAATACGAGCCGAAACCGAAAAAAACCACGTCAAAGTCGCTCGAAAGTCAAGGTGATGCTCATTATTTTCTTCAATATTCGTGGTTTGGTGCATCATGAATTCGTTCCAGAGAGACAGACGGTCAATAAAGAATACTATTTGGCCATATTGAAGCGTTTCCGTGAGAAAATACGTCAGAAACGGCCAGATTTGTGGAAGATCAATTCGTGGATTTTACACGACGATAATGCGTCATCGCATAGAGCGACAGTTGTGACCGAATTTAAGGCCAAAAGCACAATAAATAACATTGAACAACACCGTATTCACCAGATCTGGCCCCGTGTGACTTCTTTATGTTTCCAAAACTAAAATTGCCACTCCGGGGTACCAGTTTTGACTCGATTGAAGCCATGAAGCAAAATTCGTGGAAGGAGCTGAAGGTCATACCGGAAAGCGCCTATAAAAAGTGTTTCCAATACTGGAAAAAACGCTGGCATATGTGTGTTGCATCAAATGGGACCTACTTCGAAGGCGACAAAATAAATAGTGACGAATAAATGAAAATTGTTCGTTTTATTTAACAATTCCCGGTACTTTTTTGACAGAATATATATATAACTGTTATATATACAGGGTGTCGCAAAACTCTTTCAACAACGCTTGGGTGCTGGTAGATATCATAAAAACAAGTAACTTTTCCCTATAAAGTTTACCTCGAAAGCACTTAGTTTCTGCGCTATAAGCGCTTAAAATCAATCCTGTACGTATGCAACCCAACGCAGCAAACGCTTGCTCTGACATAACTACCAGGGGCGCGTGGCAGGGTTGCCACTAGCTTTCCTCGTTAAGAGAGACGACTTGAAAACAACAACTTGGGAGTCTTGCCTGAGCAAAATCCAAAACATTAATGATACTTGCGATGTTGTAAGAAGCCTTGACAGTATTTATAAACTGACCAAGACAAATAATGGGCAGACTGAAATTCAAGATAACTCATTCTAAAATATCTCCATAATCGATTGATTGATTTGGTTTATTTTAATTCGCTTTTCTGCCACCTTTGTCTAATAGCGAAGATGAGGATGATATGATGAAATAACAAATGACACCAATGTCTAGGCCAGGATTTAAACCCGAGACACCTGGCGTCGTAGCGAGCTGTGATAACCACATCACCACGGAGTGTTTCGTGGATCATGCAATATCAACAATTGCAAGGGACACGTGAGATAGGGGAAATCCACGAACGAACAAATGTAAACATGATGTGCTTGCTGCTTCGTTTCGAATATTTGACATTCAAACAAAAACTGCTGGCTGCTAGTGCATTACACAATGACTCTACCATTGTGGTTGCAATCACATTCGCAGCAAAACATGCCTTTACTGCAGAAATGAACTTTTCTTGTCAGTATATTCGTTCTTGATTTTTCTAACGCTACTAGAGTCAAAATAATTCGTTAAGAGCAGAGCACTAACATACTTTATAAATTCAGTTTTCTTACAGTGTTCTTTTTACGTTAAGTTCAATTCATCAATAGGTGTAGTGGTGCAGTACCTGCTCCCTTTTCAGAAAAATCTGAACTACGAAGACGAATGGTCCAGTGACATATATCTCCAGGCCGGAACTATTATCAGGAACCTTCGATAGAGAGATCATGCGTCGATCCCTAAACGTACTCGATCACCAAGGCGGCTCAATAGACTTTTGCTGTTCGCAAAATTGTTTTTTGTCATTGTGCAATACGCGTGGCCTTTACAATTCAGTTCTTGATATAAGTATGCATTTCTTGGCTTTGGTTTTTAATAAGCACTATTTTTAATGTGTGAATTTGTTCATTTCTAAACGACGTTTTTCATGAAATTAAAAGCCGGCCCCCGTGGCAGAGTGGTTAGAACATCGCACTACGATGTCAGTGGTCTTGGGTTCGAATTCAGGCTTGGGCATGGATGTTTGTGAGTGTCCATTCATCAATTTCATCATATCATAACTCATTCCCATCTTCGCAAATTAGCCAAAAGTGGCACAAAAAGCGAAGTAAAATAAAGCAAATCAATCAATCAATCATTAAATTATAAGAGCCTTGCAATTATTTGCTTATGAGACGAACAAGATTAGCAATAACATTAGCACAGATAGGAATAATTTACAAATAAATTGTAATAACATTACAGTCTGCGTGTTCGAAACGAGGCAGCAAGCACATCATGTTTACATTTGTTCGTTCGTGGATTTCCCCTATATCACGTGTCCCTTGCAATTGTTGATATTGCATGATCCACGAAACACTCCGTGGTGATGTGGTTATCACAGCTCGCTACGACGCCAGGTGTCTCGGGTTTAAATCCTGGCCTAGACATTGGTGTCATTTGTTATTTCATCATATCATCCTCATCTTCGCTATTAGACAAAGGTGGCAGAAAAGCGAATTAAAATAAACCAAATCAATCAATCGATTATGGAGATATTTTAGAATGAGTTATCTTGAATTTCAGTCTGCCCATTATTTGTCTTGGTCAGTTTATAAATACTGTCAATGCTTCTTACAACATCGCAAGTATCATTAATGTTTTGGATTTTGCTCAGGCAAGACTCCCAAGTTGTTGTTTTCAAGTCGTCTCTTTTAACGAGGAAAGCTAGTGGCAACCCTGCCATGCGCCCCTGGTAGTTATGTGAGAGCAGTCGTTTGCTGTGTTGGGTTGCATACGTACAGGATAGATTTCAAGCGCTTATAGAGCAGAAACTAAGCGCTTTCGAGGTAAACTTTATAGGGAAAAGTTACTTGCTTTTATGATATCTACCAGCACCCAAGCGTTGTTGAAAGAGTTTTGCGACACCCTGTATATATATATATATATATATATATATATATATAAAATAAAATTAACGAAAACGTGGGACTTTCCAGCGGCGTTTCTCGGATCTACGAAATAGGTTACTTACAGCCTCACATCCCGTTTTTTCTGTGAGATCAACACTGGTTCAGATACACACTGTCCCAGCAAGCTGTGGAGCAAGCGAAAGAAAACAAGTTATCTGCACAAGTAGTATCTCGTAAGGGCGAGGCCCATGAGGAAACGTGGGTCATTAATGGAGAAAACGACAGCCGTTTGCTGCAGCTTGCACTGCTTCGCTCTGCCCACTCGTTCTCTCCCTTTCTCTACCGTTATGTGCGGCGGTGCTTCAGAGATTCCTGGGACTAACAAGGGAGGTTATCTAAGTGCCCCCCTCCGATTTCCATGAAACAATGAAACATGGCACGTGTATAGAGGGGCCCAAAGGAAGAAATACATGTTTTTGTGTTTCGGCTAAAAAACTGTTTTAGGCCCCCCCCTCAAATATCAAGATGAGGAGAAATTGAAGTGGGGATCTGACCCCGAAACCACGTAAATATGGCATAGGAAGAACACGCACATATAATTCTAACACACACAGCACAGAACTGTAGGATTGCCGGTACCAAACGCAAGTGCTATCGTGAAGGACGATGGCGGTTGAAGTTCTGTGCTAATAGAACTGGTAGATACACAAGTGGGAGGGACACTTTGAGATATGAAGTGCATATCACTGGCAAACACAGCTCTGTGCTCTGTGTGTTCCAATTGTATGTGCGTGTTCTTCCTATGCCATATTAACGTGGTTTCGGGATCAGGTCCCCTCTTCAATTTGTCCTCATATTGACATTTGAGGGGAGTTTTGCCCCCTAAATTAGTTTTTTTAGCTGAAACACAAAAACACGCATTTCTTCCTTTTGGGCCCCCCTATACACCTGCGAAGTTTCATGGAAATCACAGGGGGACACAGGGGTCAGATCCCCACTTCAATTTGTCCTCATCTTGACATTAGAGGGGGATATTGCCCCCTAAAACAGTTTACTAACCGAAACAAAAAACATGTATTTCTTCCTTTAGGTCCCTCTATGCACGTGCGAAGTTTCATGGAAATCAGAGGGGGACACAGGGGGCAAATCTTCACTTTAATTTGTCCTCATCTTGACATTTGAGGGTGGATTTTGCCCCCTAAAACACAAAAACACGTATTTCTTCCTTTTGGGCCCCTCTATACACCTGCGAAGTTTCATGGAAATCACAGGGGGACACTTAGATAACCTCCCTTGTGAGTATACCTTTACCCTCAAGGTTGTCTCCCATTGATAATAACGGCTGAGTCAGCCCCAGACATATTTCATGCATGAACAGGATCAGAAAAGTTTGCACATAAGGTTTTCCAATCCGAGAATCAAGACATGGCACTCAACACTACAATGCCGGTTCTCACTTATTCGTACGGGCCATCTATACATATTTACAGAGTATATAAGTTATTAGTATTTTATTTTCGAGTTACTGCGTTGCTACAATGCCAATTCTAGTGATAGCATGCGACTGTGTTTGTTTTCCATTTGGAAGTTTGCTCTAACAAAGGAAAAGCCACATATCCTACACACTTCTCCAACGTGCTCATTAACGTAATGGTCGACACTACTGGCTCCACACATGTTTTTGTTTACTTTCCATCGCGTCCCCCTCCTACCTCCTCATCAGCCGGTTCGTAAATTAATTACGCAAAGTGCGTGTTTCGTTAATATGGTATCTGTTACAGATCAATACGTTTCAGATTGCGTATGCAGACCCTTGCCTCTCGATTTTGAAGCCGCGCCACATGTTGCGGTCACGTGATTGAATGCGTATTGGCGTTTCCAGCATGGAATTAAAACATGCCGCAAATCACATAGGCCGTTACTTTCACTTGGGGAAGATGTGGTTAGATCTTTGATAACCGGACTATCTACAGTTATGAACAAAATTTTAAGGTTCTTTAAAGTAAGAGTCCATAGAAAAATCAGGGGGCAACGACGTAGACTCTGTCTCGGGAATCTGTGGAGCAAGGTCGCACATTAACGGTAAAGAAGGGGAGAAACCGAGCAGGCGAAGCAAAGCAGTGCGCGTTGCTGTAAATGTCTGGTAGCCCTTCCCCTCTCACGCGTTCATTGTTCGAGCCCTCTCGAGTCGCCACTTACGCAGATACATTTTTCGTTGGGTTGCTCCAGAGAGTATGGAATAGTAAGGTTTAAGCATGAGTGGATTATGCCTCACGGACATGACTTATAGCAAACCCTCGTCGCACATTAAAATTAAAAACGAAACAATCAAAATATAATCAAAAATTAAATAATATAATACAGGGTGTACGAAAAGTCAATACGCCGAATGATAAAACCGCCAGGACTTTGCGAGGCTGGGTGAATAACACGTAACACTGGCTTGGTCGCATAGGATCCCTTGAATGGACGCCGGATCTGAATCTTGTGTACTGGGGGTATCCGAAATCTCGGGTGTATAACGTGTTGATATGATAGAATGCCACGCCACCAGCTCAGATTCTGTGCTCCACGTGCGATTACGATTACAGACGTGTGTGGAACTAGACCTAGGACATATTGAACAAATCTGTGATTTGAACTATGGTTCATGACTTTTAGGACACCCTGTAGTAAAATATCGAATAAAAACAAACAAACAAGCAACATAGAATGAGATGCCTAGGTGATATTTCAACCACTCTCAGGCCAATGCACACGATACCACTGAATGCCAATTATATGACACAGCATCTTGAGGACAATCGGTGTGCTACTACACATAAAACTATTATTAGATTTCGATCTAGTTACCAAAAAACAGGCTATTATGTGTCGATGCACGGATCACGTGTCATCCAACGAAAAGCCGCATTGCATGACTGGATTCTCAAAGCAGTGTACAACAAATTTTGAGCAGTAAAGTGTATTAAAGAATACAAGGAATATATTTCATGAAGCTGTTTAACTCGATTCAAGATTTCAAGTTGAAAAATATAAAACGTATAATTTTAAGAAAAAACATTGAAGATTCACGGCATTTAAAAGTAATTTTAAATTTTAAAAATTACTACTGTAATATCCAAAATTACATTCACGTAAATTGAGACTGGTTATATAGTAAATCATATTAATATTTTATTTTTTATATCACTAGTCCACTATAGGATAAGAACACAAAAATAAAAGTGTTTTGTATGTTTATAATGGTTTTATATTATATATTTTTACTGCAAGGAACAATGCCTTAACTTAATATATTATGTTCGCTGTCAACATCATATAATGTGAAATATGTATACACCCTCAGGGGTATTTTCGGTGTCAAAAGCCCTCAATATTATTCTCAGTAAACAATATACAGTTCACAACTGCATTCCCAGTAACAAATGTTAATAAAACAAGGTGAACGATTACTTCAATTACAAAAAATTATCTTAAATGAAACGCAGAAGGTGGTAAACTTGTTATTTATTACAGCACGCATTATTTACAACTGTCATGGTTATGTTTAATTCTTATTTCACTAGTTCGCATCAGGTTATACTTATATGAATTACATATAATTACAGAATTGTTTATTAGAGTTGAAGATTCTCGTAACACTTTGTTTAGAATATTAAGTTTCAAATTTACTCAGTACATGTACAATAAGTATATATTAAGATTAAGAACTTGTGTAAATGTCATTTCTGGTTTTGTTTATTTCAGTTAAATTAAATATTATTTTTTATCATTTTGGACAAATACTTAGGTTATTCAGTTTATACATACATGTTATACATTTGTCTGATGTTGTGTATTAACAATAAATTCATTTTACAGTTCTAGCATGAGCCATTTCTGGCCATCATCCAAATTTTACAAAAACAAATTAGGTTATATGCATAATAGAGGTACATATTTTAAGGTTTTTGTGTTTGTGTTTCTTAATCTTTCAAAGTTCTATTAAAATGAAATTACTATTATTATCATCACTAGTTGAGTTTTGCATTATATGCAATTGACGTAACTGTTGAATTTCAGATAATACTTTATTGAATTTCAGTGTTCATATGAAGAAGTTACTTTGTTTCAAAATATACTGAAACTGTTATGAATATAAGTTATGAGCCAATATCTAAAGTGATGTAAAATAGTAAAGATTTTGTTCATTATGTATGTTTAACAAGTACTGCACTACTATAGTGTCAAAACCAGTATTGGAGAGCATATTGTAGTCACATAATCAAAATTAAGTGATAATTAAACAAAGCATGTTTGCATGTTAGATGAATAAGATACCAAGATTTACAAACATATCAGAATGCAAGATTGCAACAAATTAATGTATCAACTTTCTTTCTCCCTCTCTCCACAAACGGACACACTACACCTTGTTAACTGGAAATCAATCGCATGATGACTGGTTGTACTGTGTAATACATTTGGGACAAACAGATTTGGATTACGACACAATGCACGATTGATTCTATGAAAGAAAGGTGATGTCTGCATCGATCCGTAGTAACTAGTAGGAAGATGATGGTTTGCTACTTCGATTCTCCTCATAGCCCATAAGCCATAGAACCTTCAGGAACTGTATTCCTGTTTCCATAAATTTCTCGAATTAACCCATAGATGCCTCCACTCTTCCTCCGTATCTCTTTTGGTCCGACGGATCTCATGGTTCCGTTCCCAAACGTCAAATAGCCGAGACCTTCTTCTGTGTACCGGGTATCGTAAGGCCATGACCATATAAGGCAACGCTTATCGTCAGGGCCTCCAATAAAACAGTTGAAGTTCACATACGTTCCTCTTTTCCCTGGTTCTGAGAGGTAGCTATTTTGATTCATTACTAAGTTCTTCCGTCTTCTTCTTCTTTGTTGTTGTTTCTTTCTTCTCTCGAACAGCACCGAGCTTTTAAGAGTTTCCTCGGCTGTTGGACCCGAACTCCAATCTTCAAAGTTTGGACTGTTCATCTCGTCCCCGTACTGGTAGTCAGGAAGATAGTCAGCGCTAGTGTCAGCGCCATAGTCTCTAGTTCCTCCATGTAACAAATTCCCCCTTCTTCTGTTCTTGCCTCTCCTCATGGGAGTCATTTTAGTGTCACCGTACTGACCAATTTTCAACCCCACTCTATCTGCATACTCTGGCCATTCTAGCTTAGTTGCATCTGTGGAGCGTGGTGTTTCAACTTGTGCAGATATAGAATCCCTATATCCAGTATCGTTATGTCGAGATGAAAACTTTGCTTCCAGCAACCTACCTTTTGGTTTCCTCCATAACGTTTTCTTTCTCGCCTTCATCTCATCAGCCTGGTCGTTCCTCAAATGCTTAAATGTTCCCTTCCGCATCCCTACATAGTCGCTCAGTATATAGCTACCAGGTTCTTCACCCCTTGCTTGATTTACTGCAGAAATTCCAGGGATCCCTACCAGTCTTCCCGTATTGGATATACCGAAGCTTTCTAAATCTTCTCGGATAGTGCCATCCATGTAGGAGAGCACGTTTGCGGCCGTCTTTATTTTATTAATTAATGTGTTTTCAAGAGGTGGGTCTGTCAGTACACCTATGCCAGAACCCTCCATATCAGAATTGCTATTCCCACCTACATTTTTACCAGATTCCTCCATGCCATATGCCCTCAGTCCAGTATTGATCCAATACATGCTCCTTGGTCCGTCACCAGGAGTGCCTTTGACACTCTGGGTCAGTTGGCTCCGTTCCTTGTTCCGCACTCCAGACGTTCCATTAGACTCGCCTGTAGCGTTTCCAACTATGGAGATCGAATTGGAGCCATTGCCATCATCCGAGGCTTTTGAGATTCCTGTCCTGAGTGCATTAACGCTTGCAGACACATATTCAGGTACTACAGTTGAGATAATTCGTCTAGGTACTTGAGCTTGAGATTTCTCAGTCCCATCTGACGCTCTCCCTTTTGACTGGCCGCTGGTCTGACCTACATCACTCTTAATAGCATCATAGAAGATAGATATACCCTGACCATTGCCGTCCAGTTTATCGTTGATTCTTCTTACGTTGTCTTGAAAATAATTTCTACCATCCACTAGTTTACCATTATTCTGAACGTCATCATCCATAATATCTTCAGGTAGTCCGGACAATATTCGTAACATATCGGTATCAGTATTATTTAATTGATTCAAAGCACTTTTATTTGTGTTTAGAATTCTCTGTCCAAAAGTACTTCCTGGAGAACCATTTCTATACTCGTACTTCACTCCTTGATCTGCAGTTTTGAATGCCTTTCCATATCCTCCAAAACCTACATGAAAAGGCCTACTTGAATCCATATTCCTTGTGCCTATACCAACATTATCATTTCCATCCTTCCAGCTACGTGCTCTAATCCCAAAACCATTTCCAGGTGAATCATTCATGATCATGGCATTTGTTGCGTGTTTGTGAGGCCTAGTTTCTTCTGATGTCTCTGAACCAACTATCTTGAAATTACTAGACGTTGCTTCACCAGGTGAAGGGTGCAGTCTCCGGCCAACAGAATTTGTGTTGCTTTGTCCGAAGCCCATGATTTCACTAGGAACCATGTATCTCAGTCCATACTTTTCGGAATCCAAAATTTCCATATTTGTTAACCTGGAGATGGTTTTATCAATGTCGTTCATGTTTCTTAGTCCAAACTTATGGATTTGCCCCATAACACTTCCGTTCGATTCCTCAACGTTACTTGTAACATCTTCCATTATATTATCTTTTACTGGTTGGGTCGATGAACTCGATCCTGTTGCTTGGTCATCTTGCGGTTGCTCTGCAGATGTTGATTCTCGATTTGTATCGCTTCCCTTACTGGCATCATCTTCATTTTTGCTTGCAAGACTTGGCGATTGATTTTCATCTGTGAAAAAATTCGCATTAAATGCAATTTTATGTCATCTTAGAATTTGCAAAGATGAATGCAAGATAAATACTATTTCAATTTTAAGCCATCTAGAAACATGATCGATCAGGTTAGATCATCATCATGAAATAATGTAGTATTAAAGTTTCAAATGTGTATTTTAATTTACTATGTTAAACATAAAGAAACTTAAACATGTTTCAAAAGAGATGCAGGTAATGCAAGATAATTTGATGGCATACGTTATTTGGTTATAATTCTTCTAACGTATGACACAGCATAATTTATGCATTAGATGAGATGGCTCGCGGTTCTCATCATGATGATGCATTTGAGAAGATGGATACCGCGAGTCATCTAATCTAATGCATTATGCTGTGGCACACGTTAGAAGAATTATCACCAAATGCCACCAAATATATATATATATTACCCTATATCCAAACATTTCCTAGGAATATTGTGACTTTTGACGAATACGAGAAAGTGATCGAAGTTAACAAAAATATAAATTCAGAGCAAGAAGAAAACAATGCTTACGAGAAGATAAAACGTTATGTTTTTCAAGATATAAAAAAAATCTACGTAGTATGGTAAGAATGTAATGGAAAGTAGTTTTGAAATGGAAACAATGTAATTTTAATGAAGCTACTTTAAAGATGTAGAATGTAGTCGAGAAGGAAAGAAATTGAAAGATAAAATCATGACGTACGTAGTAGGTATAAAGTTTGTAGTTGATGCGCTGTTTGATGGCTAGCTAAGTATGAAATAGAATTTGAGAAGTTATTGAAGCAAAGATTAGAAAAATGGATATTTGGTGGGAAGAGGGGGGGGGGCATGTTTTGATGTAGAGCAGAAAATAAAAGGTTTCGGGGGAGATTAAAAAATCATATATTTTACAGATGAGAAAACGCTGTGGTTTTGAAAAGCTCAAAGAGTAAGATTTCGGAAAACAAAAACAAAAGCGAGTTTGAATGTATTAAGTGGATTTACATCAAAAGTAACTAATAGGGTATTCGATAGGGAAAAGAGTTGGTAGAATTCAAGCAAATTACGGTGGAAACTTGTATTTTTTCACAAGGATAAGAATATTGCTTAGAAAATTGGAAATTTCAATAGTGAAAAGCAAAACGTTTCAAGTTAAAAGCAAGAAGTACTTGACTTACATACTTTTATATAATTTGTGCCTTAGAAAGATTGTTTTAGACACAAGTTTCGGAATACCCGGTAAAGTACAGCTCCCAGAATTAAAAAAAAACATACTACAACCTAGGAATTTTGAGGTGCAGTTATAAAACAACGGTCAAAAGTGTTAAAATATTAAGCCACTGTAAAACCATGAATGCTAATTACTCATTAATTATTACAAATGACGTCACTCGGAGTATAGCACCAGCAGGGTTAGGAACTACAAGGTCACGAAAGCTTCACAAAGCCATGCTTTATTCAGGAACATTGCAACAGGAAAACGACCTCTTTCGTATGCAAATAATGTTACGCGGTCCTCTACCCAGTGGTATGCTTTATGGGGCTACATCACAGGCACCGCATTCATAAGCAAACGCTCCACTTCCAACGGCGACCCATTATGATGTACTCTTGTATTCCATATGGCCAGAAATGAACACGTTGGAACTGTGCTTACGGCGCCTGCAAGGGTAAAAATGTTCTTCAAGGCTTTCCATGTTCTCTCAATGTGCAGAACAATTGAGATCTGATAAATCGGATTGGTTTTATTTTATTTTTGTTACGTGACGTCGCTTCTCTTCCACTTTGGCTATTCGAGTCTGGATATCTATAATAGTCTCGTGGTATCGTAAGCCTTTTTTCTATCCCATGTCCTTCTATTTTTAATTCCATGGCTGTATATCTGGTTTCGTAGTACTTTCATTAATTTGGTTTGCTTTACTTCACTTTTCTGCCACTTTTGCCTACTCGCGATGATGATGAGTGATGATATGGACGAACTGACGCTCACAAACAACCACCATGCCCAACCCGGCACTCCTGACGTCGTAGCACGCCGTGCTAACCACTCCGCCACAGAGATCGGCGGAAATTGAATTGGAAATATAGAATTGTGTTATTGTCCACCATCGAAGCAAGGTCCCTTTGATTATCAAGCGCTTTTTTTTTTTTTTTTTTTTTTTAAATGTTCTTTGTTTCAAGTCCATCTTATGCTCAGATAGGCTTATTTGGGTTGGATCCTAACTACTGTCCAATGTGAGATCGAACCTAGAACCTCATAATTATAAGGCGACACCAAGAAAATTCTTATCTCTACATACAACCATCTGCACTCGCATGTCCAGTTGCCAATATACACCTACTTATTAAAATTGCATGCAGAAAATCCTCCGTAAAGAAGAAATGAAGGATCGCCCATTACTTGATCTCAGTACCAATTACCAATCGGTTTCCCACGACTTTGAAAGGTCCTGCTTCAAGACCCACTTCTTCCTTAAAAGGAAAAAGCCCCAAGTGCACTTGATTAGGACGTCTCAACGAAGCACTTAAATGTTAAGTATAAGTGCTCTCTTGGTTTACAAGTAGCACTTATAGGAGCCAGCTTCGCCCGAGTGAATCCTCACGGCTAGTATGCCGTAGATTAAAGTGCTTGGTGACGTCATGAAACTAACTATTGCTTCTTGACCACAACAACTTTACCGAAGTAATCAATACAGAGGGGCTGATACCGTGAACATGTAGGATGTATGGGAATATTTTGATGAGTCCACAAGAAGATATTATTTTAGTTGTTACCAGGCGCGATATTGGGACGAGAAAGAGTAGTAAGAGTCTCGAATTGAGACTGAATATCTACTTCTCGTATCGCAAATGCTTGCCGAATTCTCGTTTTGAGTTACATGGTCTTCCTGTTCTTCTCTCTTTCTTTCTTTTCTCTTAACTCCTGCTTCTCTCACTTTCATATATCATCTTCCTCCTGTTTCTCTTTCTTTTCTCTTCTTCCTCCTGTTTCTTTTTCTCTTCTTCCTCTTATTTCTCTTTCTTTTCTCTTCTTCCTCCTGTTTCTCATTTCTCTTCTTCTATTCTTCCTCCCGTTTCTCTTTCTTTCTCTTCTTATTCCTGTTTTTCCCTCGCCTAACTCGTTCTTGTTCTTGTCTAGTGTTTCAAATCGTTCTCGCTTTCGCAAAGTGATGTAAGTGCCGTCTCGTTCTGTCTCGTATCGACATCTAAACTCATTCTCGTCTTAATTGGAAAGTCTCAATCTTGGCTTCAGTATCGAAATAGGTAAGATAAAGTAAAAACCTTCTGGGATAAAACATGGTGAGTGACATTTTGCTTATTATTGAGCCACAGAGTAAAAAGAGCCATTCTTCAATTTTGGGGTGTAATTGCCACGTCATGCAATTTGCATAGGACTCACTGAACACTTCTGAAATTTAACTTCTAATAACATATCTCCTTAATAAACTCAATAACTAACTAACTAACTTTCTAGCATTCTTAAACCCTAAGTTTTATGGCTGCAGCGACACAAGCCTTCCATCTGTCCCTATCCTGGGCAAGATCAATCCAATCTCTTCCATCCTTACCGATCACCTTTAGGTCCATCTCAACGTTATCCCTCCATTCTCGTCTAGGCCATCCTCTTACCATCAGGTTTCCCAACAGAATCCTGTAAACTCTTATTTCATCTCCCATTCGTGCTACATGACCTGCCCACCTAAGTCTTCTTGATATAATTATTCTAATAATACCTGGACACCCTCATCCCTTTTAGGTCCAAATATTTCTCTAAGAATTTTATTTTAAAATACTCTTCATTTATGTTCCTCTTTAATCGTAAAGGACCAAGCTTCATATCCATATAATACTACAGGCAAAATTACTTTTGTATTTTACAACTTTTAGTTTCTTAGATATTATACAAGAAGATAAAAGTTTAGGAAGAGAAAAGTAACATGTCTGCTTTTTGTTTACTCTTTAATATTATTTTTATTTGTTAGTATTACTCCTAAACTAAATAAAGACCAAATTATCACCATGTTTTACCCCAGAGCCCTAAGAACTCAATCTTTCTTTTCTTATATAACACATATATCATAGTTACCTGTTTGGAATGTGTCAATATGTAGCACAGAATGTCAATTTTGATTCAGGGCAAAAGCGATTCAAAAGTGTGGTGCAGAATTTACACAAGCGTGGGTTTAGTTCCATGCGGGTAAGCAGCATGTTTGGATCTTGGTGCTTATTAGCTACATCCAGAAGCTAGTAGCAAAAGCAGTTGATTACCGATTAGGAAATCTAGTATTTCTAGCTTGGCGCTTAATTAAGCTATCAGATGGATATTCTATTACAAGATCTAGTTCCGCAAGAGAGCTTTAAATTTTTCTAATGAAATAAAATAATTTTAACTTACTATAAACAACTTTCTGAGCGTCTTTCCCTTGTGCAAGAGAGTCAATGTGGAACCTTGCTGCAAGTAAAGAGATTTAAAGAAAATTTCTTGAGAAAGGAATTACAGAGAGAAATATTATACTACAGTTATTATGAATATACATACGTTAAAAACTTAAAATTCCTTTAAGGAGAAGTGTTGGCATTGATTTCTATTGCAAAACTAAAAACAATGCAAAAAAATGTCGTGAACCTACGGTTTTAAGTCAACTTCATGCACTTACGGGCTACAAAGAACTGGAACTATAGTCACTACTGGTTGTCGGGCAATGACCTTGTCTCAAATCGAGACCATACCCGCATTATAAAGCGATGGTATTAACCACTATGCTATCGGAGTGTGGCCTAAAAATGTGGTTCATCATTGTAAGAGAAATTATCTCCAATCTGTTCTTCATATCATCATGCATATCATCTCTCTCAACACACACAGAGAGAGCGAGAGGCGCTATTCATTTCTTTCCCTTTCCTCCCCCCCCCTCTCTCTCCTTCACTCACAATCTCTCTTTCTCTCCCTATGCATCAAGTAAGTTTATCTGTAATATGACCTGCCTTAGAAATCCTTAGAAATCAAACATTTACTGTGAAGTACATACAAAAACTAGAAAAGACAATTAATTATATATTGTACACTTACTAGCAATCATTGAGGCTGTACCATTGATTTCTGCAATGAAAAAATGAACACATATAACTATTCCATATTCAATCGAATATCCCTTAAGTTTCAGAATCGTTAAATTACCACAAAAAGCGCGTTGAACAGAATTCTCAAAATTATTCAGTTTTTCTCCACTTCTCTACCGTTATGCGCGGCCTTGCCTCACAGATTCCAGGGACAGAATTGCCTAAGCGGTTAAGTGGTGAAGGTTTGGCTTCCCGATTTCAAACCTCATTTTCTATTGCCCCTATTCCTCCCAATTGACATGTATTTCATTCAATTTGCCTCATTTAATATTTGGTAATAAGTGTTCAAGGGCAGGCTCAATGAAGTCGATTGATTGATTTGCTTTATTTTACTTCGCATTTCTGCCACTTTTGGCTAATCGTGAAGATAAGTATGAGTGATGATATGTTGAAATTGATGAAGAGACAGTCACGAAGAACAGCCATGCCGAGGCCGGGATTCTGACTCGGGACCCCTGGCGTCGTAGCGCGTCGTGCTAACCACTCCGACGCGAATACCGGATGAGCATAACCGAGCCGTATAATAGATGAACGTCACTCATTAGCCATTTCGTCTGGCCCCTTCCCCATCACCTATCTGCGAGTCATCAAAATCCGAGTGGCAGCCTGGCCCCTTCCTGGCTACGTCCCTGGGGCAGAAGCTCCCACGTTGGAAACAGCTGCCAGTCCAGCCGAATCAGCCAGAGCGACTCGTTTCAAAGCACGGCAATTCCAAACAGCACCGCTCAGGACAATCACGACGTTAGGATTGCCAACAAACTGCACGAAATGCAAATTTCACACCAAGCTTTGATTAATTATATGACAAACAGCAAAAAGCAAATCCAGCAACTCACAGAAACAACTATTAACCATCTAGAAGAGGGAAGAATTGAAATTATGCATCTAGAACTAACATTAGATTTTATCATCAAGTTCCACGCCAGAACTTTTACCTGCAAAGTCAATACTTTCTAGAGGTAACAGACAAGAAGTTTCCGAGGCAGGAAAGGACGTAGCTTTCAACGGTCTAATTACCAGCGATGTTATAGAAACATGCAGACGTCCCTTAGCTGTGGTAAAGTCAATCAAGTTTCTGAACAATGTGCCCAAAACAATATTTTAAACGCTTAACTTCCTTACGTAGAGGGACATCACGTAGGGGAAAGGGATAAGAAATTAATGTCTCACTAATTAAGCAAAATTATCTGTACCAACGTCACACTTGGTAACAGTAAGGGGAAAACTGTGTTAAGAATGAAGTGAGAAGAAATATTTGTACTCACCCGCTGCCATCGGATCATCAAACTCCTCATCCATAAGGAATCTTTCTGAAAGAAATCAATATGTCTTAGTTAATTATTTCAGTGTGTATTCTTCAATGTATGAAGAAAATAATGGAAACACGACACTAAATCCTTATTTCAGTTTGTACGAGCTACAGAAATGTGTTACTAGAATTGAAAACGAACTCCATGAGTTCATTATGGATTTGCCACAATTTCGTTCATTTCAATGCTGTTTTAGTTGCAAGGTTTGCTGGAAGATGGCAGTGCTGCTGTGATTAGTTGTAGGTTTTGCTAAAAGATGGCAGTTTGACTTAACTACAAGGAATGCTAAAAGAGGGTACCACCGCACGGTTTAGATTAAGTAGATGAAATGTGCGCATCGAGAGGTTATTGGTGGAGTCCTCTCGAATCCCTAGTTGTGCAGACATTTGTTTTCGTTCGCTTGCTCCACAGATTCCCGGGACAGAATGTAATACATTTGGTTCCTGCTTGAACATAGGACATTCAGGAAGGTTCACCTCTCAACATCTCACCAATTCTTTGTCGGTTGGCATCTATTCTCAATGACACGTCTCGATAAATGTTTGCTCCCCCCTTTTATCCAGCACCCTGGGGGTTCCAATCAAGGGCTTGTTTCTCGATGACATTGTCTATTTACCTTGGTGTGTACCTTATCAATTAATTAACTCAAATGGCTTTCCTCTGTTTTGTTGTTTAAGCGCCAAAATGATTTGAAATTTTGTTTTCGTGAAAGGAGATATGGATAGACTTTCACGTTCATTGGCTTGAAATAGATAGAATAGAGGCAAGAGACGCAGGAAGAGAGAGAAAAACAAAATGGCGAGCGAAAGAGAGAGAAAGAAAATGTGATTGTGGTAGTCGGTTGTCAGGATCTCTTTTGATTTGAAGATACTCTTTTTATCAAGTAATGAAATAACTTATGTGCATAAATAGGATATTTTCCGATTTAATTACAAGTTATTTTACGAGGATATATTTTTCGATAAAGATTAGTTCTTTCCATTATATATCACCAGGGCCAGGATTTTGATGACTAAAAAATATCTGAAAAATGATCTATAAAGTGACCATAAAATAATATAATGACCTCAAAAAATGACTTAAATGTTAGAACTGAAATTTCAAGGTGGATGTGAATGTTAAGTATGACATTCTGTAAAAATCTTAACTTATTCAAAATTATTGCAGTAGGTAATGTCGAGCGGCATGTTGCTTTGTTCCTACAATCACGTGGCGATAGATTTTTTGTTTTCATTGTTACAGACATCAAGGTGATAAAATATCAGTTCCTGGCTAAAAGTGAGTGGCTGAAACGTAATACAATTACATTACTTTTGTTTGCAATTACGCCAAAGTAAGACCAGAAAAAAAGTAAAACGCTAAAAATTACCGAAAAAATTACCTAAAACTTGAAAAAATGACAGAAAAATGACGCAAAACTTAAAATATAGAAAATAAACTAAAAATGCACAATAAAATTCTAATTGTTATAATTTTACTACTTAAGAGCAAGGCATACTACATACGGGAAAAAATGAAATGTCATCAAAATCCTGGCTCTGTATATCACTATCCTAATGTGTATGTATGTGTGTGTAAGGTCAAATATGGTTTACTTAATACACCATGATCAACAACTGTATCGTGGTGACATACGATGTAATACGAAATATCGCTGAAATTTGTATGCGAGTGCTGCTTCATGTTATTTACATGCATTAATATATTCCATTATACTCAAATGACATACGAGTATGTTCTTTAATATGCAAAGTGACAAACACACAACAATATGAACATCACATGCAACATTAAACGTATTCAGATTCACCATTAACAGATCAAACATTGTGGTTTTGCAAACATTAGGGGGGACGTTACATTCTGTCCTGTCGACTCGATAGAGGGTTATGAATAAAATTGGACGATACATTTTGTATTATTCAAGTTACTCAACGTAGAAAGCAAATATAATTATGCATTCTGTAATTGTTATTGCATTGATTGTAAGGCGAACTTACCTGATATTCCAGCGGTTTGTGATAAAGAGCTGGAGTCATTGAACTTAGCTATCAAAAGAAAAGGAAAGAAAAGAAATTTGACGTCAGTGGAAAGGATTCAAGAATTAGCTTATTTGTGGTATAAGAGAGGTCAGTGCAATCTTGTCCGTAATATATTAATTTTTAAAATCAATTTATACTTTACAAATATTGAAACACTGAAACGAACTGTGATATTTAATTTCTCTAAATATAATTTGTATAAAATAATAACACCATTAAGCCTTGTTTCCATGATTATGAAAAACTAAATATGCTGACCAAGGCAGTAATTTATTTTATTAAAAACATAAACTAAACGTAACGTTTCAACCTTCTAGCAAGGTCTTCTTCAGACTCTGTATCAAGTACAAATGTAACAAGATACAAAAACAGGGCATTATATATACACAAACATTACTCCCTCCAGACTATTACAAAGTTGTATCTTGTTACATTTGTACTTGATACAGAGTCTGAAGAAGACCTTGCTAGAAGGTTGAAACGTTACGTTTAGTTTATGTTCTTAATATAAATAAATTACTGCCTTGGTCAGCATATTTAGTTTTTGTATAAAATAAGTGTAAAGTAACAATTTATAAGTTTGAAACTCAAGTTGTTTATTCTTAACCTTACATAATAACTGCTGGTTTTGGAACTAATACAAGTGTAACAAGGGTAGCAATACATACTTCCTAGATTTGTTTTGTACTTGACTTTGTTCCATACCAATCATTAATGGAAACGAAAGATTAGAGGAATATACAGAAGGAGTGCATTTAATAAAGGCATACTGCTCAACGTTGAAGTTATGGGACTTTATAAGATGCACGGCTACCACCAATATATTCATGGGCAACATAACATCAGAACTAACGCACAGACAAGGAATTAGTTCTCACAAGTCACGTGGTTTTGTTTACATTAACTTCGCTGTTGCAGTGAATGGAGAATAGTCTTGAATGGAATTTTAGATCAACCGACAACACGTACTCATCTTGCTGTCACATCAGAGGAGAACATGGAGATTTAAATTAGACTGCTGGAAAGTTGTTCGAACTTTTATTAGGGGCGTACGCATAGGCGCCGACTTTGGGGGAGCAAGTCACTTTCTGCCCCCTTCCCCAAAATTCACGTAGGAGGACACATTTTATGTATATTTACATATATGAAGTATTGTTTATGTCGACATTGCCCACCTCCCAAAAGTATCTTAAATTGGCGCCTCTGGTACCCATCAATTTTTGGGAGGATCCAGTGCTGTAGTGAGTGATGTGCATCTACGCGTAAACAACGACAGTCTACATTCTACACGTAGATTACGTAATTTATGTAAAGAACATGGCGAAAGGTGATTACTTAGCAAAGGGCGCCGTGGAATTAAAAGAAAATTATACTGCGTATCAGTTGCAGATGTGTGAGGAAAACTTTTCATACTATTTCTTCCAAATTCGAACAATATCTCACCTAGGAAGAAACTTAATATAGGAAATATTCTAGTGTTTTATGGGAAAAAGACCACTCTTGGCTCACGACTGCCATCTGTTGTTGTTCTTTTCATACTATTTATCTTTATCCATAGTTGATAATAGAAGAGACGAGAAATTTTGTTGTAAATAAGGTTGTTTTGATTTCGTTAGGAACCAATATAGTTGAAAATGTCACTTTCCTTTCATGAAACCCTTGAAAATTAATTTTAATGCACTTTAGATTGTCTACGTAGTCTATGTAAACTACAACCAAATGTAATCTACGCGTAGATTACGTGTAGACAACGCATGTAGACGTAAACGTATAGTCTACGGCACATCACTGGCTGTAGTCCCAAAATGTTCAGGTAAATTTCGTGAAACGTTAAGTGGAGACAATGTTTCCACTATATGTGTCAAATCATCTAACTTCTACAAATAATGCGATTGATGATATACTCATATCTGGCATAAAAGAAGCTTTATGAAACTATTATTTTAATGACTGCAACATATACAGTAGTATTTTGTAGGCTACAATACAGCATGTTATTGTATTTTATTTACTTGTTTATATTGTTTGTATACTGTTATATTTAATCATACCGCTTACAACACTAAACATGAAGAACTTTGAAAAAAAAATACTTTGAAGACTGCACTCTGGAGTTGTTCTTACCTGTCTACTTGAAAACACTCCAAAGCAAGCTGGATTAATTTAAATTAGGAGTTTATAAATAAGGATTTTGTACAGCAGAATCACTTTTGGTGAAAGTACATTCATATCATAATCATTTTAATGTGTATATTACCCTCTAAAAAAGAAAAAGAAATGAAATAATATATTTACTGATGTGGTGAAGTTCGTACGAAAGGAAATGTGATATGTAAACTCTAAACACACTTAAAATTTTCTTAATTTAAAATTCAATAATTTTTGTAGGCAAAACAGCAAACATTTTGTGTAGAAAAATATACAATATACTAATGATGTTAAACTGTAAATTGTGTCATTATCATTAAACTGTAAGTAAACATGGCCACTGTTATTTTGCAAACTATTATTAAAATAATTGCCAAAATTCAGCTACAAAGACTTAAAAATATATATTTTAAGTTACAATTGTAGAGTACATCTATATTTTTTTATTTTCACTGGAAGAAAAGTTACTGAAGTTATTATAGGTTTCATTAACACACTCAACAAATATTTCCATAGTAGTTTAATTCAGATATATAGTATCAGAAACAGAAAAATGTATACATATACATATATTTCTTTATTTGCTTTAATCAAACTGTTCAAATATTTTGCAGGGGTGTTTACTAGAAAAAATCCATTCTGTGAAAAAACATATCTATATATATGGTGCTGAAAACCATACACGCAATTTTAAGCGTGTTTAAGAAAATAAAAAAAATCGATTTAAATAAAAAGTAATCAAAATGACATTTTAAATAAAAATCATTATTTTTATACACCCTGCTATATATCACCATGTTTGTCATTAGGAAGTTTTGCACAAACTCTTGAAGATATAATGAGTAAGGTTAACCAGAGGGTATACGGTAGTATACGCCGTATACCCTCGCCTACAGCTCTGTGCTTAGCCACGTGTTGTTTATAATGCGTATTAGGGGGAGGCAAAATTGTTAGTTTTCCATATTTAATTTGTTATTGATCATGCTTTATTGTCATCTCGAAGGTGTCTCGAGGGAGCAGTTGAAATTCCAACATCCGCTCGGCACTCCGAGGTGATGAAATAGATGGGAAGATAAATCCCATGCCTTTCCAAGGTTTCGAAGTCAAGGCCTCTGGCGTTAAGCTAGCCATTCCACCACGGAGACCAGAAACAGGTTGAATGTGAACAGCAACATGATACGAATAACCGAATAAACATTTTAGTGTGGAAAAGCTATGTTTAACGTGATCAGTAACACTTCTGTTTGTATACGAAACAAGACTGTTAAGGAGCAGTGGAATGAAAACTAAATACAAACCTCTGAATAATGTATTGAGAGGAATAATGTTCACAGTGAATGAATGCAGAATAATGGAAATTGTTTATGTAAATGGTGTGCGTTATTGGTTTTATCACAGAGGTTATGTAAGCTTGCCTTGTTATATCTGATATAGCATTTGATTCTGGAAATGGAGAAGAATTATTCCGCATGTGATTTACGCATATTTACACCAAATCATTTTTCATAGGGCAGGATTTAGGGAGTGGGAGGGGCCACCCAAGCTACAAAGGGGCAAATAACGATTTTTGCTGTAAATTGTAGATAAAGTAAATCAGCGTAGCATTTCGTGACCAAAACAGAAGACGTTTCGGGAAAGGCTAGTGCAGAAAAGTTCGGGTTCGATACCCGATGGAGGCACATAGTGGCTTGAATTAAACTTTAAACTTAGGTCCTGTCCCGATTAGCAGATCTGCGCATAAAGTGGACTTGAAACAAGAACTATAAACTCAAATAGTGCAGAGAAAGTCCTGCTGATCCTCTTGGGTGGGAGGGGGGGATCACCAGGGTACCATTGTCGAACATTACAAACATAGTGGACAAAGAACGAACAGACAAATGTAGTATGATCTTCTAGCAAGACATCTGAAGCCAGGTATCAGAACAAAACGTCGTAAATGGTTGATGACATCCACCATATTCGCCTGACCTCGTTCCGGACAGCGATGAAATGTCAAAGAAACTGGTACGTAGAAGAGCCAAAAGATGGCGCACATGCATTGAGAAGCAGACACCACACAGAAAAATGATAACCTTATATGATGTTCTAGAAAATAGGTTAACTGTCAATAAAATATTTAAGGTCATATATTGAATCACCCTTGAATATACGGGGCCTCGCGATGCATAAATCTTGCCTGTCACATCACATCTTGTGTAACCATGTGACTTGAACAGACAAATGAGGAGAGAATGTTTTATCCATTCTCGTTCGTCGTTTATAGATGTTTCTACGTCACTCATCCTCAAATATTTATAGAGACGTGCATCCCTGTATCACTTAACTATTTCAAACTTCCCACAGGATCAAACCAACACCAGCGACGCAATAACGTTTTACAGCCTGACATTAAGGAACCTAAACAAGGCCCAACATAAAAATATTTGCCACTCAAATTGTTTACGCGTCAAATTGTGGGAAATAGTTGTAAATACAGGGTGTCTATAAAGTCACTTAACATATCTGCATGAACAGGATTTATGGTACAAAATTCAATATGTACTGAAACATATATCACAGTAGGACACAAAATCAGTATAACTCAATGTGACCACCCCTCAAGTCTAGGCACATATGCCAACGAGCCACTGCAGCCCGAAACACCTTCTCCAACATAGCTGGTGTAATATCAGCAACTCCGGCCGTAATGCGTTGTTTCAACTGGGCTATGCTGTGGATCCTCGCCCCGTACACCTTAGACTTGATAAACCCTCAAATGAAAAAGTCTAATGGGGTCAAATCGAGGGGGGGGGGACTTCCCGTTGCGAGACACGACCAATTCATCTACCGGTGAAAACTTCGTTTAGGTGATCACGAACGATGATGGCAAGATGGGGTGGTGCCCCATCCTGTTGGTGCATAGTAAGAAGCTTGGTGTGCTCCAATCCACCGTGCTATGAGCCACAGTTGGTAGATGCTGGGATTATGGATACTGAGTCGCCTGGTCGATGCGGTGGGGCTACGTGTGATCGCGTCCTGTACATTTTCCACAATTTGTGGTGTTATGGCTGGCCTACCAGCAGGTTCTTCATCCTCAACACTACCTATTCACTTGAATTTGTTGACCAGGTTCTTAATAGCCAGCCTGGTGGGGCCTGGTTTTCTGAATTTCCTTGTGAAGTCCGTCCGCACCTGTTCATACGTCACTCCACGCAGACGAGCACAAACAGCGGCTATTCTCTCTTCTATAGAGTACATTTTATCAGATCACTTGGAAAAAAAGAAAAGATTTGTCATTAGTTCATTATTTATAAACACGTAATGTGGATGATTCTCCGTCCCCATGTTTTGGGGAAATGTCCCTCTTGGAAAACAGTGGCAGAAAACTACTATATTTTTAAAATATTTTCTCAAAAAGTAGTAACGAAAATAACGAAAACTTTACAAAACTTTGCACGAACACAAGTCAATGTACACAATGCTGGAGCGAGGGAACCAAAACAAGTGCCTGTGCAAGTAGTGACATGAGAGGGCTCGGCCAATGAGCGTGCGAGATGAAATGGGGCCACATGGAATTTGGCATCCCGACTGCAGCTACCAGGCGCCGCGCTGCTGCACTGCTTTGCATTGCCCACTCGCCTTCTTCCCTTCTCTACTGCTTTACGCGGCCTTTCTCTGTAGATTCCAAGGACAGATTATGCTACAAAATCATACGGCAATGCCACTACAATCTTGATGCCACTCTGTCCTCGGTGTGTTACATTACAGTAGACCACACTACTCACTCTATGAATTGAAATAAAAACACAAATAAGCATAATAAACATTGGCTTCAGCTTCTGAACAAATTTATTCCTTAAAACAAAATAGAATTTAGAATTATAAATGAGTGTAAACAAGAAGAGATAATTTGCCTACTTTATTAGTCAACGAGTACAAAACAGCACTCCTGCCTTGTCAATGTTTTATCACCTAAAGGAGCTTTCAGTCTGGCACACCATCTAGTGCATGAAAGGGGAAATGCTGTAACAGCTACCAACTATTTGCAGCAGCGCGCGCTGCTTTACTCCGCCCACTCGCTGTCTTCCTTCTATACCGTTATATGCGGCTTGCTCCACAGATTCCCTAGACAGACTAGAATATGCACCAACAGCAATGTACTATTTTATTATGACTTACATTTAAAGTGTGCGTGTCTGCGTGTGTCTTTAATTTGATCTAGGTTTTTAAGTAGTGACTCGTTTGTTACACAGACCTCGTACAAGGTTTTTTAATACGAATAAGTTATCATGAAACATACTAACCTGGATTTCTGAGGTATCGTCTACCAGCAGTTGCAGAATTTGCCTCGAATGAACCAGCGTCAAAATATTCAGGAGTTGCTTCACTGCTGTGTATTTTCTCAGACTTTCTCTTTTCTCTCTTAGCTTCCTGCACATGTCCAGTAACAGTTCGTAAACCTGAATGGCCCTCTTTAATGGCCGAAGACCTGAAAAGACCTTGTTCTGAAACCCTAGTAATTGGTGTGTCATCTTCAAGGTTTAGTCTCGTTGCCATTAATGCTGATGGATGAAGGATATCGTGCAAGTTTTTCAGTTTTTCTTGTTGAGTTGTTTGACCGTTGTCTTGAGTTAGTAGTTCGAATCGTTTAGCGGCACGATATGTTTTGGGAGAGTAGAGGCCTTGATTGGAAAATAAGTTGTTCAAAATTCTCTTCACAGATGGCCTCATTTCTTTAGTCTCTCCGCTTCTCTCTACGGCTCGACTAATTCCAGTTCCTAGTCTATCACCTCTCCCAACAAGAGCGCGATTATTGACTCCTATGAGTCTATGATGTCCAAAACCTCTTTCAGTCCAATCACCCATATCGGCACTCCAACCTTGACCAACACCCACATAGAAACCTTTAGGAGTGTCAATACCTATAGCGTTAGCCTGCCCATCTTCAACACTCACTTCCAAATCAGAATTCCGACCTGAATCAGCCCTCAAATCAGTAACCAAACCCGTTCCATACTCAGTATCTTCGCCAACATTCCGACCAATCCCTACATTCACCTCAGTCCCAGCTCCCAGACCCGTACCATGCCCAACACCTAGCCCATCGTCCATTCCTGAGCGATATCCCATGTCTCCATCAGAGTATCTAGATACTCGTAAAGTATCCATACCATATTCATTACGAGCTTTTTGATTCCTTGCTTTCAGCATATACCTTGCAATCGATTCTCTAAGTCGCTCTTCCCTACCTCCAAATCTGTATCTTTTCAATTGTCTATTTGGATAATCCGAGACTACCATATCATCTACATCCATATAGTTCAAATCATGAGACTGATCGGAGTACATTTTATCAGAACTTTGTTTTAGCAGCCGCAGCAATTTGTTTCTTCTGAGATTTTGGGTTAAGATTTGTGGGCTAGAATCAGTTGTAAACGCTTGATTATCCTGAATTGAATCTTCTGCAATAGAAAGGTAAAGGTAACTTGCGTTACTTTAGAAGATCGATACCCTATTGATGAATGGTTCTTCAAGTTCGTTAAAATGTTGTATGGACAATAATTTATTGAACTACACGCAAAAAATAGTTTAGGATAAGGATTAAGAATCCACTACTTTTCAGTATGCTGTTAAATATGATAATATGATTTCTTGCAACTAACAGTAAATATATGGAAATGTACTGTCTTACAACACTAAACAAAATTGCTCTAAAATAGTAACAAAATTGTATTTCTCTCCTAATAAAGAAGTTTCAATATTTACTTACATTTTATGTACATAATATAGAATTTAATTGTTATTAGCACAATAATTGGTAAATTTCTGCTCCACACCTTCTTTATATTATTTAATTCCCCAAATATAATTCTAGGAAATGAATTTTATATGCCATCGTTCACATCTCTAAAATGAATATATTTTGGAAATCCTTGTGCTATAAATGTAAACAATAATTGTTGCGATATTAATAAATCTTGTTATTTTCAGTGATTGTATGATTTGTAGGGTTTAATTTATACAAACTATTCAACAAATACTTTATTATATGCTTTCTTACTACATGTTGTACATGTTCATGGTGTATTTTCCTTATGTACGAGTATTTATAATTCTAAAGGTTTATAATGTGCTAATATTATTATGTGTTGTTATACTGTATTGAAATTTCAGGTTGTTTTCAGCACTGTTAATAAATATGACCGACCGTTTATTCCAAGATTCAATAAACATTTCACTTCGAAAACAATATGTCATGAATTGAATATATTAAATAACACTTCGAATAAATTTTCAAATGTCTTTTGCACTTAATAATATATTAACACTTTCACATATTTCTCTTTCATCCTCAGTCATTTACAAGTGAAATATAAAGGGGACAAAATAATAAAGTTTTACACATAACAATAAGAGAAAACAACTAAATTAACATTGTGATATAAATTGAAGCTTCAAATCGAGTGGGATTTTGAAAATAGAAAATTTCTCTCTCGAACAGTGACACGGCGATACTTCGAAGGCTGCAACTTTTCTGGTTTCAAAGAGAAAACTGGTCTAGTTAGAAACACGGCTTCTGATCATGCAACGTCATACTTTGTTGAACTTTTAACGAGGTTTTCCTTCCCGATGCTTAATCGGGGGAGAGAGAACTTAAAACGGTCAGCTCGGCTTACCCGCCCAGATCAAACTTCGCCCGAAGTTAGAAGAGAAGGCAGAACTTCCGCTTGGGTGGAACGACGGAAAATCCGTTGGAGGGCGCAGCAAACCAAACGTAACGGCAAGTCGGAAGTTCCTCGTAAGCTTCCTTAAGGGAAATAAGAAACTTTGTGCAGCAAATAAAATTGTACTCGCTATATTTCGCTGGCACGTGTATTCCATTACTGCAACGGTAGTAGTGTTTCCCCCAGTGCAATTTAGTTCAAGAACACGTTGAAAATTGTAAGTTTCCTATATGAATTTTCTATCGTGTCAACTAAAGCAAGAGCTACATTGCTCCGGTCGGTAGGGTGTTTGACTCCACGCGGAGGACCCTGTGAGTCCTTGCAAGAAGCGGTCTTGGGGTTAACTCAACCTCAAATAAACTGAGTGCGAAGGCGGTCAGAGGATGGTGCTGATCATCTACATTCACATTTCCTGGAGGAAGCAGAAGTCAGGTACAGCGTGTGGCCAACCATTCCAACAATACTTATTGCACTCATTACAAAAAAAACATTACCTCAATTTGACTTTTGGACTCTTCAACAGTTTTCATAATTATCTAGCAATTTAATTATAATACTTTTCTGGTACTAATGTATACGCATGTCACTTTTTACTCAATGGTTAGAAATGTATGAAAGTTGTCGTGTAAAACTTGTAAGAAAGAGTATTTAAAAGACAAATACTCACCGACATAGTTATGAACATCTTCATAACCAAGTTCAGACGTCTCTGCAAAGACAAAAATAAGAAATACAATTAAGAAACAAAACATTTTTTTATAATTTGAAAGAAAACAACACACCACAAATGTTAGTTTAGAATTTTATATAGGCTATGTTACGTATACATTTTAATCATATATATTCATGAGTCGAAGGCAGTTTCAATCAGTAAATTATTAATTTTGGTGATTTAACCATTTTGTACTATTTATCTTAAGAATGGACAAAACAAATTATATTTTAAAATGAAATTTCAAAGAGAAAAAACACGTGATATGTAGACATATTGGTTCCTAGCATAAGACCTTTTGTCATATCATTCTTCACGTCTGGATAAGCCATTAGAAGTTCAAGCCAGCTTTCATAGTGAAGTGGTTAGCGTAGCAGGCAACGAATCTTTACGACCTCGATTGAAACCTTGGGTTATGTTAAGTGTTAGTGATTTTTAGTATTGTATATCTTTCACACTGAATTCTCAACACTTTAAACGTTAAAATGAAACATATACAACTTGAGTCAATAATGTACGTTGTGCATTACTGTGAATCCTAGAAATGTTTATTAGACCAGGAAGAACTAACGTCTTTTAGTGTTAAATTCTCATTCTAAATACCCCACAGTTGGTTCAATGTGCTTATTCCTTCAGTTACTTCATAATTTTACCATTCATCTCATCGTTGCGATCGTCCTTTGAAGCTAAAATAACAAATACTCAAAGAGGGGTACAAAAATACATACTTGAAACAAATTATAAAGAATCAAGCAGACATTACTCTGACGTGAAAAACATTACTTAAAATTTTAGCATTTTTATAAATAAGTCAATCATATGTTGTAACGGTATTGGAATTATAATTGCAAATTCCTTAGTTGCTGTCCACTGTTCCAAAATGCATTTACAAGATCGAAAAATTAAATACGATATCTCATTAAGTTCGGTTCTGTCGTACACTAGTTAAGCCATAATTCTTGTAATTATTTCGAGCCATAAAACATTGAATAAGTACTGCAAAGAACTAACCAACCAGGAAAATCACAAGAATCTAATAAGCATTTTTCATTTTTACACTGGCCCCCTTTTTTTTTTTCAATTTAGCTTCTTTTGCCCTTTCTTTATTCTTTTTGTACGCAGCAGCCGAACCAACTCACCCGCTTTGATTACTTTGCTATTCTGGACATCTGATTTCCCAACGGGGATGTTATTTCCGGAATCAAAGTGCGCATGCGCATCGGAGGAATTTATCACCTGCAACAACAAATATCACATTTGTAGCCCAGCATAGTCCTTGATTATGCCACTGTAATGGCTTCATCGACAACAAAAATTATTTCTTTTTTTCGTTAGCTAGAAATAGGACCAATGTAATTTCTCCAGTCATGATTGAATTGTGATGTTTTGGTTTTAGATTCGTACATGTCTGTGGATAATAAAGTTTCCAGTGATTACATTGCAAAAATCATTATTATTTTATAGTTTGCCTTATAGCGTACATAACTGTATTAGTTATTTGATTGAATCATGAAGTTCAATATTTATAACCTACTGATGCTAGCGTAAAATTACATAAAACAATGTTTAAACATGTTCATGAAAGATCAAATTAACATGAGTATCCATAAAACAGTAAAAAACATATTGTTGTATTATTTCAAATATATTACCGCATCTAATTATACGGTATTACAGCGTCTATACTTTTAATGTTACAGTACGATGAATATTATGAATATTTTATTTGAAAATAGTATTATTTCGTTCGCCCATCTATCGGATGTCTCTCAAACTATTAGAATCTTACACTTATGTTCTATAACGACATTGCTAGTCACCACCTGGCCAACGACTAATTACATATTGTAACTTTAAAAAATTGATCTCTCTTAATTTATTAATATTGGTTGTATTGACCATTGTGTATAAATGTGTTGACATTTCTTTGTGAAGCTAAAAAAATTAAAATATGATTCGTTATTTCAGTATATAATTTGGGAACTATATTGCTGCATTATATGCGAGAGGTAACCATGTACAGTCACCAGCAATAAAAATGGGGCACCCAGATCCTGAAATAGCCGCTTACATGCAATGTGTTGCGAGTTGCCTAACTCTATGGTTAATATAAAGCAGCTCTGCGCCAATAAAATGAGAGAATTCCGATTGAGAAAAGTGATATAGAATACCAAAAATTCATACATCCTTGATACAGAAGTGCGTGTCATTAGGTAAATGTTATTTTACGTCTATTTTCTACCTCTCTAGTACAATCGCGACGACGAGGATGTTTTGTAAATTGGCAATACACCCTTTGTATCATATATCATATGATATATCCACTCAGAATCGGAACCAAGGACTGTTGCCTATGTAACGTACTACATTAACTAATCAGCCACATATGTTGAGACGCTAATGCCACAACGCTAGTGATGAAACGAACCACTGTCAAAAGTACTTTCCCCGGGAATAAACCCAAAACCCGTAGCACAGTAATGCTATTCCCCCCCCCCCCCGGTGATATAAAAAGTCATTAGGGTAGGCCTACACAATGACTGAGATTTCACGTGGTGCATCTCGACTTTGTTTATTCATAAAATCTCTAGTGAAATGAAATTAAATGCTTCCGTATAATAGTTTGTAAAACAAGAAGAGATAGAGTACGAAATGAAAGAATCAGGGAAGAATCAAATCAGACGGCATTAGAAGAGAAACTGACACAAAGGTAATTAAAATGGTTCGGATATGTGGTAAGAATGGACGAAGATAGAAAAGCAAAACAGTTAATGGAAGCTAGAACAGAGGGAAGGAGAACAAGAGGTAAACCTTGAAAGACATTCGAAAAAGGAATAGAAGGAATAGGACAAAAGAAAATAATAAGAGAAATGAAGAGGATTGCAAAGGAACGGAAGAGATGAAAGGAGTGGATATAGGCAACTCCGACGTTATAAAGCAATAGGGGAAAGAGGAAGATGAAGTGAAATTTCATTTTGATAATTGTACACACAGAGGTTGATGCTTTTCATAATAATGGATACGTTATATCACGTGCCTATATTAATTATTATAATGGTTTAAAAGTAAATTTCTCAATATTTCATCAATCACCATTCTCTCTCTATCACTGCTAAGAAGCACTTGATCTCTCAAGTATGCTTGAAAACAACAATACTGATTTTCCCTTACCTCGGTTTCAAGCGTACTTGACACTGAAGTATTGGAAAAGTGTTGAATTTGTGGAAGGAAACTGTGGTTCTACGATTGTAACGGTCCAACGATTTGCAGAAATATTGGCCAAGTTTGAGAGTTGTTTCCAAAATCCCGAAGGTTTGCGCCCCTCAGGTTCCTGTCAGTTTAAAATAAATTGCAGCTTTATCCCTGTAGAGTTCTTTATTCCAATAGTCGTGAATTAAGGATTTCTCCTTACTTGTACTCATTAGAAAATACAAAGAGACTCTCGCCATACAGCAACCGACTAATGTTCACAGTATAGAAACAAACTTTTCCTCATTATGCTGTTTATAGAACAACATACGGTAAACGATAGTATAGAGTTGGTTTGAGTTGGTGTCCACTCTATTCACAGTAAGGCTCATCGGGACTGGACCTACAGTTTAAAGTGGGATCCGAACCGTACCTCCACCTGGTATCGAACCCGGGACCATTTCATTGCAAGGTGACGACGCTACCACTACGCCATCAGGGAGGTTGTTGTTCTATAGGGAATAAAGCTACTCATGTAACATCATTTTCCTTGTGAGTAGATTAGGTTAAGTTACTCAGGTCAACATAACTTAACCTATGCTACTCACATCGGAAATAAAGCTACACACGTAAGCAGAACGTTACCTAACCTATTCGCACGGAAAGTAAAACAACTCACGTAAGCATAACCAAATATCACCTAATCACATGGAAAAATAAAGCAACTCACGTAAGCATAACCTAACCTATTGCAAGGAAAATAAAGCTACTCATGTAATCATAACCTCACCTCATCTACTCACATGAAAAATAAAGCTACTCACGTAAGCATAACCTAACCTATTGCAAGGAAAATAAAGCTACTCATGTAATCATAACCTAACCTCAAATATTCACGAGAAATAAAGCTACTCACGTAAGTATAACCTAACCTAACCTACTCACATGGAAAATAAAGCTACTCACGTAAGCAAAACCTCACCTCATCTACTCACATGAAAAATAAAGCTACTCACGTAAGCATAACCTAACCTATTGCAAGGAAAATAAAGCTACTCATGTAATCATAACCTAACCTCAAATATTCACGAGAAATAAAGTTACTCACGTAAGTATAACCTAACCTAACCTACTCACATGGAAAATAAAGCTACTCACGTAAGCATAACCTAACCTAACCTACTCACATGAAAAAAAACATACGAGTAAGTTAGGAAGTTCAGGTGTGATGTTTCTAGCATCCGGTTTTTGTGACATGGTGAACAGAATGCCAGACTAAAGTGGAAGCGTCCATATTCACAGACGGTCCAGTATTCATTTAAAGGGATTAAAAGCTGATGCCCCCTAACAATAAATACCTTAATAACATCTGAAAAATGTAAAAAAGCAGTTACACGAATGAAAAATTCGAAAATAAAATCTCATATCTTCTTCATGGCCGAACGGCATAATTACTTCCCGACTACTCTGTGTATTCGAATACTGTTTCAAGGCTTAACTCCAGATTGCATTAATAATTCTACAATAGTATCAATACCTGCACTCAAACGTCACGTAACTCGTGGCTCTTGAATATTGGTTATGCAGAATTCGCTACGATCTGCTTTATCGATTGAATGGCTATTTCGTGCATGATGTGACATGCGGGCACGTGACATCGACCGCCAAATTATCTCCTGGGGATGCAGGCTCGCCACTAATGAACTATAAACTGTCAAAATGCATTAGGAAATTAAAACTAGTTACAATTTCATTGAGGTAATATGTAAACCAGCTGGAAACAATATTGTCATATTTATTAATTTAACCATTTTGTGACGTAGTACCCAATCATCGAAAATAATATGCATTTTCTAATTGGAAAATGTATATTTTGTAATGTTTATTCATGTCACGAGATGGCACACTTAATTTGGTATTTACATAAATATAATGTTTGCCCTTTGCAATACAATTCGACAAAAGTGTTTGTTTTTTTAATTTTACAACTGTTTTACTACTTCATTCTAGGTGAAGGATGAGTTGTATGCTCGCTTCTCTCTGAAGTACTTCTATATACAGCATGTTTGTCCAATTTCGATCGAACTACACCTTGGGTAAAAATGTACAAAGATTTGATTGATTAGTTAGGTTTTAATTTATTTTGCTTTTTGTGCCACTTTTGGCTAATTTGCGAAGATGGGATGAGTGATGATGTGATGAAATTAATGAATGGACACTCACAAACATCCATGATCAGACCAGGATTCGAACCCGGGACCCCTTGCGTCTTAGCGCGATATGCTAACCACTTCGCCACGGGCGCCGGCAAAAATGGACAAAGAAGCGACTACTAAGTGAGGCGAGTGCATATACCGTCTCGGGGAATCTGTACAGGTAGACCTCGATAGAGAAGGGGAGAAAGTGAGTGGACGGAGTAAAGCAGTGCGCGCTGCTGTAAACGGCTGGCAACTGCAGCCGCGTTTACCCTCCATACACTAACTTTCCCTCTCGCGCGTTCATTGGTCGAGACGTCTCAAGTCACTACACACTACATCGTTTCATTTCACAAAACCTTCGTATCTGAGCACTTACCAGGCACTTTTTGCCTCGGATTAACGAAACTCAGTGGCGTATGCTCAGTCCAAGACCTGGATTGGCTCACTGTGACATTTGGTCCTAGGCTCGGTCTTGCCGTCGTCAAGAAAGCCACGTTGCCATCTCAACGGTAGACAGGTTGCAATCTTCTAAGAATTCAGGTTGCCAACCCCTAAGATTTCAGTGTTGCCAACTTCAGAATCTTCATTCTTCTTATTGAAATTAGGTTTATTCACAGTTTGTAATAGATTTTTCTTCTGTATTTTACTATCTAGGCTTCAGGCTTCGTAGATAGCGTAGCTAGCCTAGAATATACGATCCTGACGAACCTCGATTGTATTTGTTTAAACTGACCTCATTCTAACGGCCTAAGGGACACTGTACAGTTTTACAGGCACACAATTCGCGACAAATTGTATGTAGGCAGGTGCGGTTTACAGTTAAGCGAGTGTTTATAGATTACAGGATGTGCATGCTAAGTGCGTTCTTCCTACTCACCTAACTGCAAACCATAGCCACTGCCAGTGTCTAATTTCCCGCTCAAACTCTTCGGAGATCCGTCTTCAGGCGACTTTGACATAGGCGCTGCGGACGCCTGAAACGACAGAGTATAAGTAGGTTGTGGTTTTTTTAGGCACCAGGACATAAGAGCATACCCTCGAATGTATGCGGGTGGAGGCTGGCCATTCTTCGGGGGTTCCCCATCTTTTCTTTTCTATGCGTTCGGATGGTTTCTACCGTAACAAGATGTGGAATATTTTGCACCATGTACGCCGTAAAATATTCCATTATGATTGATTGTTAATTCATTTGGTGTTTTAAGTCCACTTTATGCACAGTAAGGCTAATCGGAACTGAACCTACACATGGTGGCCACTCTAGGACCATGATAAAATTCAAGTATAATTCCCGGTTTTCAAGGCAAACTTTCCAAAAATTCAAGGGTACAAGCAGATGTTTTCTCAGTTTCAAACGTGCATATTACAACCTATTACCACCCACAGACATATACACAAATATATTAACAAAATAAAAGGTATGTACGATTCCAATGTATCAAAAATTTCGAATTCAATTAAACTGTACATATATTTAAAAATTAATGTAAGGTGCGGGGTTCACATTTGCCATTTCCCATACTTAGACTCGAAATGCATCTACAAACATGCCATAAATGTTACGGGATATACTAATCTACGAAAAATTGTTAATTGTATAAGAATTTCAAACTCAAGTTTACCTAATCAACTTCAACATATCTTACAATAATCTTCCGTCTGTCAGATTGTTCTCCAAAGGACACTAACAAAGCAAACGGATTGAGAGAATTATGTTTTGTTTTCCACGCAGCTTTCATTTTCTCTCTCGATAAAAATAAAAACTAAACTATGAAAAAAAATTGTATCTGGGTATTTATAAATACGTATGTGTAAATTCAATGGGACTTGGATTTAAGAAGTAATATTTCATGTCTACGAAGAAAAATTCACGCACAATTCCCGGAGCCAATAATTCACGCATAATCCCGGAATTCAAGGAATTCCCGATGAGTAGCCACCCTGCTACAGCTTAAAGTGGGATCCGAACCACTGTGTGCCTTCACCGGGTATCGAAAGCGGGACCCCTTGATTACAAGGCGACGACGCTACCATTGCGCCATTGGGGAGGCCCTATTCCATTGTGAAAGAGGTCACATATGCGCCTAATGTTGTATCACATTAATATCTCAAATAACCTCACATAAAAAATAGAAAATATAATACTATAGTCACTGTCCAATAATAAATCTTCGGCCAAGTTTCCAGCTGCAATATTACTTTCTATAGTTTCCTCCATTAATGCAAGAGACGGACAGTGGGGTGTATAAGTATTACCAAGCAAATTGTCCATCACCATGCTCAAGCACTATATTTTATCCAATGAGAGCGTCAAGAATTGAATCAAAACGCCAAACAAGCTGCTGACAACCTCTGCACAAGCATACGTAAGAATTCATTCCTTAAAGCAGGTAGGATGCAAGAGAAAAATTGACAAAAATAGCCATGACAATTTTTCGAGCAATACTTGTGCATCCAATTGTACCATGAAAACTGTTAATATGGTTACTCGTCCCCACACCTAATTCAGTAATATGATATTGAAAACGTTAAATTTAAGTACAAAATACTCTGCCCATAATTCCCATAAATGTGGCCGCGGTGGCTCAGTGGAGTTCCGCGGAAGTGCCCGTGCGAGCAACATCGCCATGCCTCTGCTCGTGAACCGGTGAGTCATCGGGACTCTGGCGTGCTAGACGACGCGAAACGCGTAAATTTTCAAGTCACGTAAAGGTGTTAAATTGAAGGAAAATGGAAATCCGTCGTGTAAATACGCTAAAGTTATGGTTTTCAAGTGTGAAGAAGTGCCCATCATCGCTGATGCTTCATCGTTGGATACGGGATACTCTTGCCTTGACTGAAGACCAGGTATTAAGTATTGAACTGGACCAATACCGTAAGTGCGTATATATTAAGCTAGTGACGCGTCTATTAGGCGAACAGTTAATGAATAAATTTGAAGGGAAGTTAGTGTATTGTGATGAGGATGATGAACATGAAATTAGATTAGATTGGGCTGATAGGACAACTACACTAGTGAGACTACATGTTATACCAATGGAAATAACCGATAGTCATATCCGTACAGTGCTTGCGCAGTATGGTGAAATTAAGACCCCTCCGGTGGACGAGCGATATTCGGATGAGCATATTTATAAAACTCGTACAGGCATTAAGGTGGTGAGAATGGTTCTGAATAAGCCAATCCCGTCCTATGTATCAATACAGGGCATGCAATATTGGGTAACATATTATGGACAGAAACCTACCTGTAAAATATGTGAAGACACTCAACACACAGCACGGTTTTGTCCATACCGACGTGGTGCTATGGGTGAGCGAGTGATGCAAGATAATACTGGAGCATGTGCTACTCCTGTAGATATCCAGCCTAAGCAGTCATATGCAGCAAAGGTACATAGACCACCTAGCCAACGTTCAGCGCACGAGACGGATATAAAGGCTGACACACAATTTACAGTGTTGCCAATTCCAATGCAGTTGCACGAAAAAAGTGTGAACAATGAACGCGATAAAAATCTGCAAATAGAGCCGAAAAACGCTGATGTTTTGGAACACAAAATGGACCCTACGAAGGAAACACCTCTACCTGCGTCTATCCACAGCACATCGTGGGCGGAAGAGGTGGCATCTTTAGACAACCTCCACAGTGACGTACGGGATAACGTGTTGGTGACTGACAGTCTGGAAACAACTGATCAAGCGATGCGCGAGTCTGACACTACGAGTAATCTTCAAATGGAGACTGACATGTACGAAGCAGGAGGATCCCATACACTGGAAGATCAACAAAACAAGGTTCAGCTTGGTGAAACCACAACAGGAACTAAGGACAATGCCAAAAGAAAATCAAATGTGAAGAGACTCCAGGAACAGAAGCAGTTGAAGAAGAAAAAAGTACAACAAAATGTGGCACCTGACCCCCACCACAAGAAGAACGTGAAGCAGCAGGCAATAGCCCCCTCCCCAGTGCGTATAACCAGATCCCAAAGTGTGACAAATTTGGCCCCGAGTGTTGATTTACAACCTGTGATCGGATCCAAATTCAGTGTTTCCCCTAGTGTGTCTAGTGAATGTGTGGGTGCAAGTAAAAATGAAAGTCAGAAATAGCATGTGTAAAATGAGTAAAGGTATATGATGCTTGGTCACGTGTTTACACGAGGTACCGTGCACATATGCAAGGTTTACGTTTCGTGTGCATGGAAGTGAGTGGAAAAACAGTGTACGAATGTTAGTGTCCTCTGGGCAAAATGTATAATTCACAGTGTTGGGTAATCCTAGTTCTTAAATTTCTGTTAGTTGTATATATGATGACTACTCTCCGTTTAGCTACGATCAATATTAACAAAATGCGATCTTTCACTAAACAGGAGGCGCTAGGAGATTTTTTCCTACAATCGTCTTTAGATATAGCACTTCTTCAAGAATGTGGAATAACAGCATTTAACCTCCCCCCAAACATATTAGTCTATAATAATGCGACTTTTCAAGCAACGGGAACAGCCCTGTTAGTACGTAACACCGTACCGATTACAAATGTGATGTGCCATCCCAATGGTAGAATTATCTCAGCAAAAATAGCTAATGTTTGGGTATATAATTTATATGCACCTTCAGGGACACAATTTAGGAAACAGAGGGATGCGTTTTTTGCGACGGATGTCGCTACTGAAATGCAGGGTACAAGAGAACATATAATTTGCGCGGGCGATTTCAATTGTGTCCTGCATCCGCAGGACCAAAGACCTGGCTTTAATACCTCCAATTCTTTGCAAAAATTAGTAAATGGGTTTAATTTTACAGATGTATGGAATGACAAATATTTTGGACAGAAAGGGTACACGTACATTCGTAATAATTGTGCTTCCCGTTTAGATCGATTTTATGTAACACCACATTTACGCCAACAAATCAAGTCACTTAGTATAACACCCACCTGTTTTTCAGACCATAGTGCCGTAATCATGGCGATAAATGTGGATATACCAATAGTACCGAGAGGGTATGGCTACTGGAAATTAAATGCTTCTATCCTTACAGATGCAAATTTCCAACAAGCCTTTCAGGACCAATGGAATGTATGGGAAGCACACCGTACCAGACAAAGTGATATAATTCGCTGGTGGGATGAAATTCTTAAACCGGGCATAAAACGGTTTTGTCTTAGTTATTGTAAGGAACGTTCTAGTGACTGGAATAATAAATATAATTTTTATTACCGTGTGCTGCGTGAACTTATTCATGAAGCCACTGAAGGGAAACAAGTGCAAACAGAGGTAAAACGTGTACAAGCTGTACTGCTGAGGATGACAGCTGAAAGACGACAAGGTGTAAAAATTCGCAGCAGACTCCCCCACTTTGATAAAGAAGAGGTTGCATCTATAAGCCATGTGCTGCAAGAAAGACACAATGCGAAAAGACAATTTATTAGCGAAATAAACGACAATTCTGAAATTAAAATAACAACAGCCCCGGAAATACGTAACAGATTTTACAACTATTTTGAGAATCAATTTTCCCAACCAATAACACATAATGTAGATTTGACGAATAAATTGGAATCCTTGTCCGAGGTCCTTGACGATGAGGAACGTGAGCAATTAAATAACGACTACACAAGCGAAGAAGTATTCCGTGCGGTTAAGTCAGGGAAGCCGTTTTCTGCACCTGGTCTGGATGGGATACCAAACAAACTCTACCAAACATTTTGGACGTTGATGGGAAAAACACTAACTGAATGGATAAATGCAGTGTTCCGAAGTTATAAAATGGGAAAATCCTCAAATACTGGGATTATAGTTTTAATACCAAAATGTGTGAAACCCACTGAAGTTGGTCAATATAGACCCATTACCCTCTTATGTACTGATTATAAAATATTCTCTCGCTGTATGCTAGGCAGACTTATGCCTTATGTAGAAAAACTAGTTGGAGATACACAATATGTTTTTGGTATGAACAAGAAAATTACAAATGTCTTACAAACGCTTCGTGAAGTGCTTACTTGTTATAGAGTCAATAGCAATAACCATGATAATGCTATATTAGCAATAGATTTTCAACGAGCATTTGACTCGGTACACCATGATTACATATTTAATGTGCTTCAAAAGTACGGTATACGTGGACATTTTTTGTCAGCATTTAAAAGCCTTTATAGTAACGCAACATCCAAAATACAAATAAATGGATTTATGACAAGAGAACTTCCTATTCACAAGGGAGTAAGACAAGGTGACCCATTATCGATGATAGCTTTCTGTATCTCATTGAGACCCCTCCTTTCTGCATTAGAAAAGCAAGTACAAGGCATCACCATACAATCTATAAACACAAAGGTGTTGGCCTATGCTGATGATGTCAATATATTAATAAATACGCAGTCTGATATTGCTGCGACGTCTAAAGTATTACAGGAATTTGGTCCCCTTTCAGGGCTCACAGTAAATCAGAAAAAATCAACTCTTATGCATTTAAACCCGGATATAACTTACCCTCAGAGCGGAGAATTTCATGTTGTTCCATCGATAAAAATACTTGGAATAATTTTCGCGAGCTCCCTTCAACGAATGATCCAGTTAAACTATGACAGAGTGATAAATGGTGTTAAAGCAGTTCTACAAATGAATAAATTTCGAATACTTAGTATACAGTCAAGAGTGACGTTTGTACAGGTGTACGCTCTCTCCAAGGTGTGGTATGTAGCAAAAATCCTCCCGTTGAGGCAACTGGATATTTTTAAGCTCAAGAGTGCTGTGAACTGGTTTGTCTGGAACGGTCAAATCTTGCGTGTAAATCACGCAACGCTTTGTTTACCCTATGCAGAAGGGGGAATGAACCTTGTAAACGTGGAATATAAAAGCCAGGCTCTACGTATTCAAGGTGATGTAACGACACTGATTCAACACCCAAACAGCCTCACTAGTAAAGTTCTGAGACACGCCTTGGACAACATTCAATTGGAGGCCCCCATTGATGTTACAAGACTTCCAGACAGATTATGGTATTTTAAGAATACAATAGTGGATATCAGTTACGCTTTAATACAATCTCCAATCCTTCCAACGCAAGAGACGTCAAAAATATATAGAAGACTGTGTTCACTATCACAAAAACAGTGTAAAATTGTAGATCGGAATCCAAGAGTCAATTGGCGGGAAGTATGGAATAATATACAGGCCCGCCACCTTACGTTAAGAGTCAGATCAGCGTGGTATATAATTGTACACCAAATATTCATTACTGGAGTTAAACTTTATGATATAAAATTAGTAAATACTCCAATATGTGCTACATGTAATGTACAAGATAATTTAGTGCATAAGCTTAGTGAATGTCAAATAATCCAAAAATCATGGTTATATCTCAAAAAACTGGTGAGAACAATTTGTCGTACATCAGAACGTAACATTTCAGTAGATATTCTTTTGTATCCTTCCTTTGCATATTATCCAAGAACAAAACGCCACAGTGTACAATGGCTCTTAGGCCAATATGCCCTTTTTGTATCCATATATAGGCAACAAGATTTTCACATCCAATTTATCAATCACCTGCACCAGGAATACCAAATGATCCCTCGTTGTAAAAGAGATATGTTATATGCAAATTTCCTAAATGTAATGTTAACTTTATAATGACAAAAATGTAAACATGTACAATAATATGTAATAGTTTCAAATAAAAAAAAAAATAAAAAAAAAAGTCGGTAACGCGTCTGACTACCATGCTAAAGGTCCCGGGTTCGATCCCCGGCCGGTTGAAATCCGGGAACTTTTCTAACGATGGAAGCGGCCCCGGCGCCCACCCAGCGTCGAATAACATGGGTACCTGGGGGAAACCCTGGGGGGTAAAGGCGGTCAGGGGCGTGATGCTGATCACATCACCCCCACTCACGACCGGATCAAGAAAGTGTGGGGCGTTACCCCCACACCCCCTATGCGCCTTCATGGCGTTGTGCTATGCACAGGGGAGCACTTTACTTTACTTTACTTTACTTTTTTTTATAATTCCCATAATATGATGTCAATTCTGTTACGACATAATTCTGTAGTTAGCTAATTGTTAATGACTAACCTGTAAGTTTCTTTCCGGTTGCTAGGAGATGGTAATTCTTTATAGAGATTATAAGATGCGGAAACGAAGATGTATGGTTCGAGAGTAACTGAAGAAAGGAGTTTCGAGATTCTGCTATTATCTGATCCAATGTTTTCTTTGTAAGTGTAAATTATGTGGAACTAAGATGAGATATGTATAAGGTAATTTGAATGCTTGTGTTTTAGTCAATTCCTTGAGGTCTATTCAACGTCCAGAGTAAACCAAGGCAAATGTAACACACTTGATCATAAGGATTGGCGGATTTAGCGGGAGAGGCACGGAGGCATGTACCCCTCCAAAAAGGGATGACTGCGTATTATATTGATAGCACTATATTACAACGAAAAACAAATGTTTAAGCAATCTCTTTCCAGATAGTAAAAGAATACTTTCTGTAAAACAAAGCTTAGTTCAAAATATATTATCGGGACAAAATTTAATAGACACTTAAATAAGTCAACACCGGAAATAGAATCCAGGAATGGTGGGTTATAACGCAATAACGTTAACTAATGGACAGAAAAATAGAGCATTTTAGTTCAAATAATTCGCATGTTGACGACAGTTTCTCCTGAGGAAATGAATTTTCAAGCTTGCCCCTTTCTGTAATCACTGTTAATACAATTAGCGTACAACTACTTCAATTTCACAAAAATCTACGAGTTATGCTATCACCTCATAACCAAAGGGCCCTGGGTTTGTTCCCTGGTGGAGGCACAATTTACAGCGGTTCGGATACCACTTTAAAGGTCTGACTACGATGGGTGTGAGAGAGAGAGAGAGAGAGAGAGCAAGAGAAAGTGTGTGTATGTTCCGTGCACCTCCAAGAAAACATTTCTAGATACACCTATGCATGACCGTGTAACATTCTTTTATCTAAAATAGCCTTTAATGTTCTATAAACAAGATTTAATGCTCTCTGAAACCAGTTAGCTCTACAGCACATTTTTATGTTATCTCAAAGGTAGGTGAAATATACAAGCAGGTCTCTTACCTCGAACAAAAATCTGAACAGTATAAGACCAGTTAAAGGTAGCTTTGATTTAAACGAGTCTCTTCGCGCATTTTCTTCTAATTTTCTTAGCGCGTGAACCAGAATTGGAATAATATTTCTAAGAAGTAGTAGAACTGTATTTCGGAACACATCCTGTGAAAACACCCCAACAAACATATCACGCCACACTTCGAAACGAATGTACTACTTCCAACTTACGTCCGGCGAACGGAGCAAGTCTCAAACTTGCACGTAGACCAGGTGAATTCATACAGGTGGGGTCAAATACTGGGATTGAAAGGGCGTTGGTTGACATGAAATGACGTATACTTGAGGCACGTGGGGTTATGACAGGCACAAGAATAATAACGATTACACAGTAGAGATTCTATTAGAAATTACAGGAGTAATAACAGCTGTATAAATCGTCTAGTATCGTCTGGTTAAAACAAAATTATTGGGGGTCTCTGATCACTGAAATAAATTAATGAATGACTCACTCTCTCCCTTTTTTAAGTTTTGATCTCAGTGTTCGGAATCACGTAAAAGCCCATGAATTCCTCAAAAATATCAAAATTTTTATTCACAGTTCAAATGCAGAATATTAATATTGTCCACGAATGGATATTTCACAAGTTTCGTCAACCATAATAGCAAAATATTCCAGACTTTTAATATTTGCTACCACGGAGCGCAAAACAAGTCTCCCTAATATATCAATGATCTCGTTCTGAATGTCATCTTAGAGCCATTTGTAGCCCAAAAGTCTCATCCACTACCCTAGTTCATGCACATCGTCTTTTGAAACTCTTTTTAGTAAAAATTTTAACAATACTCATAATTACATACTTAGTATATAGTAATAAGTCATGTGTTTTGCTGTCTCTGGTCATAGCCCCCCCCCCCCAAAGTTGATGGTTTAGCGGTCTCAGCCCCCCAAATTGATGGTCTAGAACATTTCAAATGTGTATTTAAAGTTAAGTTCATGTGGCACAATTCTGAGTAAAGTTTACAAGAGAAGCAAAATAATACATTAGATCCTCTAAAGCAAAATTATTTGGGGGCTCTGCCCCACATCGTTAACATTGGGGCGGTTCGAGCCCCCCCAAGCCCCATGGAGTCGGCGCCTATGTGCCAGTTTCGTCTAAGCAAATGAATTCTGAACCTTATCATTTTATCTGTAATCGTTGTTAATACAAATAACATAAAACTATTTCTACTTCACAAAAATCTAGTAAGTGTGTGTTAAATTTTATCATAAACTTCCTTACATCTGTGCACTTCCAAGACGAAATTCTAGATCCGACTATGATCACACGTGTTAACTTGGAACTTGTTTTAAAGTGCACATACTTAGATATGGGCAACCCTTTTGTCAAAACACCCTTTCGTCCACTTTGCTGAAATTGTTCCGGTGTATTAACGTGTTACAATGATATACAAAATTAATGCATCTCGTTATCGAAGTTCCCGGGTTTGATTCCCGTACGAACATCGGCGTTCTTTGTGAGTGTCCCTTCATCAATGCAATAAGTTTCCAATGAAGCCAAATGTATTGCTTGAGAAGATTGGTAATTAGTTTATTAATTCATAAAATATAACTGATGCATTTTTCTGTGTATGGGAGGTACAATACATGACGTTCATGTATCGAGGAAAGATGTAAAAGTTATACAAACTGAAGTAATATTCAATATTTGTCAGGTGCTGTTGTAGTTATAAATACTGCAAACAATTTTCTTGGTTCCTAAGTTACAATCAACAGATCTGAAGTCAACAAGTGCTTAAGAAGCACATTGCACTGAATATTTCGACCTGATGTTACAAGATTAAACCAATAAATTAGCGAATGGAAAAAAATCACCTGCTTGGTATATTACCTGCACCAGCAACACCAGGTGTAGCAGATAGATTGTTAACATCATGGAGAGCTTGCCATTACACGAACACACATCTTTTGTTTTGTTGAAAGATGGCGCTGGTAACGATCCACTTTCTCTCACTTGGCAATAACTGAGACGAACAATCGCATGTTATCTTAATCTTGCTGCTTAACACGTGGTGTTTATTATGCACGTACATTACAGCCTAGTACAAGTTTATATCTAGCGTATAAACTCTGCAGTAAACGACCACCACAACTCGCAATAACCTTTAATAAACCGTGCAGCATGTATTGAAACGGCCTGTGCTTTTGCTTGGGGTAAGTCTGTACATATTGTCGTTAGGTTGCCCTTTGGTGAAGTCTATCGAAAGTCAACCTCGCTTCCACGTACTTCAATTTGCAGACTAACGAGTCTCTGGCGGCTTGACTCGCAGCCAGTATAATCAGCTGTGGGTCTCGTGGTGTGCATTATCCATTCGTGTTTGTTCGTCCTTTCACCCATCTCATTTTATTACCACTCATCCTCATCTTCACGATTATCCAAAATAGTCAGAAATGTGGCGTTAAATAAACTAAGTAAATCAATCAAACCAATACGAATTCAAAAAGATTATTGCCCAACGTACTAGGGTGTATCTTTATGACAGAGATAGTAAACGTATAGCCACAGCCTGAGACAGAGCACCTTGAGGAATTAACTCGCGTTCTGGTCTCCGAAGATTACTAAAGTTCAAACCACAAACCCTGAGACCTTCTGTAAACAAAACCACCTGCATGCAGAAAGCATGGCAAACTCATAGAAGTAAAATAATGCACACGAAAATCCAGCGTTGTTACAGGATTCATTACGTAAGGTAAAACAATGGCCAATTAGTAGTATGGGATACGCTGCCGCAAATGACGTCTCACTTTCAACCCAATGCTCTTTCTTTTTTTACTTATTGCTTCACCCTTATGGTCAACTCTTTACACCAGTAATCATTTCCCATAAATTTTGCTTCTTTCTTGCATGTGAATTGAATATATTTTACTTGCATTTTTTTAGACAAAATGATATAACATGGTAATGTATATTTCTAAGGATGATATAGATAGGAGTGCATTTGAAATTTGTTTGTATATTTTATGTAAATTGTATCTTATGTAAATAAAATATATAATGGGCATAAACAGCCATATGCATTTCTGTAAGTCCAATAAATATATTGATGATGATGATCAAAACAAGACAAAGAAAGTTCGTAAATTTATTGCGGTTGACTTTGACAAGCATCCTAATAACGATTTTTGTTCCGCCAAATATAGTGCACTTCGTAAAATAACTTGGTGACATGGCAAGGCAAGATAAGTGTGAACATTTTGTAGTAATATAACGGTCTCACTGCAGAACATGGGCTGCTGTTTTCCTCTGAATACACGAACAAAATTTATATTTACACGAAGTACGTACCTTCTGCTTCGATTTTCCGGTGTTCCTTTTCGGATTACTATTATATTATTCAGCGTAAAAAATGTTTTTCCTGGTACTAAAAGCAATGCATTTGTCAAATCGTTCGCGTCCATATTCTTTAACAACTGTTGCCCTCATTTGTTTCGGGGTCTTCCTATCCGCACAACAGTTTGGCCACTTTGTGTTCCGACGTCATATTCTTTACAGACATTTTCATTTCTTTTGACGAGGAATGCCTACTGACGAGGAATGCCTACAAGGTTAGGTTAGGTCTGTTAGGTTGGGTTTCATTAGCATAAATACAAAACCAACATAGTCTTATGTGACAACGGAGGCACCCGGCATTAAATTAACAAGCTTTTTCACGTGTCCTCAAGTGTTGTGCGGTTTCGGGGTCTTCCTATCCGCACAACAGTTTGACCACTTTGTGTTCCGAAGTCATATTATTTACAGACATTTTCATTTCTTTTGACGAGGAATGCCTACTGACGAGGAATGCCTATAAGGTTAGGTTAGGTCTGTTAGGTTAGGTTTCATTAGCATAAATACAAAACCAACATAGTCTTATGTGACAACGGAGGCACCCGGCATTAAATTAACAAGCTTTTTCACGTGTGCTCAAGTGTTGTGCGATAAGCTAGACCTTTCGCATAGACATACTATCGTCTGTCATTTCGCAGCATTCGAGATGATTCCGTAAAAATGGTTTGGGACTGCACAGGTAGCCTTCCCTTCATTAAAATTTCGGTTATGTTTTGTTATAATACATTATTGATTTGGATTTCCTTACCCTTTTCCTTATTTTCATGCAGGAACGTGATAAACAATGTCGCTTTTTCGATTGTTTCTCCGCTATGCAAACCGTCTAGCATGGACATGTATTTTTCATTTTTTTTCAAATAAAAAAAAATTTCCGCACTTTACAACTTACTTTATTCGATTACTTACTTCAATACCTTACCAAAAAATTAGGAACCACATTCCTTCTAAGCAGCCCATATTCTGCAGTCTTACCAATATAACTTTCAATGAGCTTAGAGATTTGTGTACATAATGATATTTTATAACTTTGGTTATTTTCTAAAAATAATCATGTGAACAGCAAGGAAGTAGTGCCACTTAGTAATATTGCCTGACTTATCCTTAGAAAAATAACATGCCGAGTTCTATGAGTGCGGGAAGGTCTCCGTGTTCTCCGAGCTTGTTTTCAAAGCACTAGCAAGGACAGCCTTTGAAAAGGGGTGAGAAACAGATTCTACTCAATATTTATGCAACGTTCTGTCAGTGGTATCCTGAGAAACCAGTAAATGAAGTGGTTAAATTGGTATCCCAGTGCAGTGGTGTGTCAGTGTCTGCAGTTTTAAGGGTTATGAAAGAGAGAATTACCGGGAGAGTAACAATGTATGCGGCTGCATATTCGTCTGATGTTTTGGGAGCGGGTTCTCACATTCAGAGGCTCTTATATAAAATGAATAGGTGCGGCGAACTATGAGTGTAACAGCAGATGATTGCGGTCATGAATCAGCTGATGCGGAGTGATACATCGAATTGGTGAGACCGTTTGTTTACAGAAGGTCTCAGGGTTGGTGATTTACACTTTAGTTTGAATCCCGTGCTAGGCATGGGTGCAATTTCATCTAAACATAATTCACCCTCATCGTCGCTATTAGCCTAAAGAGGCAGAAAAACAACATAAGTAAGGAAAATACAAGGTTATCTTACTCTTTCATGACGTCAAGAGCGCGGACGTCAGATAGCGCAACCACTTCAGATCTTGCAATATGGCGGCATGCTGCGCAACGGACGAACTAAGATAACTGAAATAGACATGGACATTTGGCGCCATTAAGTTTAGTCTGAGCGCAGCACAGAAATTAGAAACCTTCATCTAGCCATTATACCGGAGTGAGAGATGGACTTCCAGCCCATAATTAGCGGTCAGCGAGTAAGTGAATCTGGAACTGTTTCCTTTCCTCGAGAGCCTAAAGTTTAATTCATAAATCGCACGCAATCCACAGAAGGTGCTGTGCAAGAAAAGGGAAACGAGTTCATTCTGCAAGCATATGCCGGTAAGTGGTTTATAATTGACGCGGAAATAGAGCCATCTGCTGGTGAAATTTTGCAACTGAAGCCGGAGTAGGACGGTGCGGAGCAACGAAATGGATTAAGTTTTCCAGCAAGTTGCTTCCAGATGTCGCATGACAATGGATTAAAAATTAGGTGCTGGGTGAAAGCAAGAGACGGAAAAAAAAAACATGTGATGCATGTAAAGTAAGGTCCTAGCACTCTTCGCGGGACACTGTTGGATTTATTGCCTAACTTTATTTTTGTACAACACACAGATTTTTCGTATTTTCCTCTTGGTTGAAACTTCATCTTTCTTTCTTTTTCTATAACACTGATATTCAAGTACTGTATGTAAAGTATCAAGAAATTATGTAAAGCTCCCAATGGTAATCGCATTTCCAACGTGGTTGAAAGAAATAACATAAAAAAAACATCCGAATCTGCATTATAATTAGTACAATCCTCTGAAGAATATCTGTCTTCACGACAAGTACATGAACAAGAAGTCACCCTAAGGAAATCTCCGTATTTATATCGATAACTAAATAAATAGGACATCCTCCTAGGAAAATCTCAGTTTTTACGTCCATAAGTGAAAGAACAGGAGATCCATCTGAAAAAACCTCTGTATTTACACACATAACTTAATGAATAGGAGACCCCACTAATAAATTTCCGTATATACATCCATAATTAAATAAATAGGACATCCTCCTAAGAAAATCTCAGCCTTCAAATCCATAAGTGAAAATATAGGAGATACCTCTTAAGAATCTTCGTGTTTACACCCATAACTAAATTAATAGGACAGTGGTTCACAAAGTGAGAGTCGCGAAATGTTCCAATATTTTCAATGAAATGACACTTATTCCAAATATGAGCTTATTTAGTACTTTTTACACATAAAGTGTTTCTGAATTTGAAATGTGTTTGTTTTTTAACTTAGGGCCTAAATCACTAAATTAAACCTAAACACACTAGCTTAGCGTTGCAAGTGTTAGATGGGCCTACATTCTAACTTGGCCGCCACGGAAGAAATCTTGAAACACTACGGGCGCCGTGAAACGATAAAGTTTGGGAACCCGTGGAATAGGAGATCCTCCTAAGAAAATATTCATTTGTTTTACATCCATAACTAAATGAATAGAATATAAAATCTAAGTATCTGAAGGGCTTCTCGATAACCTAGTGGTTGTTTTGTAATGAAATGTTTCCAAATTCAATACTGTTCAGTCTCGATTAGCCTGTCTGTGTATAAACCTTTCAATATTACGCCAAATATACACCGCTTTTCTAGTCAACTCTTATCTGTATTCCATATTATCAGAGTTTCCAATCCATACAAAACAACATTCAGACACAGGCTGCCATTAACTTAGCTCCAAAATGCTCCTTCGATAAAAATCTCCCCATTCTTCATTCAGAACAACAACTCCTCGCCATCTAGTTCATGAAAAAAATTAAACCCTTTTTCCTAACCAGGACCAAGCAACGTTAAAATATCCCTCCAATTTTTGATCATTAAGTCCACGGAATTTAATACAAATTTCCAGACGAATAAAACAGAGTGGATGGGAACTGGAAAGCTTTTCAACTTCGGCGGAGAGTGTCAATAATTGCTTCCTCGCAGGAAAAAAGAGTGCTTTTGTGTAATTATTCCTGAAGGCAACACTTTCAGATTAATTAAATAACCTTTGTCAGAACGGGGGATTGGGGGGAAAAGTCCAATAGGGAAACCGCGAGGGCTAATTCCAGATTGCAAGCCATGCAGCCGTTTATTGGAGGAAGGAAAAAGCTCACGTCGATAATTTTCGGGCGTAGTATCACTCCGCATAGTTCCTACGCGGAGAGAAGAGACGCGGAAGGAAAAAAAAAAGGAATGACGAAAATTCATCAGAAATATCATCGTTCGGACTTTATTGGATTTTCCACCCCTTTTTTAATCGGATGGTCGCCCCCCTCTTGCTCATACGTTTTAGGAATATGTTCTCGGAACTCCATCAAGGTGTCCAGATTCAATTAGTGGCCTGGAGCTCTTGGCAATTGTAGAAGATCTGTGTATGAGAAGAACAATTACGTCTTTCAAAATCGAGTTTTGTGGACTGATGTTTCTAGTAACACTGTTAGTTTCTCTTAAGGAATTTCTTACATAACTGAGATAATATGTGTTGGTAAGTGTTAGAGGGTCTCTCCATGACATATTGGTAACACTGTAATCAAGGGGTCCCTGGCTCGCTCTCCGGTGGAGGTACAAAATGTATCGAATCCTACTTTAAACTGTAGATCCAGTCGCGATTAGCATTGCTGTGGCCCACTATAAACTGAACATCCAGTCCAGATTATCCTTACTGTGCCCAACTTTAAACTGTACATCCAGTCCAGATTATCCTTACTGTGCCTCACTTTAAACTGTACATCCAGTAACAATTATCCTTACTGTGCTCCACTTTAAACTGCACATCCAGTCCCAATTATCCTTACTGTGCCCCACTTTAAACTGTACATCCAGTCCCAATTATCCTTACTGTGCCCCACTATAAACTGTACATCCAGTCCAGATTATCCTTACTGTGCCCCACTTTAAACTGTACATCCAGTCCCAATTATCCTTACTGTGCCCCACTTTAAACTGTACATCCAGTCCCAATTATCCTTACTGTGCCCTACTTTAAACTGTACATCCAGTCCCAATTATCCTTACTGTGCCCCACTTTAAACTGTACATCCAGTTCCAATTATCGTTACTGTGCCCCACTATAAACTGAACATCCAGTCCAGATTATCCTTACTGTGCCTCACTTTGAACTGTACATCCAGTCCAGATTATCCTTACTGTGCCCCACTTTAAACTGTACATCCAGTCCAGATTATCCTTACTGTGCCCCACTTTAAACTGTACATCCAGTCCCAATTATCCTTACTGTGCTCCACTTTAAACTGTACATCCAGTCCCAATTATCCTTACTGTGCCCCACTTTAAACTGTACATCCAGTCCCAATTATCCTTACTGTGCCCCACTATAAACTGTACATCCAGTCCAGATTATCCTTACTGTGCCCCACTTTAAACTGTACATCCAGTCCCAATTATCCTTACTGTGCCCCACTTTAAACTGTACATCCAGTCCCAATTATCCTTACTGTGCCCCACTTTAAACTGTACATCCAGTCCCAATTATCCTTACTGTGCCCCAGTTTAAACTGTACATCCAGTCCCAATTTTTCTTACTGTGCCCCACTATAAACTGAACATCCAGTCCAGATTATCCTTACTGTGCCTCACTTTAAACTGTACATCCAGTCCAGATTATCCTTACTGTGCCCCACTTTAAACTGTAGATCCAGTCACGATTATCTTTACTGTGGCCCACTTTAAACTGTAGATCCAGCCCCAATTATCCTTACTGTGCCCCACTTTAAACTGTACATCCAGTCCCAATTATCCTTACTGTGCCCCACTTTAAACTGTACATCCAGTCCCAATTATCCTTACTGTGCCCCACTTTAAACTGTACATCCAGTCCCAATTATCCTTACTGTGCCCCAGTTTAAACTGTACATCCAGTCCCAATTTTTCTTACTGTGCCCCACTATAAACTGAACATCCAGTCCAGATTATCCTTACTGTGCCTCACTTTAAACTGTACATCCAGTCCAGATTATCCTTACTGTGCCCCACTTTAAACTGTAGATCCAGTCACGATTATCTTTACTGTGGCCCACTTTAAACTGTAGATCCAGCCCCAATTATCCTTACTGTGCCCCACTTTAAACTGTACATCCAGTCCCAATTATCCTTACTGTGCCCCACTTTAAACTGTACATCCAGTTCCAATTATCGTTACTGTGCCCCACTATAAACTGAACATCCAATCCAGATTATCCTTACTGTGCCTCACTTTGAACTGTACATCCAGTCCAGATTATCCTTACTTTGCCTCACTTTAAACTGTACATCCAGTCCCAATTATCCTTACTGTGCTCCACTTTAAACTGTACATCCAGTCCCAATTATCCTTACTGTGCTCCACTTTAAACTGTACATCCAGTCCCAATTATCGTTACTGTGCCCCACTTTAAACTGTACATCCAGTCCCAATTATCCTTACTGTGCCTCACTTTAAACTGTACATCCAGTCCCAATTATCCTTACTGTGCCCCACTTTAAACTGTACATCCAGTCCCAATTATCCTTACTGTGCTCCACTTTAAACTGTACATCCAGTCCCAATTACCCTTACTGTGCCCCACTTTGAACTGTACATCCAGTCACGATTATCTTTACTGTGGCCCACTTTAAACTGTAGCTCCAGTCTCGATTAGCCTTTGCATAAAGTGACAAGAAATAAGATGGAGTTACATATACTATACGTAACTCCTCATGCTTCCGGTTTATTGGTTTTACGGAGGTAGATTTCTAGCCATGATAATATTCTAGGTATATCATAATAATTAATATTCGATACAAATTCGTCGTTATAGAAGTTATACTTCCTAAAAGAGCCAAATCAATATAACTATTAAAATATATATATATATATATATATATATATATATATATATATATATATATATCTTATCGTAACTTTATAAAAAACATATGTCTGCATCTATTGGTTACGTAGAGGTCGTTATAATGCCAATTGTTGCCAATTTTCGACATCTATTGACAGATAGACCGACAGATCGATCGAAATAATAAATATCCCAGCGCCAGCAACTCTTTCACTTTACGAAGATTCATCATCGAACTTGCAGTGAAATTCTAGCTTATTTTCATACATCACAATATCATTTTTCCATTTAAGAACATTTTGAATTCATTATGAAGGTCTTCTTGGTTGCATAACAAAATCTCTGTAGCAAGAAAAAGAAAACAAATCATTTGCGCGAGTAGGACTCGACCAATGGACGCGTGAGAGGGGGAGTGAGTGCGTGGAGGGGAAAACACGGCCTCCTCTACCAGTTTTTGCGGCAGCGCGCACTGCTTTCCTCCATCCACTCGCCCTTATGCGCGGCCTAGCTCCACATATACCGGAGATAGAGTGTAGGCTATTTTCTCCCCTCACCCACTGCATGTGTCGGTACTTTGTATTGGTTTGTATTAGGTTGATTGTCTTTTACAGAGGTGGTTCCGCATTTTTGGCACACCCTGCGCGCGTATGTGTGTGTGGTTGTAAGAGTTCACATGAGCAACAGTGAGAAGCTCACAAAAGCCACGGCACTCCTGAAAAAACGTATTTCGGGCAATGAAAATATGTGTCTCGATTGTCCAAAAGGTACATGAAACTTTATCGTGCGAGGAATCAGGAAAGTTTTCTCCTGAATTCCCATTCGTCTTCACTGTGGAAGCAGCAGCAGATCTCAAGATTTTTATCGGCGTACCTTTCCCCCATTCCTCGTATATAGAGACTTGAATCACGATGGCAAACTTCGGACGAAGCATTGGTGAACTACAATAAACTCTTCCCGTCGTCGGAAAGTTGGGAAACTGGGAAATATTGAAGGAGACTTTATAAGAGAGGAGGGTCGCTCACAATTGGTGATGAGCAGTTGTTCCTTCCTCTGGTTGCAGTTTCTACGGCAACCATCTTTTCTTGAAATGCTTCTTGATGACGTATCAACCGTAGAACATATTTTGACTGCGAAGCTTGTCGAAGCGTTTCCCCATTTTTTTGAACTATTGAAGTTAGAACAGCAATAGCTGGTGGGTATGGAGTAATAATTCTGATGTTTGGAACAATGGAAGTACAGTTTGTCCCAGGAATCTGTAGAGGAACGCCGCGCACAACGGTTGAGAAGGGGAGAAAGCGAGTTCGCAGAGCAATACATTGCGCGATACTGAAAACAGCTGATTGCTGCAGTCGCGTTCCGCCTCTCGTGTACTGACTTAACCTCTCGCGTTCATTGGTCGAGCCCTATCGAGTCACTACTTGCGCAGAGACGTGTTTTCGTTCGCTGGCGTCACATACTCCTGCGACAGTGGGCAGTAGAAACCTCATAACCATGCATATTTCTTTACTGGATATACTTGTAAAATACGTCTCTCTAAACACTGTATGTACTTAGTATATGTGTCTGAAATTTACATACTAGTTTTTTCAAAGAACAAATTGTCTCCTAACATTTATTTGGTGAAATGCGTTACATATAGTTTATTTTGTTGTTGAATGTGCAAAATGCCTCACAGCACAATCTATCGAGCGTTTCTGAGTCTTTATACAGGGTGACCTGTAATTAGATGTATTCCCTGCAAGGGGTTAAAGTAGAGACAATTTGCAATAAATTTGACCATATGATACCCCGTCCGAAAATTAGTAGTTTTCGAGATAATCGAATTACTATTGTTTTGTTTTTTTAAATGACAATTTTCCACATAAAAGTGCGAATTGAGAAAAAAACAGCTCATTGTATGGCACTTATTTCAGCGTTTTCCTGATAGTTAACAAATAAGTGGTTCGTTGAAAAAAAAAGTTTGTCCCAAATAACAATCACATAAGTAATGGGTGGGTCTCAACTTACAAGTGGTGATAAAAAAATACACTCTTAGTTTACTAGGCAACGTATTAATAACAAAAATGGTATGACACGAAGCGTACAAATTACTTAAATTACTTCCTTGAGTCATCAGCTATCCAACAAGGTACAAATGTTGCTAACATTCACATTTGTTTACAAGAAAAAATACTTCATTCATCTTCATGTGAATGGAATCAATGAACAATACAATTAAAGAACATTACATGTCTTGCTCAAAGTGGGCACCTCCGTTACGAATGCAGGCACGCAGGTTTTTACGGACATTTGGTCTCGTAACTCGTGATGTGATGCTGTCCTTGATGTGTTGACCAGCTGTTAAGATCCTCTCCCTGAGCTCTTCTTGCGAGTTTACCGGTGTCTTGTCATGTGGCTCCAAATGTAGAACTACTAATTTTCGGATGGGGTATCATATGGTCAAATTTATTGCAAATTGTCTCTACTTTAAACCCTTTCAGGGAATACATTTAATTATAAGTCACCCTGTATATAGTCTGAGCATGATCAGTTTCTGAATAACAAAATTGTTTCCCAAGTCAGTGGTTGAGTGCATTGCAGGACTCACGATTTTGTTAACGATGGAGCTAGTAGGTTCGAGTCCTGGTGCGTGGATGGCTGTTCATCTAATCATAGTTCATCCTCACCGTCGCGACTGGCTTAGAGAGGTAGAAAAATTGACGTAATTAAACATTACCAACTTGAATCAACCGTTTGGAAGTACAGAGAATCATAGCGAAAGAAGATTGGATGATGGAATGCGTTATGACCTACGTTAACTTAACGATCCCGGCATCCTTCTTTTCAAGTCTTGATGAATTCCTTGTGAAAAATGTCGTCTGTCAAAATATCAGACTCATTTCCGCTCCATCGTTAAATTTCTCTTCCACAATTCACCGTCAGCACCTGTGGCAGCATGGAAAAAGTGTAGAATTCGATTATCGATGCAGAAATCGATTAATGTTACCTCGCACTGTTCCAGTCGATAAGGAAGGATAAATCGCGGCATTAATTTCCCTTCGCAAAGCAGCGAGCTGAAATTTCTCGAGTTCAGAGCACAGCCGTCACTTGGAGATCTCTAACTCATCTCGCTGTAACAATCAGCGTTACGTAATGAAACAGATCCCAAAATCCTTAGCAACCGCTATTAGAGACCGGCATTCGTTCAGGGCTAATAATTTCCTGGGGTAGTCTTGAGTTTGACTTCACAACCCGTCGCTGCAGCCTTGTTTGCCTTCTGCCCCAACCCACGAATTGCAATTAAGAGTGTGTAAATCTTGTTGCAAAGTCAACTCGAAGTTCGCTTCTCCCATTTGCACGTAGACGCTCTCGTGGCCCGCGACCGAAATCTGTTCGAGAGGGGTGTTTCCACCCGTGAAATCTCAAGATTCTTGGAGGTGGCGAAATGTTTAAGCTCTTCTACGATGCTGGAGATCGACACGCCCTCTTGAATCTGATTAGATCTGATGTATTTTTGTGGCTGGAACGTAACTGATATCGCTAATTGTGTTTTGGTGAAGCTTCGCACCGGCATAGTCTTTGAGCGAAATAGAAGTAAAACAGCTTCCCTCTTCTTATGGCATCCTCCGAATGCCGCCAATGTAACCAAGAACACTGCTGCACAATCTGTAACTTATACGGGTGGAATTGCAATTCGTGCATTATTCTTTGTACGCTTCTTTGACTCAACTGTAGCGCTGATGCATTAGCGGCGAGGGCTCCTCTCAATGGCAACTCGAACTGATTTCATATTCTCTGGGGTACATACCGTTCCAACGACCCCTGGGGGCTTCTTCTTCAAGGCTGAACCTGTTTCTTCGAAATTACGCACCCAGGTTGTAATCGCGTGAGCCGATGGGACACGACCATGACGTCCCAGCTGGTAATGCTGCCGAAATACCCTGTCCGCTGCAGTCACACTATCACCGTTCTTATAGAACGCTTTCACAGCGAACGCACCACTCCAATGTACCATAATTACTAAATGCAAAGCCTTCTCAATGATGTCGCATCGGTCCCGAACAAATGCCGGCGCTACAGTGTTGCTAATTCTAGATTCAAAATTTCCCGTTTCCCTGCGACACCTTGTATATTGAACGGTTCACCACGGCCTCCCTATAGCTCGACCACGAGGAAAAAACCTTCCGTCAAAAGCGTTCGCGCATCTTCCCTGCCGTTATCGGTGCTCGGGGCAGTGTTGCCAGGTCAGACTTGAAAAAATTGAGAGATTGTTAATTGGGAAACCAGAAGATCTGCTACAAAATCCGATGATCTAATAGTAGCGGATGAACAACGTTCTCAGGGGCGGGGGGCGGCTGCATAGGCGTGCGCACTGGGGGGCAAGTGGAGGTCCACAGATATTTTCCAGTGAGGGGGAAACAATGGAATTTTATCAGGCGGGTAAACGAGGCATATTACCCCGTAATAGTGTTGCTCTCTCAGACAACACCACTTGAGTTTGAAATTATCACGTTCCTACATCCCTATTATAATAATGGATGTAAATTACTGTGACTGAAATCAACTCATACGTATGAAACAATAGGTACTTTTATGTCATCATTCATTTTCCACAATCTTTCAAGTCGAATGCTAACAATAACAAATTAATTTGCCTTCTGCTGGTGTTCGGTGTAAAGCTATCGTTATGGGTGGGCACGCGTCCTGCACCATAATGAGAAAATGCATTACGTATGTGAAATATATTTGGTGAATTAGACAGCATGTCTTCCTCGATAATTCAAGATAGCAACGCTTATGCTAGGGTGCCACCTATCCTCTCCATCTGCTAGAAATACACACACACACACTCAACATACACACATCCACACACAACACATACACACACACACACACACACACGTACATAATAATTTTTCCACGCTACGAAGTCAGTGTTCCTACCTAGTAAGGCATGGACGTTTCACTGTGTTTGTGTCACTTCATCAATTTCATCATTTTCTCATTCATCCATTTTGTCGTACTTACCCGTAGAGGCACAAAAGCGACGTAAAATAACTAAAATAGAAATAGATTTTCGGGTGGGATAAAATACAACCATCTAAAAATAGTAATGTAGTAATAGTAATAAAATAATAATAATGTCCTAGCACAATTGAGCATCGTTTGGCATAATTTCACAGTTCAAACAGCACTTTTCATGGCTGAGTGGAGTTCCACTCTCCCCTCCATGTTCAAGTAAGGTGACCAGGAAAGGTTTTTGAGCAGGCCGTTGGAGGTTCCATAGCAATAGTTTATTAAGGAATTCTCCGGAGAAATCAATAGGTCTGGCAACACTGACGTGAGCCGCTCTGAAGGCTCCTTTGCCCTGTCCTTTCCACCACCCGCCAGCGCGATGATGTTCTGCGCAGGTCTTTTCTTGTGATTGCACTATAGCAAGAGTCCTATCCTGGACATAGTTGTTACTTTGTAACGGTCTCTTCCTTCATTTCATGCAATCAGCATTCTATCATCACCGTCGCGACTAGCACTCTCCCCATATTTCGGACAAGCGGTCAAGCCTTTGCTTACAGAGTACCATGGGTTTAGATGCGAACAAGTAAACTAGTTTCTATACTCTGTCCCGTCTCTCTCTGGAACAAGCGAAAGACAACAAGCAGGGACGTAAAACGGCTCCACTAATGAACACATGAGAGAGGACGGGATTGCGTGGAGGAAGGAACGACCAGCCTTCGCAGCAGCGTGTAATGCTTCGCTCTGCCCACTCGATCTCACACCCCCTTGTCTGCCGCGGCCTTGCTCCAGAGATAAACGGGACAGAGTATAGTGCAGCGTCTTCTTCGAAGGTGGCCAATGTAGGGCGTTCGAGAGTTCCCCAAATCAGGTCAAAATCTACTAGAGACAAGTCAGGACAGTACGACGGGTGTCAGTTAAGATCGTAAACCGTATGTGACCTAGCGTTATAATGAAGGAGCACACGAATGACTTCCGCCAGGCTGCAGGCTTAATCACAACACAGTGCAGCAATGACGTTTGATTTCTTGTAAAGAGTTTGTGGTTTGATAAAGACCTTCCAACTCCACCATACACAATGCACGGTCATGCCCTAAGCATAGTGAGGCTTGAAATGAGGGATATTATGGTATTTAGAATAGGGCTTAGTGTAATTCTCGTTAAGACCATGATCTCAGGTGTCTAAGACATATTTTATAGTATGAAAATAGCTGTTCTCTTAGAATAATCTTCAAATCAGTTATCTTCCGACTCTAAATGCTAATCTTCATTGTAACTAATTCATAAAATTTCTCATTGTGGGATTGGTCTGGAGTGAATGCCCGTCTTGACTTTCCCTTTCCTTAGACCAGCCATTTCCAAACTGTGGCCAAAAATTCCCAAACGATAATCCAAGGGGTCCGCAATAACAATGTAAGTTGTAAGTATCTTGCGACTCTTTTTCGAAGAACCTGTATCACAACTCCCTGTCTCCGATCGATTTCTGGATCCATGCACGTCCCCTATACCCTGCTATTTCTAGAAAGACAATACTGCGTTTAATGCCTTTCACGAGAACATACCTGTGTGAGTGTACCTTTTCTGCTCTCACACAAATCAAAACGAAGCACAGAAACAGAGCTAATATAGAGGCTGACCTTCGGCTTCGAGTGACTACGCTTAAACCATACCTACAACGCTTGGTCTTGGTCCCATTGATCTAACAACTGTACCAAGTGAAATTTCTCAAGTATTCCAGATCCAGACTGTTGTAATTATTAGCCAAGTGTCACATTGTTTTATAAATTTTATGCATTTAGGAAGTATGTTTATGTTATGACAGACCATAAGTTCTCAAGTCGAAAATGTTGTACATAAAAAAATAATCACGCTGTACAGATTACAACTTTGCCAGCAATGTGTAAAAAAGACACAATGGCAATCACGCTGTATGAATTATAACTTTGACAGCGATGTAAAGAAAAGCCATATTGGCAATCGCATTGTATAAAACAGAGTAATAGCAGTGTGGAGATATTCTGTGGCTTAGCTTAATGGCAGCCGTGGTTGTAAGTTTTTGCGATGCGTGCCAATCGGATTGTTTTCAAATAAATTGCAACCATGTGAAAGTTAATAAAATCCTGAAATTACTAACCCAGACTTGTTTTTGACATTTTGCATGAGTAAGCGTATGTGGTTTAAGCCTGAAAGGTAAAAATCCCAGTAAGGAAGTTGGTCCCATGCTATTCTCCAGCTGCAAGTAGTTCTACGAGGATGGATAGGCGGTCACAATGTAATTAAACTTTAAAAAGTTTAAAGGGAAGTAAATATTAGGCCTAATTATACGAATAAAATCAAACATGGTAACATTACAAAATTCTATCTTTTGTTTACTGAATTAAGTATTGTGCTTTGTGGCTAGGGGGTCCTTGGACATGCATGCGATATGCTGAGGGGGCTTCAGACACAAAAAGTTTGGGAAACCCTGCCTTAGGCTATAACACGTCTAGTGCTCTTTAGTTTTTTATGGCATACTGCATCAAAGGTAGGGAATAACCAAGATACTGTGTTAGAAGTAGATCGATTTCCATTGGGTGATCTAAGTTTGTCCTTATGACGTAATGCATCAAAGGTAGATTATAAGAGGTTGTTGATGTGTTGTGTTTGAAGCAACATCAAATGACTATTGGAAAAGATTTTGCCACCATCCCGAAGTAAGGTGAAATGTATTACGCAATTTTGAAGAAATGGTTTCATTGGGAATAGGGTCTCCCATCTCTTATGGACACATATTAATGTATATTCCATTATTCAAACCTAATGTTACCCACTTTCAATATGGATCAATTCTTTCAAAAGAATAATAACTATTCTTTGAAGCTACATTCGCGGAAGCAAATTCTCTCTGGTATCACCGCCGGGGAAAATATACTCTTTACGACGTTTGCATTTTTAATCAAACTACTTCCATTTTTTGCAAAAGGTTCATTCACATTTTATCTTATCCGAAAAACCAATTTCCTCTTTTCACCTAAGTTCTCAATTCCACCTCCATCTATTGCCGAAGAAATTGACATTTATGGCATTCGAGTGATCGTTTTCATACATTGTATGCTCACTGCGTGGCCCAGTAGCCTTTATCTGATCGTTTATGTGAAGAAATATCTCCCAGGGTCGCTTCATTTTCTTTGAATTTATTGTAAATTGAGCGTAAAATCTACATTGAGCCGTATTCATGGGATGGAAGGTGCAGGAATATGTTATCATTCTTGCGGTAATATTTATTTGAAAGGATCCATTCCACGTCTGTTACGAGCGGAAAGGTGACAATGTATTATTGCCATATGACACACAAGGAATTCAATATTGTGATTGGCAAACAAGTTAAGACACTCTAGGATAATGTTTGCATCCATTTTGATTACATTTAGTGAACGTATTCGTGGACAAATTCGTCAGGTGCTTACGAAAATTCAAACTCAATATGGCGACTAAATAGCTGCCGTGGACATATTGTTTTTTACAGTAAAACAACCCAAAAATCTGTTGGGAAACTCCTCAAAAATTATATTTCATAAAGGATTAACAAACCCTTAGGAAGCATTTTTGGTAACAGTATGGTATAGTGAAACCACATTTCACTTGTATATTTCCTAATTATTTACATTTGTACATACCTGTTAACGTGGGATTTTGCTTTTTTCACTTAAAAAAGCGTAATTTCTCACATTACAAGTATTTATTGTTCGTTGCTAAATCGCGGGCAAATCCTGACTCACGTTGTCTATCGTCAGCTGATATGCAGTGTTTCCAAACATATTAACCGAAAAATGCCGCACAAACTATTCACAGAAGGTTTTTAAGCAAAAATTGATCCAAAAACCATTCACGGAAGGTTAGGTTAGGTTCAGTTAGGTTAGGCAAACAGAAAATTAAATTTGAAAAAAAAAAACCACTCACACGTCATCTTGCAAAACTACCGCGTGGTTGCTACACTAACAGAGGGTTACATAATCGAACGCACGGAACATTTGATTCACGTAGTCGACGGTAATGGTGGCACGAGTTATCGTGCATCGGAGATATATTAATGTCGAAAAATACATGATTTACCGGCCGAATAAGTTGAACGAAGGGAGAAAACACTTCCACGAGCTTCCAAAAGTCTACAGAAACTCATTTCCGTAAGTAGTTTCTCCTGTAAATTTGAAGAAATGTGTTTTCACTATACCATACTGTTACCGCATTTTTAATCGTCACGATAATTTTGACAGCAGTACGTTTGAAAGTAAAAATTATGCGAGATACTTATAATGGTCCATAAAGTCGGCTACAGATGGCTATATAGTCGCTATAATTATGTATTGAACATGCTATGATTCGCAGTACAACAGCATTAAAAGTATAACTTTAGATTTAATCACGTTAACTCTTGACATTGAGAAGTTATGTCATGGTCATTTTTTATTGATGTTTGTTTCGCTTTTTCAAAATCGCAAGTCCATTTGCCTCAAACAGTATTCACAAACAACTTAAGGAAGCTCGATACAAACAAGGAATTGCATTCATCTTCGTGATTTTGTTATATATTGAGTCTTCTTTTCTGCTACTTTTGACTAATCGCGACGATGATGATGAGTGATGATTAGATGAAATTGATGAAGGGACAGTCACTAAGAACACTCCGAGGCGGATTATTATCCAGCTAGAAAATCAAATAGCGTCAAATAGGAACGGAACTACTTTCATGGCCAATTGGAAAACAGCGATCCATTTATTTGACACTTGGTTTTCGGTTATAATGGTACGTTTTACCATTAATATGTACCGGGTGTCCCAGAAGTCTTTCCCTGATTACAAACTTTATTCATATCCGCTATATGCAAGGTAGAGATGTGAAAGTGGTGCCAACATGTTGGAAAACTAACCAAGTTGTTTTGTTGCAGGTTTGAGTAACGTGGCTGCAGTGTAGCAATGTCAGTCCCCAGAAAACCGAAAATGTTCACAAATCAGGAAGAAGCTCAGCATGTCCTCTGGCTTCACGAGAACCGGTCACCAATAACAGTGCAGAGGAACTTTCAAACGTACAGAATTCTTTCGTCTAGAATATCTGCCATCAATAAGTTGGTATTTAAAAAATTGAATTTATCTTCATTCCCAAATCCTGTCAAGTCCAAGAAACATTGTATGGAAAGATGCCACCCGATGTCAAGAGCATTAATTCCGGATTTCTTGGCACTGACACTGCTACACTACAGCCACATTATGAAACCTTCAACAAATAAACTTGGTTAGTTTTCCAACAAATGCATGTTACTTCTCTCTTCATAAACTTTTGTCTTCTCGTTTAATATCTAAGAAACTAAAAGTTAAAATATACAAAACAGTAATTTTGCCTGTAGTATTATATGGATGTGAAACTTGGTCCCTTACATTGAAAGAGGAACATAAATTGAGAGTATTTGAAAATAAGATCCTTAGGAAAATCTTTGGACCTAAAAGGGATGAGGAGACAGGTGAGTGGAGAAGGTTACATAATTTAGAACTACATAATTTGTATTCATCTACAGATATTATTAGAATAATTAAATCAAGAAGACTTAGGTGGGCAGGCCATGTGGCACGAATGGGAGAGGAAAGAGGAGTTTACAGGATTCGTGTTGGGAAACCTGATGGTAAGAGACCTGTAGGAAGGCCAAGACGAAGATGGAGGGACAACGTTGAGATGGACCTAAGGGAAATCGGTAGGGATGAAAAAGAGTATAGAGAACTTGCTCAAGATAGGGAAAGATGGAAGGCCTGTGTTGCTGCAGCCATGAACCTTCGGGTTTAAGAAGGCTAGGGAGCTAGGGAGTTAGTTAGTTTTCCAACATTTTGGCACCACTTTCACATCTCTACATTGCATATAGCGGATATGAATAAAGTTTGTAATCAGGGAAAGACTTCTAGGACACCCGTTATATCACCGTACATCACCGATGAAATTTCACAGTATGTGCAACAGGAATAAGCATTTTACTCGTTGAGGCCCTGTTTCGACGGTACAGGAATCGTAGAAAAACAAGACATGGCAAAATCCGGATAAAATTTTGTCCAGAAATCGGATAATTATTTATCCGGATTTCAAATACCCGAATGTCGGATATTCTGATTTCCGAATTGTCAGGATATCCGAAAGAGTTCATTATCCGGAGAGTTTTTTTTCGTTTATCCGTTTTACGGGCTATCCACGTCGTGTTCGTATTTCACTGTACGGATATTCTGCAAATCCTTCATAAAATCTGTACTATTCGAATTATCAGGATTATCCGTTGATTCTGAAACGAAATTATCCGGATTTTGAGGCAATCCGTAAGAAAAACGGCAATTCCTATCCTTATATAGTACGTATATATGCAACCAAGTAGTACGTTTACCACTAGTTGCATACGCACAGGATAAAGTCTGTCATTCGAGGGCTCGTGACATCAAAACGAGACCTCAGCATGTAAAGCGTTACCAGGAAAAGTTGTTCACCTTTATGTCCTCAACACGATTTAAAAGTTTGTGGGCGTTTCAGTTGTCTAACAATCTCGCTGCAGGAGATTGCAAGTTCGCATCCTGACCAGAGACTTTCTGAGTCTCGTCTTCATTACAACGTCCAATCATCATTCATCTTCATCGTCGTGAACCAGAAGTGGCAGTAAAGTGAAATCAAATAAGAAAAATTACATCAAATGCATATGGGATATAATTTATATAATTGCTATGTGTGGTTGTGGAGATGCAAGACGTCCCTTGAAAGCGGATTCCAAGTCTCATTGAATATACAGTCACCGGCAATAGAAAATGTAGCACCTAAATCTTGAAATACGAGCTTCCCTGCAAGGTGTTATGTCTGTTGCCTAACTCTACGGGTGTGGTAGAAGTTGCCACTGAAAACTTGCTATTACAGTCTACTTATCGTCTTAAAGTTAGGCAACACGCATATATCCTTGCAGGGAAGCCAGCATTTCAGGATATAGGTTGTTACGTTCCCCGGATTATTCTCAATGGATCAACTTACGTTTATTCCTCAACGGCGACCATGAGACTTATCAGCCTACTTTGAAGCCCTCAGGTAGTGGGAAATCAGATATTGATATGTTTACGTAAACTTTACCAACTCTCGCACACCAAAAATATATTTAGATGTCGGTTAATGTTAATATATTACAGTTGCACTCGCAATTAAACTCCTTATTACAAAACAAAATTGTATTAAGATCATAATAGTTCTTGACTACACAAATTAACACATTCACATTTCCAAAATCACTTCCATTATCCAGCAACATTCATAATATCTCTCACCCACTGATGTGCCGTAAACTATAACTTTACGTCTACATGCGTTGTCTACACGTAATCTACGCGTAGATTACATTGAGTTGTAGTTTACATAGACTACGTAGACAATCTAAAGTGCATTAAGATTAATTTTCAAGGGTTTCATGAAATGAAAGTGACATTTTCAACTATATTGGTTCCTAACGAAGTGAAAATAACCCTATTTACAACAAAATTTCTCGTCTCTTCTATCATCAACTATGGAAGAAGATAAATAGTATGCAGAAAACAACAACAGATGGCAGTCGTGAGGCAAGAGTGGCCTCTTCCCATAAAGTACTAGAATTTTTCCTATATTAGGTTTCTTCCTAGGTGAGAAATTGTTCGAATTTGGAAGAAAGAGTATGAAAAGTTCTCCTCAGACGTCAGCAACTGATACGCAGCATAATTTTCTTTTAATTCCAATGTGGCCTTTGCTAAGTTATAACCTTTCGCCATGTTGTTTACATAGATTACGTAATCTACGTGTATAAAATAGTCTACGTGTAGAATGTATACTATCGTTGTTTACGTGTAGACGCACATCACTGCTCTCACCTCACAACCCCACAATCAAATGTTTTAAGGTTAGTCCATAACCATAACAGACTACCGAATTGAACAAAACAAATTACGTGATCATAGACAATTAACATATTAAACACTTAAAATGATACAATAAGTGGGTGCGTATCAAGGTGTCCCTTTTTTATTGCCGGTGACTGTACTTTCCACTATTGCTGCCTGCATTTTGAGCCACCTGGAGGTCATAATTGAAGTTTCCCCACTCAGAACCCTCTGGAGCACGTTCTAAGCATCGGATTGCGGTCAGACTTGATAAAGAGACTAAGGAGACCATGGGTAAGCGAATACTGACGAACAAAATAGTTCACATGTTGACCACTAGGTGGAAATGTGGCGCTTAGAAGTAACTTTCCGCTACTCTGAGTCCTCTGGAACCCGTTCGAACCTACGGATTGCAGTGAAACTAGGTATAGAGGCTATGGAGAGCATGAGGGGTGGGGGGGGGTAAAGAATAGTTGAAATTAACCAGCAGGTGGAAATATGGCGCCGAAATAACCACAACCAAAATTGAACATGCAAATCATTATTTTTAGGATATGTCAGTACAGCAGTGTTCAATGTTCAATGTGCATCTGCTTTCGGCGCCACATTTCCACCTGGTGGTGAAAATTTGAATCTTTTCATAAGCATTCTCATCCCCATGGTCTCTATACCAAGATTCACCGCAATTCGATGCTTTAAACAGTTGAGGCAGTTTTAAAATTAGAGACAAAACCAAGTATATCACACTTGGTAAGAATGTACAGAAGATAAGTCCGTGACCGCCAAACCGCAAATTCAAGCAGTCCAGGCCGTACAAACAAGGCGGAAAAAGCGGTGGGTTGTTGAAAAAATAGAGAAGAGGGACCTCCCATTAAAACTGATGGGAAATGTCAAACTCAAATACTCCCGGCAAAAATCTGTCGTGGGAATTGTTACATGGAGAAACACGCGTTCTCACTCAGCCTCCGTACCGAGGTTGCGTAGGATACCGCCCTTCTCCCCCAACCATTTCTCTCTCTCTTTTTTTACCTGGGAAATTTACAAAAGCCCCTTTCGCCATCAATACCGGTTGTTGCTGGTTAATCCTCCGGCGAACACGGGACGGTACCGGAAAAAGCGCTGAGACTGTTTTTTTCCTCTCGTTCCGAAACCTATTGCCGGAAAACGAACGCATCGGGATTTCACATGTGGACTGGGCAGTTTCCACCACCGAGGGACAATGAACACGTGTACAGAGTCTGATTAAATATCCCGAGTCTGCGGAAGCTGTGATAGTTGGGCTTGTCGTCTTGAAGCACCAATTAAGAGCTTGGTCCGAGAACACTAAATAGGAAATATCGCGGGGATAGCGTGGAAATGAAGTTGCTAGTAAATCTTCAGGGTATGATGATCAATATCAAATCAATTTCGGTCTTTTTGACGTAATCTTACAATAGATAATATAGAAACCTGTGGCCACAGATAAAACTAGTATTCTTTTGCTCTTTTCCCTCATGAAAACTTGCGATCGTAGGTCATCCTAACATTCTTCTGCGGGTAATAGTCATGGAAACTTGTGGCCAAAGGTCAGCGTAACATTCTTCTGCGGGTAATATTCATGGAAACTTGTGGCCAAAAGTCAGTCTAACATTCTTCTGTGGGTAATAGTCATGGAAACATGTGGTCAAAAGTCATCCTAACATTCTTCTGCGGGTAATATTCATGGAAACTTGTGGCCAAAAGTCAGCCTAACATTCTTCTGCGGGTAATAGTCATGGAAACCTGTGGCCAAAAGTCAGCCTAACATTCTTCTGCGGGTAATATTAATGGAAACTTGTGGCCAAAAGTCAGCCAAGCATTCTTCTGCGGGTAACAGTCATGGAAACCTGTGGCCAAAAGTCAGCCTAACATTCTTCTGTGGGTAATTATCATGGAAACTTGTGGTCGTAAGTCATCCTAACATTCTTCTGCGGGTAATCTTCATAGAAACTTGTGGCCATATGCTATCCTAACATACTTCTACAGTGATCTTCGTGGAAGGTTTTAGCCATAAATAAACCTGATATTCATCTACTCTTGTTCTTCATGTGAACTTGTGAGCGTAAGCAATGTTAACATTCTTCTGTGGGTAATATGCATAAAAACTTGTGGTCATAAGTCACCTGGCTAGAGTCTAGTTTACGTCCTTCTTGCCTTTTGGCGGTAACCGATGGGAGTTAACAACACTGCATGCTCGTCTTTGTGTCCGCGTTGTGAATGCGTGTTAAAGGAGAACAGGTTCCAAAAATACCCCAAAAACTTCTAGATAGTGTAAAATACGTTTATCCCCAGTGATAATTCAGTGCATCGTTCAAAACCGTTCTAGCAGACGGCCGGCGCTCCGGCATCTCTTAGGGTAAGTAAGTTTTTCTTTTTACACTTTCTGTCACTAACCATTCACGGGAACGAGGTATGCCTACGAGGTTAGGTTAGGTTCCATTAGCACTCATTTCACCCCTAAATATGTGCTTCATCATCCAAAAATGTCCTCAGTACGTTCAATCTCGCATATCCGGACAACATCGGTTTTTCTCGATTTTCTCATCCAGGAAATTTTTCCTCGCCTTGGGATTTAGTTTGTTGAATTCCTTATACAATAACCTTTCCAACGATATATGACACGTATTCCTTAGGAAAAGGACGTAAAGTAGAGTCTTACCAGTCACCTTAACATTCTTCTGTGGTGATCTTCATAGACACTTGTAGCCGTAAGATATACTAACATCTTTTTACGGTGATCTTCATGGGATCTTGTATCTGAGAGTTATCCGAATATTTTCAGCGGTTGATGTTCACAGAAACCGTAATTGTAAGGATCCTAACATCCTTCTTCCGTTGAACCTTATAAAAACCTGTGACCTTAAAGCATATTAACATTCTTCAGTGACCGACTTTAAAAAAAAAATATGTGTTAATAATCATAATATCCTTTTGACGTTGACCGTCAAGGAAATTTGTGACAGTAAGTCATACAAACATCCTTCTGTTGTTGACTTTTAATATCTTCGTGGAAACTTCTGGCTACTAGTTTATCCAAGATGTGTGTATACATTAGCTCATATCATTCAAATTGAGCTAGTATCATATTTTAGGGGGAAAGTTGTGATCATCCAGTTGCTCATTTTCCTGGAAACTTGATAATTATGATAACTTCTTACAGCGGTTACACTTTCTGTAAACTTATTACCATGCTGAGTTTTGTCTGTGTGGAAACTTCTAACCAAATATCATACAGTATAGAAGAGACACCTTTAAGCAAATCTCCCAACACAAAAACCCAAAACATGTCAATTCACACAATTATGTGGACTAACACATTAAAATGCACAAACGTTTAATAGAGGTTAATCAAAATATACATAGAAATGCATCAAATGGTACTTTGCTGTTCCGTGTGATGCACTATAATGCATCAACCTTCATGCATTTCGAGTTCTGTGTATACGAGGACCGCCAATTAAGTAATGAGAATGATTTTATATTGTCCCACATGTGCATTCTATCTCTGAAGTAACGCGTTCCTGATGTAGTGTGGTCCATAATCCACAACCTGGCAACACCTCATGAACTTGCGATAGGCATGCTGGGATTTATGCCGCCATGTCGTGAAGGAGGTGCAAGCGTGTCGTCACGTAATAGCTATGGAGCAGCGAGTGAACATCAAGTTTCATGAAGGACATTCTGAAAACTGCTTGCTGGAATAAACATTTCTTGAATTCTATTGTTGTGGAGGACAAAACAGAGCATTTTACTACGGTCCTTGTACGAACTAACAAATCGCTGAATGGAAGTCACTAAATTTATCAAGAGGCAAGAAAATGCAGCTCGAAAAGCCAAGGGTGAAGACAATGTTGTGTTTTTTTAATGATAGCAAAGACATTATTCATCATGAAATTGTTCCAGAGGGTGAAAGTGTAATTGGTTGTTACTATCGTAATGCTCGGATTGATTATTGAAGAGAACTGACCGTATCAGACCTCAGTATCCTGAACCAGGCAGTTGGTTCCTGCTCCACGATAATGCACGGTCCCACAGAGCAGTGGTTGTCTATACATTCCTAGTCCAAAAACAAGTGAATGTGTTGAATCATCGTATTTACTCCCCAGATTTATCCCCATGTGATTATCTCCCGTTCCCGAAAGTGAAGCGCTGCTGAAATTACGCACTTTTGATGAGCACAGGACCAGTCAACAGGTTGTGACGTCCAATCTTCAAGTCATACCACATGAAGACTTGCAGATGTCGTATCGATCGTTGGCCAACCGTGCCAATTGCTCTATTGATGCAGGAGGGATGTACTTTTAGTAATAAATAAGCAATGTTCAATTATTTTGTTTCCTTTTTACAATATAAAATCATTCTCATTACTTTATTGTCTGACCTCGTAGGCCACGATTTGATGACATTGCAGAGAACAATAAAGAAAACAAAAGATAAATGTATTTGTTCTTGTTTTTCCACTCCTTTGTTTTTCCTTTGGTGATATTATACTAAGAGAATGTAATTAATCAATGTTTTTCCTTCGACATGGACTCCCCACTGCTGAAAAATGACGTCTTGTTACCCAAAACTACTTTTTTTTTCAGGTTTTCAGCCAACACGTACAAGAGGAAATGGATGCTCTCCTTGTCTTCCCGAAAGGATTTATGGGAAGCATTTGTCAGGGACCAGGATCCGCTGTTTCATTAGACAAACGAACGACGGAAGGGGTTATCACGACTCCACAATGACGCACAGGATGGGCTCGTGAGTTTTTCAACTCGAGGAAAAGAATTTGCGAAATGAACGATTCCCCTGGGGAAAGGCTGTGGCAAGTCGACTCCAATGTAAATGCACAGTCTGGAATTTCCTTCACCTTGCCTGTCGTAACCATATAGAGATGGCGCTGTGTGATTTTTTCATTTGTTGCCATTAAAAGAATGGTTTAAATGGCTCAAGAATCTCCATAGAATAGTTAGTAATCACTAACTGATTTCGTTTATTATATGATGGGGTTAAAATATATATTTGTGGCCATTTTAAGTGTATAACGAGTTCACATACCACAGATTCTACAATAAAAAATACAAAATTTCAAAATTACATGCATTCTTATTGAAAATGATAGTGTGTAAGCTAGTTTTTGGTTAATTCATCGAACTGTCGAGCCTAACTATGGCCTATTTTGGGGGTAGCAGGAAAAGGTTTATAGTATCCTTGCCTTGACTCATCACACGCAAAGGTCGGTAGGTGTCGGAACTTGCCTTGAGCTGATACCTTCCTGGAGATGAGACCTGCTCAATACAATAGTGTAGTGTGTAGTTAAGAGATCGGTTAGTTCAGCGAACTCTCCAGCCTAAATATTGCCTATTTTCTGGGGAGCAGGAAAATATATTTAAAGTTCTTGCTTTCACTCATTCTCATCCAACGTGTCGGTAGGTGCCAGTGCTTTCCCTGAGTTGATACTTTCCTACAGATGAGGCTTGTCCGAAAATAGTATTTCAAAGTCCTTGCATAATACGAAAAGGTTTACCTGAAAAGAGGAATCTTAGCATCTCGTTCTCTCTCACGCTATATAGGCAACCTCCGTGACATAGTGGTTATCACAGCGCGTTACGACGTCATGGTCCCGGGTTCGAATCCTGTTTGTGAGTGTCCCTTCATCAATTTCAATGTACAGTAATGGACACTTCTGGGTTGTAACGATTCCACTGAAAGTTAATGGAATTGATTTAACCCAGAAGCGTCCGTGACTGTACATCACTCATCTTGATCATCGCGATTAGGCAAAAGTGGCAGAAAAGCGCCACTTTTGGCTAATCGCGACGATGAGGATGAGCGATGATATAGTGCAATTGATGACACACTCGCAAAGAACACACATACCCAGGCCGGGATTCGAACCCCGGACCCTTACCGTTGTAGCACGTTGTGTTGACCACACAACCCAGAAGTGTCTTTAACTGTACAGTCAATGGCAATAAAAGTGGAACACCTAGATCCTAAAATACTCGCTTACCTACAAGGCGTTATGTGTATTGCAACCTCTAACACCTCCTTAGAGTTTGGCAACACGCACAGAGCCTTGCAGGGAAGCGAGTATTTCAGGATCCAGGTGACCAATTTTTTGCCGGTGACTGTACATGCTGAGAAGTGAATACTGTTAAGACAAGGGAACACTTTTTCTTCGTGCCCTTGTCCGGAATCTCTCCTTGGCATGCTGTGTTGGAGCACGAGAATGTAATCAATTATACGACCTTGAATCGCGAAAGCCGCGACTTGAATACAGAGTGGCGTAAAATTCTTACACCCTCATCGGTTGACCCAATTCTCCAGTTTCCGAGAAACAGAACCGCGCTGGAAGCAACCAGGTCGCGTAATAATCGAATTGGCAGACACGCTCTTAGCACTTGCATGCAGATGATGTAAGGAAGGAGGTCAGGTTTCTTGAATAAGTTATTTCGTTCTGTGTCAGTCTGTCTGTGTGTCTATTTTCTGTCGGAGTTTATGTAGGTTCTGCAACGATTTCTCAATATGGAGGTGGTCTGTTCAATCTCCGCGACCAGTCATCGTGATTTTCACTTCAGGCGAATGTCATTATACGCGACGTCAATAAAATTAACCAACTCTTTCTATATCCTGGTGTCTCTTTCATACCGACCTTGTCACCTTTTATTTTCCTTTTCCCCTCTTTCTCTTATTCTCTAATCTACGTACTCTCTTCTCATCCCAATAACCCTCTCATTCCCCATCCTTTATTCTCATTCCCTGCCTCTCATATTTTCTACCCAAACCTCCTCTCATGACGTCTCATATCTTACAATTTCTAACCAAATCTCCCCCTCTCATTCTTCATCTTTTACTCCAATCTCTTATAGTTTGTAACCAAATCTCCCCCTCTCATTCTTCATCATTTACTCCAATCTCTTATAGTTTGTAACCAAATCTCCCCCTCTCATTCTTCATCTTTTACTCCAATCTCTTATAGTTTGTAACCAAATCTCCCCCTCTTATTCTTCATCATTTACTCGTATCTCTTATACTTTGTAACCAAATCTCCCCCTCTCATTCTTCATCATTTACTCGTATCTCTTATACTTTGTAACCAAATCTTCCCCTCTTATTCTTCATATTTTACTCGTATCTCTTATACTTAGTAACCAAATCTCTACCTCTCATTCTTCATCTTCTTCTCCAATCTCTTATAATTTCTAACCAAATCTCCTTCTCTTGTCATATCTTTCTCCCATTATTATACTTTTTTCATCCTATTATTCATTTTTTTCTTATTCCTTTTCTCTTATACTTTCTAATGAAATCCCTTATTCTCCATCATCTTCTCTCTTTCCAGTCTCTCATAATTTCTAAGCAAATGTCTCGTACTCTATCTCAAGCACCATTTCCTCATTGCCTACCTTTGTCTTCCTTTCTATACTCACCTTCTCTATCTCAATCCCTCTCACTACTCTTCTCCTTTCTATGTCATAATCTCTTCCTGTATCTTTTCTTCATTCAGTTTCGGTCATTTTACCTTGTTTTTCTACCTCGAATCAACACAAGCGTAACGATACATCCCGGCCGTAATGAGAATTGAAGCCAGGGTTTGCAGAGGTTTGCGTTAACCACTCCGCCACGTAGGTCTGCACACCCTATAACTCAATATCTCATACCTCTCATACTCCCTTTCTATCAGAATATACCTCTCATCCTTTTCCCCCATTTACTCCTACTCCTTTTGTCTATCTCTCTTAATCTCTCTCTATCCTGCCTCTGCCCCCGCCCCCTTTCCGCCAAATAATATCCTCTCCATCAATATCATCTCCGGGAGAGAATTAGATTGATCGATATTGTTGCCAGTGCGTAACTTCTAGCAAGATTTCTTGTGATAATTAGCTCAAACTCAATCCAGGTAACTGGCCTTGAAAGCGTCGGGAAACTTATGCTGATAAAAGTACGAGAGGCGTTCAAAAAATCCCAGGAACTTTACGAAGTCTTTGCAGACCTATTGAAACTAAAACTGCAGGTCAATGGGTAATTTATAACAAATGAATTCTCACAATCTCGGAATATTTACATTGGTGATTTACGTACTATTTTCCAGCCATTAAAACCGCCACGGACATGGTTAGCACTGGGCGCCAAGCATCAGGGGTGCCGGGTTCGAATCCCGGGCTTGTTCTTTGTGAGTGTCCTTTCATCAATGTCATCATATCATCCTCATCTTCGCTTGGCAGAAAGCGAAGTAAAATGAACCAAATCAATCAATTAAAACAGCAATACGATCACCAGAAGCCCAAATACAATACACAGAACAAAACATTACGGTGTCAAAGTAGCTCCCGTTGACGGTATGTCGATAATGACGTCACGGACTTGGAACAGGAGACTGCTCGTGGCACTGAACCCTTACAAAAAAAACCGGAGGACAAATCGAAACCTCTCCTCCTGCGTGAGTAATTTGCCCTACTCATTAATAGACGATTCTTCGTTCCCATTGGACTCATTACTGAAGAGCTCCCGTTCGAGATATGAAAATGCATCTTCAGATGCAGTAGGTAACCGGAAGTGCAGCGTGAAGCTTGAAGAGGAATTTGGACCAACACTGGCTAAAATATTTGCATGGGAGAAGCTCCAGTCAGGCATTTGGCGACAAACTTTCGAATGAATAAACAGATGACATTTGGCAAAACTCTCATCTGGTCATGTTCACAGAGTTATTTGAGTCGTTAAATAATGATGCTAATAAACTAACTAAATAAGTCAGCCAGATAACAACACGCACTACAACAAATTATTTTTGGTTCTTAAAGCTGTATTAGGTCAAGGTAAATAAAAAACGCAAAGTTGTTAGCACCCGTCCTGCCTTTTTGTCGCACACCAAACTCTGTCCGTCGCTGCTTCTTTCGCTTTTACCTGTATCTCGCCTTCTCTCATCCCTTCACTTTTCCCTGTCTTTCTGACTCCCTCTCTATTCTTTGTTGTCTCATTTCTTCCTTGTTTTTCGCTGTCTCTTTCAAATCTCTCTCTCTCTCCTTCTCTCACTTAATTTCTATCTGTCTCTATCTATTAGTTTGCCTATGTATATTCTGCCATCTCGCTCTCAATATCCTTCTGCCTCTTCCTCCCCTTATCTTTGCTCTCTCTCTCTCTCTCTCTCTCTGACTTTGTGATGGCCTTTAACTCTTTCTTTCTCTCTCTCTCTCTCTCTCTCTCTCTCTCTCTCTGACTTTGTGATGGCCTTTAACTCTCTCTCTCTGAGTTTGTGATGGCCTTTAACTCTCTCTCTCTCTCTCTCTCTCTCTCTCTCTCTTTCTCTCTCTCTCTCTGACCTTGTAATGGCTTTTAACTCTCTCTCTCTCTCTCTCTCTGACTTTGTGATGGCTTTTAACTCTCTCTCTCTCTCTCTCTGACTTTGTGATGGCTTTTAACTCTCTCTCTCTCTCTCTCTCTCTCTCTCTGACTCTAGCGTAGAGCTTTAAGTCTCACTTCATACATTACTCTTATCTCTCTCTCTCTCTCTCTCTCTCTCTCTCTCTCTCTCTCTCTCTCTCTCTCTCTGACTTTGTGATGGCCTTTAACTCTCTCTCTCTCTCTCTCTGACTTTGTGATGGCCTTTAACTCTCTCTCTCTCTCTCTCTCTCTCTCTCTCTCTCTCTCTCTCTCTCTCTCTCTCTCTCTGACTTTGTAATGGCTTTTAACTCTCTCTCTCTCTCTCTCTCTCTCTCTCTCTCTCTCTCTCTCTCTCTCTCTCTCTCTCTCTCTCTCTCTCTCTCTCTCTGACTTTGTGATGGCTTTTAACTCTCTCTCTCTGACTTTGTAATGGTTTTTAACTCTCTCTCTCTCTCTCTCTCTCTCTGACTTTGTGATGGCTTTTAACTCTCTCTCTCTCTCTCTCTCTCTCTCTCTCTCTGACTTTGTGATGGCTTTTAACTCTCTCTCTCTCTGTCTCTGACTCTAGCGTAGAGCTTTAAGTCTCACTTCATACATTACTCTTATCTCTCTCTCTCTGACTGTCTCCGAGACAAACGCCCTTTAAGTGTCTCTCCATTCCTTACTCAGTGGATGTGTATGTCCATGTCTCTCTATCTCTTCATGCCTCTCCATCCCTAGTCTCGGTCACTCTGTGTGCCTCCCCTTTACTGAATCTCATTCGATACAGAACACGCATACGAGTATTCGAACCGCAAATCCAGGGAGGGGGTGGGGCGACGTCCCTAAACACAATTCTGCGGTGAGCAGAGTTAAGTGCTTACTTCCCGTGATGCACACCTTGACCGTCCGCTCAGGGATCTCATAAATATTGGATGCCCATCACTTTCAGAAACTTCAATATCCTTGGAAATCACAACTGTGCGATCCGAACTTCCTTAGCGTTGCCGACCTGTTTTCTGCTGGAGTTTTCGCAGCACCTCGGGCCTCTGTTATCGAAGTTTGTTTGTGTTGCAGCGCCAGACTGTCTCTTGCTTTCTTAACACTTTCTTTCCGCTTCCACAAGGCGAGATTGCACCCCGGGGGGGCTGATTTCAGATCCCACTTTCTCCCCTTATGAAATCTACCTTCGGCCAGGATTCTTCTCCGCTTCGGGGTGGGGAAGGACACAAGGAAAAGGATTCTGGACAAATCCTCCAGGGACTTCAGTCTCCAGCAACATATATCTCGTGCAAAATCCCTCCTTCTTTGTCACTAAAACTATTGTTAAGGGTTGCCACCCTCTTTCCATTCTTCTCCGTGTCCAGACGCGTTAGAAATCATATCCCCAGGACATGCAAGGTTCATCTGTCCGTGACTAGAAGTTTCTAACTTTACTTTTGATACCGTTTCGTCTCCAATAGTCAAGTCCAATTTGTCACACTGGAAACGCCACCTGAGTTATGAAAATATGCAAAGTTGTAAATCCATATATTTTGCATTTATGGCATTACAGGTGTGCAAATTGTGCGATTTTGACCATTTTCTTCGACATATCGTTAACTTTAAATTGCAATATTTCTGCAATCATGGCACCACTATGTAACGAAATGGGACAAAGCTGGAGTGTAAAGGCGGTTAGAGTGTTGTGCTGATCACATCACCTAGAAAATGGGCGAGATCCTTAATGGGGTTCTTGCCTTCATCCCCCCCTTCATACAAGTATGTGACTTGATGCTATGTTACAATGCGCATGGGTGGTTTCTAGTGCAATTTACGTGGACATGGTACAACAATGGTTAATGTCACTGTTACAAGAGGAATAGTGACGACTTCATCTATCAACACGTCGAAGGGCCGTGTCATGTCAATGGTGACGTGTGCGCGTACCTAAAAGGTAATTTCCCAGGCCGTTGAATTGGCCCCTCTTCTAACACCTTTTCCCATTGCTAGTACGCTTACAGGCTCAAATATAACAACTCAGGAAGTACTAATTTCATTTTGTAGTTGAAATCCAGTTCTCCTTCCGACTATACGAAGGGCAGTCAACACGTTTTGACAAAATCCAGATAGCAATATTAGTAGAGGAAATAAATGATTTCACATGGAGATAATTGTAATACAATTTTTATGACAGAATGTGCCAAAAATATGCAATTTTCTCTATTCAAAAAAATCTGCTATCCTTGTTGGAAGTTCGCTATCTTGAAAATGGTGCAAAGGAAGAGCTTTGCCTGACTCACAAATACATTCATAATCACTGTTAGCAGAGGCAATGGACGGAAAGTAATGCCCATCAAGGAATGAAGAGATTTTGGAGCAACGCCGCGCATAATGGCAAAGAAGAGAAAGCGAGTGAGCGGAGCAAAAGCAGCGTGCGCTGCTGCAAACGGCTGGTAGCTGCAGCTGCGTTTTCTCCTCCATGAACTTACTTCCCGTCTCACTCGTTCATTGGTCGAGCTCTACCAAACGCGTGAGAGAAAAAGGGATTACATGCAGAAGAAAATGTGACTGCATCTACTAACCGTTTGCAGTAGCGCGCACTGCTTTTCTCAGACCACAGATTTCTCCCCTTCTCTGCCGTTGTGTGCGGTGTTGCTCTACAATTTTTAGTAAATGCAGCTCCAAGTCGTTTGATAGAGGAACTACTTTGTAACACGTGCCTGATTCTCCAAATCTTTTGACTGGGCATTTAAAATAACATCTTCGTGGAGCTACAGAACAGTGTGCAGACTTATACAAAAGTGAAATAACGCCGTGAATTAACGGTGAGAAAAATGTGCAACAATGGCACGTAGAAGCCTTAGAATCCTGGCAAAGTTTCGTCTTTCTGAACAAAGCATTTTGAACGACCCTCCCTCGTATATCTCAATTTCTCAGTAAGGGACAGCTTGTCTATAGTCAATGAAAGAAGATAAAGAGAGAAAATGCATTTTTACACCTTCATCTTCATTCCTCTTTAACGTTGAATGCATTTATAGCTGAGACTCGTGCTATAACTAGGGCTCGGAAGATGAGGAAAAATCCTCTTTTTTCCTAGTGTCCGAAGACGAGGCTCAACATAATAACATGTTATATGTTTATTTTGGGTCATTGTAGGCCAGGAAAAGGTGGGTTTTATTTGTCCTTTCTTGCCTTTTTCGGCGTTTTTTGGCTTATTGGTCCTTTTTCAGCCTCTTTTTAAGTCTTAACAGCTTCTTTTTCGCAACTTCACCTTCTTTCGACTACGTTTTTACTGCCCTCAATTCGAATCATCATCAGTTCCTCACCTCTTAAACATTCTTTCTATAGTAAAGAAATAAAAGAAAATAAAAAAAATCTATTTGAATCATCCCTGAAACGAGGGGAAAACATTTTTGGACGACTGAAGCAGGTACGGTACAAGATCCTTTAACCGTAACTTGTCTGGAAGGTCGCGCTGTAAGTGGCAACTTTCTCTTGTTTTGAAGCTTTCAGCACGGTGTATACGACCAGACAGCACGCGCCTGCAAAGATCTCAAGTCAGACAAGGAGGTGCTGCGCATATTCATTAAATATGTATTAAAACTGAAGTTATTAATTAATTTGGATCACGTTTATACGTCCTCTTTTTGGCAATTTATAGGTCTTCAACTTCCGAGCCCGTTCCATAACAACTGAAGGTCTGACCTAAAAGCATATCGAGCTTCAACTTTAAACTTGAGTCACCCTTCACAGACAATCAGAGAGCCAAAGCGACTTTCTCCTACTTTCTCCACAAACCTTCTTCGATCAAAAGAAGAATCTGGGTCTGGTGACAAAATCTTTGCTATGAAAGAAACCTTCGGAGTTAATTCTGGTGATATATTGGCCAACTTTCTTCTTTGCCCCCGTCGCTAGAAATGCGAGGTGTTAAATCTTCCTTGTCAAAAGTTAAGGGAACTTCATTTACTTCGAGGTCTCTTGCTAAGATTTTCTCCAGCGATAGGAGTAAAAAGAATATAGTTTCATCTCTTGAGATGTCTCGTTGAAGCGTCGATAGTTATTGCAACACCTTCACACGAGAACATTCATCACATTCACAGACGTGGTAACACCCCACGCACCCATTTCACTCGGTTCTATAAAACGTGTGATAGGCTCTTTATGGTATTATGCAGGGCTGTAGTCGCGAGCATACGGCGGTACACGCCGTATACCCTCCGTTAACCTAACTCATTAGCGTATACATTCTGATACAATGAATATACCTTCTACAGTGAGTTCCAAAAGTCTCCGCAGACATGCTTTAAAAAGAAGCTACTAAGGCATTCATCTGGATGAGTTGGCAGGCTTGCCAGCAGTGATTGGTTTGACCTTCAAGAACGAGTTTATGTTATGTTTAGAGCAGTGCTGCTGTTACAGTCCTCGATGTGAGACTTACAATTACAGTTTGTCAACAATACCTTTCAAGCAGTGTGTTGCCGACCTCAGAGATTGCAGTATTACTCACATTTAGCTTACTAATTATAAGTTGTGTATTTCAAGATATAGTTGACAAATGTATGTATTCATTACTTTGACAAGTTCAATAAATTATGAGCAAAAAGTATCAAACTTTAAGTGTGGGGACTTTTCGAACACACTGTACTTTCGTCTCGTTTATATTTATTTATATAATTTGGCCATCACCTCAGTAAGCTTATCATGTGATTGGGGACATGTTGAGAAGACCAGCTGATCAGTTTCAGCCTCAGAAATATATGAATATATGACTGGACTACCATCCTGCAAATGACACTAATTCAAGAGTCTTTGCAAAACGTTCTAGTAACAAGTATGTGGTGACGTATCAAAAGATACAGTTTGGAATGTTTACCAGTAGACAGATAGAAACAGCCCTAGACAAAGGCTTCATTGCTCAATATAATTAGTATTAAAGTTATCAAGAGTAGGCAATACAAACTGACAATTCACAAAGCAATGTTAACAAAAAATAAATACATACCCTAACATTGTACTGTAGCCAATAAAATACAAATGTATAGCCTTTACACTCCAATGCAATCATTAAAAATAAGAGTTCCATTTTTTCTTGTTTCTTTAAAAATGCTTATTCTTTATCCCATGCAAAGATAGCTATAATAGTTTCGTGGCCTATCCTCTATCACATGCCTAGATATCTATAGTACTTTCGTGCTACCGTAACCTATTTTCAGTCTCATGTCTAGGTATCTACGTATAATATTTTTGTAGTACAACAAGCCCATTCTATATCCCATGTATAAATATCTAGTTTCATGATACTGTAAGCTTATTCTGTTTGTAACATCTAGACAGCAGCATAAGAAATCCAGATACAGATTCACTCAACTGCTTCACAAGGAATTCTAAACGGATGTAATTTTTGCAAGATTTGGAATATCCTAGCGGTTATTTGAAAACTGGAAGAACTTTCGAAAAAGTGCAACTGACGCAGGCCAAAGCTCTGAAACTCCCGTATTCGACTGTACAGTAGTTGGGCTAAAAGTATAATCTAATAAAGAGATGTATGTAGTTGAAACGTATATGAACTGGCAACAATGAAGTAAAGTAATTTCACCGTCAAGAACAATTGGCCCGAATAAATAGGTCTTGTACGAATGTACACAGAACGACGAAGGATTTCCGAAAACATAAGCTGAAGTAATGATTCGAAGGAACATTTTCTGCAAAATTTTCTCAATAATTTCTCCTTAGAAGGAAAGCCTCGGCCTGCAAGGCAAATGGAGAATCTTGTCATAAGGCTCAGGAGGGAATTAGTTTAGGTCTGAGAGAGCTTTAGATAAACAAGGTTTCATTCCATAATGCTGGAGAAAGACCCGTTGCTAAGATTGTCAAGCCCTTCTCATGAGTATGAATAATTAGGCCGTGTATTGCTATGAGTTTTAAATTAACGACAGCAGGAAATCCGGACCCATGGTAATACAGATTGAGTTACTTAGGCACTGAAGGGGTTTAAATGCGTCAGTGCGAGGAAGTGACTAAAATTTCAAACTGACGTGAATCATTCAGAAGAAATACGTTCTGACACTAGAACATTTTACCACATTTTCGACATTGTTACTACACTCTGTCCCGGTAATCTCTGGAGCAAACGAACGAAAACAAGCCTCTGCGCAAGTAGTTACTCGAGAGGGCTTGACCAATGAATTCGTGACGGAGCTGTCCTGTTAGCGGACAGTTCATGGAGCGAACAGGGCATGGAGCGGACACAACTTGATTGACAAGCTATCTAGTGAACAAATCAGTTAGAAAATCTAAACCTCCCGCCCCAACGCGCTGCTGGCAGGCAGCAACCAGTTCATGGAGCGGACACATGTTCATCAACCTCCCCCAAACCGCTGGAAATTGTGTTACTAAAGGGTGGAAGGATTTGTATTTACGTCCACTTTGTGCCAAACAAAACTTGTACATATCCATACAATGAAGTGCGAAAAGGTCTATACTTAGTGCCAGCCGGGACTGCGTGCCTTCTTCACATTCGGGCACCTCATTAGTCTGTAGGTGAGCCTGTCGTAGTGCCTCGCACCAGCAATGCGACAGGAGTCCAAAGACCCACGGATGCGATAGACCCACACGGATAACCGTACTCGGCCTTCAAATTGAAGGCCTAGTCCCATCAGCAGCATTAATCTGCTTCGTCTAACACGTACATTTTGTGCTACGTCAGAAGTTTTTTACATGCTTGCAAATCGTTCGCTCCATTCTAATAATTTTCTCATTTGATTCGATGCTTCGATGTTCGTCGGGAACACATTGGTGATCGGTCACACTTAAAATTAAATAATCTTGTTCTTCATCGTACCTTTGCATTTCGTCTATTCCTCATTGACACAAAGCCACGTTACAACAGCAGATTTGTTTACGCGAAATTTCCGGTACGAGTATCCGTTAAACATTGCACACCGTTTCCCGTTCCTGGTTTCTACGATCTCCATATTCTTAAATTTCGGAACTAACTTAACAAGAACGAACAGCTAGGTTAATCGTACAAAAATGAAAAAAAACTCTCAGGAGACAGGACAGGAAGTGAGAAGCTTTCCGGTTGGCGGGGGAGGTCAATGAATACGTGTCCGCTCCATGAACTGGTTGCTGCCTTGCCAGCAGCGTGTGCGGGCGGAGGTTTAGATTTTCTAACTGATTAGTTCACAACATAACATGTCAATCAAGTTGTGTCCGCTCCATGCCCTGTTCGCTCCATGAACTGTCCGCTAACAGGATGACACGTTCGTGACAGGGAGAAGTGAATTTCGTTTGCAGCAGCGCCCACTGGTTTGCTCCGCCCACTCGTTTTCTCCCTTACTCTACCGTTATGCACGGCCTTGCTAACAGACTACAGGGACAAGTAAGTACAGAGTGTTAAAAAAGTCACACAACTTTTGCACTTAACTTTTGTACGAAAAGAGATAGTGGCTGAAAACGCTGTAAATTGGTTTCGCTCACATCTCGCCAACAAAAAAACAACGTGTCAAGTTTCCGGAACCGGAAGTTCCATACTCTAAATGGTAAGCTGTTCAACAAGGCATCCCTCAAGGACTACTTACATTAGGTCCACTGCTATGTATGATTTACGCAGCTGATTTCGAACGTGCTGCATAAGGATGTTCGGTTTAAGGCAGAACGGTTAACTTTTCTGACATCTCAAACGGATCAAACTGTATTGCAACTACCATCAGTATGCCGATGACTCTCAAAAACTTTATTCAGTGTAATACATTCGCTATTGCAATGCGATGGCCAAACTCCAATTTGATCTTGACGCTACAATAAATTGGTCACGTAGAAACTCCCATGACCATAGGAATCCGTGGTAACCTTAAAAAACTTCACAACACACGCTTTCTCCTTCAACTCTCTGCCATATAACGCTAAGCGAAGTGGATTCAAGCAAAAACCTGTGGATTGAGTTCGATAAGCACTTAAATTGGGAGGCATAATTCGAAATTATTATGAACATTTGTATGGGGAAATCATTGTATAATTTAAAACATACTCTGAAGATGGGTATGGATGGAAGGAATAGTGTAGTGATAGTACACTGATAGGCAGAGAAGTTGAAGAAGGTATTTGAAGCAGGAAAGATATAAATAACAGATTAATAAGGCAGCTTAAAGACAGAATATAAGTTTAGCAGATATATACAGGGTGAGTCACCTAAAATCATCACCGAAAATATTTCGTGAACAACAATAAATATTAAAAAACTACTTTCGCAGATATAAAGGTATGAGAGGAGCTGATGAAATTAGTAGACACAATACGTTCAACTACGAAAGGAAGTACAATTTTCAACACAAACTTACGTTTTTTCTAAAAGGAAACCCCGTATTAATTTAGAGCAATTGAAAGTAGGGAAAATTTTATTAAGAATGACATTTGTTACATTCTTAATATGTCAAGTAGTTCTCAAGCAATTGCAACGTGAAGTTCGATATTCGATACGTCGATATATTAACATGTCGAACATCAACGTATCTAATATCGAATATTATCGATATCGATATTATCGACGCTTCGATGCTTTAAAAATATCGAATCTACATCGATATATCGCACAGCCCTATTCTGAGATGTTTGTTTCAAGCGTCAACTTCACGTTACTTGAGAACTACTTAACATATTACAATGTAACAAACGTCATTCTTAATGAATTTTCCCTACTTTCAATTGCACTAAAATAATATGGGATTTCAATTTAGAAAAACGTAAATTTGTGTTGAAAATCGTACTTCTTTTCGTGTTTGAACGTATTGCGTCCACTAATTTCATGACCTCCTCTCATACCTTTATATCTGCGAAAGTAGTTTTTCAATATTTATTGTTGTTCACGAAATATTTCCGGTGGTAATTTTAGATGACTCGCCCTGTACAACTGTACTCTTAACGGTTTCTTCTTTCCTTCATCCTTAGCAGAAATTCTAAAGATAATCGAGAAATACAGACAGAGGAAATAGCAGAGTTGAAATGTAAGACCGTTGAAAAAAGTGACCTCGTCTGTAGTTCAAAGGATCATGGTCTGCAACTGCAGCATTTCCCAATATGCACTACGAGTATTGGAACTTGACAAATGACTAAAGCCCCTATCACACGGAACTGGATTTCTAGTAGGAATGCCCTAGTTGGCGCTGAACTAACTTTCTAGGGAGCAATCATGGCCGCCTGGCTGACTGCTTGACTGGTTTGGAGGAATAGAACATGTTCTAATTGCTGCTTGCTTTCCTCGACTGGATTCTGTGGAACAGCCAAACAGAGCAAAGTTTCGCCATGTGAAGATAATCTGTGAGTGTGCAAAGGAGCGTTTTTGTATGTGGTTTACGAGTGTTACTCCAGCAATGTATAACGTATACAGCATGAAAGGCTCGTTGAGTTACACCAATGCACGGTGTTTACATTTGAAACAACTAAAATATGCTTCCATACGTGTACAGTAAACGTTGTAAAGTATGTACTTTTAAGCAGCGCCATTGTTTTATACCTAATGACGTTTTATACGAAACGTTGTTCCTCTCGGTTGAATAGTGAAGTGATACATTGTTTACATCTCACGCTGCCGCCATTACAACTTCCCTCGCCTGGGAACAAAAGTCTATCGACAAGTACGCTGATAATTATCGTGAGGCGAAAACTAGGAAATTGGTAGCCAGTCCAGCGCCAACTAGGGCATACCTACTGGAAATCCAGTTCCGTGTGATGCGGACTTAATCTCCAAACAGAATATCCTATATCTCCCCACCAGCCATAGTAAGCAATCCCCAAAAGATATTTAATCCAATCGTCGGCTCTTAAGTAGATGAAAATGCGTTGCAGCTTTAATCCTGTGATGTTTCTTCAAACCTCAAAAGCAGGGAGAAAGAAAAGATGGGAAATCTACTTTTGTGAGTAATTCGAGGCAGTTCTTTTCCATTCTTCTCTCTTCCACTTGCCTTCCTTCTTCGTGAAAGCTTGGCTGAACAAGCCTTTGTCCTTGCGAAAGGGGCTCTTGCAAAATTTACAATGCAAAACACGCTATGCGTAAATGCGCTTCTTCTTTCTTTATCCTTCACCCCCCCTCTCTCTATTCTAGAACAAGATGTCCTCCACTCTACCTCAACGGATTGTCAGACTAATTTGAATGCTCTTAGGTTCCGTAAATCGAAACTCGAGGGAACACCGCAGGACACGTCACAGCCAAGGTTTTATTGCACGTTATCTCACCTTTTGCATTGACCGCAAGCAGCTTTTCAATTCTCTCCTATCAGGGTTTCCAACTACTCTCTCGATAAAATCACCGTAAGTATATTGTTTGCGTGGGCAAAAGTGGGTTGCTAAGTGTGTTGATTTTACTATATATACAGAACCAAGCTATATGAATATTATTTGGATCAGTTCAGATGATTTGATACTGGGCTAATGCCCACCTGTGCCCACTAGTGGCGACGCTCCAGTTTCACCCCATGCACAGAGAAAACACGCAAAACTTGACCTATAGTTCCTTGTAATGAAAGAGTACAGTGTTCGAACCCCGCTGGACATACATAATGGTTTGAATCCCTCTTTAAACTGTAGGTCCAGTCTCGATTAGCCTATCTGTGTTCAAATTGGACTTAAAAATAAACGAACATGGACGTTTCAGGATTTTCTAGGGATGTGCAAGTAGGATTTTTTTTCCAAAAGGGGGGGGGGGCAAACGAGGTATATTTTTCCCTCAGTATAGCGTTACCCTCACAAAATATACATCTTCAGTCTAAATTTATGTTTGTGTAACGCTATTAAAATAATTAACACTATTACAATGACATAAATGAAATTGTGTAAGTATAATATAAAATTTTAGTTTGACATTCATTTTCCAGATAGGCCGTGGTCCCTCCTTGCCCCCTTTCCAAGCAAAGAATCATTTTGAAAAGTATTACTTTTCGACGTTACCCCCACACCCCCTATACGACTTCATGGCGTGGTGCTAAGCACAGAGGAGAACTTTACCTTTTTTTTACCTTTTTTTATTACTTTTTGACGGAAGTGAACTGACTCATATGTCCTTACTGTTAAGAAGCATGTGTCCATCATTTTAATATCAATCAAGAATCCATTGTTTGGCAATAGCGTGGCACTGTGCGACTGCTTAACGTACCACACCCTTACTTTCACAACAACAACGTCTGGAACTTCTTTCAAATGCGATTTGGATGCTGGGAATGCGAGACCGATCCTGGAAAGAAAGAAAAAAAACTTTCTCCAGAGTTTTCCTTCACGGTTGCACGGCACCAATTTACGCGAGAGGCAAAACTGAGATCTTGTTGGACGATTCGAAACGGATCCGAAAACTCTCTGACCCTTGATCCTCTCCCGGCGCGTACCACTTCGCATGGATGCTCCGAATCAAAGGGGAAAGGAAGCCGAGGGACGTGCCCGGCCGATCATTCCTTGCCTTCCCGTCAGCTGCTCGGGACACTCCCAATGCGATCTGTTTCCGAAAACTCCACCCTCCTCCCCTTCCCGCCCCGCCGACCCTTCCTTACTTACGCACTCGGATATCTCTTTCCGCTCTTGCCCGTTGTTTATTGCTCCTGGAGCTTTCCGGGTGAGGTCCTACCCCTTTCTCTCGGCTCTACCGGGGAAGCTGCAGCGCTCTTCTAACATCCAGAAGGATCGTCTCTGTTCTTATTCTTCCAATGGTTGAATCCTGTGTTATATCCAGGAACTTAGGTACACTATTCTGTACTACTATGCTGGATTATGGTGTGTTTGTAGGGAAACTGAAGAGCACAGGTGTTTATTACGGTCCATCTGCTCCACCCGAGCATCACCGGTGTATACTCAATACCATACGACCGAGGTTTAGCGTATCACACCCTCACATTACTTTCAACTTCCGCGCTCCCCTGAAACTTCACATAGCCTCTTCTTTATCCTCGCACGTCCTAATCATCAAGCCTACAGATCTTCTTCACCATCGCGTGTCCTTTCCATCAAGTCTCGAGGTCTTCTTCAACATCGCGTGCCCTCTCCATCAAGTCTCGAGGTCTTCTTCGCCATCGCGGTCCCTCATCATCAAGCCTCGAGGTGGTCTTCACCATCGCATGCCCTCATCATCAAGTCTCGAGGTCTTCTTCACCATCGCGTGCTCTCATCATCAACTCCCGAGGTCTTCTTCACCATCGCGTGCTCTCATCATCAAGTTTTGAGGTCTTCTTCGCCATCGCGTGCCCTCTCCATCAAGTCTCGAGGTCTTCTTCACGATCGCGTGCCCTCATCATCAAGTCTCGAGGTCTTCCTCGCCATCGCGTGCCCTCATCATCAAGCCTCGAGGTGGTCTTCACCATCGCGTGCCCTCATCATCAAGTCTCGAGGTCTTCTTCGCCATCGCGTGCCCTCATCATCAAGTCTCGAGGTCTTCTTCGCCATCGCGTGCCCTAATCATCAAGTCTACAGATCTTCTTCACCATCGCGTGCCCTCTCCATACAGTCTCGAGGTCTTCTTCGCCATCGCGTGCCCTAATCATCAAGTCTAGAGGTCTTCTTCGCCATCGCGTGCCCTCATCATCAAGTCTCGAGGTCTTCTTCACCATCGCGTGCTCTCATCATCAAGCCTCGAGGTGGTCTTCACCATCGCGTGCCCTCACCCTCACTTCCCGTGGCCTTATTCACCCTCTCATGCTATCGCCCGCACGTTTCGGGGTCTTCTTCACCCTACCACGATTTAAGTGTCTTATAATAATTTGACTTTATTGTTGGGTTAGGTACAAATTCTTTAGTTATTTTACGTTTTTTCGGGTTGGTACGAGATTTTCACTAATTTTACGTTTTTGTTAAGTCAGGTACGAGTATTTTAGTAATTTAAATTTTTGAAAGGGAAGAATCGACTTTTCCTTCAGTAATTTTACGTCATCGTCGGGTTGGGTACGTGTAATTTAGTAATTCTACGTTTTTGTTAGGTTAGGAGTGTTAGGTCATATTCTTTAAAAACAAAAAAACATACCGTACTTACGGAATCGTAAGTAAAAGTCAGGAGACGAACTTGTTTCTCGGTTTAACTTATATCACAAAAGGAATGTAGCTGCCGATGGACCGTTGCGTCATGCACCACTATTGGCTGTTGTTATTAGCCACGCCCACCATTTCCACATATGTGTTGTAAACTGGGTAGGCTATATAGTATTCACCATAAAGGGATGATACATGTAATTTTGGTAATTATTTGCAATGAGACTCGATTCGTATTCTCTTCGTTTCGTTATTTTGAAAGCACCCTATCCTCTGCTTTAGTTTCGCTTGCCAGGGGAATCCAGTCCCATTTCCAGAGGATTTATTGCAAGATGTTTCTGGATTAACTACCACGTAATAAATCAAAGTTATCAGCATATTACTGAACATAATTTAAATCTCTCGCTTAAGTACCAATGCGTTAATAGGTAATCGGCAAGTTACTTTTCGACATAACGCGACGTCCTTATCAGTATGAAATGCTGTTATTATCTGACGTACTAATTTAAGTTCATGTCGGATCAGGGTAGGGTTTATTTTTAGAATCGCGGTGCGACAAGATCATACGAGGGTTGGTTATATGGAAAGTAACTCATTTTTATTGTCTCGCGTTACGAAAGAGCTTGTCTTAATCAGGCGTCGACCCAGTGTGAAAAATAACGACGTTGTAAACGGATTAAGGAATTTCATACGAGATATGCTCTGTTTTGCATTTACGGGTCGAGCAAATGGTGCGGAATCCCGCTGGGCTTCTCTGGGCAAATAGAGGCATGTGGGGAAAAGGGTGTCGCCATTTCGCGAATATTATGGCGAAGATAATCTCCTTTGTCGAGATCCCACGGGTTATGGGACTCGTTGTACACCACAGCGTGTGGGGAAACGTCCTGAAAGTATGTTAATGATGCCACAATTCTGTTTGCTTTTACTGCCAAGGTGAGAATTCTCTTACTTCTTCAACGTTCTTTAGATGGTGTGGAATTTCGGCTTCTTGCGTACTTTTCTTACTTTGTGTCACTCTCCTGCCACTTCTGGCTAATCTCGGCTAGGAGAATGAATGATATCTACGAGGACAGGACAGGTCTTGAACCACGAGCGCGCAATCGTCAGCTTAGGAGAGGGCAGAGAAAACCTACAAAGTGCAGCAAATACAATGGGCTTATACAAAAAAGAAAATAATAAACATTTGGTCTAGCTCCGTGCGCGCAGAAACCGGTATGCTTATAGCGGCCGATAAATCCCGATGGCGTAGTGGTAACGTCGTCGCCTTGTAATCAAGAGCTCCCGGGTTCGATACGCAGTTAAGGTACATAGTGATCTAATCCCACTTTAAACTCTGGGTCTTTCTCGATTAGACTATATGTGCATAAAGTGGACATAAAAACTCAAACTCACAGACACACATCATATGCGGTGTAAGGTGATTTCTAGGCACACCCAAATCTCAACCACACAAGATGGATGCTGTTATTCTCCAGAATGCTCTTTCCGAACTTGTCATAAAGCAGTGGAATCTACAACTTAACCCGCAGAAATGTTCCTCCCTCACAGTCTCTTTAAAAAAGAACAAAATACATTGTCATTATGTTCTTGAAAACAATTATATTACCACAGTTGCAAGCCAAAAAGATCAGGTGTTATCTTATATGAAAAACTGAACTTTAAGGAACACATCGCAGCTACAACTAAAAGTGCAATGCGCCTCTTAGGCCTCCTCTACGGAATCACTGAAATTGATACTCCAACTTCTCTTAGCCTGTTTTTCAAGTTATTCATTTCTCCGATTCTCGAATACTGCTCCAGTCTGGGCCAATACAAATCTTTCTAGCATGGATTCCGTCCTCAGCTTCTTTACCGCCATTGTTCGTCATAGAATTCCTTCTCTGCGGCATCTTCAGAAACCTGACATCCTGACTACTTTGAACATCCAGTTACTGCAAACCCGACGCGATATGGCCGATATGAAATTTTTCTATAACATCATCAATGGAAAATTAAGATCTGAATTTCTCCTTACAGAATTCAACTTCAGAGTTTCCTCTCGATCGACCCGAAATACTGAATTGTTCCACAACTCTACCGCTAGGCTTTCCCTTATACAGCGCTCTCTGATCCACAGGCTGCCCCAGTTCTATAATAAACTTCCCACAAACATCGACATTTTTGCTCCTGAAAGTATTTTCCGATCTTCTCCAAAAATGCATATGTAAATCTTTGTTTGTTTTCTTGTTTATGTCTTATGTTTATATTTAACCTTTCTTTTCTTTAGCTAAAACCATCTTGACTTGTTCTTGTTATTTGTTAGAGCTTTCAGTGTTGCAACGTAGCTGTAAAAAAGGCCCATTTACTCATATTCAACACGCTCAACCTCAACTGCATAAAGCAGGATCTACCATACAGAGGGACAGTGAAAGCAAGCTGTTATCAGAGTCCATTATTCTAGGAAATTAGCTACGAATTCAAAACCAGAAACTTAGATCTTTTCCTTTTTATTTTAACAGTGCAAAGGTACTTTTATAGAATGGTAACAATCAAAAAGTAAATATATTCCCTTTCTTTATATATCCTTAATCAGACAATTGTATGATATGCAACTTAAACTAATAAATAATTATGGGTCAATGCGTGTATAGTGAATGCGGCCATACGACCGAGAATTCTAAGAATAGGTTCCTCAATACCAAACTAATATTAATTTAATTAGAAGTTAGAATAACAAAAACCTAATACAGGACAAATAAATGAACAAATAAACTATAGAATTTAAAGGAACCACAATCTACGTAAATTCCCCATCATATCGCCACACTTACCATACCCGTTTACAGTCAGAGCTACACTGCTCTTTCTCCCGTGACCGATGCCTCAAGACAAACGTTCTCGTTTCCTCCTGGCGGCTCTGAGCATAACAGCCAATCAAATCCAGGCATGACATCAGTTGCAGTGTTACCAGCACATTTAGTACATTTGTGGGCAGAGGGTTATAGTGTAAAACGGCCTTAAAGTGCTGTATCTGAAACTTGGAATAAATAAATAAATAAGTAAATAAATATCCACTTTTCTTCCCTGGACTGCATTTTACAGACGGGCGAGTCTTGTATTGTGTGATGTTCATCTGTGTTTGCGATTGTCTTTCATTAATTTCATCTTATTGCCATCCATCCTCATCTTCGCAATTAGAAAAAAGTGGCAGGAAAGCGAAGTAAAATAAACTAAATCAACCAATCAAAATACATTATATGGAAGAGGCTGTTAGTCGCGAACATATATATTCTGGGACATTCGACATTTAAGAAGGTTTGATTGGTGCTGCCTTCTGCTATACTAAATTGGAAATACGTCTCTCGTGCCGTCATTGCTGTTCAGTAATAACGAATTGATTGCTTTGGTTTTATTTTATTTCGCATTTCTGCAACTTTTGGCTACTCGCGAAAATGAGGATGGATGAAAGTACAATAACAAACATATTGAGACGACCCAATGCGAGTCCCACAGAATATTATCCTGGTTGTAGATCCAGACGCCAGAGCCTCCTCCAGGGTATATTAAGTACTAAACAAGTTTTGTTGTAAGTAGAAGATTCTTTTGAAAATAAAGTAAACTGTTGTTTATTTTAACTTGATTGTGCACAGCAGTATGTCTGCATTGTTTCCATGGTTGTTACTAGGGACGTTCAATATATAAGTTTCCCTGTGCTATAAAATATTGTATAAAGCAATGCCATTAAAATGAAGCACATGGTTGACAAGCGCCATCCTTCGTCTACAAGGAACAACAATCGATTCGTTATCAGACGTGAAGGCGCATGCGCTCAAGGGCGAAAAGTAAATGCTTGTTCGGAAAACGCGGGCTCGCGTCATAAGGAGTTCAGAAGCATGGATGGTGCACGCGTGTTGCGACAGGGGATGAGACATTTGTCCATCATTTCACTCCCGAATTCAAGAGAACATCCATGGAGTGGAAGCACAAACAGTCTCCTGTGAAGAAGAAGTTCAAGACGGATCGATCAGCTGGGAAGGTGCTTGGATAAACATTGGATAAACTGAAAAACGCAATTCGATAAGCGACCAGGTCTCCTGTCAGTTGGTGTCATTCTTCTTGACGATAACGCTCGCCCCCTGATTTTCTTGCAAAGGGAATGGACAAATTGGTGCAACGGTGGGACAGATGCCTGAATCTCCATGGGGATTATGTGGAGGAGTGAGGAAGGACCCTCCTTATGTATAGTTTTCTAATGTATCTTAAAAATATTTTTTTTTACAGCATACGGAAACATATACTGAACGACCCACGTAGATAAAATAAACGTTCTTCCTCAACAGGCAAAAGGGATATTTTACGGAGGAGCATTCACTTTTAACATGCGCCTGAATACCATACCAAGAAATACATAGTTGGACTAAAAGTGTCGCAGGTTCGAATCCCATGGCTGGCCAATTTGCCGAAGATTCTGCAGAAAAATGAAGGGGCAGTATCTTTGATTAAAGCCACATACCATTTCATTCCCATCAATTCGCAGCGATTCACCTACATAACGGTAGAAATTATGTATTTGAATTTGATTTTAAAATTTTGGTGCGTCAGCACTTAGGCTATTTTGCACCCGTCACGTTATACAGGGACTAGCCCCTTACCGTTACAAATAACAACTGTAACGTTGCGTAACTAAAATCTTAAAATATTCTTCCGTTAAAAGCTGATGCTCAGCACGCTTAAGGACAAAACACAGGACAGCACAAAGAATTATACAGGCCATAGGGCCAGTCGCCACAGCCTCGTTCATCTGCAAAATGCAGTCCATGGTGTACTACATGGAAGTGAGGTTGACAATTGGGTGTACTATGTGGAAGGTCACCCCTTACACCCTAGAAATTATGTACATTCATTAACCAAATAACCAAGTACTCTTGCTAAAAGAATGTAGCTCCTTGCTATCCCGATGATATGCGACAGTACTTGCTGTATTCCTCATCCTCTCCCCTTCTCTCTCCACCTCTCTTCGATTATCTCATTCTTTTCCCCCAATCTCACCTACCTCCTTCGCCTTGGAACTAGCAAACTTCCAGCACGTTCTGGGCTTCTATTCATTAACACGTTGTAAGAGAGGAGCTGCAGGAAAACCCGATTATTCGGCGCGTAACTCGATTAATCAGCGAGGGAACTTTGGGGGAATCTTGCCGAAACACAGGCGCTAGCTTCCCATTGAAGACGGTTTGGTGCAGGACTGTTACACACGGAGCGTGGAACGCCAAACCGAGGATGCTTTCACGGGACGCCAACGAGACAAATTGGGCAAGTCGTGCTCACACTTGTACAGGACGAATTTCATTTTTCCTACATTTCCACTTTTTTCCCCCAACACAGCATGGAGGTTACCAGGAGTCCACCACGTTATGTTAACTTTGGGAAAGGCAAGAACTTCAAGCGCCGCAGAGTGGAGAAAAGTCGCCGATCTCCGTGGCAGAGTGGTTAGCACAGCGTGCTACGACGCCAGGGCCCCAGAGTTCGAATCCTGGCCTGGGCATAGGAGTTCCTTGGGTGCCCGTTCATCCAACTTATCATATCAGCAATCATCCTCGTCGTCGCTATTAGCCAAAAGTAGAAAAAAGAGACGCTAAATAAAAAAAATCAACTCAAAATCTTCGACAGGCGACTGTTTACACACATTTTACTCGGTTCAAGTGTGCGATAGTACCTTTGGTGCACTGAAGAGAATACCGGTATTAAGACGACACAGAGTGGTTCTAGGAGTACCACACCACCTTTTGGTAAAGAAAAAAACATCGGTGGTATTAAAAGGTGTTGATCGCCACCATTTGTCTATGTTATACTAACACCTCTAGACAAACCTAAGTGTGTTTCAACACGATTATCTTTTACAGTCTGGTGGAGTCAAGATCATGTGAGAAAGGTCTTTAACGATTATGCATTCTTTTCTAAATGTATTGAATGAGCCGTTTGCAGCAGCGCGCACTGCTTTGCTCTGCACACTCGCTTTCTCCCCTTCTCTACCATTATGCGCGGCTTTGCTCCACAGATTTCCGAGACAGAGTATATGCTGATGGTTGATCATTCTTCTCGACTCAACCATAATCCTATACCCCATCCCAGCTAACTGTGATGCAAAGCCGCGCATGGCGTGAGAGAAGCGAGGGAAATCTATTGGCCAGAGCGAAGCTGTAGACACTAACGGGAAGGCTGGTAACTACAGTCGCTTTCCACCACTCCACGCATTCATTGGTGGAGCCGTCTCGTGTCACTACTTGCGCAGAGACTTGTTTTCGTTCGCCTGCTCCACAGTTAGCTGGGACGGAGTATAGCTATGCATGTTTTATTGTGCATCTCTTATTTAATTAATTCCTGGGCCTCTCGATGGAAAAAGTCGTTGCCTTGTAATTAAGGGGTCCCGGTTGTGGCACACAGTGGTTCCGATCACACTTTAAACTGTAGGTCCAGTCCCGTTCAGCCTATCAGTGCATAAATTGGACTCAAAAGAAAAAAAAATGAATTCCACATTTTCAAGTGAAGTACAAACGCAAGTTCAAGAATGAAGCCTTCTTACATTATGCTGTTGTATTCATGTAGTCTGTTTTACGACACGCAACAAAGGCAACAGGAACTCAAATAGCATACGTTCGCTGCTGTAGGTTTTACAAGTTGACGCAGACATGGCGTAACATAAAAGAAGGGCAGTAGCGACTGATGATAAATTCATACATCGTTTGGTTCGTACGTTCCATTACGAGAGGCGTCCGTCCAATCGCATCCCGCTGTCGCACTACTGGATACACACTGCAGGTTCAAATGGTGTTTGCCTACCCTTATGCATGTTTCAGGTTCTGTAATTGAAATATACGTGGGGAAAGGGGGTCCGTCTTTGGGCACACCAAATTAACAGCGGCTTGTTCGTATGTCACAGCACTGCTGATTGGTCAAGTTTTGTCTTGTGAACTCTCGAGGTGTTTGGGAGGTTGGACAAACAAAACTGCAAAATGTTAGCAATATTTAAATCTCAAATGTCTCTTCTTGCTGTATAATCGTGTTAAAACTTGGATGTTTTCAGAATTTAGCATTCATCAAGGCGAGTAGGTCTGAGTTTAGTTGAAGTGTGCTAGGGTAGTTACAAGAAAATTACGTCACTGCAGCGCCTACACTGTCACGGGATTTCGGTGCGTAACTGGTGATTGCAGGGGGCTCGACGAATCAACGGGTAAGAGGGTAAAACGCAGCTGGAGCTATCACCCTCTTGCAGCAGCACGAACTGCTTTGTTCCACCCACTCGCTTTCTCCCCTTCTCTACCGTTATGCGAGGCGCTGTTACACAGATTCCCGACATAAGAGTGTAGACAAGACAAATCGGAAGAGCGTTGGCAAATTTTTTGTTCGTACAGGTAAACTTTTTGATCTCGAAAGACAGAAAACAGCGGCGATGGGACTCGATGCGGTGAACACGTGTCACTCAATTAAATTTCTATTTGGCAGGCCTTGCCCCTCAATGGGTCGTTGCAACATGAAGAGAGAGGAAAAGGGGAGATAGCATTTAAGTTTGAAAAGCTACAGAAAAGTGTGTGAACAGTAGGTGTCCGTTTGTTATCACAAAAATATTGCTTTTATGATGAAAGTATGCTACTTGCAAACGCTTGAGTTTTTAAGTCCACTTTATGCACAGAAAGGCTAGTTGGGACTTGACCTACAGTTTGAAGTGGGATCCGAACCACTATGTGCCTTCACGAACACGGGGACCTTTTGATTACAAGGCAACTGTACTGCTTTTCCGGATTCTTTGGAGTAGCGACGCGCAGAGAGGAAAGCTTGTGGGCGGGGCCAGACTAGGTGGGGAAGGGTGCGGGATGAGAGCAACGAAGTGCTGCACGGTGTAACGGCCGTAAAGCAAAACGCTTTCTGCTGCCAATTTATTCTTTTATTCTTAACAATGGCCAGTGTATTGTTTTACACAAATAACAAATAATATTGCACGTTTATTTGTCTTTTGATGCTACGAAGAACAGAAAAAAAAATTAAAACAAATTTGAACATACATTTTCAAAAAACATGCAAATAAGCACAAACTATGAAACATCATGTATCAAAATGTGTTTTAAACAAGTCTGAAAAACATGTTTAAAACACTTTGTTCTAAACGTTTTAAACATTTGTAAAAAAAACAAAGCCATGTGTTTTAAACTTTTCAAACAAGTTGTTCTCGAACACATTCAACACTGTGAGGCACTCTCCTGAATGCAGAGTTCCCCTAGACTTGCGAGCTGACATGTTTACTACAGAACTACTGGACCGCGAATGAGCAGTCGAGTCGCCCCCTCCCGTGGATGCCCCTCCCCTCCGCGCGTTCATTGGACGAGGCGCACACCCTTCAACATGCGCACAGAACGCGTTCGCGTTCTCTTACTCTAGAGAATCCGGGAAAGGAATATACGCCATCGGCGAGGCCACACTACTTACAGACGCACCATGTTTAAAAACAATATATTGGGATGTAAAGGAGACTACCGTAAGGACCAAACGTGTAGATCCTTTGCAGACTTACGAGGTTCTGGTGTCTGGACTTCTGTTGTAACCAGTTCATGTGTGCTTGTCCTTTCATCAATTTCCTCCTCATATTCGCAATTAACCAAAGATTCCAGAAAAGCGACGAAGTAAACTAAGACAAATCAAGCAACGTAAAACATGAGGGGTGTCTCAGAAATATTTTCGTTTTTGAATCCGCCCTCTGTGGCAATTCGCACATTACGGAGAAATGATCGCAAACGCTTGGCAATATTGTTAATATTTAGTTGCCATGGAGCGCTTCACGGGGCAGCAACGTGCTTTTTGTGTTCGTGCGTTTTATAAGAATAATGATTCTTAAGTCGTTGTGCGTCGTTTGTACCGGCATCGTTATAACCTGGCAGGAATGAGAGACGTCCCAAGCGCATACTGGAAGCACTATGACGAGTAAACCGCCCGTCCGAAACATTGACCGGGTGCACCAGTCTCTTAGTAAGTTTCCTCGCCAATCGTTAAGAATGCGTGCAGCTTCTTTAAATTTGCATAAGTCGACAGTTCTTCGCATTACACCCACACAAAATTGTTACTACACAAGAATTAAAACCACAAGATCCTGCCAATCGATTCGAGTTCTGTAGAACAATGATAGATCGCTTCAATAGTTACAATAACATATGGTTTTCTGATTAATCAAATTTTCACATAAACTGGGCATGTTAATGAACACGTCTCCAATGTTTCACTGAATGCACTTCATCAGTTATTCCCAGAAAGGGTCATCAGTCGCAGAGGGGACATTAACTGGCCACCGAAATGTCCCGATTTGATACCAACAGATTTCTTCTTATGCGGTTACCTAAGAGTAAGGTATACACCCCAATGTCACAAAATTTGAGATGATTGAAGCCAAGCATTACAGATGAAATCAATGCTGTTCCTCATGCAATGCTTCAGCTAGTGATCGGAAACTTTAGTTCAAGAATAAGTGAATGTGAAAACATGAACAGTCACCATTTGTCCATTACTCTTTTCCACAAATAAAAAATAATAATGTTTAAGCTTTCATTTGGTAATAAATATATCTTTACATAAAAAAATTAAGTATTTATTTTAATAGTTTTAAAAACGAGAATATTTCTGAGAAACCCTTTATTACTTGCAAAGACTGAACGTATACAGGGTGATTCACTTCCTCTTAGCCCCGGATTTTCGCATATAAAAATCAAACTATTGGTCATAATGTAATGAAATTTGCTACGGACATACCTTGGTGTATGAGAAGCATGGTGACATCATTGGAGATGACGCCATAGTCTCTCTAGTCCTTGCGTGGGCAAGCGCGTGCGTCTGGGCGATTCTGCCGTTAAATGCTAATCGTGCGGAGGTGTGGTTTCAGTCTGAGTTCTTGGCGCAACTGTTGGGACGCACTTGATAGTACATTATGATCAATAGTTTGATTTTTACAAGCGAATGTCAGGGGCCTAGAGCGAGCGAGACATCCTATATAATTACAGACAAGAATATGAAGTACAACTAGCAAGCTAAGTGACCATGTTGAAGTGATTGCCGTCAAGCGAAGCGTTTGCCAGAAGGCTTTGGGAAGTACGGGCGCTTAAACAATTCCAAACTCTTTAATCTAATAGCCAAACGAAAGTTCCTAGGGGCGGAATAAGGATGAACCGATGGAGACCTCCCCTAGGCGATTAGAAGAGTTTCATGAACTTAGGTAATAGCTCGTTAGAGACCGGAATTTTCTTCAACGCAAAGAGAGCTTATGCCGGAGCTCTCACCTCCCGGAGTATTCCATAATGCCGGAAAGCGAGTCCCCAACTTCCAGCAGGAAAATTGAGTTGATTTTTAGGCCTTCACTCAATCATAACTTCAGCTACTTTGCTCCTGGGTTCTCTTTTCTTTTGAGAAATTACCCACGGGCACTTTCGCATCGGGGAAGGCAGGAAGTTGCGAAAGTTGCTAGACTCAAATTAAAGAACATTATATCATTAGAGGGCACGTTTCTTTGACGAGCTGACAGTGTTGACATGTCTTAACATTCTTAAAATAACGGATCGAGTAATCAGTTGACGCATTTCTGCCCGACTCTCTTCGTTATTCTTAGCAGTCTCTGTTGTCACTATGGGGTGTAAGGGGTGACTCTTTGCGAAGTATATACCCTGGTATACCCTGGACTGTATTTTTCAGACCAGCGAGGCTTTGGCATCTGGACCCATGATCGGTATAATTCTCTATGAGACTCTTGTTGTGTACTGTCCATATGTGTTTCATTGATTGATGTGACTTATTGATTTGGCTTATTTTACTTCGCTTTTCTGCCACTTTTGGCTAATCACGAAGACGGGGATGAGTGATCATACGATTAAAATTATGAATGGACATATGACACTATACATAATCTTTATTTATTCTGAGCATTTTGAATACATACACGTTTATATCAATATAACTTACACAACAATTAATTAAATAAAGAGGGGGAACCCCCGAAGCAGCCCGCCTCCACCCGCCTCCATTCGAGGGTATGCGCTTATGTCCTGGTGCCTTTAAATAGACCAGGACGTATTTTGCTCTGAATTTATCGCTTACACCGCATTGTTTTCCTTTCTTTATTGTTTATTTATAACATACAATTACATACATGTACATCAAACAAAGAATATATATATATATATATATATATATATATATATATATATATATATATATAATATGAATAGATAATTCAGTTACATAGCTATATTATTTAGTTATTATCTCTCTCCAAGATTGTCCAGACCAGAACAAGTCGTATTTTATGTTTTATGACATTTGTAAATTGATATTATATATTTTTAATATTAAGGGTGTATGTTATTTACGTACATTTTCCATAAGATATTAACATCTGAGTTTAAATAGATAAAATTGTTATTAATATTGAAGAATGATATGACACAAAGAATATGATCGCACTAAATAGTTATAATAATTACATGAATGAAATACAACGAACACACATTAAGTTACTGTTGGTTACTCAGTTTAATGATACATTTTCAATGAGGATAAGTATTTCAATAATATTCGAACATTATCTAACTTGAGTATAAGTCTATTGAAAAAAACTGGTATCCAGCAGCAATTTGGTCTGGGATGTTTTTTGCCAGTTTAGTGTGCCAACTATTGAAAAAGTATTGTGGTTCTTCGCGAGTTAAGCTCCAGGGAGATAGAGGGAGGTTTGTTTAAATACGAAAAAAATAGAGGGTCTGTATGTATTGTATTACTTTCGTGGCTACTTTGTTTAATTTATTATTTTTATCCCAAGAAACTCTAAATTTTCAAACATGCTTGTTTGTTCTAATTTTTTAAAGTTTTAGTTAGTTTTATCTGGGCCGAATCCTCTAAGTGTAACGCTAGTGGTCTTCTACAGGTGGTGGTCGGGTTTTCCTCCCTCTAGCCGCCGCTTAGTTTTCCCGTAGACGCGGTGAATGGACACTCACAAGCACCCATGTTAATGTCAGGATTCGATTCCAGGACCCCTGGCGTCCCAGCGCATTATGATAACCACTCCGGCACGAAGGCCGGCCCACACGTGTTTGTGATTTTCCCTTCACTTATTTCCTATTTCCATTCCTGGATTATTATACCAAGGTACAGAATAAATAATAATGTCTTAGTCATTGATTTATTTTAAAGGCTTTCCTTCTTCTTCCAGAATCTATTTTTATTTTCAATACTGTAGCTTCATCAAGGCACTTTATTGCATTTACTAAATGTTTTGGGACTCGATAATGTTCTAAGATACAATCTAATCCAATATATATATAGCCCCAATCCCACCACTCACTCACTCACTGACATAAATGTTCTCCATGAAGGAAGCCCCGGAGGCGAAAAATGCCCGATTACGACCCCCCATGAAATTGTCCCAAAAGGCTGAGAAAATTAAAAAATCCCTCAATCGGCCCTTCCTTAAGGGTGAAAATGCCCTTTTCTCACGTCCTTAGCAACCGTTGCCACGGAAGTTTTTTTTGCAGCACACATTGTTTCCTTCAATTCTTAATTGTCGAGATACATTATATTTCTCACAGATCATTAGCACACAGATGAATGAACTCGTGGTTTTGAAAAGGTGCCTGAAACAAGGGTGACATCTACATAATAAGGAGTTTCAGCCCAGATACAATTACGTATATATTGTTATACTCAATGCGTAAATATCTACATCGTGCTTGTTTTAACTAAATGTTTAGGGGGTATAATGACATGCAATTCCTTAGAGCTTGCCGTGCCTGTTGTTGTCCATGGAAACGGACGTTGCTAGGGAACTTAAAGAAAGTTTATTTTCACCCCGGAAACTACTGTAAGGGAATTATGCTAGACTTTTCAAATTTCAAAATACGAGCATCAGAATTTATTACAGAGGCTAGGTAGGGATTTGACGGAAAACAGTTATTATCCAATTACGTTCAAAAATGTGAAAATAACAAAATACGTAAATATTGCATTTTCAATTTAGTCGCTATTCATTTCGTTGATGCAAAACATCCAACTACTTATCTTGAAACGGTTATTATTTACTCAGTTCATTATGAAGAAAATAGACAAAAATAGTTTGAATATTTGTACCTTATTAGAGCCCATACGCACAAAGTTACATTCTAAACTTTTCAAACTTATACATAATGTTCCCCATCATCCAATACAACATGCAGACATTTTCAAAGTCATTAAGATCTATGAAGAACCCCATCCATAACATGATTACTCCCACAACGTGGCCAAAAGGTCACGCATGCGAGCGTACAAGACGTGGCCAAAGGCCACGTCGAAAGTACGCGAGTATATAAATATGGATGTATGTGTATATGTATGTTTGTTCCAGCATAACTCTCGAACTCCTGGAGCGATTTCAACCAAACTTGGAACACGTATCACTTGCAATCTGGAAGGAAATACTGTGGGGGTGAGACACCCCTGGCACCCCTGGGGGTGGGGGTGGTAGGGGGTGACATGTAAAAATAATCGAAAACGTCCGATATTAGTGTGGAATCCATAGTTTTCGGGGTCGCTAAGATGAATAGTGACACTACCAATGCCGTTCAACTCCAAAACACCCCTGCCACCCCTAGGAGGTGGGGGTGGGAAGGGAGTGACATGTAAAACGACCAATATTAGTGTGGAATCCATAGTTTTCGGGGTCGCTAAGATGAATAGTGACACTCTCAATGCCGTTCAACTCCAAGACACCTCTGGCACCCCAAAGGGTGAGGGTGGGAAGGGAGTGACATGTAAAACGACCGATATTAGTGTGGAATCCATAGTTGGACATTGTGCAATCAAAAATTTGTAATTTAAAACAACTAGATATATTTTATGATCTATGCTGAGGACTAGATTGGTTGGTTGGTTGATTTGGTGTTTTAAGTCCACTTTATGCACAGTAAGGCTAATCGGGACTGGACCTACAGTTTAAAGTGGGATCCGAACCACTATGTGCCTCCACCGGTTATGTAACCCGGGACCCCTTAATTACAAGGCTGAGGACTAGAATATATGGAGTAACAGTTAATACTCTAATATCACAAAACCGCAATATATCAAGTGCTGAATGCATTTTGATTAAACTAATTTAAAATAAAAAGCCGAAAAATCGTTCTGGTCAAATTTCTTTAAAAAATCGTCATATTCACTCAGTAATAGGACCATTTGCTACGAACAGTAAAACAACATTTTAAAGGAAAACGCTTGCTTTCCTCATTCTTTTCAGTATTTCAAACTGTTTTCACAGAACTGTTTCTCACCGAACATGCACTTGTAGCTATTTGTCTATGAGGACACTTTCATAGCCTATATATAAAAAAGCACACACACACATGTACACAGTAAAGCATGGAACTAAAGCTAGATCATCCGCATGATGTAAATGCCTCTTTCTTTTTCTCAAAGCAACTTCCGTCGCTATATTTCACTGCAGAGATTCCGTCTACCCTTTCCTTTCTCCTTGCAAGATGGAGGAAACCACTCAAGCAAGCTCTTCTCTGTAACGACGCAGTTTCTTTCGGAGAATTATTGCCTTTCAGTCATTTTTCTGGAGAGACAAAAGAGATTCCGTGAAAGCCCTTCCCTTCCAGGCGATGTCCAGGACATTTTTTCTCCAGAAAAGTCCTAAGGCACGTGCGCCTGCAGGAATTTTCATGGGGATTTATTCTGATAACAGGAACAATACGAGGATATTTACCAGATATTATTTTTAAGATTTAGTGCAATGTCCTCCTGAAACATGAGTCCTGAAGGGTCGACAAGGCATGTTTCATGACCCGTTTCATTGTTTGAAACACCAGGAAGTTACATACTATGCCGGGAATTGTGGAGCAGGCGAACGAAAAATCGTCTCTGCGAAAGTAGGACTATCTCACAAATTCCTCTGTCTTCTTCTCAAGGTTTCTTGAGAGAACTAATGAGATATGTCTATACTATAGGCTCTATTTGTAAATATTGATATCTATACTCTGTTCCAGAATTCGCGATTGACCAAAAGTGGCCGAAAAGCGAAGCAAAATAAACCAATTCAAACAATCTGTCCCGGGAGTCCGTGGAGCAAGAGAACGGAACGAAGTCCTCTGAGCAAGTCGTGACTCCAGTGATCTATCGATGACCGCGTTGTATGAAAAGTGAGTGCGTGGAGGGGAAACCGCGGATTCCGCTACCAGCCGTTCTGCAGCAGCGCACACTGCATTGCCCCCACTCCACCTTTATCTACCGTTACGCGCGGCCTTCTTCACAGATTCCCAATTGATTGATTTGGTTCATTTTACTTGGCTTTTCTTTATTTTTAAAATTACAAGTAGGTTGCAATTGGTAAAATTAGAAAATGGAAAAATTACAAAATTGTGTTGATCTTATTTCGAAAAATTACAAGTGTGGTGCTAATTTTATTTGAAATATTATAAATGTGGTGCTAATTTTATTTTAAAAGTTACAAATGTGGTGCTAATTTTACTTCAAAACATTACAAATATGGCGGACGATTTATTTCACAACGTTACAAGTGTGAAGGAACTTTTATTTTAAAAAAAATACAATTGTGATGTAGCATGGACACAACTGCTTAAATAATAATTAATAACTTCTGAAATCACGCTTATTAAAGAGAAGTGATAGCCAAAAAGATAAATTCAGAGTTGCTGCTCAGATATCGATCAAACCCATTCTCATTTCTCCTGTCAAGTATGGACATCCCGGGCAGGAAAACTTGACAGAGAATACCGGTAAAATTACAGAGCTTCGTCATCAATTGTTAAAAACGACAAAAAGACGAATTGGGGGTCGTTTGAAGATGGGATGATGCACGGCTGCCGGTTTGATGAGATTTTGAGCAGTCTGTCTGTTCGGATGCTCCGATGTTTTGCTTTTTCAATCTGCTTTTTTTTCTCGTCATATAACAATGCGGACGGCGTCGATGTGAGCCAGGTTTCACATATATCACGTCACAAAAAAAATGGAATACGTGCAGGAGGAGGGCGAGGGAGCTGCAGAACATTCGGCCACCGCTGCGAAGAATTCTGTCATGGACATCTGATGCAAAAATAATGTCCGCCAAAACTCGCATTCGCGAGCAAACAGAAAACAAAAGCGGTGAGGGAGTGGGGTTGGGATATCGAAATGTCGATACCGATTTGTTCCGTGGCTGTAAGGTGTCGTGATGTATTTCGGAAGTCAGGTTGGGACGTAATATCTTTTACTGAAGATGAGAAAATGCCCCTCTCCTCGCAACCCTCTGCCCCCCTTCCCTTGAAGTAGAATTATCTAGATTGAGTCAGCATATTCAAACCAGGAGGAAACGTAGAGAGATTGAAAGGCAAAACTATTCCTTGCTTTGCAGATTTTTATGGAGATGTGTTGAAACACACTTTACTGGGTCTCTTCCCGATAGAGTAACGGAAATGATATAGCCTTGGAGTCCTGGATTCGTTCCCCTATGAAGACATGGTGTACATTTTTATTCCGGAAACTATTTTAAATTGTAGACCATTTTGTAACTATTTCTAAAAATAAAGATCACTACAAGCATAGCCACTCTTTAAAGCAGAAGGCGATGCGTAGTTTAATGTAGAAGTCCTTCTTGTTATAAAATAGTGTTAAGCTAGTAGTAAAAATTACAATGTATTATTTTCAAAGTGGTCAAAGGATTAATATGGATAATTATGTGATTCATTAACATTGGTCATAAGTGATTAAAAATCTCAACGTTAGAACAATATTTTCATAGATTAGATTCGAATCCATATAAATTTGCATTACATATCGCAAGGCCAATAAAGACAATACTCGTCAATTCTGAAGCATATGTCAATTACACGATATAAAATTCTTACATTTTACAATATAATGATGGGAACATACACCAGTATAAAACCCAGCCTCTTGGCTGCAGCAGGCGCTATGATTAAACAACCTGATAATTTTCCATTTCGAATATACTTTAGTCATACCATAAATGTGGATGAAATAAAGACGAACACATTATTTATCAAACAGTGACGACACTGGAGGAGCCAGGTTGCGTTCACCCGCCCCCATTTTTCCCTTCGGATCCCGAACAAACAAGAAAGACGTAAATGCTCTTTTAGTCCAAATTTGCACTCTTTGACTGTTTTTAGTAATAGAATGTGACTTCAATATAAATGTCTATAAACCTCTAGCACAAAAATCACTACATTGAAATATGCCATAAAATTCGATAAGAAAATTGTGATTAATATTCCTAATAGATGTATATAAAGTATATGGTTTATGCAAATTTTGTGCTTTGTGGATAATAGTAACGAAAAATAATGTTTTGCATTGTATGATGTAATAATTTCAACGAGCCTCATACACTTTTAGAAAATTTATGTAAGGTACAGAAGTAGACATTGGATTGATTATTTCAAGCTGGTGTTGTAGCGTCTGCACACTGAGCCACAGTTACTTATATCATATTCGCACAATTATTATTAGTTATAGTGGAGTTACATTGAAAGCCATAATTTTTGTATTGGTATCTTTGCATAGTGTCAGTGTCAAGGTCTAATGCTCTACATGAAAGAAAATAATTAGCGCGTTCAAACAATTTGATCGATCATTTCGGAGCCTCTCCAATGGCGTATTGGTAACGTCGTCTCCTTGTAATCAAGGGGTTCCAGGTTCGATACCCGAAGCTGTAGGTTCAGTCCCAATCAGCCTATGTGTGCATAAAAGTGGACTCGAACTGGAACATTCAAATAATAATTGCTAGACAAATAATGTAGATACAAATATTAAATAGGAAAAAAATACAGAAAGGAAAAATATGAAAATAGAGGAGTTGGCAACGATGAAGGCTTTGCATTAATTTGCTGATGTTTGCTGATCATACAGTGGTAGAAAGTTTAACTGCCCTGAGTAATCACTTCGTTAATAATATTTACCCACACTTTAAAATCAAAACCCAAATTTTCCCTAACATTACACCCAATTAACTTGACAACCAGTTTTTTTTTCAAATACATAACGAAAAGCAATGCGCAATAACAAGGAATAGTTAATAATGAGGCAAACCCCTGAAGGAAAATGTCAAGAGGATCGAAAACTTTCAAATTATATTCATTTAGCACGTCCAGTTCACTCGTTCCAACTTGTGCAACCAATACTGCGATGTCGAAAGAGAAATATTAGAAACAACGATGCAATTACGTTATTGTATAACGTGGATGTTACAAGCGTTCCTTCATTAATGGCGCCCCCATCCGACCCCAGAGGCAATAATTAGAAACAAGTTGAGAGCTGGAACTCCCGTGCGCAGATAAAGGCTGCCCCACGAGGCATCCATGATTAATTGCGCAGCGTAAAATTTTATTTACCGCAAAGCATGCTGGGAGCTGGCAAGTAGTAGGAGCAGATAACGAATCGGTAACGGATTAGTATTTTGGTAACTGCGCTAGTGTTGCGTTACCAGAATTCCTTCGCTATCGTTAAGAGTAAAACGCTACGTTTTACTTCTTGCTTCGTTAAATAAACAGCTAAGTTTAACCATAATAAAAAAATAATCTGAATCCAATATGGCCGACTTTAAGATGGCCGCCAGGTACTTTAGTATTATACGGACTACATCCAGTTAGTACGCTATAGGTACTTAACTCAACCTAACCTAACCTTTATATCTAATTAGTACGCCATAGGAACCTAACCTATTAGATATGAAGGTTAGGTAATGTTGAGTTAGGTTAGATTAAGTATAGCGTACTTATTGGAGGAAGTCCGTATAATACCGGCCGTATTGGTAACATAGCCTAATAAGTTGTAACCTATTTATATATCACTTATAATTGCTGGAATTGGAGGGAGGCGACTGGGGCATAAGTACTATGAAAAGTATTGATAGCATTATATTACAACGAACAAAACACGTTCGAGCAAACCCTTCCCAGATAGTAAAATAATAAAATTTAGCACAATGTGCCCGGGCTAGAGGTATACAAAAATAACTGCTTGTAATTCGAAAACTGCTCATTATATTGTCTCGTAGTTGTGCTCAATCGATAGACCATCGATCACAGATTTCAGTAGTCAGTACGATCTATAGTGTTGTTGAGCTACGCATGCGCAGAAACAGCATGAGAACAGCTCTCAACACGACGGGCTGCTAACCTTGTCACAGTGTTGCCACATGAAGGGAAATTTCCCTTTTGCAGGGAAATTCGGACCAAAATTTTAGCCAAAAGGGAAGAGGGAATGTCGATTAAGAATACCACAATTTCAGCAAAACTTTAAGACATCTAACTACATTATTACAGTTTCTGTTAAGTTCCAATTTCATATTCACATTTTTTCTGTTCTTTTTTCTGCTCCCTTGAATATAGCCTGTATATATTTATATTTCTGTTAAGTACATCGCTTTTCTGCACCTTCGGATAATAGTAACGATGAGGATTAACGATTAAATGGATTGCGGATCAGGATCCAAACCGGGACATCCGGTCAGGAAGCGATGAAAGTGACATGTATGTGAAAAATTTAACATTTTTTATTCACACGGACATGGACCAACGGAAATACTACTACTGCTTCCACCACCGATAATAATAATAATAATTACAGCAACTGCTAATTCCACTACTAATACTTATTATTATTATTGTATGATTTGCTTAGGTGAAGGGAAAAATTGGTCCGAAAAGGGAAATTTTGCCCCTTGGGAAGGGAAATTGTGCCCTCATATTGTGGCAAAGTAGAGCAATCAACCCGGTTCTGCAACCGAAAATGGCGCTCGGTGGCGCTCGCAGTGTTGCCAACCTCTTATTTGAAAAAATCACCAAGGTTTTAGCTTGGTCTAACCTAACTTAAAGCAAGAAGCTGGCAATCTTGCTTGAGGCTGTTTTTGCAGTGTTGCCAACTTTTTACTCGAAAAAATCACCAAGGTTTTTTTTGGTCTAACCTAACCTAAAGCAAGGAGCTGGCAACCTTGCTTGAGGCTTTTTTTTGCAGTGTTGCCAATTTTTTACTCGAAAAAATCACCAAAATAGTGGGGGTGCCCAGGTTCTGCGCCAGAAAATGGCGCTCGGTGAGGCTCGCAGCGTTGCCAACCCGGGCGAGGCGTAGCCTTTTACGGTGTATGTTAACCTCACCAGCGTTGCCAACTCGGGCGAGACGTAGCCTTTTACGGTGTATGTTAACCTCACAAGCAGTGTTGCCAACTCGTCGTAGCTTTTCACGGTGTATAATTTTTTTTGTTTTTTTTGTGTGAGTGTACGTGTTCGGGCGAGGCGTAGCCTTTCACGGTGTATGTTAACCTCACCAGCGTTGCCAACTCGTCGTAGCCTTTTAAGGTGTATGTTAACCTCACCAGTGTTGCCAACTCACTCCACGAAAATTTCACCAACTGATATTTTGAAGCTTTTCACGGTGTATGTTAACCTCACCAGCGTTGCCAACTCACTCCACGAAAATTTCACCAACTGATATTTTGAAGCTTTTCACGGTGTATGTTAACCTCACCAGTGTTGCCAACTCGTCGTAGCCTTTTATGGTGTATGTTAACCTCACCAGTGTTGCCAACTCACTCCACGAAAATTTCACCAACTGATCTTTTGAAGCCTTTTATGGTGTATGTTAACCTCACAAGCAGCGTTGCCAACTCGTCGTAGCTTTTTATGGTGTATGTTAACCTCACCAGTGTTTCCAACTCGTCGTAGCTTTTTACGGTGTATGTTAACCTCACAAGCAGTGTTGCCAACATTTTACTTGAAAAGTCACCAAGGTTTGTTTTTGGGTCTAACCTAACCTCAAGCAAGGAGCTGGCAATACTGCTTGAGGTTTTACAGTGCATAAAGCAATTTGCCAACCTACTGGTTTGCCATAGTTTTTTTACAAAAAAGAGAGAGGGAAAAGTTAAACAACCGATAGTGTTGCTAATATTTACCTACAGCTTTTTTTACTTGGCAAGGGCTATTTTGCTTGAGGCTTAACTAATTTATATACTGACGTAACATACATACACTGGGCAATAGAGCCGGCAACAAATATATACTGCCGTAAAAAGATAGATGGATGGATGGATGGATGGCAACATAGTATGTGTGTGCGTGTATAATATATAGCATTATTAACTAGAGTGCATTGGCAACCCACCTGCAACTAAAAAATAAAGATGCCAATGTTGTTGTAAGCTAAAGAGAGAGACTAAGCTGGCAACAGCGGTGGGCGAATACGCATTATTTCCAAGTTCTGGGCGCCAATGTATATCGCGATTTTTGTAAACCTCTTCGCGGGAACGATGTGCTGCACATGCATACGTGCGCGCTGGCGCCTCTTATTATTTTTCGTATTGTGACGCAAACAAACAAATAAATAATTGTTGTTTTTAGGATGCCAGGCCCCTACAACCTCGCCAGGGTGCGTGGTGCCCAACCCAAAAAGGTTCTAACGGCTGCGGTTGTAGATAGCCGCACCTCTGTAGGGTTTCACGTGTTTTTTTTTTTTTTGTATGGTAGTGGTAGTGCTGGCAATAGTGGGTGGGTTAATTGTTGTTGTAATGGGCAATAAAATCTGAAGAAAATTCGTGTCTAGCAAAAATAAGCTAAATAGAATTACACATGCATACAATATTTATTGTGTTTTTTCTATCTACAATCATATTTTTCTTATATATGTTTTTTTAATTTTTTTTATAGAGTTGATTAAAGCATATATTTGAGGAAGGCAACACCACCCATATATAAATAAACATACCCCGAAAAAATGCGCTCCATGAAAAGTTGCCCTGTGTGCGAAAAAACTATATCAAGCGAACATTTTGCAAGACATTGTCGCACCTGCGTGCCAGGCAAGCATTTGGCTGCCACCGAACTGTGTTCCGGATGTAATAAACATATTACAATTGCGTATGCCAAAAAGCATAAGCTTACTTGCCTAAGCAAAAATACATCTGGGGCCCAGCCTTCGACCTCCACCAAGAGGAAGGCGGAAGCAGCCTCCATCAATGCACCACTCGCCAAACGCGTCAAGCCTGCGATAAAAGCAGACCAGTCTGCTTTCCAGCGTTCGTTAGAGGACTTTCCTTTTATTTCGGAGGGCTCATGCGACGTGCGTAGCTTTTTAGAGAACGTGCAAGCGCAAATTATTTCCGTCCTCGGCGATGCGCTTGCAACGCACTCCACTAAATTCTACGCATCGCTACGTTGTCGGTACAAGAAGCCGTCTGATGAAATTTACAGCTTCTGCCACAACACCAAGGCGAAGATGTTGCATCTGGCGGATGTCGACAACCTCGAGGATATTTACAACAAGTTTGTCGAGGAGCTGGTGGCAAAGCAGGAGGAACATCAAGCCAAGGGCTCGGGGGGTTCGCTGTGTGGCGAGCCTCACGAACTGCGCGTCAAACTTTGCAAGTTTGTACCTCTCTTCGCCTCCAGCTACGTCCGCTTACCAGAAACGATTGAGGATAAAAAGGCCGTCCTGAACATTCAAAACAGTGACGCCAAGTGCTTTCTCTGGTCGGTGCTTGCAGCATTACACCCTGTCGACCGGAAAAAACAACCACACCGAGTTAACCACTACCTACCCTACGAGCCAGAGCTGGAAGATGCGATGGTTGGGATCGACTACCCGGTGGCGCTTTCGGATATTCGTAAGTTCGAGGCCCGTACACACAACCCTCGGTTAGCCATCAACGTTTACGGCCTCACCGACGAAAATGTGGTGTACCCTATCCGGGTGAGCGACGTAGACGACGACGGTGCGCAAGAAATTCATCTTCTGCTCATCAAAAACGAGACCCACCACCATTACACCCTCATTCGCTCGCTCTCTCGGCTTGTTTCGAGCCAACGGAGCAGTGATAGTCACCACGTCGAGGTGTGTCGCAGGTGCTTGTCAATGTTCGACGGACAAGATCAACGCAGTTACCAACACATCAGAGGTCCCAACATCGCTGCCGAGAAGCTCGCTAGCCACAAATTTTATTGTAATGCCAACAAGCCTGAGGTGATAGTCTTACCCAAACCTGGCGTCGTGGAGCGTTTCCACATGCACGGTGCCATGGTGGAGCACCCCGCTATTATCATCGCGGATTTCGAGGCCTTTCTCAAACCCCTGTCCACTTGCGATCCCGATCCTGAAGTTTCTTCCACCACCCCTTACCAACTCCACGATGCATCCAGTTTCGCATACGTTGTGGTGCGACGAGATCAACACATCGCCCCCGAGCCCTACGTGTACCGTAGTCCCGACGCAGCCAAACACTTCCTCGAGAGGATGGTTGTCGAGGCCATCGAGATAGGGAAGGTATTGTTGGCCCCCAAGTCTATGCTCCCACTGTCCCCCGACAATCAACGCAGACACGACGAGGCCATCGCTTGCCCTGTCTGCGTCGAGGAGTACACTACCAAAAACCGTAAAGTCCGTCACCACGATCACTTTAACGGTAGGTACGTTGGTCCTTGGTGCAATGATTGCAACCGTATGGCCCGGGACCCACGCTTCATCCCTGTGTTTTTTCACAACGGCTCGGGGTACGACTTTCACCACCTGATCAAGCATCTTGGGTACGACGACATGCGAATCAACGTTCTCGCCCAGAACGAGGAGCGTTACATCAGTGTGAGCAAGCGAGTGTCGATCCCAGAATCCGGCTCTACCGTCGAGCTTCGCTTCCTCGATTCCCTGAGGTTCCTCCCGGCCAGCCTCGATGCCCTTGCAGGGAAGCTGAGCAACGAGCAAATGCTCATTACCTCTGCGAATTTTCCAAACTTGGACGCCGGTCTCTTCAGGCGTAAGGGGGTCTACCCCTACGAATACGTCACCGACTCTACCAAGTTTGCGGAGACGTCGCTACCTCCCCAGGCGAAGTTCTACAGTCAGCTACGAGGCTCGAACATCACCGACGAAGAATATCATCACGCCCAGTCCATGTGGCGCGAGCTGGATTGCCAAAATCTCGGAGACTACCACGATGCCTACCTCAGACTTGATGTGACGCTCCTCGCCGACGTGTTCCAGACGTTCCGGGCGACCGCAATGAACATCTACCACCTGGATCCCGCCTACTTCTATAGTCTCCCCGGACTGGCGTGGTCAGCCATGTTTCTGGTGACGAAAATCAAGCTGGAGCTTCTTTCGGACGTGGACATGATGCTGTTTGTGGAACGCGCCGTGCGGGGTGGCATGGTCCAGGTGTCGCAACGGCACGCGCGCGCCAACAACCGTCACATGGCTACTGGCTACGACTCCACCCAACCGTCGAGCTACATCATGCACACGGACGTGAATAACTTGTACGGGCACTCCATGATGCAGCCACTCCCCTTTAGAGGGTTCGAGTGGGCTGACCCTTCCAACTTCGACGTTGAAGGTTTCGACGATTCGGAACATGGGTTCTTCGCCGAGGTGGACCTTGAGTTCTCCGAGAAGCTGCAGGATTTGTTCTGCGATCTCCCCCCTGCACCCGAGTTCAAGTGTCCACCCGATTCCAACCAGAAGAAGCTCGTCATGGATTTCGAACCCAAGAAGAATTACGTCCTTCACTACCGGAATCTCCGGTGGTTGATGCAGCGAGGGGTCACAGTCCACACAGTTCACCGCATCCTCAAGTTCGAGCATTCTTCATGGTTGCGTCCATATATCGAAGTCAACACTGAACACCGCACCGCAGCCACGTCCGAGCTTGATAAGGATTTCTTCAAGCTCATGAATAATGCGGTGTTTGGCAAGACCATGGAGAATGTACGGAATCGCGTGGACATAAAATTGGTGACGAGGAAAGAGCGATGTCGTCAGCTTGTCGCGAGTCCATTGTTCAAGTCTCGAACAATCTACAACGAGCAGCTGGCTCTGATTCACATGAGGCAAGGTGTGGTGAAACTCGCCAAGCCCATCTACGTCGGAGCCACTGTTCTGGATCTGAGCAAGCTCCACATGTTCGAGACGTACTATGACATATTACGTCCACACTACGGTCACGACATCTCGCTTCTCTACACGGACACGGACAGCTTGGTGTACCACGTTCGCACAGCCGACGCATACGGGGATATAGCCACAGTTCCAGCTCTTGAAGAGCTCTTCGACACCTCAGGCTATCCCCAGCCGAACCAGTACGGTATCCTGGCCAGCAACAAGAAGGTGCCTGGCAAACTCAAAGACGAAAAAGACGGAGACGTGATTCTCGAGTTTGCAGGTCTTCGCGCCAAGGCCTATACCATCAAAGCCGAGGGCAGCGTTACCAAAAAGGCCAAGGGTGTCGGCAGACAGGTGGTTCGGGAGCATCTCACATTCGAGGACTTCGTGGATTGCCTCAAAACCAAGTCGTCGGTTCTAAGAGCAGAACAGCGCATCCAGAGCGTCGACCATGTGTTGACCACCAACAAGGTGAGGAAGATTGCCCTGGATCCCAACGACGACAAGAGGTGCGTCCTCGAGTGTGGAATCCACACACTGCCGTGGGGACACTATCGCTTAGCAGAAAGCAAAACCTGCAACATGTGCACATCTTCAACAGAAGATTCATAAAACAAAACAAAAAAAAATCATTTTGTTAGTCATTACAAAAAAAAAACACTGACTGTCATTACAAAAAACTTTGACCGTATTTTAAATAACCAGCATACCTATGAATCTTTTTGGTTTCCGAAAACAAACCAACATGGAGACTGTACACCGCGCGACGACAGATCATGAATTTCTACCTTCCATGTTAACTAAACTCAACGGTCTACTGATTGTTCACCTTAACAGCATTTGGACGAAATTGGATGACGATGTGGGCAAGATGTTTTACGTCTTCAACAACAATTTACATTTTTACAAAATTCCGATCGATGGAAAACTTCTAATCACCGTGAATCCGGAAAACGTAGGCGAAATCAAAATATCTACCGGCAAGAACATTTTTCGAATCAAGCACGACAAGATGCTTTCTAACATTACGTACGATGTTTCCGCAGGAGATTACCTGTACGTGGAACTCCTAGGAGATTACGACAAACTCATTCCTCTCTTCGTAGAATTACGAATCGTCTATCCTATTATAAATAACCGTTAACCAAAATGCCTAACGATATTTTCGGCCACACTAAGCGTGTAGACCATGCAGAAGAGATTCTCATGTTGGACGTCAGAATTAAAAAGTTGAGGAGCGATTTGATCGCTTTGCAGGAGACCTTAAACAAAAGTTTAGAGTCGGAGATTGCTACGCTCCAAACGCAATGTCTCGACCCCATTCTGAAAATCGATTCCGAACTGAAAACGCTCATAAAAAATTATGTCGACGTACCTTCTTACGACAACGTTCAAAATATACAGTTGAGCGTGGATAAGCTTCAAAATGATTTGGCCAAATTACAACAATTTCAATCGAAAAATGAAGATTTGGAAAAATTGAAACTCGAAATCGAAGAACGAACTTCGGCAATAGAAAAAAATTTTTCTGAACTTCAAACTGTTGTGAAGGATATTGATGTAGAACGCTTGCACGTCGTTGTTTCCAAATTACAAGAAGAATTCACCGGTACATTGGAAGAAATTAAATCCAAGTTGCAGACTTTGGAAGATACCATGACGAACCTGCCATCGTCAGACGAACTGCAGGTCATCGGCAAAAGCGTCGCGAACATAAAAATTCAATTGGAAGCCTATCAAGATTTCGAACACATTCAAACCACCATCGCTACGCTTCAGGCGTCTCTGGAGTTGATCAACGAAGAAATTAAAAATATTCACGCTGAAGCCAGTGCGTTGACGAGCATACAAGACACGTTGAGCACGGTTCAGCAGAAGATCGAATATTTAGAAAATTTGAACGTCGAAACGAATCTTGCTCATTTTCATCATGTGCTGGACAACATACAGGCCGACTTGGAATCGTTACGGACGAGCGTACCTTCGAGCGAAGATTTGGAAAAATTGAAATCGGCGGTGACGGCACTATCCGATTCGAGCGACATCAAAAGTTCATTGAGCGATCTCGAGAGTAGGGTGGCCAATCTCCCCACCTCAAAAGAATTACACGCTTTGAAAAGGAGCATATCACGTATGCTAAAACGACTAGAAACGGAAACGGCGAACGTGGAACAGATTCGAGACGAACTTGCTTCGCTGGTGTCGACGCTGCCCACTTCGCAGAGCGTCGCCGATCTTCACACGCAGTTTACCGAGATGCGAAGCATCGTGAACGATCTCACCGAGAAAAGTTCGAAATTGAATCAAGTCGAGAACCTTCAGAGTATTGTCGTCAACATCAGGGATCAAGTTGGAGTGTTGGAATCCACGCAGGAATCGACGCTGGCCTCTTTCGGTGCCAAGTTGCAAGAACTCAACGAAAACTACAAGCAGTTGAACGTGGAAGTGAAAATCAAACCGTCATTTTCTACAGTAACGGATAGCATCGTCGAACATTTGTTGCCCGTACAAAATACACTGGGACAGCTTCACAGCAACCTCGTTAGCGTCGATACTAAATTCGCTAAACTGCATTCTCTGCAAGCCATCGAAATCAACAGCGTACCCAATCAACAGAGAATCTCCACGTTCGTCGAAGGTAACAAACTGTACATGTTACATCCTTATCATCCGTACTACAAGTTTCTCCTCGATGGCACGATTCAGATAAATGAATTTTCGTACTGGTCTCACGGCAGAAAAGCTAGCGTTCCCACCATGACCTTGATATCGAATCGTGGTGTCCAGAAAGCTGGAAACATTCCTCTGGCACGTTGGAACGAAACGCGCAACATATATGAAATACACGAAGACGAAGATCTTACCGTTTTTGACGTGAGTGCCGGCGATAAGCTGATCATTCAAAACACGAGCGAAGTGCCACCCTCTTTGAATCCCATCACGCTGGTGCTTCTCTTCAAACGTAATCTCTAAGAAATGTCGAGGCAAGCCATCGTCGAAGAATTGCATAAACCTGCACGCCGCAACTACCAACGTTTGGCGGTGGTAACCAAGGGCATCGATGACCTCTGGCAAAGTGACCTCGTGGAGATGAGCAGCGGCAATCTAAAAAACGTACATAAATTGAACAAGGGCAACAAGTACCTCCTCACAGTCATAGACACATTTTCGAAATTCGCATGGGCTCTACCTTTGAAGGCGAAAACGGGGACGTGCGTCACGGTAGCATTCAAGACAATTTTTTGCGAAAGCGGCAGACGACCACGGTTTTTGCAAACAGACAACGGTAAAGAATTTTACAATGCCGTATTCCAAAAGTTTATTCAAAAACATGACATTCGACATTATTCGACTTTCAGTCACATCAAAGCCAGCATCGTGGAAAGATTTAATCGAACCTTGAAAACACACATGTGGAAACGATTCACGCTTCGGGGAAATTACAAATGGGTCGACATTCTGCCGGAACTCGTCGACACCTATAATGATACGGTACACAGAACGATAGGCATGAAGCCAGCTGACGTTACGAAATCTGACGAGCAGCGTTTAATTTCTACAGTTTACTGTCCAAAGTACACTCCCACGACTACCAAGAAATCAAAATTCAAAATTGGAGACCAGGTGAGGATCAGCAAATTCAAACGCACCTTCGAGAAGGGGTTCACAAAAAATTGGAGCACGGAACTTTTTACGGTGGTTCGAGTTTTACCCGGAAACCGACACACGTATATAATAAAAGATAGTAGCGGTGAGATTTTGAAAGGAAGATTTTACGAAGAGGAACTCTCTAAAACAAAACATCCCGACACGTACCTCATCGAGAAAGTATTGCGTAGAAAAGGCGACAAACTGTTTGTCAAATGGCTGGGACTTCCGGAAAAAAGTTGGATCAGCGCGAACGAAGTGATCTTGTAAGTACATGGAACGTGGTGAAGCGTCTACCGGATTCGGAAAGTCAAACGAGAAAAAAGAACGGCGAGTTGCTCCCCGACAGCATCCGTTGTCTAATCGTAGGCCCTTCAGGGTGTGGGAAAACAACACTGCTCGTGGACAATTTTCTCCTCGCACCGAATTGGTTAGATTGGAAGAACAGGCACCTCTACGTATTTTCAAAAAGTTTGGAGCAATCCAAATACCAGCAACTGATGAAACTGTACGATGGTCTGGATATTGCAACGTTCTCTTCGGAAATAAAACCACTCGACGATTGTCGTGAAAATTCAGTCGTTGTGTTCGACGATGTCATCCTGGAAAATCAAAATGAAATTCGCAACTTTTTCACGCAAGGTCGTCACAAAGGAATAGATTGCTTCTTCCTAGCTCAAACGTTTTCCAAAATTCCAAAACAGTTAGTACGCGACAACGCTAATTTCATATGTTTGTTTCGTCAAGATCACACCAACCTCAAGCACGCGTACGATGACTACGTAGGCGGAGACATGAACTACAATCAATTTTCGGAACGCTGCTGCTCCCACTGTTGGAACAGTGACGATTTCGGATTCGCAACGATCGACATGACGAGAAAACCCAACGACGGAAAATACAGAAACAAAATCAACGACTTTCTAAACGTTGCAACGTTGTGAGAAACGACGTGTATAAATAACGCTATGACGAAACGAAAAATCGAAGACGAAAATCTCAAGTTGCGAAACTACCTCGCGAAACGCTTCAAAGGTTGGAAATCCGAGAATCGCGGATTCTACGAAGAGAAGAAACGTCAAGATCAACCTGTGATCGATGCCATCAGCGATCTAGGTAAAGAAATTAAAGGCGTCACAGAACAAAATAAAAATTTGATCAACGAACTCGTACCACTTGCAGCTAAAAGTTACACCGTACCCACGCCTATTTCGAGCATTCCTTCAACGCCGTTCGAACTAAGAGACGTACCGCCAGGACGTCGAGCCATAAGCAGCACGTCGTCGTCTTTGGATAAGATCGAGTTAGGACCTTTGGCACGAGACTACCTGAGCACGGGCAAGTTCGACAAAGATGAAGTGTTCGGATTGTATCCCACCATGGAAACCAATGAAGGCGGCGGTGTGGTATGGAAGATTGGGAAATCGAAAGTCACCTTCGAAGGCAACGACATTAAAGTCAATTTAGGCGATAAGAATAGCTGGAACAGGTATCCGGGTACGGTGGGACTGTGGGAACTCGTTGCCAAAAAGCAGCCGAAGGATTACACCGAAGAAGATTACCAGAGTTACAAGGAAATTCTGATCATGACGGACGCCTTGTACCAGAACAACGACGCTACGCAGAATAGGGTGAAATCGAGCAGCGGCGAAAAATACAGGAATCTCATCAAGCCGATATGGAACCAGGTGAAAACAGGCAGCGGCGTCAAACTCTACAACACGTTACCCAAAGAATTCGTTTGGGTGGACGACGTACGCAAGCTCATAGACAGGTTGTTGGTTATTGCAGGAGAGGAGAATGCAGGCAATCGTAATTTCTACAACGAGAAGGTTGGCATCGTGGACATGATCAGCACAAAACTTTCCAACTTCATCGTGAACAACGACAAGGGCATAGGTTACCTCATTAAAATTATCAACACGCTGCCTCCGAGATTCTGGAACGTGGCCGAAGGAAAAGGACTCGTGAACGACATCATCAACAAGTTACCTTTCGAGATGCATTTACCCGGCTACCAGTACTGCGGACCAGGTACCAAACTCGAGAAAAGATTGGAGAGAGGAGACAAGGGCGTGAATCCGTTGGATGCCGCATGCAAAGATCACGACATCGCTTACAACACCACTCGCTCCGATCTGGATGCACGTCACGAAGCAGACAGAAAGTTAGAGCACGCAGCTTTCGAAAGATTCGTTAGCAGAGACGCTTCGCTGGGAGAAAGAGTTGCAGCACTGGGCACCACCATCGCCATGAACACGAAACAAAAACTTGGATGAGGTGTGTAGAAATAAAAGAATTTCTCGAACCGTGAAAAAAATTTCTTCGGTATATAAATAACACTACGTAAAAAAAAAAACTCCAATTGTGTTTGCCATTTATAAAATGAGTAAACAATCACTAGATGCCCAAGCATTAAAACAAATGCTAAATTCATCAGTCGAATATGTAAAAATTCAGGAATTAGAAGTGGACAAACCTTACACGATAACTTCCGGTTCAATTGTTTCTACCCAGTATGGTCCCAAGGCGCGTCTGTTGCTCAACGCACAATACAGTCTATTTTTACCAGATCGATACGCTGACATGTTATCCGACGAGAAGCTAGCTATTTTAATCGAGAACAAAACTCGAATCGTGTACAAGGGTACAAAAGAACTTCTTGGTAAAAAAACAAAGCACGTAATAGAATTTGTGTAACAACTCTGCGCGAAGTATATCCTTGAAAAAAAAATTACACGAAACAAAAAAAATCTCAGAATATTTATATATAAATAACATACCAAAAAAATTACACAAAAAAATCCTAGAACATATATATAAATAACATACCGTGAAGATAGCATATAGAGCATCATCATGAAGCCCAAGGGTGTCGTGTACCAGATACCATACTCCAATCTGAAAAATCTAGGTGCCCTCGATGGGTTACTCACCAAGAAACAACGTGAGAAGAAACGTTCTTGCTTGACGAAAGGACACGGAATGAAATTACTTCTCAGCACACCTCAATTGAGACGTTTGCAGCGTTCGCGGAAACAGCAAAAGATCGGAGGTTTCATATTCAGCATCCCGGCCATCCTGGCAGCATTAGGGGCCGTTGGAAGTTTGGCTGGCGGAAGTGCCGCCATTGCAAAAACCGTCATCGACTCGAAGAAGAACAAGGCAGAATTGGAAGAACAGAAACGTCACAACCTGGCTATGGAGAAGAAGGGGAAAGGTATAACCAAAAAACAAAAAAGCAACCTCGATGCTTTGAAGAAATATAAAAAAAAGAAGAAGCCCTGTCCAACTTCGATATTGAATCTCTGATCGAACTGTTGGGAATAAAAAACTTCAGGGGTGTTTTCATGTCCGATTCTCTACCCTCTGCTGTGAAGAAAAAAGAGTATGGCGTGGTTAACCTGGACAGTTACAAAAATCCTGGTACACATTGGATATGCTACCTCAAAATTGACGATAACAATGCATTTGTTTTTGATTCGTTTGGTGGCACACCACCTGCCAGGTTGGTGAAGTATCTCAGTGTTGCCAACCTCTACTACAATGACAAACGCATCCAGGGTTTCACCGATGTTAACTGCGGCCACCTATGCCTTTCCGTTCTCGCATACATGTCTAAAATAAATAACCCGTCGGTGGAACATTTTCAGAAAGCATTGTGGAACCTGAAACACGATGGGCGTGTTCCATCTCACGAGCGAATCTTCGATCCTGAAACTCACGCTGCACGACGACATCGTCTATCCTAAATCCGTAGCTCTGCGTGCATTCTACAGCATGTACCTCATACCTAACGTCACGCAGCACAACAACAAAATTAGCGTCGGAAGCGAACACATTGTCGTCATGCCAGGCCAATACAATCTTTCCACTTTGCAAGCTCAGTTACCCAAAGGCACGTACCTTTCTCAAAATTCGGTCACGCACAGAGTGGAAATCCTATCGGCGACGGAAACCATAAACCTGGGCACCATGGGAGAACTTTTAGGTTTCGAGAACAACACCAAACTCGAAGCTGGCATCAAACATACGGCAACCAACATTCCTAAATTTCTAGCCATAGAAACTCTAAACGTTCACTGCAACGTGGCGGAAGGCATGATCACAAAATCCTCGGACGGATTGTTAGGAAGTCACAAGCAGACAGGAATCATAGCCACATTCAAACCCAGTTCCGAATTCATGGAACCGATCATCTACACACCCTCTTCGCCGATCTATTTTCCAGTATGCCGCAACCGCATAGACGACATAGAGTTGGTGGTGACAAACGAGAAAGGAGACGTGGTGGATTTCGCAGGTGCAACGACCACTGCCATCGTGGAGATCAACATATAATAAATAACACGCATAGTAAAAATGGAGCAAATCGAAAGTTACGAATTGCAATCTTTCCCTCCGAACCGTCGCACGTTCGCCAATCTCAACGAAGCAAACAGGGAGATCGAATACGACGTGGACGTAGGCGACGGGTTCGTTCATCCTCACAGAGCGGACCTCTACCTTCAATTCGACGTGGTGAAGAAAGAAAGCGGAGAAGCGTTTCCGCCCAATGCAAATTTGATACTCGTGGACAACTTCGTGCCTCACCTGTTCTCGCAGGTGGAGGTGAGGAAACACAACACCGTCATAGACAGAATAGACTATCCAGGCATCACGTCGACGGCAGTGGGAACATTGAAATTATCCAAAACGGATGCAGCATACTACCAGGCGGGAGGATTCGAAGCGGGGACCAAAATATCGACTAGAAATCACACGGTGCTCTTTCCCATGCGTCTGCTGCCGGGATTCTTCTCGGACTACAAGGAGATCATGTGGAAGGGTGGATTGCGCGTCACGTTTCGAAGAGCGGCCAACGACAACGGCGCACTGATGCGATACACCAACTTGAACGCCGACGGCACGCCGATAGCCAACACATTACCCGAAGCAGCCAAGTGCGTCATCCGAAGCATGGAATTGAGAATGCCGATCGTGGAATACGAGACGAACTACGCCCTCAAGTACAAAGCGGAGATCTTGAAGAGTCCGCAGGTGCCGATTCACTTTCACGGTTACCAGTGCGTACAGAAGTTGGCGTCGGGAAGTCACATGGAATTCGACGTGACGACTCAGTTCAACAACATACAGTTCGACATGCCAGATTTCGTCGTGGTACTCTTTCAGACCGGGCGCGATAACAACCAGGAAAAAGATTCCAGCAAGTTCGACGACTGCAAGATCAAGAACATTTATCTGAAGAATGGACGCAACGAAGTTTTCCCGCGCGAGAATTACAACCTCGACATGACCAAAGACGATTACCTCAAACTTTACGAAGCTTACACCTCTTTCAAACGCGTGACCGAGGGAAGCATGGACATGTACTACACGCCCAGCGAATTCAAAACCCGCAGACCCATGTTCGTCATCAATACCACGAAGAGGAAGCAGGTGGTGGTCAACGATCGAACCAACATCAAGGTCGTCTGCGAGTTCCACGAAGCCTTGCCCGAGAACACCGTGTGCAGTGTGATCCTGGTCGCCGAGAAGTCCTTCGTCCACGACGTGAAGAACGAGAGGGTCACAGAGCAGTTTTAACAGGTTTAACATCTTTTTCTTGCACAAATAATAAAAGGCGCCAGCGCGCGCGTGTGTATAGCACATCGTTCCCGAGAGAGGTTTACAAAAGTCACGATATACAAACATTAGTGTCCCCGGGACTTGGAAGATTGCGATAAAGTGCATTCGTACTTCAAAAATGAGAAAATGCATTATTTACTCATCACGCTGTGCCAGCACAACGAATAAATGCACGGAACGTGGAGAGAAAATAAGTTTTTATTTTTTTTTATTTTTGAGGTTTTGGTGATCGCCAAATGAGTAAAATAAATTTTTGATGTTTTAGTGCTGGACGCCAGCGCGCGCGCGCGTGTGTGGCACATCGTTCCCGAGAGAGGTTTACAAAAGCCGTGTCCGGATTGGCAAGCGCTCCATCACTTTTCCCGCCAGGTGTCAGCCCGAACTTCACCCACCACGCTCTAAGGCGCAAACAAACATGACAATGATTTCCACCTAACTACTCACATTAAAAATATAACACGCTATTTCATTATTTATGTTTTCTGCATTCAGTATTATCGATAAAATATTAAAATATAGAGTTTTACATCCTCTAATCAGTAAATATTGTCTGTACAAAATAAAAATTAGAATATGGCTGCCAAGCGCAGCATCACAGCGAGTTCAAGCGTGCATCTGTCGCGCCTCTCTGCTCTTCCCTCCGACTCCACGTCTACCGCAAATTCGGACAACAAAAATTGGCTGAGTCCCCGGATGTAACGGTGCAGGTGACATCTGCTGCTGATTCGGACGCTGCCCTGGCCACTTCTATTAGTCAGTGTTGCCAACTCCCATTTGTAGGTTAGCTTCGCCTGTAAAATATCACATGATGAAATATTCTTCAGGTAAGTTGGCAACATTGAACCGCAATTGATGTTACCAGTGTTGTCAACTTCTATTTGTAGGTTAGCTTCGCCTGTAAAATATCACATGGTGAAATATTCTTGAGGTGAGTTGGCAACACTGGCAACATCAATTGATGGCACTCAACCCGTGCACCTCCACTAGTCAGTGTTGCCAATTCCCATTTGTAGGTTAGTTTTGCTTGTAAAATATCATATGGTGAAATATTCTTCGGGTGAGTTGGCAACACTGATCGCCAATTGATGGCGCTCAACTGAGCTGATTACACTAATCAGTGTTGCTAACTCCCATTCATAGGTTAGCTTCGCTTGTAAAATATCACATGGTGAAATATTCTTGGGGTGAGTTGGCAACACTGATCGCCAATTGATGCTGGTGAACCCGGCTACCTCCACTAATCAGTGTTGCCAACTCCCATTTGTAGGTTAGCTTCGCTTGTAAAATATCACATGGTGAAATATTCTTGGGGTGAGTTGGCAACACTGCGAGAAAGCCTCAAGCGTTGCCAGCTCCTTGCTTGAGGTTAGGTTAGACCCAAAAACAAAAACCTTGGTGATTTTTTCAAGTGAGGAGTTAGCAACACTGCGAGCGCCACCGAGCGCCATTTTCGGTTGCAGAACCGGGTTGATTGCTCTACTTGGCAACACTGCCTTGGCAGTCAAGATGTGGAAGCTACAGAGTAAAGTGCAGTGCGCGTTGTGGTTGGCTGGGTCGAAATCATTAAAGATGTTGCGTACAAGTGGAAACGTCACGATTTGGGTGATTTGAGACAGCGTATCGTTGAAGGAGTTGTGCTAATAACGCCTCAAATGCTGCACTTGGCACAAGCTTCAGTGTCGTTCGGATATCTGTCGAGCTACAAGTGGTGCCCGCATTGAAGTGTACCAGCGTACATACAACTTTCAGAGTTACTTTGTATACAAAACCGGGACAAGAACGTTAGTAAACTTTACAGATGCTAAAATACATATGTGTGTGTATCTTTGTATACCTCTAGCCCGGACACCCTGTATATTAATCAGGAGTAGATTTACTATACACCCTATATAAGTTGACACTTGAAATCGAATGTGGAACTTGTTGGTTAAAAGACAATAACTTTAGACACAAAGCGAGAGCATTCTAGGTAAAATATTTATCATGTTTGTGACGGTTTGGCCTGAGAAAGTGAAATCTCAATCTTATCCCTTTCAGTAAATATTCTTAATAGAATATTTCAAAAATATCTACTAATACTACATCACCGTTTAATGAAAGGGCCCTGGGTATAGATGTGAATAATTAGAGAGGGAGAGAAATATAGAGAATATGTTCTGTAAAGACCCCAGAAAAAAATATATATCCGTCTATGCATTTATGGTGTTTTACGCTATCTGTAATTGTTTTATACGGGTGTTTCCAGACTTGCGAACCTTTATCACTGACCACTTGTATAGATTAAAGTACTTTTCCCATCAAAGGTACAAGCATTTTTGTGAGCTGCATGCTACCAATGGGCCATTGACGCCTTGGGAGTGTAAGAAAAACGTCGACCGTATCAACGTGCGACTTCACACTCGGGTTCACCCTCCGCCATCAAAGGAAACGGAAGTCATATCTCTCTCCCAGCGTATGACGAATGGCCTCTCCCAAGTCCTCCAGAGCCAGGCTTTGGCCAAGGTGCAAAACGCTACACAAGGCGACGCTGGAAGCCGAATATTGATTCATTCCTTCCTGGAAGACTTGAATCAGCCAGAAATGGAGCAACATTGGAGGTGACACATACTCCCACACTGATTTATGGTGATTTGACAGTAGCCAAATCCCATGGTCCGTGCCATTGAGCAGTCCTTTGTCATAATGGTTAGCGTCTGGCGACAGGCCCTCCACCTAGCGGCGGATAAAAGATTAAAGAGATACAAGGCGTTTCCTGAAGTTTGCGGAATGTGTCTGGGAATTGGAACCGATTGTAAATATATCATTCGTGCGTTCAGGATCTTTATGCATAGATAGATGAGAAAGACATTTATATTATCATCTTTGTGGTCTTGGGTGATCGTTTCGACAAGTACTTCATAGAATGTCCAGGAGGAAAAAATCTGCAGGTACGTTAAAGGAAAAAAAACTAGGGTACTTTCGTAATGTTTGGCTCCCACCAACTGACACCATGGGCGTCCGAAGTATTTTGTCCAGGAGGTTTGAAGTTGTCACGTTCTTGCAACGATCCGTACAAGTATTACTTGCAATTGCGACTCCTTTATACGAAAATTACTGCGACTGAAATTATGAGTGTGGATTTTATAATTGTATCCTAACATTTATTTTCCAAATAAGGTATGTGACCCTTGTCCCTTCACTACTTCAACGGACACCATTAATTCCATGTTGCTCCTCTTTCTTTAAATCCGTTTGCTTTTTGTTATTTAGCGTCTCTTTTCTGCAAGTATTGGCTAATCGCAACGATGAGGATGAGACATGATATGGTGCAATTTATGAAGGGAAGCTCCCAAAGATCACGCATGACCAGGCCGGGATTCGAATCAGGGACCCCTGGTGTCGTAGCGCTCTTGGTGTTCCAGTGGTGTGTTTGCTGAAGCTAGCTTAGTCAGCTCAAAAATCATATACATAAACGGGTTAGGCTGTCGGGATCAGATTTTCAAAGACCATCCGAGCATACAAATCTAGAGCTAATTATGGGATAAGATTGGAAACGGATATTACAAGTCGATGAGCCTATTACGAACTATCCGCAAACAGTTGTTGACATTGTTTAGGTGCATGTTTTACAAGTAATATAGGCTCGCTTGGGCAACTCGCTTGCACTTGTGAAGATTAGCAAGCGCTATGTGCGCAGTGAGCTTAGCACTAGCAAGCATCTCAAGCGCAAGACCAATAATCAACAGAACAGGATCGGGGAGCCGCATGCCGTTGGGAAATGGGAATTGCTACAGGGGAGGGAACAGTCTGATTTTTCTGCCATGATTACAATGCCGCACTGCACTGCCACTCATGAATCAGATAATGATGTGTCTCCCATTGTTCGAACGTGACCGATGAAGCCTCCTGCCCCACCCACTCCCTCCTTTCTGTCATTCTTGCATAGCCACAGCATCGCTGTTTGCTCTGTACTCCACACGTGTATACGAAAGCGCTCTCTCACAAATAGCACGGGTTGAACACGCTTCTAATTTTTATACCAGATCATACAAATTATTTCAAGGCAACAGGAGTAGATGTAATGCAGAAAGTTACTTTTTTTGGAATATAAATAACGTTATCAACAGTTACTGTCCAACACTTAAGTTGTTAACTTGATTTGTAACGTGGGGGAAGAACTAAATTTGTCAAATGTCTTTCTAACAATGTGTCTTCTCTGGATGCTAAGGTGAAAATTATATTTGTGAAATTGCCTAAATCAAGAAAGCTTGGCTTCGGTTGAGAGCCATTTACAGATGTCCCCACGTGTTCTAACATGTGTATGTATATATAAAAGTAGAAAAGAAGTGGGAGGGCGAATATATGTGATGGTCTTTTGTTCCCCCATCCCACTTCTTTTCAACAACACACGTTGTAAACACACGTAAAACGTTTGTTGAAAACAAAAGAGCAGCATGCCCCTCCTACTAAAAGCATACACATGCATGTTTACGACATGTGTCACATCTGGGAACGCCTTGGAATAAATTGGAAATTATGGGAGCGCCTAGCAACAGCTTTCAACAGTTGTCAGTTATTTCTTTATCAAGTAACTATTATGTAAAATGTCTGCATGTTGTATTAAATGAAAGGGAACAAGTGTATATGTTCGCTAATTTGAAAAGTTTCGAAAGTTACTTTATGTGCGTATGAGCTCTAGTAAGGTACAAATATTCAAAAGAGTATTGTCTAATTTCTTAATAATAAACTGAGAAAGTAATAACCGTTTCAAGATAATTAGTTGGATGTTTTCGCATAAACGAATTCAATAGCGACACTAAATTGAAAATGCAATATTTACGTATTTTGTCATTTCCACATTTTTGAACGTAATTGGATAATAACTGTTTTCCGTCATTCCCCCAAATTCCTACCTTGCGTCTGTAATAAATTCTGACGCTCGTATTTTGAAATACGAAATGTCTAGTATAATTCACTTACAGTAGTTTTTTGGGGTGAAAATAAACTTTCTTTAAGTTCCTTAGCAACGTCCGTATCCATGGTGAACAACAAGCACAGCAAACTCTCTAAATAAGTGTTTGTTATTATACCTCTAAACATTTAGTTAAAACAACTACGATGTAGATAATAATTTCGCATTGAGTTTACCAATACATACGTAATTGTATCTGGGCTGAAACTCCTTATTATGTAGATGTCACCCTTGTTTGAGCCACCTTTTCAAAGCCAGGAGTTGATTTATCTGTGTGTTGTAGATCTGTGAGAAATATAATGTATCTCGACAATTAAGAATTGAAGAAAACAATGTGTGCTGCAAAAAATGCCCGTGGCAACGGTTGCTAAGGACGTGAAAAAAGGGCATTTTCACCCTTAAGGAAGGGTGATTTCTTAATTTTCTAGGCCTTTTGGGACGATTTCATGGGGAGTCGCCTCCGGGGCTTCCTTCATGGAGAACATTTATGTCAGTGAGTCAGTAAGTCAGTGGTGGTATTGGGGCTATATATATATATATAAAATAGGTTAATCGAACCCAGGATCCCTTGATTACAAGGCGAAGACGCTATCAGGGAGGCTTCAGTTACTTTTCCGAACACTAGCGTAAACTATCATCACAATTCGGTTTATTTTTCTGAGGCATTGAACGGATGGATGTAATAGTTACATAAGGATATTTCTCAACTATTCTGATTAGTAACCTTAAGATTGTGTAAAATGCCCAAGATCTCATCTCACTCTCGCCCCTCTCTTGATGAAAACTCTGGTCCGACCATCCGTCTCCAACTTGGAAGATTGAAAAGGCAGCACGACCATTCAGTGTGGATGAATGTTGTACTAAATCCTTTCTCTTCAACCGCTTGGCATTCCAATGAGAAAATAAGGAAGGGCTTGAAGAGATATGCTTCCGTGGGAAAGACTATTTATCTCCACAGGAAAACAGCGACACAGCGGTCAATTTCACAGCATCCGCGGGATCCCTTTCCTGCAACCTTCATCAATCATTGAGCTATTTTTCAACTTGCAGCGGAGGCGAACAAAAATAGAGAATTTTAAGCAACTTTTACGGTGCGGGAAGTTGATAATGCAACACTGCCTTGTCGCGCGGGTGTCACACGCTACCCAGACAAATGTCTTCATAAGTAACACCGTGTGGTATATTGTTTCGGCAGTTCCGACAGGATACGAGCTACGGCGCCGTATGGACATTAGTCAACCGGCTGTCGCCTTTTCGTGGACAAAATTGTTTCGCCGAAACGGAATATTATATTTCGTGCGGAACGCTGTTAACTGGATTGTGAGTTGCGTGCATATGTATATGTGAAGGCGGTGACATAAATCAAAAGTTCTGTTCCTTCTCCTGTAGTATTTTGCATGCGGTTCCCCGCTTCTGCCCTGTTTATTACTGGACTTCGGACGCCCACGGTGTCAGTCGGTGGGAGCCAAACATTACGAAAGTACCGTAGGCTCTCTGTTTTAACGTACCTGTAGATTTTTTCCTCCTGGACATTCCATGAATTACTTTTCGAAACGATCACTCAAGACCACAAAGATAATAATATAAATATATTTCTCACCAATATCTATCTATGCATAAAGATCCTTGCTACGTTTCCCGGTTTAGTCTCAATGGATCTACTTACTTTTATTCCTCGACGGCGAGCATGAGATCAGCCTAGTTTGAAGCCCTCAGGTTGTGGGAAATCAGATAAGGATATGCTTACGTAAACCTTACCAACTTGCACTCGCAATTAAACTCCTTATTAGAAACAAAATTGTATTAAGTTCATAATTGTTCTTCACTACACAAATTAACACATTCACATTTTTTAAATCACTTCCATTATCCCCCAACATTCATAATAATATCTCTTACCTCACAACCCACAATCAAATGTTTTAAGGTTAGTCCATAACCATAAAAGACTACCCAATTGAACAAAACAAATTACGTCATAATAGACAATTAACATTTTAAACATATCAAACACTTAAAATGATACAATAAGTGGGTGCGTATCATCCTGAACGCACGAATGATATACAGTGTATTTACAACCTGTTCCAGTTCCCAGACACATTCAGCAAACTTCAGGAAACGCCTTGTATCTCTTTAATCTTTTATCCACTGCTAGGTGGAGGGCCTTTCGACAGCCGCTAACCATTATGACAAAGGACTGCTCAATGGCACGGACCAAGGGATTTGACTACGGGCGCTCTTGAGATGCGTGCTAGTGCTAAGCTCACAGCACACATAGCGCTTGCTGATCTTCACAAGTGCAAGCGAGTTGCCCAAGCGAGCCCATACTAAAACATTCACCTAAACAATGTTGACAACTGTTTGCGGATAGTTCGTTGGGCGGAATAGCGAAACTTTACAGCAGTTAAAATTAATGTCCAGAGCTAATGTAGGTGGCTACATTATTACACTTGTGTATGTTTACTTAGTATATTCACTGAGAACATGGAGATAAGATGAGTGTCTCGCACATGACGCAAGATAAAATTGTCGCCCACCGAATCAGTTTCGTTGCATAGCGCATGCGCATATGGTTATAATTAGGGACAATGAATTTTCGCGATGCGCGAAATCGCGAAATGTGAAAAAAAGATGCAATTTTGAACATTCTGCACGTAACTACACCCCCAATGATGAAATATGCATGAGTTTCACTCGCAAAGTAATGCGAAATGTGTGCTTTTCCACGAAATGAACGCTTTTTCGCGAAATAATCGTGAAATATCATCAAATTTAGTAGAAAACACGCAAAAACCGGCAATCGAGGTTGTGCGCGCAAACTGTCGATTTGTAACGAAACGTTTGCTTAAAGTTTCCTACCACTTGCAGCTGAAGAACGTTTTATCTTCGATCACATCAGGAAAACGCTGCAAATTGTAATTTCCCATGCACATAATCTCAGTTCGAAAACTTCGCCCCTGTCAAGCTGCATTCCTTTCTTCCCCCGAATGTCTACTCAACTTCCAGTTTCATTGAACTTGCTAGCTGTAGCAGCGATAAGATTAGTCTGTTCCCGCACATCAAGGGAAACAATGGTGTCATTTGTGTTCAGTCATGAATGAATTTTGTTTATCATCATGTGATTTTCAACATGTGTTTGTGTATGTGCAGTAGTGATTATTTTATTTGTTGGACAGAAAGGATATCCTTTAAATACATACAATGAATAAATCACTTGAGATATGCAAATTAGAAATGAAGTGATTTTGTGTTGATGTTTTCTTTTTGGTTGGACAGCTAAGTACTTGTGTATGTGTGCAGTATATAAAAATGAAGTAGTTTATCAATTTATAGCTCTTTTTATGTTGTTTTCTCTCATAATGAAAAAGTATGTGCCATTTTTCTTTCCACCGCTGGTATATACCGCTGATCTAACATTTTATTTACCGCTCTCCTCAGTTTTTATTTACCATAAATTTGTGTCCCTAGTTATAATACACGCTTCTGCGCATGTATCCTTTAGTGGACGGCTGGTTTTAAATTAAACCACCACCACCTGGCAACAATTAACACGTCATTTCTTCAAAACTACAGACGATAACTTAATTCTGTCTTTGGTGTTCACTTACATACATATGAAGGTATAATATACTGGAATGATGAAACAATATATTTACTGTTACTATTTTTAACAAACTCATTTTGAAAATGTCGATCACCTCCCCCACCCCCAAAAAATAATTATGCAATATACCATGTTGTAGTGGTTTTATGTTATATACCATGTTGTAGTTTCTCCCAAAGTCTATGCGAAGATATAGCCTTTAGCGAACGCTAGCCTCTCCCGCCTTCTAGCCTCTCCGGTTGGGGACATTCCACGCGCGCGCTTTTCAAACTTACGGCGATGTTCAAAAAAGCAATCGTAGCTCCAGAACTAATTGTCCTATAGAGGCGCAATAGTTTTCTTTTCGGAATGACAGATCTCTTAGTAGAAGTGAAATTTATACATTTAACCTCCCAATAGTAAAGCGTTAAGGAAAGAGGAGAAAATCGAAATTTCACTCAATAATTCGTATTCGGCACGCCCTGTGGCGACCACAAAGACCAAAATACACTAATAATTTAGTATGTGCCAGTGGTGTATTCTTACAACCATGCAAAGTCGCGTTAAAAATCGGCAGATACTTCTGGGGGGGGGGGATAGTAACAATGCATAACAAGTGTTGCCATCTTAATGACAATTTTCCGGGAAGTAAACTTCTAGCGTCGGCCCTATGGAAGCTGGATGTACAAAATTTGCAGGGAAGCACGACAAAAGACCACTCTTCGAGGACATGTAACTCCCGTTCCCCAATTTTGAAAAAAAGTAGCAAAAAAATTACTGCATATAAAAGTAAACCATATAAAAAAAGCTGCGGTTGAAGAGTAATACCCCATTCACTGGTATATCTGGCCGAGTTCGATAACTGGTGGAGGCCATTAGTAATTCGGGTCCCAATTTAAACTGTAGTCCAGTCCCGATTAGCCATCTGCGCATGAAAGGGACTTAAAAACAACTACAACATGATATATCGCATAATTCTTTCTTGGGGGTGGGGGAGCTGATCGACATTTTCAAAATGAGTTTGTTAAAAATAGTAACAGTAAATATATTGTTTCATCATTCCAGTATATTATGCCTTCATATGTATATAAATGGACAAAAAAGACAGAATTAAATTATCATCTGTAGTTTTGCAGGAATGACGTGTTAATTGTTGCCAGGTGGTGGTGGTGGTTTAATTTAAAACCAGCCGTCCACTAAAGGATACATGCGCAGAAGCGTGTATTATAACCATGTGTGCATGCGCTATGCAACGAAACTGATTCGGTGGGCGACAATTTTATCTTACGTCATGTGCGAGACACTCATCTTATCTCCATGTTCTCAGTGAATATACTAAGTAAACATACACAAGTGCAATAATGTAGCCACCTACATTAGCTATGGACATTAATTTGCACTGCTGTAAAGTTTCGCTATTACGCCCAATCATTGTAAAAAAAATATCTCGAGGCACAATCTTCAGCATTTTCACCTGCCCTGACCTTCTTGTATTATACCGTGATATTTTTTTTTTCTGAATGAAGAGTAAGTTACCAGTACATTTTCATTTCTCGTGCATATTTTGATGTATTTGTTGATATCTAGTTACAAAACTAAAATTTATGTGTAAAGAAGAACTGGTAAATATAATTTATTGCTGTAAACTAAATATAATTTAAATTAATGTGTACTTTTGGAACATAGGCTGCCACCTTTCGTTCATTCTAAGAATTAACATGTACAAGAAAAACGTTGGATAAAAAAGCACAGATAAACTGTGATAAAAGTAAATTTCATAAATCTACTGATGCTCATTGCAAAAGGCTGTGACTTATTCCAATAAGACAAATGCTGCACACAAGATTCGTGAAAAAAATAATGAACTCCACGGCACTTCTTCGAGTTTGGCCATTTACATGTTTTAACTTTGAAACCGCGGCCAGAACATGGGTGTTCTTTGTGAGTGTCCCTTCAATAATTTCATCACATCGTTACTCATCCACAGTGCCGCGATTAGCCAAAGTGCTAGAAAAGCGAAGTAAAGTACCCTAATTCGATTAATCCATCAACCAATTGCAATATTCATGTGCGAAAATGTTGGTAGTCGAAACCTTAACGTTTTTCCAACTCCAACCAGTGTTCCTAAGTTTGGTTTGGTTTGCAATTGTCATACAAGTTCGGTCTGCGGTTACGACAACACCTTCCTAAATTACCAAGTGTCTAATTCCGGGTATTCCATTACAAGTGGTCTGTGCAGTCTCATGTTAGTCTGCAAGCGTTCTGTCATCAAGTTTCATCATTCTATTCACTGTGGTTGCTGAGATCTCGACAGTTGTGATGGAGTCTTTTCTACAATGTCGGTTTTCCAATTTCACTGCAATCCCGGGCGGAGCTGCCAGAATAGTAATTTCTTGGTCTTCTGAGTTAGCAACTCTGAGAAGCCTTGAAACTCCGAAATCACGAGCAGCCATTGGAAGGGGCCTCTCCCTGCAGCTTGTTTCCAGACGAAAGAACAAGGAAAGCGCATTTGCTGGTGCAATGCCGCGTGTGTGATTTTTGGAGCACATATCACTTGAAACGGCCCCACAACTCTGGAAGAGGGTTCAAGGGTAGACGGAATAGAAGCCATGGGTCTCCTCAAGTGGTTCTCGTAGTACATGCACCTTGGCGCCAGAAGTTATATCAGATTTCACAACCGCACTTAGAGCTTTGAGATTCTGTGTGATGGTCTTCTACCCTCTGTATTTATGCCGCTAAAGCCGTCAGTGCGTGATCTCAACTGTGGCTTACCTCCACGCCACTGGAAGATGCCTTTGGTCCTATTGCAGAAAGCGAGAGATTACAACACAAGAATACCGTACCTTCTGAGGGTTTGACAGTAACGGAATTATAATGAAACTGTAACTCTATAAGACTGGAACCGTTTAAAAAGAACATTCATGTATCATTCACTTGAATCATAATCATCAAAACAACATTGCGAACAAAATTATCTTAAACAGTCACGTACACTTCTGGGTTGTAACTATTCCCTTTAGAGTCAGCGGTATTGTAACAACCTAGAAGCGTCCGTGACTGTACACTCCAGTTATTTTTCAAATAAAGAGGAAGAGTTCATAAGGTTGAACAGCTAAAGAACGTGCCACTTTATCTGAACATGAGTGTACATTTGACATGAAATGGAAAATACGAGGGTTGGCTGATAAGTTCTCGGCCTGACCCCCTTTCGCACATGTCATCCTGAAAGCTGAGATGATCGTATCACTAACGGTTTTTTCTTTACAGGCCATTATTGATTCAAGCATGGCGCAGCCAGATGTGGAATTTACCAAGGAGGAGTTGAGAGGTGTCATAAAGTTGTTCTTCCTGCAACAGAAGTCGCTGAAGGAAATCAATGGTTGCATGCTAGGGACATTGCCCTTCATACTCCACTGTCAAGAAATAGTGCTCAAACTTTAAGCATGGTGATTTTTCCACAGAAGATGGTGAAAGGTGTGGGAGGCCAGTGTCAGTGTCAACTCTGGGAAAAGTGGAACAGGCTCATGACCTGATATTGAGTAACAGACGAATTTCACTTCAAGCGATAGCTGAGACCTTGCACATATCCAAAGAACGTGTCTGGTCAATAATCCATGACCAGTTGGACATACACAAGCTTTCCGCGAAAAGGGTGCCCAAACGTTTGAACGCCGATGAAAAAGCAAACGTGTGACATCTTGTCAGGTGATTTTGCTGTATTTTGCGAACTCTAAGAACGATTATTTGAATTTGCTTGTTACCCAGGATGAAAGTTGGTTCCACTACTTTGATCCTGAGACCAAACAGCAATCTTGCGAGTGGCGCCATTCAGGATCTCCCAGGCCAAAGAAATTCAAAGCACATAGCTCCGCAGGCAAGGTGCTTGCCTCAATATTCTGAGACAAGGATGGTGTTTTGTTATCAGGCTACCTTCCAAAGGGACAAACCATAACATCAGAGGATTACTGCAGTCTTCTAGCTAAGTTAAAGGATGCTATTAAAGAAAAGCGCCGGAGAAAATTGAGAAGAGGTGTGTTGTTTCTGCAGAACAATGCTCCCGTTCACAAGGCTGGAAGTACAATGGATTCGCCGAAGGACCTAGGGTTTTAGTGCATTAACCAACCATCTTACTCACCAGACCTTGCGCCCTCTCATTATTATCTCTTCCCTAGACTGAAAAAAGTTCTGAAATGACAGAAATTTAGAAGTGATAACGAGGTTATAGCAGCTGCCGAACAGTTTTTTCCAGACCAGGAGTTTTTTTTTTCTTTTCAGGGGTTAGAGAAGTTGGAGCAACGAAGTACCAAGTGTGTTGACCTTCTGGGAGAATACGTAGCCTGAAACTTTCGTGCTTGTAGCTAAAGTCCTTCTGGGTCGGGCCGAGAACTTGTTAAATTAAAATTCAGTCACGTTTGTTCAGTAGACACCAAAAACTCGAGACTGTTCAATGTTCTCTATTTCAATGATTGATTGAAATTACGACTGTGGGTGCGTCAACACTTAGGTCATTTTGCACCTGTCACAATATACGGGGCCCAGCCCCTTACCGTAGCTAAAATAAGCACGTGTTTCCGAGGAATTTGAGTCCACTTTCTGAAGAGATAGGCTAATCGGGACTGGACCTACAGTTTAAAGTGGGATCTGAACCATTATTTGCCTCCACCGGGTATCGAAACCGGAACCCCTTGATTACAAGGTAACGAAGTTACCACTAAAAGCACATATAAGAACAAAGCACAGGACAACACACAACCCTACTAGCCGTAGGTTCAGACGCCGGAGCCTCGTTGGCTCTCCAACATCGCAGTTACCAAGGTATACTACGTGGAAATGTAGTTGACATTTAGGTACCTACTCAAAAGGTCACTCATTGAAAATTGACGTCACCGGTAGTAGGTTGTGACGTAATTTTAAATCAGGAACCAAAATAGCTTAACTAGTGAATTTTTAATCTAATTAATGATGATAAATATTTAAAGAAGTAACAAGCGTTGAATTAAAAAGAAAATGCAACATTACAATCGTCTAATAGGCGTTGCCATATTATAAGATTGGAGAGGATGGGCCATAGCCCACCGTGAAATATTCTCAACCCGCCCACCTATCCAAAACGTTCATGTCAGTAATTTGCAGGATAACTTAGAAGGGCAAGAATCATATTAAACAAAAAGAGATAAATTGAAAGAATCAGCTGATGGAAGCCCGGAGGTATAGCCTCGAGGAAGGGGAGGGGGTGAAAAGCGCCACAAAATGATCAAACGAGATATTTGAAAGGTGGTAGAACTACAAAAATATGCTAACCGTCTGACATCAATTGACCTAAAAGTTGTGCTATCTGGGCCGAGATAGCGCGTGAAGAACTTTGACCAACTATTATAACACAGGTTAGTACTAGTTATGCAATATAAATATAATTGTCTACGTGCTAGAGATATGTGCGTAAATAAGATAGACGTCACGGAACAAAATGCCGGCATATGTGCCATGTCACGCGCTATCTCGGCCCAGAGTCAAAACGTACGTACTGTATAAATCCGGACCTGCGAAAGATAGGAACAGAGAAAGAGGAAGGAGAAGATAGACGAGCAGAGGAAGAATAAACTTCAAAAAAGGAGAAAAAGAGGTAGAGAGAGATCGGAAAAGAAAGAGAAGGAGAGATGAAAAAGGAAAGAAAGAGAAGGAGAGGTGAAAAAGAAATGGAAGATAAGGAAAGATGAAAAACAAAAAAAGAGGAGAGATGAAAAACAAAGAAAGAGAAGGAGAGATGAAAAACAAAAGAAAGAGGAGAGGTGAAAAAGAAAAGAAATAGAAGGAAAGGTGAAAAAGAAAAGAAAGAGGAGGGATGAAAAAGAAAAGAAAGAGAAGAAGAGATGAAAAAAGAAAGAGAAGGAGAGATGAAAAAGAAAAGGAAGAGAAGGGATGAAAAAGAAAAGAAAGAGAAGGTGAGATGAAAAAGAAAAGAAAGAGAAGGAGAGATGAAAAAGAAAAGAAAGAGAAGGAAAGGTGAAAAAGAAAAGAAAAAGGAGGGATGAAAATGAAAAGAAAGAGGAGAGATGAGAAAGAAAACAAAGAGAAGGAGAGATGAAAAAGAGAAGGTATGAAAAAGAAAAGAAAGAGAAGGAGAGATGAAAAAGAAAAGAAAGAGAAGGAGAGATGAAAAAGAAAAGGAAGAGAAGAAAAGAAAAAAAGAACGAGGAGGAAAGGAAAAATAAAGAAAAAAGGATATATGAAAAAATAAGAAAGAGAAAGAAAGATGAAAACTAATATAAAAAGAGAAGGAAAGATGAAAAAAGAAGGAAAGATGGAAAAAAACGATAGAGGAAGAAAAGTATGAAAAGGAAAAATAAATGTGCAAAACAGGAAGAGACGAAAGAGAAGAAGTAAGAAACAAAGGAAGGAACAAAGACAACAAGAGAAACAGGTACGAAGGAAGAAAGATAATTTAGCAGACATGACCACCAAAGGAAGCAATGCCAGTGCTCTAAGTGGGGAGGACTGACCTCCTTGACTGAGCGCGCTACGACGCCCGGTGTTCGTATCCCTCATCCCGGCCTAAAGATGCAAGAAAAACGAAGTAAAATGAACCAAATCAACCTATATGGAGACGGAGCATCTCCCTCAAACAATTTGAGAATCACCGATCTGCTACACTGTCTCCGCGTTGAGCAGTACAAGCATCCTCTGATCTAGGAATTTCCACTTTGAACACTGAGCAACACTCACTCGGAAATATATTTTCCGTTCTTGAGCCCATCTGATCAATTTTTATGGCGACACCACTGACCTGGCTTCCAGGGAAGAGTTGCAAATACCACCAATAATGTGTATTTGCTGCTTATTAACTATTATTGCTGTATTTAAGTGAACTATAGGTCCTGCAGCTTATGATTATCGCTTATTGACTTCAATCTGCAAAGTAACATTGAACGTACAGCAATGGAATCATCGAATTTAGGCCCCTGAAATTAAATCATAAATACGCCACTGAGAAATTATTTCTGATTTGCAGTTCTGTTGCTGCTTACTACTTCTGCTGCAGTGGTATAGCAAGCAGGTAGGGGAAGAAATGTATCCACAGTAAAAAGAAGAAGAAGAAGTCAGAAATCGAACACTTCCGGCTCGCTTATACGTTCAACGTCAGCTGCTACGAATTGTTCTCCAGGTTCCCCAAATGAGTCATAAAACTGTAGGAGGCGATGGAGAATGCGTCCGTTGTGAAGCGATAAACTTCTATGTGGCGCACGCGCACACGGAGGGAGCGAACGAGCTGTTATTGGCAATGCATCTGCTGTGTATAAGGTCGCTTGTACCGCAGCGATAGAAGTTGACGAGCTTGACCTAGGCCTGAATGCAAGACCCTTTGTATTTATTAAAATACTTACCGCATTCATTGATATTAGATAATGTCATGGCATCTGGAGGTAAAAAGTCACATCATCTATTGACTAAGAGTTTCCATCGAACAAATCATCCCTTGTATAACCATAAATCTATTTAAGTGAAAGAATTAAATGTGTACGAGCACAATACTCGAACATTACAATGTCAGAATAAGAAATGAGCATGTATTTCTTGCATACCTTTTTTTGGCGAGCAAACAAAGAACGAGCTTGTATTTTAAACTACGCCAAAAGTTTCAAATTTCTCATTTCCAGCTTCAAAGAGCGGTCTTAATAGTGATTGGCGGTGACCAGTTATATTACAGTATGCGAGTTATGGACACAGTGTTGCCCTATGATGCAAAGCAGAACGTTCCACCGTGCACTGAACGTCGATTGTAGTACCCACAGAAACATATGAGCCACTGTTAGCGTTTAATACAAGAGCGAGAATTCAACGACAAAATCAATGGCGCCAAGAAACACTATTTTTTTTAAAAAAAAAAACAATTAAGAGGAACTAGTAAAATAATCAAAGATGTGTGTTCTTAGAATTGCCTAAAAATACAGTGTTTTTCATACAATGAAGATTTGGCACTTTTGAAAAGAACTTAAATTTTAAAATAATAATTTAACTTCCTTATTTTCTGAGATAGAAAGCTGTCATTTTCTATGATTTATATTAACGTTATCAGAAACAAATTCGACAGGTTGAGTTGAGTTTTTAAGTCCACTTTATGCACAGAAAGGCTAATCGGGACCTGACCTACAGTTTAAAGTGGGATCCGAACTACTGTGTGCCTCCGCCGGGTATCGAACCCGGGACCCTTTGATTACAAGGCAACGACACTACCACTACGCCATTGTGGAAGCCCAGGTTGACTCGCATGTATCTGCCGCCAGGCGGAAATATGAAAGTATTTGGGAAGCTGGCAAGACATATCTATACTTTCATTCAAATCCATAAAGTCAAAACTTCCTGATATGGGTCAGAATGCCCTTAGCATTGCATTAAATTACATGTATGATATCCCTCAAACCATCAACACAGGGCGATGTACAGAAAATCTACACTGATTGATCGATTGATTTGCTTTATTTTACTTCGCTATTTGTGCCACTTTTGGCTAATTTGCAAAGATGGGGATGAGTGATGATATGATGAAATTGATGAATGTACACTCTTATACATTCATGCCCAGGGCAGGATTCGAACCCGGGACCCCTGGCGGAAAATCTACACTGTCTCGGGAATCTCTAGAGCAGGCAAACCGAAACAAGTCCTCTGCACAAGTAGCGACACAGACGGCTCGACCAATGAAATCGTTATAGGGGGAAGTTAGTGCAGCTGCCAGCCATTTGCAGCAGCGCACAATGCTTTGCTCCGTCCACTCTCTTTCTCCCCTTCTCTACCGTTATGTGCGGCCTTGCCCCATCGATTCCAGGGACAGAGTGTAGGCAGGAGGTGTCTTGGAAAAATTAGTCACGCAAGATGGATCATACTGCAAATGCGTTTCTATAATACATAGATACACAGATACGATCTTCATAGCTGCAGACTTTACCAACCTTAGTTTTAAAAGTATATGCCATCTTGGTTTTCCATCCGATTCAAGGCACACTGTGCTGAAGGTGCAAAACATGTATGGGATATCATGCAGCGAATCAAGAAACTTCGTGATAAGTACAGCAAGCACTCTATCCTGACTACGTGCATCTTTTCATGATCACCGATTAAAAAAATGTGCGGAGGCGAAGCTTGCTCTTAACTCTTCAAGCGAGAGCCAATGTAACTCCTCAGAACAAAATATGTTCCTTGGAAGTTTTAACTTTAAATTCTCATGCAGAAGACTGATTACCCAGATCTCATCTCTTCGACACAATGAACTCAGCCACCAATGATTCGTCAGATTCCAACAGAATAACTGCATCGCATGCTAAGTGCTGTAAATTCAAGAGTTTGTTGCATTACTTCCTGTGTCTTGCTACACACAAAGTGTAACGAAGATGCTACAGCTTACAAAGGGAGCACCTTCGTCAGTATGTATGTTCTCTTGCACAAATACAGGTTTCATCTGTGGTAAAATGTAATGAACATAGCATTAATTAAGTTTAAAACAAAGAACTATTATACATCTCATTCCAAATAAACCTGTGCCACTGTTTGGGAAAATGGGGGAAATAGGTGAACTTCAACGTACAGCTACCCTCTCATGGTGAATGGAAGAATGATTTATTTATTTTACTTTGCGTTTCTGTCACGTCTGGCTAATTGACAGATGGGGGTGAATGGTGATGAAATAGACGAATAAAATCACAAACACATACGGACAACACACCCAACATGAAACGTTTGGAGTTATTAGAATGCTTAGATACAAATTAAACACAAATACAGACACAATAAAGTACAATCTGTACGTAAAACACAAACGACGTTTAATAACCTTTCAACACATGTACACTTCTTTTCAGAGAAACTGGCACACTCGTTTCAGTTAAAGATCAGCATAAAATCGAGCGTTAAAGAAGTATGTCAGTGTTTGTGTGTTTGTGTGTGAGGGGTGGGGTGAAACGAGGAAAGTGGCAAATGAATGACGGAAAACATTAATATTAACTTATCGATGTAACACAAAGTTTCTAACTTAAATTCTGCGATTCTTCTTTCACAGATGAATAACGTTTGATCTTCTGGTGGCGTAACAACGCAGTTAAGAGAAATACGTTCCAAACTCAAAATTATGCCACACGCATAGTCCTTTCAATAATTACTTTCTCCTTGCCACACGAACAACAACAAAGTATAAAGCTGTGACTCGGTGAAATTATTTTCGTGGCACCCGTTTGGCAGAAAAAGAAAAAAAACTTTGATCACATGGGGATTGGAACCTAGGATTTCAGCTTACGAAGCGGGCGTTTTACCGACATGGACACAAGCCGCGGTGCGTAAAAGCATGCTATTAGAGTGATTTCTCCTGAAGATTGCACTTTTACCGTTTCCAGACTTTCAATGTCCCTTCTCTCTAATTACATTAATATGAAAGCAATACGCTTCATGGTATAGTGTCTCTATGCTGTGCACACATTGTTTTTAAACTATAAGTTAATGTTGTGTGTGTGTGTGTATTAATGAAGACGATCGAAGACGTGCTTTTGTGCAAGGTTAGTGTTTCCAACCCCTAATATTCTTCGTGCTCTAGCTTGTTTATTTTCTCCCGTCCACATCTTGAACGTAAATTTCATTTATTTTTGTTAGCTTCGCATTTCTTCCAATTTTAGTTAATCGCGACGAAGAAGATAAATGATGATATGAGAAAATTGATGAAGGTACACTCGCAAAGAACACCCACGTTCAGGTCGGAATTCGAACCCGGGTCCTCTTGGTGAATTCGACTTTGCTGTTACGTTAAGCTAGGGAAAGAAGTAATGAGACCACTCCCCTCTGCTTTAAAATTAATATGGGGTTTTCCCCATGCGCAGGGATTGAGGCAGGTTTTTTTTTATTATTATTAGTTATGGGATACTGGGATACTGAGTATCTCGAACAGCTTTTCCTGAAATTTTTCCTGCCATTCTCTTTTCAAATTGGACATTGGATTAACTAACTAACTAACTCTCTAGCCTTCTTAAACCCGAAGGTTCATGGCTGCAGCAACACAGGCCTTCCATCTTTCCCTATCTTGAGCAAGTTCTATATACTCTTTTCCATCCCTACCGATTTCCCTTAGGTCTATTTCAACGTTGTCCCTCCATCTTCGTCTTGGCCTTCCTATAGGTATCTTACCATCAGGTTTCCCAACAAGAATCCTGTGAACTCTTCTTTCCTCTCCCATTCGTGCCACATGGCCTGCCCACCTAAGTCTTCTTGATTTAATTATTCTAATAATATCTGGACATGAATACAAATTATGTAGTTCTAAATTATGTAACATTCTCCACTCACCTGTCTCCTCATCCCTTTTAGGTCCAAAGATTCTCCTAAGGATCTTATTTTCAAATACTCTCAATTTATGTTTCTCTTTCAATGTAAGGGACCAAGTTTCACATCCATATAATACTGCAGGCAAAATTACTGTTTTGTATATTTTAACTTTTAGTTTCTTAGATATTAAACGAGAAGGTAAAAGTTTATGAAGAGAGAAGTAACATGCATTTCCTGAATTAAGCCTACTTTTTATTTCCTCTTTAATATAATTTTCATTTGTTAATATTACTCCTAAGTATTTGAATTTGGAAACTGGTTCAAACGAGTTGTTACCAATAATTAGATTTTGATTATTACCTAACACTTGGTTTCGGCCTGTAAGCATATATTTAGTTTTCTCTTTGTTAACTTCCAAACCTATGTCTTTAGCAGTTTTGAAAAATATTTTAGCATTATTCTTAATTGTATTCATATCATCCCCCAGTAAGTCTACATCATCTGCATATGCTAACAACTGAGTCACACCATTTAATTTTAGTCCTTCTTTAGTTTCTTTTACCTTCCTAACAGCATATTCTAAGGCAAAATTAAAGAGCAATGGAGATAATGCATCTCCTTGTTTTAACCCATCATGAATTGTAAATTTGTGAAACATATATACCCACACGAATTTTACTTTCTGTTTCACTGGTGCATATTTTTATCATACTAACAAGCTTCTTAGGTATTCCAAACTCTACTAATATATTATATAATTTATCTCTTTTGACCGAATCATATGCTTTTTTGAAATCAATGAATAGCTGATGGACATTTTGATTATATTCCCACTTTTTTTCAAGTGTCTGTCTGATGTGAAAAAATTGATCTGTAGTTGATCTGTTACGTTTAAATCCACATTGATAATCACCTATAATTTCATTAGCATATTGTGTTAGTCTTGTTAAAAGAATGTTAGACAATATTTTGTATGTTGTTGAGAGTAAAGAAATTCCACGGTAATTATTGCAGTTCATTAATAATTAAAATGCAAGGCTTTCCTGTAACCGTCGTTTCTTTTCACTCGACAAGTCAGAAAATTTCCTGCATCCGGTGAAAAACTTTAGTGGTAAGCAACACTGCAAAGTGCTGTTTTCCCGAACCTTTACTTCGGCTGTACTGCCACACTCGATCGGCTCCGAAGCTGATCTTTAACTCAAACGAGTGTGCCAGTTTCTGTGAACAGAAGTGGCGCCTGAGGAATCTGAACTCACTTTATCTGGTCCAACAACAGACTATTGAACATATTTGTTGTTCTTCCTCGTAGCTGGAGGATTATACAAAATATAATGCTCAATCACAACACAACCCAAGTCCCACAGGGGATTACATTGGCCATGAGTCCAGTCGCCAGAGTCTCGTTAGTCTACAAAATACTGTCCAGGGACCTCTTTATGGAACTTTTCAGGCAACGGGCTTGCTATAAACACGTTTACCAAAGAAGGTGATTAAAAGGCACGTTCTCAACAAATTTGTTTCGCAAAATAAATATGTAATTGATGTACGAGTTGACGACAGCTCGTTTCACAGCTTGCGAGGAATTCTATCGTCAAGCTTACGTACAACAGAAAAACATAACATGTCGTTCTATTGTGCGTGGTTGCATAACCGATTGCCGCTGAAAATTTAAAATGAAAAATGAAGAAGTGAAATGGCTTTTTGTGTGTTGTAAGGCAGCGAAAAGAAACGTTTTGAGCACTACCCGTTCCTGAAAGGTGTTTTTTTTTCTTTTCTGTACCCTAATGAGCAGTCTTTGGCGACACTCAACATTGCCAGCTTACGTTAATCAAGGGAAACACTGAGAGCCTTGCTTAGCCTTTTGGAAGACCCGCCCATTGGGACCACGATGCCTACATGAGAACAAGAAATTGCGCCTCATTAGTGTAAACAGACTCTTCATTGAAGCGAACATTCAGTTGCCAAATGGGCGATAAGAAAAGCGGTGACCCTCATCTTTATGAGCCGAGAGCGAAACCAGCGACAAGTCCCTGAGAGAGATGGTACATAGATAAACTAGTAAAGCACTAGAGAGTATGTAATTTGTTGAACTACCCAACCAACCTGGGTATTACCTATTTTGGGGAGAGCAGGAACAGTTATATCCTTTGCTCTGCATCATCAATACAATAGTTTCCTCTATTCAATAATGAGGATATTCTTTAGAACTGGAATGTTTAACTATCATTACGTAAAAAGTAATATGTAAAAATAGCACTACTCTCTCTCCCTGGAACGTCTGGAGTAAGCGAACGAAAAGAAGTCTCTGCGCAACTGATTCGAAAGGCCTCGACCAATGAACGCGCGAGAGAGGAAGTGAGTGCATGGAGGGGAAACGCGGCTGCAGCTACTAATCGTTTGTAACAGCACAGCTTCACTCCCCCCACTCATTATCTCCCCTTCTCTACCGCTATGCGCGGACGTGCTCCACATATTCCAGAGACCGAGTGTAGTAGCGAAACGGTGTTGAAGTATATTTGAGGATCTACGAACTATTGTTGGTACTTCGTAACACGATTGGTGGTCTGTACCTAGCAATTACGAGTGCGTTCAACGTCTTAAGTAGGAGTAGCACCACACCAACCGTGTTCTTCACAAGGTACCCAGGGCGCAATGCGCTCTGACGTCAAATAGGGAAATGTCCGATTGGAACCTTACTTTCTGATCGATCCTTCTAGTTTAATCCCCTCGTTAAAATAAGGACGAAAAAAGGACCGTATAATCTTACAATGTTAGCAACGTATTGATTTGCGGATAATTGGGCAAAATTCCCGTTTTTCTTTCCCCTCTGTGTTTCCTGCCCTACTCATCCGTACGATAGTACTTCTGCTACATCCTACACCTTTTTATTGCCCTACTCATTCTCCACCTACATTTTCAATACCTTCTTCTCCTCTGCCCCACCCTTTCGCCGGGAAATCCCGAGCGTCGCGTACCGCACTGGCGCAATTCTTAACTCGTGCGAGCGAACTCAACTCCCTCTCTCGGTAGTTTCGGGTACTACAAGCAGGAGGCTCTGGGAACAAGGCAGTTTTTCGCTCTTCGATTCCACGAGCGATCCTTCTTTTGAGTGATTTACGTCGGCCACTTTCCTCTTGCTTCGCTTTTGCCCCCACTGAACCTGTTCCTGCCTCCGTACTTCTAGATCAGAATGTAAGAGGAACGGCGAATTACAAAGTTTCAACGTTCAATTTCAGCGCGGGAATAGGGAACTATGACAAGAGCCAATAGGAAAACTTCCCACCAGAAACGCAGCAGTGAAAGTGCTCTAATTTCCACGTAACAAAGAAAAGTAAAGCTAACTCACAGTTCATCAATTTCAGGACAGATGGCTCTGCTAAGTCACTTAGTTTTCACAATGCAGAACATGATTGTAAATATTAAAAAAAATTAAAAAAACCTGAAGTTATTAGACATTAATTACTTTCTCTCTAACACTAGATTGGGGGCCGTTAAACACTCATCCCACTTTCGTGTGGGCATTGATCTGTACCTGCATGCAAGCGATCATTCTATTTTAATAGATTAATACAAAAATTACTATTGTTATGTGGCCACGGTGGCTCAGTCGGTAACGCGTATGACTACCATGCTAAAGGTCCCGGGTTCGATCCCCGGCCGGTTCAAATCCGGGAACTTTTCTAACACCCACCGTCGAATAACATGGGTACCTGGGGGGTAAAGGCGGTCAGGGGCGTGATGCTGATCACATCACCCCCACTCACGACCGGATCAAGAAAGTGGGGGTGATACGCCTTCATGGCGTGGTGCTATGCACAGGGGAGCACTATTGTTATAAATGGCTATTAGAAACAGAAATATCTACGTGTTAAACAAACTTCAGCTTTGGAAAAATATATTGACGTGTGAAGTAAACAGCAGCCTTCATGAACAAAAGTATTGACCTGTTTAGCAAACGATAAAAAAAAAAAAACTGAATAAAAGCCATTTAAAAGTCAGAACTATTCGTCTGTTAAGGAAACGAATAGAATCAATAAAAAAATATATTGACTTCCCAAGTAAGTAAAGGCGCAAAAAAACACAAATATTGGCATTATAAAGTGACCAACAGCGTCAAAAACAAAAGTGTTAACCTGTTAATCCAAAGGTCACAAATATGTCTGTAAATATATTTTATTGAATGATTGAGTTGGTGTTTTAAGTCCACTTTATGCACTAAGGCTAATAAAGACTGGACCTACAGTTTAAAGTGGGACCCTAACTACTATGTGCCTTCACCGGGTATCGAACCCGGGATCCCTTGATTACAAGGCGACGACGCTACCACTGCGCCATCGAGGAGGCCAATATATTTTATTGGTTTGTTTTCATTATACTTCGTTTTTGACTAATCGCAAAGACGTGGATGAGTGATGATATCATGAAATTGATGAAGAGAGACTCGCAAAGAACACCAATGATCAGGCAGGGATTCGAACCTGGGACTCCTGTCGTCGTATCGCGCTGTACTAACCACTCTTCCACAAGTAAAAATATTGTCAAACATCGAATAAAAACGCAACTATGTACACTGTGCCGGGGATCTCTGGAGCAAGCGAACGAAAACAAAGTCTCTGCGCAAGTCTCGAGAAAGTTGGACCAATGAAAGAATAAGGGGGAGTGAGCGCATGGAGGGTAAACGCGGCTGTAGGTTTGCTCCGCCCACTAGCGTTCTCTCCTTCTCTAGCGTTATTTACGGCCTTGCTCCACAGATTCCCGAGACAGGGTGTACATAAGTACACATGTCAACAAGAACAGTGATATTGGTCCATGAAGCACAGCAGCATACAAACTGTTGACTTTCCAATAGACATGAGAATCGCTACCCACTTAACGGAATAGCGCCACTAAGGCTAGTAACAAATGACTTTGCAAGTCGTAAACTAGGGGAAGGGGTTGGAGGGAAGAGGTGAACGTGTCCTGCGTAACCAGACACACCCCTTAAGTACTTGAGAAATCGACTGCCGTGATTGGGAGGAACTCGATTGCAAGAGGCGACGTAAAAGAGATTAGTCTTGCCTGATGTTCTTTTGTTTGCTTTGCTCTCGCCGCTTCGTTGGCTTTGCTGAGCGTCGGGTTTACGTTGCTCGCAGCCGATGATTTGTGTCCCCCTCCACCCACTTTTTATTGGAAGTCTGTCCACGCTTTGTTCCCAGCCATAACATAGACTTCCTGCAATCACACTTGGAACATCAGCAAATACGTGACGAGAAAATCGAATCTCGTATTAGGGCAGGAAGGGAGAAATTGTCTAGGCTACAGATAAGAGAAGAGAAAAATAAAAACGTACACAGTTCATCAAAATGTTTGCAAACAAAATAAAAGTTTGAAAAAGCACAACCTGTATCTTTTCCTTGGGCGTGGCGGAGGCCCTTGGAACTGTTTACTCGTGGATGTCGTGCGATTAAAAGGAACACAGCTCCCTCTACGCCAGGGAGCGTGCATGGATGTTCTTGTCAGTGTTCCTTCATTAATTTTCATCATATCACCACTAATCCCCATCGTCGCGATTAGTCAAAAGCGACGATAAATAATAGAAAAATTAAAAATTAAATGATCTTTAGGTGTTGGGTGTTATTTTTTCAATATTGTTTTTCTTTTACTTTTCGATGATTTTTTTTTTCAAATATCGCTGTTTTTTTAGCACAGTATTTCTGCCAAACAGAGTCACTCGGGGAAATATGCCCATCGGGGTTAAATGCCCACCCCCTCGTATCTCGCGCAAAGTTAATGTTATGACTAGGGCTCGAAAGTTGAGGAAGAATCCTTTTTTTCCCTAGTGTCCGAAGACGAGGCCCAACATAATATATGTTCATTTTGGGTCATTGTAGGCCAGAAAAAGGTGGGTTTTATTTGTCCTTTTTTGCCTTTTTCGGCTTTTTTGGCTTATTGGTCCTTTTTTAGCCTATTTTTAGGTCTTAACGGCTTTTTGTTTTTGCAACTTCACCTTCTTTCGACTACGTTTTTACTGCCCATTCTCAATTCGAATCATCATCAGTTCATCACCTCTTAAACATCCTTTCTGTAGTAAAGAAATAAAAAAAAAAGAAATATATTTGAACCATCCCTGAAACATTTTTGGACGACTGAAGCAGATACGGTACAAGGTCCTTTAACCGTAACTTGTCTGGAAGGTGAGTAAGTGGCAACTTTCTCTTGTTTTGAAGCTTTCAGCACGGTGTATAGGACCAGACAGCACGCGCCTGCAAAGATCTCAAGTCAGATAAGGAGGTGCCGCGCATATTTATTAAATATGTAATTAGAACTGAAGTTATTAATTAATTTGGATCACATGTATACGTCCTTTTTAGGTCCTTTTTTTGATATTTTTAGGTATTTTTTTGGCAATTTATAGGTCTTCAACTTCCGAGCCCTAGTTATGGCAACTCTGCGACTCTTGTTTGAAAGCGCCCTCCGTGGTGAGACGAGGCAGCAGGTTTGGAGCTTGTGAGAAGAATCTGAAGCCATTCAGGGTTAATTTCATGAGGTAAGAACACAATTTTTCATGTAATAGTTTTTGGACGTTGCTGTATTAACAGTGTGCAATAATATTCCCAAGAGAGAAAGAAACTGAATTATATTTAGTGTAAAGATCAAGAGTGAGGGAAACATATCTGCAGAATGAAACTGCCGCATGATGCTCAGATTTGCCAACCCAGTGATTCAATTTTCTACTTGTAGCTGTTGGGTGATATGCCCACAGCAATTAAGTACAATATACCCATGGGCATTATTATGAGAAGAAAGGACCACAATGTGACTGGATCCAGTGTATTCGTTGTAGTATGTGGATGCATGAAAAATGTATCAAATTCACGTCCATGTGTCCAAAGTGCAATGCAGTTTCTCACAAATGTAAACAGTAAAAGAGGCTATGGTAAATTCCAAATAAATGTTGTTAGAAACGCTATGCTTGTCTGTACAAATGATGTTCTGTTTACGAAACAAACGTTAATAATCTTCCAGTGAATGATGTGCATCATTTTCCTTTAAATATGTCATGTCAAGTATTACAACAATTGTTTCTTGTATTGGGCATTTTACCCCTAATGGGTGGGCATTTTACCCTGAACACGGGGTGATTTGCCCAAATTGACGTTCATCTGTTTATTTTGCTATGGTTATTTTGCTATAAGACTTACAGTAGTGAAACTTATGGGTAACAATAACAAAACATGTAGCTTTCATTTGACTTTTTTCATTGCAACACCCCTTCATTTAGCGAAACAAAAAAGCGCCAAAAAAAAGTTGAGCGTATTCAACCGAGTGACTCTATACTTAAAATTATATCTTCATTGTGCTTCTAAACATTAGTACTTTAATTTGAAAGTCACATGGTCTACGCCTGATCGTGATCCATACATTGGAAGTTTGAGGAAGTTATTTTCCATTTCTCGCGCGGCAAATATCGGTCTTACGGCTCCCATGACGCTAGGCACACAATCGACATCTGCCAAAACCATGTCACATCGCTGAGTAATGCAAAACGTTCCATGAAGATGAAAAATCTTTGGAAACATCTATTTTCACGTAGTTTCATGTGGCTACCTGAAAAATATTCCATGTGTAACACTCACAGTAGTATTTTTGAGGATAAAATGTGGGAAGGGGTGCAAGTTATAAACCATTTTAATTTTTTTACACCATTTACTTTTTTACACCATTTTAATTTTTTTACACCGTTTTAATTATTTTGCACCATTTTAATTTTTTACACCGTTTTAATTTTTTGCACCTTTTAAATTTTTTTACACCGTTTTAATTTTTTTGCACCTTTTTAATTTTTTTACACCATTTTAATGTTTTTACACCTTTTTAATTTTTTAAGTACAAAACACAACAAATGTTCAATTTTCGCAGTAGTTTTCGTTTTAATCCAAACACTAGTTATTTCAGGAAAAATGTATTTCGAACACGTCGCTGTACATACATAAACACATTCTTTTAACAACCAATATTTTTCATGCTATTGCATTTGCGAAAAATCTACAAGGTCCCTAATGATTAGTTCTAAGTTCCTTCAAAATCCACCAATGCGATTAGATGGATGGAACTCTGAACAGCTTTGGCTTTCAGCAGGTGAGAAATGAACCTAGGCAAACACACTCAAAATGTATAACAATCAAAAAAATACTAGATTCGCATTCAGCAATTGGATGGCTCTTTAACTTTATCCATTTTGTGCAAATTTAAAAAGATCGAATGGGTACTTCCGCAGTAATACAGTACACGTCATACATCTCTCCCTAAGCTGAGGAATGTAATCCAATCCTCACCATGTTAGACAATTCTTTTTAGGTCCACATCAACACGTCCTTCCACCTTCGTGTTGACCTTCCTACATGTCTCACTTCATCAGATTTCCCAACAACGACAAAACGGTTGCATAAAAGTTGCACTCCTTGCTCACTTCGAACATTTTGGACTATTTGAGAGCACGTATATTATTATTATTCACAGCACTATTAGTAAAATAATGTAAATATCTCTTACTGTTTGATTGGTTTCGTTTATTTCTGCAATTTTGTCTAATCGCGACGATGCTGTGAAAATATGAAATGGCTGAAGGGACTATCACAAACATGTATAGGGCACAAAAAAAGGGGAAAAAAGGCCCCCAAAGGAGCTCGCGGGGATGAGTGGTGCCCGACCTCTGAGTCAACCAGTAACTACCCCTTTCCAGCTTTAACCTCTCCTAGGATCTTAACTTTGCCTCTTAAGGCTGATTAAAGAGGCCGGGTTTGGTTGCAGCCAGGGGTTAGCCCTTCTCGGAGAGTCAAATCCAGGTTTAGCGCTGGACGTGGCCCCTTTGAAAAGACCTCCATTCATGCAAGCAAGCACTAGTAGCTAACTACCTACAGGATATCGGATATCATGCTTCCTGATACCAAGTGTCAAAATTAGAAAAGATGTGGAACCTACCTCCGTGGCGGAGTGGTTATCATAGCGCACTACGAGGCCAGGGGTTCCGGGTTCGAATCCCGGCTTCGCCATGGGTGTTCTTTGTCACTCTCGCATATCCTTATCTTCGCGATTTAGTCAAAAGTGACAGAAAATCGGCCTTAAATAACAGAAATCAAATAAAATCCACGCACCAGGGCCTCGTTGGCCTGCAAGATTGCTTACCGGAGTGTACTACGTGAATGTGAGGTTGACTTTTGGGTGCCTTCAGCAAAGGTCACCCCTTACATACTTAATGTGTTTTATATTTGTGATGCTGGACATTAATTTAACATACATTCCAAAATAGTTAGAAATATGTTGCACTTTCTGAACATCAGAGTAGCTCACATGTATCCAGATTAATAAAAAAGAAATTATTAAACAATATAATAAAATTGGGGTATCAACCACCTAGCCCTATATACGTATAATATAGCGTAAATATACCGGGTGGTCCAAAAGTTCCGGGACTCCCCCATGGCGCAGTGGTAGCGTCATTGCCTTGTAATCAAGGGGTCCCGGGTTCGATACCCGGTGGAGGCGAAAGTGGTTCGGATCCCACTTTAAACTGTAGGTCCAGTCCCGATTAGCCTTACTGTGCATAAAGTGGACTTAAAACACCATCTCAAACCAAAAGTCCCGGAACGGTCACATATCGTGAGAAATACACATCGAATCGGAAAACAAAAAAATACGTGTTTAATAAGTGAAGGAAAGCTATTCAATATCACACTTGATTCCCCACCCCCGTCCCCTGGGGGTGGGGCGGGTGGGCAACTGTGAAATTTTAAATGAAAACCCCATTTTGTATTATAGAATCGGAAAGAGGACTTCATTCCGAGTCCAACGAGCTATTAACCATCCTCCTAGCTCAATTAGGAACGGAGATATGGCGAAAATATATATTATATATAAAGAGTATATGGAAGGAGGTCTACCATATACTCTTGGCGTGCAGATTCCGAATCTGCAATCGCTTTCATTCTGCTCAATTAGGGGCAGAGAGCCCCTTTGAAATTTTTTGGGGTTTTATGAAATTTTCATTTTTTTTTTTATTATTATTATTTTTTTAAATCGCAATATCTCCGTTCCTAATTGAGCTAGGAGGATGGTTGATAGCTCGTTGGACTCGGAATGAAGTCCTCTTTCCGATTCTATAATACAAAATGGTGGTTTCCACTTAAAATGTCACAGTTGCCCCCCGCCCCACCCCCAGGAGGCGGGGGTGGGGAATCAAGTGTGATATTGAATACCTTTCTTTCACTTATTAAACACGTATTTTTTTCGTTTCCCGATTCGATGTGTATTTCTCACGATATGTGACCGTTCCGGGACTTTTGGACCACCCGGTATATACTTATACGTATAGCGTATATATACGTATAAGTAACCGCAACAAAGTTCATAGTTACTGCATCATTCATTACATCAGAGATTACAGATGTTGGTTTCGTGTGGGAAGGTTTGAAAATTTCACAAGGGAAGCATAAATTAACGTGAAGGCTTGGAAGAAGTGCCAGGAATCAATAGCAGCTTCGAATAGTGTTTCAGTCCTATTTCTATAAGTGAGATTGGTGGACAGAAAAATTCCAGGACTTGGAGAATATAACCACAGATAAACGTATTGTAGGTTTATCTGTGTTGTGACTTTGCCTAGGACAAAGCCCTGGCTTGTCTGTTCATTCACTAATATCGGTTTCATTCCTGGGAAATTGTATTAATGATGAAAAGAACAAACTGCTTTCTGGAAAACCTTATTTTTGTAGTATTCATCCCCTTTGCATTCCCTTTCAATGTGTTTGGTATCCTGTAAGTATTCTCTTTTACCTAAATTCTCTGCAACTTTCAGTTCATCGCGACGATGACGATGAACTATGATTAGATGAAACTGAGGCAGCGATCTTTGCAAAGGAATGTCCGTTTCCATGTCTAACGTCGACCTAGACATCAGACACTTCGATTGCGAGATTGTGAGTCGACCACTGAGTTTGATTGCCACCACGGTGGCTCCTAAGGCGTGCGAAACGTTCAAATCATCATAATACTGCGGTTATTAGAGAAGTCGTAATATGGTGGAGATGCAGGTACTTGGTGTATAAAGGGTAAGATTTACGGAGAGCAATCTCTTATGCTAAATAACCTCTAGACTGATGAGAAAATAACAAAGTAACAAAATATATTTTTATTTATTTAGCAGAATTTGTTATGATGGAATACCAAAAGGCATATTATGAGGAAATTATGTCAACAGTTGATGGGATATCATTGTATTGTGTGGGAAGTATGTAGAACAGATATATTTTTTGAAAATTTTGTTTAGTCTTTTATGTGTCAAAAGAGGTTTGTGTTACGGTTGTACGCATAGGATTGGTATTGGTGAGCGTTTTTTCAACTTATCAATCTATGTACCCTAATGTTTATTTCTGAAGTTCTATTATTGTACCAATAACTTCTCAAGACGGTTCTCCTGAGATACTAACTTCCCCGGATGGAATTATGTGACCGAACTTACCATTGAAGATGTGCCTCCTCGATGGCGCAGTGGTAGCGTCGTCGTCTTGTAATCAAGGGGTCCCGGGTTAGATTCTCGGTGGGGGCACATAGTGGATCGGATCCGACTGTACGTCCAGTCCCGATTTGCCTTACTGTACATAAAGTGGACTTAAAATTCCAACTCAATGAATCAAAAATTACCATTGAAGATTTGCTACTGAACTACACTCATCGCCGTAGGGCTAGGCAACACACACAACAGGATATATGTGTCTCATAAAGCGCTGCAGGAAGAGCATTTCGTTATAGCGCCAAATAGTTCGCACGGACGACGCTAGTTAGCGTATGGAATCGATAGCTTCTTTGCTCTAGCGAATAACGCTCGAACAGGCAAAAAGAGCGGTATACGCTTGAAGCCCACCGTAATTTGTCTCTGGTAGTGAGCCTTCAAATATGGAATTCAAACTTAAGTGAACATAGTGGTAGACCAGTAACAGCTGAACCTCGCCCATCAATAAAGTCAATTCAATTCAATTCAATCTAAATGTTAAAATGCAGTTTAGTCTATCTTGCCAACACATACGCCTCACACAAAGTAGCCGTGAAAAAGTGAGTTTTCAAGTACCGCAGATGGGGACTTACGCTTTTAATTATGCCCCACAAGGATTTGGCACGTCGGGAACAGCGTTAGCGATAGCGCTGAATTTAGCCCTCAACGTCGTTGACAACCGCCATGTGTTCTTCTATGCAGATGATCTCCTGGCAGTCTCTGACGACGTACCCACTTCCTTGACGATATTGCGTCACACTTTTGAAAGACTTAAGCTCGCTGGATTAAAATTGGCTCCTAAAAAGGCAAAATTCCTGTACCATGATATTGTCTATCTTGGACATCATTTATCCGAAAAAGGATGCGCTATTTCACCTAAGATGCTAGAAACTGTTAAGTTGTATCCGACACCTACAAGCAAAAAGACTATGTCAATTTTTGGGCCTGGCAAGTTTTTCCCGTCGTTATTCTCCACATTTTTCCAAACACGGATCAGTTCTTACACAACTGCTGAAGAAGGAGAGAAAATTTTGATGGACAGAAGCACAAAACGAGGCATTCCATACTTTAAAGCATTCATTAATCACGAGCCCAGTATTAGCCAGATACGATCCCTCCCTTCCTATTCATATATACACGGACAGTAGCAATATAGCTCTAGGGGCTGTCATCGGTCACGACGATCCCCAAGGAAATGTCAAGCCGATTGCATATGTAAGCAGGATACTAAATGATAAGGAAAGGGAACAAGACAAACATGTTAGAATTCTCTTGCATAATTTTTGCTTTAACAGCATTTGGACACTACATCCTTTTCAAAAGATTTATATTACACACAGATTCCAAATGAATTCAAAATTTACGACAATCAACAATCCTAAAAGGCCGCCTTTGGCGTTTCTCATAATTTCAGTCCGTCTACGATTTCATTATTCAACATCTAAATGGAACCGACAACAGTGCCTCGGACGCCTTTAGCGGTAACACGAGGATCCAAGATGAAACCTTTTCTCCTCTCCTGGAAGATGAAATTGTGTCTGTTTTGAGAACACGTGAATTTGACCTTTGCCAAGGAACAGCAAACAGACCATTTTCTCAAAAATATTTACCTATATTTAATTGGAAGTCAAGAAGCCGACCCTAAATACGAGGGAGAATCAAATGAAAACCGCAATTAATTTTTTTCCACTATTTTAATGCAGGGATAATGTTTGATTGTACATTATTTTTCTATATAGTCCCCTCCCAGTTCAATGGACTTACGCCATCGGATAGGTACCGCGTGAGAAAAATTCTTTCAGTTGACTGTGCAGCCACTCGTGCACCACCGATTGGACGTCTTCATCAGACTTGAACCTCTGCCCTCCAAGGTGCCCCTTTAATGGACCAAAGATGTGGAAATCAGATGGTGCCAAATCTGGTGAGTATGGTGGATGTGGTAGGCACTTGAAGCGTAGGTCATCGATGGTTTTCATGGTTGCATGAGCAGAATGAGGACGGGCGTTATCATGTTGAAGCAAAACACCTGCACTCAGCAATCCCCTTCGCTTTGTGCGTATCGCTGGCCTCAAATGGTTCTTGAGAAGGTCGGTGTAGGTAGCACTAGTCACTGTCGTACGTGGGAGCATGCAGTGTTCCAGAATAGGACCTTTCTTATCCCAGAATAAAGTCAACATGACTTTCCCATGCAGACGGCTGGGTGCGAAAGTTCTTTGGTTTCGGCGAAGACGAATGTCGCCATTCTTTGCTTGCATGTTTCGTCTCCGGTTGAAAATGGTGCACCCAACTTTCATCCTCGGTGACAATGTGAGCTAGAAAATCCTCACCCTCCTCTTCATAAAGCCTCAGCAGCTCTTGACATGCGTCAACCCGATGGACTTTCAGTTCCTGCGTCAGCTGTCGAGGAACCCACCTGGCGGACACTTTTCTGTAGCGGAGTTCGTCATGCACTATGTGTTGTACTGAACCGAAGCTCATATTCAGCAAGGAAGCCATTTCAGCCAGGGCGACACGCCGGTTTTCCTGAATAAGCCGATCTGCTGCGGCTATGGACTCCTCTGTCACAACTCGCTGAGCCTGACCCGGACGGGGAGCATCAGTCAATAAAGTCATACCTTCTGCGAATTTCTTGCACCAATCGTAGACTTGCCGCTGTGACAGACAGGTGTCCCTATAATTCGCCTGCATTCTCCGATGAGAGTATCAACCGGTTTCATACCTTCCCTCCATAAAAATCGAAAAATCTACGCTGTTCCTGCTTGGTGCAACTGCGTAGTGGTGACGCCATTTTGAATCAGCTGTTACTCACATCCAACCCCCACCTACCGGCACTGCTTCGTACTAACAACTCGGAAAGACGTCAAGGACTGCGTCTGCAAATTTCCAAACGCCTAGAAAGAAAATAAGATTTTTAATGGCACTTTTGCGGTTTTCATTTGATTCTCCCTTGTATGATAGAACCAGCCAGCAATTCCGTCTCATAGATGATATTATTTACAGAAGGACACGAACTTTGGACAAACAGGTAAGATTGCTCACATGCATCCTTGAGTCATTACAAGATATACGGTACAGCGTGTCCACAATGAGACTCCAACATTTTGAAAGTCTATAACTTTTTCATTTTAAATTGTACAGCTGTGATTCCGGAAGCAGCAGAAGCAGAAACTCAAAAAGTTTATGTTGTAACGTTTCAGTGCGCGCAATAGCCGTAGTGGCGCTGCAGCACTCGATTGTTTGAAAATGGAGATTCTAAACGAGCGTGCACAGGTTCATTCGAAAGGACTCCACAGATGTCAGTAAGACAAGCAGTGAAGAACTGTGTGAACTGTCGACCGTTTCATACCAAGTTCTCTCGCTGCTTGTCTTACTGACGTCTGTGGACTCCTTTCGAATGACCTCCGCACATTTTCTACAACCTGTTCCTGGATTCTGGGTTTACCACCACAGTGTCCTTTCAAAACATTGCCGGTCACCAAAAACTGATCACACCACTTCTTATAGTCGTGAATGTGGGAGGATCCTTATTTTACACACGACGAAAGTTTCGTTGCACTTGAATAAGTGATTTCGTTTCTGCACACCACCACACAACCTGTGCACGCTCGTTTGGAATCTCCATTTTCAAACAATCGAGTGCTGCAGCGCCACTACGGCTATTGCGCGCACTAAAACGTTAACACATAAACTTTTTGAGTTTCTGCTTCTGCTGCTTCCGGAATCACAGCTGTGCAATTTAAAATGAAAAAGTTATAGACTTTCAAAATGTTGGAGTCTCATTGTGGACACGCTGTATATATGGTTTGAACAAGTGCACTCTTCTCCACACGTTCCCAACCATTTTGGATACTATAAAACATATGCCTATGCGAAGGACCGTTATTGTTTTCCTTCTCAGAAATCCTTCATCTACAAGAAATGCAAAGAATGTGAACAGTGTGCACGACTTAAGCAGTCCTGCCAACCAAAGCACTTCGAACTATAAACAAGGACTTCTCTGACACCTTTCCAAATTACGCTCATTGCCCTTTACCAATATTTAATAGAATCCGCACAAGAGAGGGGGGGATCACGCACGAGCCAGAAAGATATCTAAACACTGATAATGATAAACCTAGAGTGTCACCACTGTACCTGGTTTCCTTCAGATGTTCCTCGGCTGACTCACGACGTGGCACTGTATCAGTCCATCGAAGGTGTCCTCAGTCGGTTCGCCCAAACCTTTTAGACAATTCCATTGTATACGCTCGAGCGTGAGACTCGAGCGAGTACGAGCGAGCGAAAAGGATTCCATGCAGCACTCTATCATTGTGTATCATTGCTGTATTGTTTTCACAGCCTTAAATATGGTCTAGGAATTAATTCGTGCGCCTGGACAAGAGATGGCGTAACGAGCGTATCGTCCCACAGTTCCGTGTAGCCACACATTCGTTGAAAACTCCTGTCAGCGCGCATCGTTCGTAGTATAGTGCAGTTGATTGACGCGTCAACAGCATTTTGAAGTCAACTGAACATGGCGCAGTTCGTGCCAGATAAAGTGTTTTTGCTTCATTACTTTAACATGCAGAAAAGTGCTACCGAAAGTCATCGTATTTTGGTGGAAGTGTATGGTGACCATGCGCTAGCTGAGCGAACGTGCCAGAAGTGGTTTGCACGGTTTAGAAGTGGTGATTTCGGCCTGGAAGACCAAGACCGACATGGACAGCCAAAAAAAAATTCAAGACGAAGAATTGAGAGCATTGCTCGATCAGGATTCGTGTCAAACACAGGAAGAACTTGCAGAAGCATTAGGCGTTGATCAAACAACAGTTTCCAAACGCCTCAAAGCCAAGGGAATGATTCAAAAGATGTCACATTGGGTTCCACATGAATTGAAAGACAGAGACGTTGAAAGACGAAAAACCATTTGCGAATTGCTGCTTCAAAGACAGAAAAGAAAGGGGTTTTTGCATCGCATTGTTACTGGCGATGAGAAGTGGATCCATTACGAGAACCCGAAACGAAAAAAGGCCTGGGTGAAGCCAGGTGAACCAGGTCCATCACAACCGAAACGAGATATTCACTGTGCAAAGGTTATGCTGTGCATATGGTGGGATATGAAAGGTGTGGTGTACTATGTGCTGATGCAACCGGGTGTAACTATTAATGGAGAACGTTATCGACGACAATTAATGCGTTTGAAGCAAGCTCTGGCCAGGAAACGACCAGAATGGGAGAACAGACATGATAAACTTATTTTTCAACATGATAACGCTCGCCCACATGTCGCAAAACCGGTCAAAACCTATTTAGAAAATGTCGGATGGGAAGTTTTACCCCACCCGCCGTATTCACCAGACGTTGCTCCTTCGGACTACTACTTGTTCGATTGCATGAATAACGATTTGATTGGACAGCGATTCACTTCTTCAGAAGATATCGAAAAATGGGTCTCTGACTGGATCGCTTCAAAGGATGAGGACTTCTTTCGCCACGGAATCCGTAACTTGTCTGACAGATGGGCAAAAGTGGTGGCTCGCGATGGACAATAATTTTCTTAAGGTATTTATGTATTTTGTGTTTGAACTACAGCTTCAATATGTGCGTAACAACCGCACAAATTAATTCCTAGACCAAAATAAATACCAAGTGTTCGTTCTCTCACTGGTTCCCTAATCAGCAATCACGAAATTGAACCAATTCGAGGGAACTTGTAAAACTCAGCGTTAAGGCGTTCTTGAAGCATTTCGAGATGGGTGATGAACACGTAGAAGTCTTACTCTCTCGGCTGCATTGGTTTGATGGGCAGCAAAATGGAGCATTCGTTGAAAGCGGTCCTTGGATATTGAAGTTCCGTCGCCGATTCAGCAGAGTCCCTCTGCCAATTCTAACGAAGGATCTAAATTGCTGCTAATGACACACTGGCAATGGAGGAACGCTTCCGCTGACGCTAGAATCGAACGTTTCTGTTCGACTTCGAGCGCTCGGAGGAAATAGATTCGATTCAGAAAAAAAATAACGTTTCTGGCATTATTAATTGCGGAACTCATCAGCAATTATCTACAGCCTCTTCTTTCTGAGCACACGGGGTCAGTTGCAAGGAGATATGGCTCATTTGTGGATTCTTCAGAGATAAACCCAAATTGATCCAAAATTCCTCTAGTTTTCAACATCCATTTCCTAAGGTAGTGGGCACTGAAAATTGGAACATTATGTTTTGACACCCACAGGAGATACACAATTGCTAAAAGTTATCACTAGGGGTCGGAAGTTGAGGAAATATCCTTTTTTTCCTAGTGTCCGAAGACGAGGCCCAACATAATATATGTTCATTTTGGGTCATTGTAGGCCAGAAAAAGGTGGGTTTTATTTGTCCTTTTTTGCCTTTTTCGGCGTTTTTTGGCTTATTGGTCCTTTCTTAGTTTATAGCAAAAGAAAAGAGACAGTAAATATCCAAAATACAAATGTTTCAGTGGGTATATCTTTAAAACAAATGATGGTGATGATAATAATAATGAACCTAATTCAAACACAAAAATTTAGTTGCCAAGAGCATTCAACGCGTATTTTTTCCTTCCGTATTATTAACGAAAGTATGACGATAACAGGACGTGGTCGACTGTCTAGAATGTTCCTTAATATCTTCGCGACCACTGTACCAAATATCATAGCAATTATCACATTCATAGAAATGCTTCATGTAAAAGAATCAGACGTTGCAGCGAAAACTCCATTTACTTTCATTATAAGCAGACGAATGCCATGCAGGTGTACCGACACCAGCGCCTCTAGCGGTATCATATTCGAGTGGAACCAGCCAGAGATACCAGAACAGTGCCGTTTTCCACACTACGTTATTCAAGGCGCTGTAACATGAGGGTACCGTACCATTACACAAAGATCCGTCCCAAACTCAATTTCCAAAGCCGTTCCCTTTCCTCGCCACATTCTGATCTGGTTTTTGATCACTATACCGGCTGATTACGTATCACAATACTAGCCCAAAATTTTCCCCTACGACAGGTAGTCATAAAGTTTTAATTATCACCTCGAAAAAATAAAGTTATGTAATTAATTTTTTGAATGTTTGCAGGTACATGTCTGCAGTCCTGGTACACATTGAAATCTCCGAGCCACAGTACCGTAGCACGCCGCTAGAGGAGCCAAAACAAAATGGCGCAGCCCATTGATAAAGTGAAGTATCGTGCAGTAATTCGTTTTCTGCATTTGAAGGGGAACAACGCTGCAACAACCCATGCTAAGTTGGTGGAAGTGTACGGCTGCAATGCACCATCATATCACACAGTGGTTAGATGGCACAGACGCTTCCAGTGTGGTCAGACAAGTTTGAATGACGAAGAACGAAGTGACAGACCATATCTCTGTGAAGAACCGGAAATCGCAAGAGAAGTGGAGGCCCTGGTGCTCGAAGAACAGCGGATCACAATCGAGGCGATAGTGGAAAAAGTGAAAATCAGTCATGGATCAGTTTTCAACATCTTGCACGACATTTTGAACATGACAAAGGTCGCCGCCCGATGGGTCCCGCGACTGCTTACACCCATTCAAAAAGCCCGCCAAACCGAGGCAACAGCAGAAATGTTGCAGCTGTGTCAGGCCAATCCAGATGACTTCTATAGCCGCCTAATCACCATGGACGAGTGCTGGGTGTATCACTATGACCCCGAGACAAAGGAGCAAAGCAAGCAATGGAAACATGTGGATTCACCACCGCCGAAAAAGGCGAAGACCCAACCATCATCGGGCAAGGTGATGCTGAGTGTTTTTTTGGGACTGCCATGTTGTGGTGCTAACAGATTATGTTCGTAAGGGACAAACTATCACAGGAGCATACTACCGACAACTCCTGACGAGGTTACGTGAGGCTGTCAAGACGAAGCGTCGCGGGAAGCTGTCCAAGGGGTATTTTTGCTCCACGACAACGCCCCAGCTCATTCTGCACAGGACACAGTCACACATGCTGCTTCTTTGGGCTATCAAATTTTGCCTCACCCCCCGTATTCACCTGACATGGCACCCAGTGACTTCTTCCTCTTTCCTCTGATGAAGAAACCATTGCGTGGCAGGCATTTCCAGGTGATTTTCGAGGTGGAACGTTTCCAGAACAGCCAAAATGCAGACTTCTACAACCAAGGTCCCCGGCAAGTCATCCATCATTGGGAAAAATGCGTCGCATTGAAGGGTGAATATGTAGAGAAGGACTAACACCATCACCAAGTTTCATGGTCGCAGCTTGATTTTTTCGAGGTGATAATTAAAACTTTATGACTACCCCTCGTATATTAACGTTAAATCACTAAACGATTTAAAACAATTCTCCACTAGCTCTGAAAATATCTGAAGATATTCGGAGTAAGTTTCCTTACGCAGAAGCTTGGCTGGAAATCGTTTGTCACCTTCAAACAAAAGACAGCTGACCTCCAGTCCCCCCCGCCTGGGGAGAACGCCCTGTAATTCCACCTGACAGGGGCACTCAGGCTTATCTTCCTCTCAAGAGACAGTGTCAGGGCTTTTCTTCCTTTTTCCTACCTTGGACGTAGAAGTCAGACTTCTGCTAGAGCTGCACAGGTACGAATGGAACATCTATAAGTTTCATCCGTGTATATCCATCAAGATAACAATAGTATGCGATCTTGAGTTGTATTTCAGTTTTGGGTTATACACTTAAGGAACAATATTTGAGTCAGTGAGTCGCCTTTTTGGTATTGAACATGATGTAAGCTCACAATAAAATATGACAGAAAATTATTTTCCTGCGAACGACATAGTGACCGTACAGTCTCAAGCAGAAGTGGACGGTGTCGGGGTGAAAAACAAAGCACTGCAGATGAGCTTGGGTCATGAATTTGCAAAGAGTTTCAGTCAAGCAACTCGAATCACAGAATAGTCTGTGAATTTTAACGTCCTGGTAGCCTTTCAAGATGTTCGTTTCCACTCTTCCGTTACTTTCTTAATGTTGCTTCTAAAGATATTATGTTGCGTCTGCTCTCTTCAACATTTCTTTCTCAATGTCGCCTTCCAACATGTTCACCTCGTCTGCATTCTGTCATAATTTTCTTGATGTTGCCTTCCAAGATGTTATTCTAGTCGTCTTCTATTCTCCACATTCTTTCATAAGGTTGTCCAAATGTTCTACATTTGCTTTCTTCACATTTGTTATCTTCCAAGATGTTGTCCCGAGTCTACTCTGTGAAGTACTACGACGCCTCCCTGGTTCGAATCCCGGCCTGAGCATAATTGTTTTTTGTGAGTTTCCATGAATTTTATCGTATCATCACTCATGCTCATCTTCGCGATTAGCCAAAAGTGGCAGAAAAGCGAAGTAAAATAAATTTATTATCAATCAATCAATTTTTGAAGTCCCTTTTTGCAACATTTGTGTATTTTCTCCTTTAGCCATTCTTTCCTGGCACTGTTTTTTTTTCTCATTTCTTATGTAGCCCCAAGATATCTTACTACCTTTGTTCTTTCGACTGTTCAATTTGGTGGGTGATATGTCTCGAGCTCTGCTCAAGTACACCCTGTTCTGTTTGACATTCTCGATCGCGTTAAGAGTCGCCTTCTGTGTATAGCATGTGATTTATTACTGCTGTACTACTGAAGGCGCTGAAGGATATGATTGGAGTGAATTTCAGTTGGAACGAACAATCTTTTTTGTTACCCTAGAAACCTTGAGCTTTCTCTAAATCTTGATATAGTTTTCCTTTCTAGAATTGCTGTTTTTTATACTTTTTAATTAACAATTAACGTGCGTTGATATATATTTCTCTTTTACACTATCTTGTCTTATCCCCTTGTTAATAATATTATTATAGTATTATTATTATTAAGTGGTATAATTGTATTGCTCCATCCTCCGTGGCGGAGGAGTCAGCGGTCCTACAGTCCAAGCCTTGAATGTTCTTGCCCCGTATTCCACTATTTCGCAATTCATTCTCGTCGTCGCGATTAAAGTAGACAAGTTCGAAGTAGAAAGGAGTTAAAAAGTATACAATTTTATTTGAAATGAGGTGTGCGTTCACGTCGTATGTTGATATGGTAGGAAGTACTGGAGCTACATAAAAAGATTGTTTTCTTTTCATAACTTCAAGCTTGCTAAATACGCTATCGACTCCGTTATAGCTTTAATAATGTTTCAATCTGCATCTGTCACTAATCCAAAATATTTAATATATGATTCTCCACGAAATACCTTTCTGCCCAAAAAGCAGTTCTCGTCTATTCTTTGAAGATTTGGGGTTCCGTATGAAAAATTATGACAGATTATAGCGACTGTTGGTCATTTCATAGTTACATGAAATTGATACAAAAAAATGATTATGTCGAGCTCGGATCCGCTACTAAGTAAAATGGGCGATTGTAAAGCCTACAAATTCTAGAAATACTGACAATTCTAAATAAAATAATAAGCGATAAGTCGTTTTTACTCAGTGTTAAAGAAAATAACAGTTTATTTCTTTACATTCATTGATTGATTGAGTGGATGTTTTAAGTCCACTTTATGCACAGTAAGGCTAATCGGGACTGGACCTATAGTTTAAAGTGGGATCCGAACCACAATGTGCTCCACCGGGAGTCGAACCCGGGACCCCTTGATTTCAAGGCGACGAAGCTACCACTTATATCTCTACATGAAAGAAATGGTAGGATTACGTTTACACTTTTGGCTAATCGCTTAAGTTTGAGTGGTATGATGAAATATATGAAGGGGCATTCAAGGAGAACACCTATGTTTAGGCCGGGATTCGAATCCGGGACCCTACATGACAAATATTGGTTCTAAAATGGCGGAATCTTTTTTCTTTGCTAAATTTGTTCTTGTTGCAATCGTGATTATGATAGAACATAGATATAGGCGAGATAGGTGTTTTTGTTCCTATGTAATGTAGTATGACAAATACTAAAGTTCACCAATTCCGATCTACGACTGAGACAGGGCTGTATGAGTGAAAATCTTAAAACTGTGTATAACAATGAAACTATGCAATGTCTACATGTATAGTATGCATGGTATGTTAAAGCCTTTGTTGTAATTTCAATCGATTGATTGATTAGATTTATTTTACTTCGCCTTTCTGCCACTTTTGGCTAATCGCGAAGATGAGTCATGATATGGTGAAATTGATGGACACTCGCAAAGAAAAATCATGAGGCCGGGATTTGAAACAGAGATCGACGTAATTTGAATCGCTTACATTCACTATACCTTACGAAGGCAATGTAACATGGTTATAGATTCAAGACACAAAAACAACAGCCCTATTAGATCAAACCTGGTAGAAATGCATATTAAACATAGCCATGTTGCACTGGAAATTAAAGTTTATATGCTTTAGTACACAGTAAATGGTTGCAATTGTTCATGAAAGTTCCTTTCAAAAAAAAAAATATATATAATGTAACAACAATATTCTACTGTGTAACTAGGATAATAATATTTTGAAAGTGGCAACAATTGTGATATGTAGAATTGTTCACAAAGTATCTACACGTTCGTAGAAAGTCATAAATATTATCCCCATTTCAACGAAGCAAACACGACGAATTACCAATTCAAAACGCAGCACCACTAACCTATTCCATTCACTGAATTATTCTAAATTTAACACACGTAATGATTTCCATCTAAATGGACGTTCGTGCCTGAAATTCCCCTCGTTGTGGCGACCTGATTTCAAGAGCGGAAGTACTTTTTTAAAAAAAAAAACGCTCGTGGTTTTCGAAACAGCGAGACTTTCCCATTAGATTTTTGTAAGTAAGGGTGACATGTTATCGTTTCTGACATACTCACACACTCGTGGTCTCCGGTTCACGGCACGTGGCAGGGTGAATTAACCTCCCTCTTCTGAGATACAAAAAAAATGGGGGAGTGGGGGACTGAGTATTTAGATTTTGATTAACGCAATCGTCAGTCCATTTAGGCACTTAAATGTTTGAATGGAACAACATATTTACTACTATGTACCGAAAAACGTTTTTGAAAAAAATAATAAAAGAAAGCCTTGGTCACTAATTCAATTTTCTCCAAAAGAGAAAACAACAAAAAAGGGAACGAAACAGAACTCGATCAATGTTTTAAATTTATCCCTTCTCTTTCTTTAAAAAAAAAGTATTTTACATCCCCTCTATATCCCCTTCTCCTTTCTCTCTGTCTCTTTCCCGTGCTGCATATAGCAGATCTGGATTCTGCCCGAGTATCGACTTGGTAGGGCTTTAGCGCGTTCGATCCTTGTCGGCAACTTTCGGCTTCTCTCGTGGAACGGAGAGGGATGCTGCTAACACATGGCGCGGGTATTGGTCCAGAATTACTGGCCTGCCTCTGGACCAGGGATGCTGTGCGGGATCCACCGTAGTCAGGCGGTGACTGTGTAGCGCGCTGCAGAGAGGATCCGGGGTAATAAGTTGTAGGCGGTGGCCCGCATGGCCTAGGAACGGGAGTGTTCAAAATCGATTCAGTTTATCCTGTAGTGTATGCAATCTAGCATAGCGCGCTTGTACTCCGGTTGCGTTCCCTAAGGATAATCGTCGAATTTTTTGTACCGGACGCTTCAAATCTGTATCCTCGCTACCGGAAGGTCCTCCTCGGTCCCGGAAAATAATAAAAGCAGCATTCGACCATGTGATTCCGAGTACAATGAATGAGGAGGCAGAGAGAGGGCGTGCCGTACGATCCATATCCTAACAGTATGAAACGTGTTTGTTCAGTTGGCAAATTCAGTGCTGGAATTCTGCCCTCTGTGGATGTTTTTAGAAGTGGTGGTATCGATGGTGCATTCGATGGTGTGACAGACTGGGAATACAGACATTCGAACTGGTGCATAGTGACGTCAGAAATGCTCATCTCCAAGAAGAAGCAGAGGAACAGCATTCGAGAAGACGGTATTAGTTGTAAGTATTGCCATCTCAGTTTATCTTTACGGTACTTGTTCCGTTATTTGATTAAGCAAAAACAGGGTAGTTACTTTATGGTAAATTTGAAAATGTAGGTCGGTCAATGTCACTCCCACGCGATAGGACATTAATGGGACAATATCATATGATATGTCTAAACTTTGAAGGTTGGCAGGAACGGCAATGTAAATTATTGGAGGTACATTGTTGTAATATAAAATAGTAGAGATGAAAAAGAAAATATTGTATATTCACCACTCTTCTTTTGATTTTAGTGAAAGATGAGCAAGTTCTTTTGGAACAAATTTCTCACAATACTGAATAATGTTCATTTATTTTCTTTATTATCAAACGTTTAGATTAATTTTCAAAATGTTCGCAATATTTACATATATATGGACGTTTTGCATGCTGAAAGATGCAAACAACACGGTTCTTGTCCATCATCTGACTATATGTCACCATTGACACCGAAATTATTGGAAAATTCTTTCCCACTTCAAGTTGTGCAGCATTTGGTCCGCGCAATCTTATTCTATCTATGCAAATAAGATTTAGGGCTGATAGATATTCATGAGACTGTGCATCATCCTGTTGAGAATAGTTTTGGCACCAGATATTATTTTGTGTATGTCTACCAATTATAATTCACACCACGTGTTGGATAAAAGGCATGTTACATATATTCTCCCCTTCGCTTGTGTACTCATTTGATCTGCGCACGATCTCGTTATCGAAAGTTCCGGGTTCGAGCCATCGTATTGGACTTAATTTGAGACTTTCCTTGCACCAATTTCATCTCATCTTCTCGATTAGCAATTGAGTGGCACAAAAGAGAAGCAGGATGCGAGAAGTACAAATATTCTTACTTACAAAGACACACTCCTGTTCAGACCTATAAAGCGTGTCGTTTTATGTGAACAGGAGTGTACAAAAAATATTTTAAAATATGAAGAAAATGTTAGTGTTAGGCTATGATCTGGAAACAAGATACTTCTTCATTGCTTTTGATGAGATAAAATATGTTTTCTGAACTGACAAAAAATCAATAAATGAAAAGACAAATTTATGCTATCAACGGAATTATCAGTTTGCGATAGTACGTAAACCTTTAGACATATAAATTTGTATTTCACAGCAACATATATACGATATGTAACTTACGGTAAATAATTTTAAGGTAATAACATAATAATACTGTTTGAAAAGTATTGTAATAAATTGTATGCTGTTGTGTTAGAGGTCAAAGAAAATATTTTTCTTTTCAAAGACTTGTTATCACACAGTGCGATTGCGTAATTTAAATAAATTTCTCGCAGTATAGCCCTGGATTGTAAATGCATTAACAATAATACTCTAAGTAAAATAATTTCGTAAGGTAAGCTTTGCATAAGGGTAAAAAGTCAAACCTTTTAAGCATTGTTTTCAATTCTTACCAGGTTTATATTGTAATTGAAAACACAAAGCCTCCCCGAAGTTGTAGTCGTTATGTCGTCGACTTCCGATCAAGAGGTCTCGGCTTCGTACCGAGTGAAGGCACATAATGGTTCGGAGTCCAATCCCGATTAGCCTATCTGTGCATAAAAGTGGATTTAAAACAAAACTCAATCAAAAGCACATATTTTAATGAAAATTTCGTTCGACATAAAATTACAGAAACAATATTAGCAAACATTTCACATTAAATTTGTTAGCATTCATTTTCTCTATATTTATTAATACGTGTTAGGCATTTGTAAATATGAATGACAATTTCCATTGTATTCTTTTGAATTTGAGACAATTTTATGCTAGTAAATTTACATAATATAGACAAAATATTAAGTGTTACAAAATATATAATGTGACAGGTAGTGTTAGCTTTATATATACCTAAATAGTGATTGATTGATATGGTATATTTTACTTTGTTCTTCTGCAACTTTTTGGCTAATCGAGAAGATTATGAAGTGATGGAATTGATGAATGGACACCTATGCCGGGATTCGAACCCCTGACCTCTTGCGTCGTTCGTAGCGCGATGTGATAACCACTCTGCCACGGAGGCCGGCTGCCTAATTAGTGAATATTGAACGATACAAGTGCTTATGTTTGCTGAAAAAGGTACATATTCTAGAATAATCAAAAAATATTAAAACATTATGACAGAGATCAAGAATGTATGAAACCCTACCTTTACATGCGTACTGAGTAGCCAGGTACGGGCTCACTGGCGCGGACTCGCCAGAAATTTTGACGAGTAATCTAAATATGTTCAAAAATGAATCGAGAAATTTGGAAAAAGTTTTCGACACATGCACTAAACTTGAAAATCATGCATTCACTTGTTTTTTGTGAAATTTCAATTTGGTTTATCATCAACAATGAAAAAAGTTACATTGTAGCGACAAACGTATGTGATACAAGAACTTGTTCAGTGCAACAAACAATTTTGGAGAAATTGTGTTAATGAAGAACTCTGAATGATAAGAAATGTGTATAAGGACCAACTGATCACACCAGAAGAAATGTTTGCAAGAACCGGGACGAATACGATTATTAGGAAAAAATTTTAACCATCAAAAATTGCTAGTAAAATTTTATCCAGCTGTATCAATGCTTAAATTTACTATTCCGTGAATCCGTCAGTCACAATTGTTACATAATGTGATAGGTAACTTAAAAGTAATTTCAGTACTATTATTCCATTAACAATTTTCCAAAACATGCTACCTTCATTTGGTGCAAAGGTACATAAACCTTAATCTTAAAACTCAGCTAGCTTATCTACAGGGTAGGGTTCTTTGTAGACAACGAAACCAGACAGGATGCCTTCCAATGGAGACGTTTAAACGAATATATTATTTAAACACAGGATACATGGAGTAAGAATATTTACATGATAAGCTACTTTCTTCTATACTTTTTATTATTTTATTTTCTCTATCTGTATATTCTTCTATCTGGACTTCCTTCTCAATGGACAGTCTGGATCTGGACTTCCTTCTTAATGGACGGTCTGGATCGGGACTTCCTTCTCAATGGACAGTCTGGATCGGGACTTCCTTCTTAATGGACGGTCTGGATCTGGACTTCCTTCTCAATGGACAGATCTTGATCTGGACTTCCTTCTTAATGGACGGTCTGGATCGGGACTTCCTTCTCAATGGACAGATCTTGATCTGGACTTCCTTCTTAATGGACAGTCTGGATCGGGACTTCCTTCTTAATGGACGGTCTGGATCTGGACTTCCTTCTCAATGGACAGATCTTGATCTGGACTTCCTTCTTAATGGACGGTCTGGATCGGGACTTCCTTCTCGTCTTTTTTGTTAACTTCCCTATGGATTTCAATTTAGGTTTTGACTATTTAACGAATTCCTTTATCCTTTTCCAACTTTTTCCTTTAAGGTTTGGGAATAATACTAATATCCTCCCTTGGGGCTGCAATTGGAATGCGCCACCGCTAACTAGGTACAACAGAGTGTATACTTGGTGCAGCCGATTGACATGCGCATCCAAGTAGGTGCTACAGTTAAACTGCGCAACCAAAAAGTGCTGTGGGGCGTCGATCGGAACGCGCTCGCCACTGATGTAAACAAAATTTCCCCTATAGGAATGGTAAATCAATCATACAGATGCAATATCTGTTCAAAGACACAAACTTGTATCAGTGCTTTGACTTCCTTAATTTTCATATTAACTTACATGTGATCATTGATTTGATTTATAAGATATATATATATTAATTTACTTCTTTCATATTTACTTTTTGTCTTCTTATAATATATTCTATTGTTTTTCATCTTTCCAATTTGCTTTTTCTTATTTATAAAGTTATTCACATATATTATGCCAATTCTTAACCTTGCACGCCTGGTGCTGCCATCTCTATTCGTCTTTGGCAAACTATTCTCTTTACTTGGTCCTATTGGGTACGTAACAAACATTATTTTCATAAACTGAAAGTTGGGCGCCACGCGAAAGAAATTCTTGCAACGCCATTATGCAAAATTAACATAATTAACTTTAGTTTATATATGTATATTAGAAATCTCTTTGTTAATGTTTAATGGTGAATATAATATCTCTTGACGAAAAGAAATTCGAGGAAAGTTTAGGAAATCACTTGACGATGAAAATATTCAGGGAACAAACCTCTGGAAATCCCTCCACGATAAAAAAAATCAGGGAACAAACCTCTGGAAATCACTTGACGATTAAAAAATTCAGGGAACAAACTTCTGGAAATCCCTCCACGACAAAAAAAATCAGGGAACAAACCTCTGGAAATCCCTCCACGATAAAAAAAATCAGGGAACAAATCTCTGGAAAACCCTCGACGATGAAAAAAATGCAGGCAAAAAAAACCTCTGGAAATCCCTCCACGATAAATAAAAATTGAGGGAACAAATCTCTGGAAATCCCTCGATGAAAGAAGTCAGGGAAAAAAAACTCTGGAAATACCTCCACGATAAAAAAATCATGGAACAAACCTCTGGAAATCCCTCCACGATTAAAAAAATTCAGTGGAAAAACCTCTGGAAATCCCTCCACGATAAATAAAAATTCAGGGAACAAACCTCTGGAAATCCCTCGACAAAAGAAGCTTGGAACAAAAACCTACAAATCCTTCGACGATAAAAGAGTTCGGGGAACAAACCTCCGGAAATCCATCGACGATAAAAAAAGTTAGGGAACAAACCATTGAAAATACGTCGACGAGAAAGTAAGTTTGGAGAACAAACCTCTAGAAAGCCCTCGACGATAAGGATAGTTCAGAGTGGTAAAACTGGAAATTCGTGGACAAAAAGGAAAGTTTGGGGAACAAATCCTTCCTGGAATCACTTACCAATTCTCTAGATGATACTTGTGGGAACAAATCATTATGCTTTATACTAATTCATAGGAATAAGATTTTCTATCACTTTAACTAATCATGAGGATCAATAGTGGTGAGATGGATGAACACAGAAATAAGACAAGTTAACAATAATACATTCTCTGTACATGGTGATGTGATGTATATAGTGGATACACTGTTTCTGAAAAGTAGTTTTACAGCCTTTATTTCATTGTGTTTCTTATTCTCGCCACAGTGAGGACGCATGTCGTTGAGACGAATATACGAAAAAGATAAGGGAAGGAAAGCTGTGCTAAATACATAAGTTGTTACGGTGATAACTATTTCATCATACAAAATTGCCAAAAATGTCTTAAATTTAACCAAGACGTAGTTTCTTGCCGATGATTTGTCGAATAATGTAATACATACAGTATAAACTAATTATGTGTGCACTGACCAGCAACAAACGGTCTTAATGATAATTTTTAGTAGAGCATAACACTTGACTACATGTGGTTTATAGACTGGCGGAAGATGTCGCCCTTTAAATATTAGCTGCTATATACAATAATGACAAACAGTTCTTTAATATAAGTTTCTTTTACTTTAAAAGAATAACGGTATCAAAACTGATATACTTATTGTCTCAGCCCTTAATAAAGTTTGCACACAGGTGATTAAAGTTCACCTTATTACTCACCATAGCTTTCAAATATTGTACTGATCGTTCATACCACTTGTCCACAAACTATTCATGTACGAAAACACTCGCTCAGTGAACATTAGTTCCAGAGACGAAACTACAAAGGGCGTTCAATAAGTTTTGCACAGATGGTTATAATATTTTTATTAGTTGCAATATGATGATGAAATTTTAGGTGAACATACTTTGATCCTTTGGCTAGAAGACCATGTCACTCAATGTAGCCTCCATCTGCTGTGACGCATCTCCTCCAACGTTCTTTCCAGGCCTTGAGTGCACTTTGGTAAAATTCAGGTGGCTGACTTTTACACCATTGTTTCACACAAGAAATGAGGTCCTTGTCACTGTCGAATATTTTTCCCCGCAGGTGGGCCTTCAGACGACCAAACAGGAAGAAATCCGAAGGAACCAAGTCCGGACTATAGGGAGGCTGAGGGACGACTTCCCATCCCATTTTCATAGACTTCTTGGAACATAGCTCCACAATAAACAAGGAGCGTTATTCTTTGTCACTGGACAAGTTACGACGTGCTCTCCAGACAAAGAGACTGGAGCAGCAATGGGATGGGAAGTCGTCCCTCAGCCTCCCTATAGTCCGGACTTTGCTTCTTCGGATTTCTTTCTGTTTGGTCGTCTGAAGGCCCACCTGCGAGAAAAAAACATCCGACAGTGACAAGGACCTCATTTCTTGTGTTAAACAATGGTGTAAAAGTCAGCCACCTGAATTTTACCAAAGTGCATTCAAGGCCCGGAAAGAAAGTTGGACGAGATGCGTCACAGCAGATGGAGGCTACATTGAGTGACATGGTCTTCTAGCCAAAGAATCAAAGTATGTTCACCTAAAATTTCATCTTCATATTGCAACTAATAAAAATATTATGACCATCTGTGCAAAAGTTATTGCACGGCCTTTACAATATTTTAAGAAAATTGGATTATGGAACATTTTTTACATTGAAATGTGATCTAATTTCTACGCAACAATCGCTAGTAAATGTTTCTTTCCAGCTTCTATTTTCGAAATATTTCTGGCGTTTCTCTGCCTTAGTTCATAGTAATAGTAGAGAAAGTGTATTGTTAATTCTATAATTCTATGCCGCCTTGTTACACTTGCAAAACCAATATGGCCAAAATATTGTTTAGTTCCAGTAAGTTATGATTAGATTTCTTTAGAATTAGCATGACAAAAATGTGAGAAGGGATAAGAGTTTTTCTCTCTCTGGACTAGTTGCAGATAGTATGACGGAAGTAGCATCTGATTCTGCAATCGATTTTTCGTCGCCTTGTCATCAAGGGTGGTCACAGGTTGCATTCCCAGCGAAGGCATATTTGCAAGTGGTTCGGATCCTACTTTAAACTGTAGGACTAGTTTCGATTAGCCTATTGGGGTATGGAGTTGAAATGGACTTTTTGGCCAAAACATTGTATTTACTTATTTTTTCATACATTCGTTTCCATTGTCACTGTCAAGAGGTGCCTATTTCTATGTGGTATGTACTTCGCAACAGGGTTTGCACTGATTTGCTCGGCTCACTCGTCTTCTCCCCTTATCTGCCGTTTTGCGCAGCGCTGCTCCACAAACTCCTGGACGAAGTGTAAACAGAAATTTGATAAGATGATGGTCCTGAGAGGAAAATTATAACTTTATACTTTGGCTATCTTTTGCTGCGTTTAAAGTTATTTTCTAAGGCACGTTGGGCCGTAAAAAGGCTGGAAATAACCACTATGTGCCACAGCAAGTACGACTTCTGATATCAAGGCGACAGTCACTTCGTTTGTCGTCAGTTACGTCATCCTATCGCGGTGGTCAGTCTAGGGCAAGGAATACGACACGCAAATCAGCCAGACAAAGCCACTCAAAGTGCGTAATTTTGATCCCCCTTCCCCCTCAATCCCCTCCCAATCCAAAGTGATTCCAATCGATAGACTCAAACGACACACGCACACTGTTGACTGTCGTGATTTTGCAAAACCCTCTCCACGCCCACTGCGGTTCCATTGACATACGTTTCGAGATATCGAACGATCTCAATGGGGTTACACAACAGTCCTCTCCTATTCTCCACACTCTCGTTGTCACGGTTATCAGCTCCCCGTTGGAGAAGAGGTGGGGGAGGAGCAATCAAACGCTACCTTTCAGATTGAAGCAGTGGCTGCACAACCATTAGGAAAACAGGGCCTCCTCTTAAACAGTGATTCCGTAAGCATTCCAAATGAATCACGATGATTTTTTTAAAGCGGGTTAATATGAAAATAAGTAGAGGAAAAGGTCTAAATATGGGCCCTCCTTTATATGTTGTCATTTTCGGAGGAAAGAAATTAATATATCAAGCACCTGTCTTTAAAATGCATATCTATGAAATATATACTTAAATGTAATAGCATGCTAAAGTATAGAAGGTCTCCATTTTAAAAAAAAAAAAGTAATTTCCAAAATGATGTATTTCAAAATTGTGTTCTAAATATGGGCTACTAGTGGCAATATCACAAAAAGCAATTAAAATTTTTAAAAAAACAGTCATTTACCGCTAAAACATTATAAAATTCATATTTATGAATAATCTGTTTTGAAAATCAAGCGGAATGGGGAAAATGGAAATTAAGAAAAACATCTAAATATTTGTTGAAAATGTGATCTCAACATTAGACCTCATGTCATAGCCCTTATTTAGAATATCACCCTATTTTTCTTCTTCAATTTATTTGTGCTGTCTGTGGTACATATTTCACAAACAAATCATGGCATTATAAAAGCCCACATTTGTTTTAATTACCGCTAATATCATAACCTATACAAAGCAGATGAGAATTCAGAAAACGTTGAGTGAAAACATACCCGCAAAAAGTTTTCGGAGGTCGCAATTCTATAACAGCGTCCAAGGCCGAAACTAACCACCACTTTCTCTTGCGAATCGGCTCCGCAACCTTTTTCCTTGACAGATAACCAGTTCCAATAGCCTCTGCAGTACTCGGGAGCGCTGATAACTCCAAAACCCATATTTAAACCTTCGCCCATATTTAGACCTTCTCCTCTATTGTGTACAAGGATCGTATCCCTCCATCTGTAAAGAAATGTTTCAGAAAGTTAAGTTGTCCTGGACTGAAGAAACTTACGCTCTCTCTAGGGGATCTCTGGAGCAAGTGAACTAAAACAAGCCCTCTGCGCAAGCAGTGGCTTGAGACGACGTTTACAATGAACGCGTGAGAGGAGAAAACAAGGGTGCAGCTACCAGCCGCTTGCAACAGCGCGCACTCTTCGGTTTCTCCCCTTCTCTACCGTTATGCGCGGACTTGCTCCACAAAACAGAGAATACTCTCACTGGGGAACGTGCATAAAATTGAAAAGAACGGTGAATGAGTTGATGTTGAAACTATTTTGACTTGGCAGCTAAAAATAGCCATGGCTGCATAAATATAGAAATTGTAGAATGAGTTTGTTTGAATGGGTTTTGTTTTAAGTTCACTTTATGCCGAAAAATTAATCGGGACTGGACCTACAGTTTATAGTTGGATCCGAACAACTCTATCTCTCCACCGGGTATCAATTACAAGTGACGACGTTATCACTACGTCATTCGGGGGGCTCAAATTGTAGACTGAACGTGCACTGAAAATATAGTGGTGATACGATGCAGAGGTCAAAGGAGGTTCTAACGACATTTTGTCAATGTTTTTACTTCAGTAGTGTTAAAATAACACAGATGTAAGAACACGCAAAAGTTAAGAGTTGGTCAAAACGTGGAGTTGACCTCTTGGGACCAGAGGTGGCTAGAAAAAAGGGTGTTCGTCACAGAAACTTGGGGGTAGCAGTAACAGAACTTCAGCAAGTGATAAACGATCTGAAAATGAATTTCGTCTTATATTTTATCTACCACTTATCTTCTGGTATGCAGGATTTTGTTTTATTATTAAAGAGTAACGTCATGCCATCCGAGACATTCTAATATAAATATCCTGGACGATATGCAACACATTTAATTTATTTTTATTTCAGGTGGCGAACAGTTAAGAGGCAACGCAAGATGCAAACGCAAAAACATCAATTACTTTTTTGCAGTAAACTGTGCATGCCCAGAAAGACAGTGCAGACTACAGTAGTTTCTTACTACAGTAATGAATCTTTTGGCTTACACAAGCTTGTTAAATATGTAAAACGTTTGCTTCTTAACGCGAGATGGAGCAAATCATTTCCCGGTGTATTGTAACGTGTAGCTCACGAAATGAGCTTATGGTACAACACAATCTGCTGTAGTTCATGGGAGAATTAGTAATTAATGTAACAAATGCAAGGACAATGATTACTTGTTCTAAAGAGAAAAAAAAGAAAACAACAAAAAACAAACGCAGCGTCGAAAAATTGGTCCATAAAACTCTTCCCTACCCTACGCGTAACCCCATCCTCAGAATAACAAATTAAAGGACCTTCACTGCAAGGATAATTCCAGAAACGGTTGCGCAGGGAGCAGCACTGCCGCGAGCGCGGAATGAGGAAGAGTAGCGCGCTTTTGAAAAAAAAAATGGGTCGGACCCAGTGACGGGATGGAAATAAAATTGTATGACGTCATGTGTTGGTAGAAACATCGGCTCAAAGCTAATTTAATTTCACCACTCTGCAATGGAGGATAGCTCGCACCATCTGTTGTTCGGTGGTGGACATACTGGACGTGATTAATCGTGGAACAGGCAGCTGTGACGGGAAGCGAGGGGTCTGTACACTACCTGTAAACTGAAAATGTTCTTTAGCGCTTATATATAAGTTACATTAATTTGTCCGATCCAAGTTCAAAATTTGTTTATGTTGCTTGCAGTTTTTGCACAATAGACTTGGTTCATCCTAAAGAAAAACAATGGCACGCAAATCTGAGAGCGGATATATTCGCAATCAGCTCTCTCAGTATGTTAGTGGTTACTAGAATATATTAGATGGGACAATTGTAATGCGGAATCAGTTACACACGCAGTGTTACCAAATCTCGATATGCAAAAAACACCAAATTTAATAAATATCTATTGAAATTAGCTGATTTTAATATGTACTGAATTAGCATCGTTCATGTAATCATTGATGTGTATAAGGGATAGATTTCGTAAGAAACTACTAATTCTATAAATATTAATTACATACTTATGATTTGTCAGATGTTTTGTAAATGCTTTACCTTCATAACATTTAGATACGTTCCTGCTATCGAATTCTACCTACCTTTACACGAGACCTATAATGACTAGAAATTTTATTAGTAAAGGTAAAATTTTTCCCTATGCATTGCATTGCACCATGATGACATAGTCGCGATTTCGGTCATGTGATCAGCATCACGCTGTACCACTTGCAAGATTCATTCCCACTGCTGAGAATTGCATGAAACTCAGAGTTGCTTAGCAGGGATATTCAGAGAACAACATTACTGACCAAGAATCGAACCAGGGTCTTCTCTCTGACAGCCGAGCGACCTACCACGGCGATCGTTTATTCGGCAAGGCCTTGCATTAGAGTTCTAATTCTAGTGGAAACACATTGTGCACTGGTTCGGATGTCATTTGAACTGTATGTTCAGTTTTCGATCATAAAGTTGATACGTTCAATCCTGTATTATTTATTTATTAAACGTATTATTATATTTATTAATATTAACTTAATAATACTCAGCGGTGAATGATGAGACACAGACTCCTCTCAGGTACAGGGATAGTGTTAAGCAGAGACAATATTCACAGCACAGAGAAATAAAACCACATTGCTCCAGTATATATAAACTGAAAGGTTTTATTCTTTATTTATGGCAATTATAATGCGAATATACTTGAGACAAAGGCGAGGATTTCGCTTTGTCGATGACTTGACTCAACTAAGACGCATAATCTCAATGCATGGCTATCGTCATGCTTATGATCACATAGACCTAGCTTGCGCCCCGAAATACCACACCAAGAGATATGTAATAATAACTGAGCCAATATTTGCTCTTTAGCCTTTTATTCCAAATTAATCATTAGGCTAGCTTTATTTCTTAACGAATAATAGTTGCAGTATTGTGCATAGCATCAATGCATGGCCATCGGCATACCTATGATCGCATAGGCCTAGCTTGCGCCCCGAACTACCATACCAAGATGTATGCACAACACCGAGGAGTTCTTTTCAGGTTTGAAAGCTTCGTCGATCCGTGGCGAAAGTGTGTTATTTCTTACGCGATATTCTCGCTTTTATACTATTTTGAGAACACAGATTCAAGTACAGATGAATCACTCACTATTTACAAAAATATACTACCAACAAAACTGACATCTATGCATGTTTAGAAATACAAATTCGTATAGTGCACTCTCTCAAACAAAGATACATTAAATTACCCATAATGTAGCATAAAATACAATAAACAATAAACAAAAGATATACATTACAAACAAGGTGCATTATTACATATAATAACAAGGAAATTACGCTTTCTTTCACAAAAATAAATATATTAGTGACATATTTTCTACTGGTGACGTCACATAAAAATATGGATCATATGAAAGTGTGCTTGGAAAGAACTTTGATTTGAAATACTATAAAAAAAGTTCTTATCGCAATACACAGAGAATATTTGTCTCAGTACGTTCCAGAAGAATGGAGAAATCATAACAGAGGTCAGTTTTACGACTACTTTTATGTCCCCTTCTCGTATTGCGTGTGTGTATATAGATATTGCACTTCGGGGAAAAACCCAATATCTTGTTTTGTGATAAACCTATGTCGCCAAACCAATAACTGGCATCAGGTCTCTGTTTCAACGGAAATGCCTCTCGTTGCAAAGGCTTTATTCTCCTCCCTCCCCTTCCCCCTCCCCTCCGAGCAAACAATGGGGATCCGGATTCCCTTCCCGACTCCCGTATCAGATGGAAGGGAGAAAAAAAGAGATCCTTTCAGCCAAGAATGAGTCCACTTAGATCCGGGCGGGGGCTCTGGTCATCTCCCTTGGTACACATCCACGGACTTCTCCATCTTGGGGGAACGAACCGATGCACGTTTGCCGGCCTTGGCGTAATGAAAATTTCAGGCGGGGAAGAACAAGGGACGCGGGCCGGATTGGAATAAGCGGATATGCGCTCTGCCGGGAATGTGGTTAATGTGATCAGTCGGCGGTGTCTTTTCGCTCTGTGTTGGTAGATAGGTTGGTGTGACGTCTTGATTCAAGGCTTCCCGTGTTTGAATCCTAGTTTGGGGTTGTCTGATTCCAATGAAAAAGTAGGCTCAGTCCCGATTATCCTAGAAACACTGATGTGCTGTAGACTGCAAGAAAACTATTACAGGTATTGTTTACATATACACGTAGGTAATGTATATTACACTAAAAGTTAATTTGAAACTCTCTCTTGGACCTCCCCATGCCTTAGCTGCAACGTCGTCGCTTTATAATGAAAAGGGTCCCGGTTTCGATATGCGGCGGAGGCATATAGTGGTTCCAGTACCATTTTAAACTATAGGTCCAGTCCTGATTAGCTTTACTGTGTATAAGGTGAACTTAAAAACACAAAGGAAGCTGTTCTGAAGAAAATGCCATTTTGAATCACACTTTACACTGTCTCTGGAATGTGTGGAGTAGCGCCACGCATAACGGTAGAGAAGGGGAGAGAGTTAGGAAGTAGAGAAAAGCTGTAGTCGCTGCTGCAAACTGTTGTCAGATGCAGCCGCGTTTGCCCCTCCCTGCACTCACTTCCCATCTCACGCGTTCATTGGTCGAGCCCTCTCGAGTCACTACTTGAACAGAGACTTGTTTTCTTTCGCTTGCTCCAGAGATTCCCGAGACAGAGTGTAGCTGCTGAGGCATCTTTGAGCCCTCTGCCCAACACCCATACTGTTCGCCGGAAACAAGACCTATACTGTGTATCAAAGACGAGGAAAAACTGCAATTATTTGTTATTTTGCCAATATTAAATACAATGTCATCGGAATATAACCGAGTTTCTCATCTTTTGCGGTTCTTTGCACGCCAGGCCAAGATAGGAATGCAGATGCAATAATTTGGGATAAAATAGGCACGTGATGCCACTCTTTCCTATAGTGTTCACTCCCATTGACCTCATCAATCGTAATTGGTATCCTTGCATTTTATGCAACACGTCAATCTGCTCTGTGCTGCTGGTTGCCTGACTTTAAGAGTTGCGACGCCGCAAAACACTTATTCCAGTGACTGTATCTATTTACCGCACCATGTTTCTCAACACATATTGTCCCAGTTCATCTTGGAGCATCCTCGGTGCAAACTGGGAACACGCCAGCTAGTCCCTCCCATCTCTAAATGCCTCATGGCTTTTTCTTCCATTTCAGCCGACGGCCCTAATGATAAAACAATCGACTGCTCCTGTCTTTCCGGGGGAGAACGTGATTCGACTTGGGTTCCGGAACGCCGGTTGCTCCTCAGTCTTTTCCAATAAGAAGGCAAAGGTTCAATGTTGCTGGATTAACAGTCTCTACTATGGATTAAACATCACTATGCCGTACCAATACTTAAGCCAACTGTGCTAAAGAACGACAGCACGGTATATAAATTAATAAAGGGTAAAGCTATCCCCTGTGCAATGCACCATGATTCCACACACGGGATGTGGAGACAGGGTTCTGCAAGTTCTCGATCTCGTCCATGGTGGAGACGACACCATGCTCCGCCTGCCTTCAGTTCTAAGATATCGATAAGAGGGACATGCAGGCAGTGGCGATTTCTCTGGGTGTGTAAGTCGTGTGTCAACGGCCAAAGGAAAATGAAATAAAGAAGAAAGTATCTGTACTTTTATAAATTACGATTTTGAGTGTTTTTCTTCAATTGTCAGTCACGAGCGCCCGGTAGTTTTTGAACGCGGCGCAGCGCGCAGTGGTTGTCAGGCAGGCAGATCGGTCCCACACTGCCAGGGCGTTGGAAAGGAAATACAACGTCTTACCACTGCCAAAACATAGGATGACCGCGCATGCGCACCCTGCCACCCACCACCATGGTTAGCTTCTCAAGGCGTTGTATTTGTTCCCAACGATTTGGCTTTCATGCGCCCCGCGTTCCGCGTTGTTTTGCTCGTGATTGTTGTGCATTATTTTTTAAACGTGTGGTGTGAAGTGATGTGATTATTTTAAGATGGAAAATAGTGAAAGTGTTGTGCAAAAGTATTTAAATAATTTATTTTCTTCGCTTTCGTATTCAGAGAAGAAACAAGTGATTGACAATAGTCGACCATGTTCGAATCTCACGATGTCAACATGTGTTAAAGGAAAAAGTTGTGCTGGAAAAGGTTTTGAGAGACATTTTCGAAAAGAACTCTATGAAATTTCAGACTGGCTTTGCGGGTGTGATGTGGAGAATAAATTTTACTGTTGGACATGTTTATTATTCTAGACTAAAAAAGGTGTTTGGAATTATCAAGGGTATGCGGATTTGAATCATCTCAATACTGCAGTGAGAAAACACAGCGAGTCTGAATTGCATCTTTATAATAAAGTTTCTTTAAATTTAGTAGTTTTGTTGCCACCCCTACTAGAATTGACGTTCTTTTGGATACTCAACGAAAAGCTGAAATAGAGCTACACAATGAAAAAGTAAAAGAGAACAGGGAAATTAATATTAATTGATTAACGCCGTCTGCTATTTAGCAAAGCAAGAACTGCCATTCCGAGGCCATGAGGAAAGTGCAGCATCTCTAAATAAGGGCAATTACATGGAATTCCTTATTGCAAGTGCCGAGTTTGATCCCTCATTAAAATAACATTTATTAAATTCTAGTTTTTCGCGGTACTTCGGCAGGCATTCAAAATGATTTAATAAATTCAGTTTCGGATGTTCTGAGAGATGAAATCTACAATGAAATTCAAAATACAGACTTTGTGGCTATCATGGTCGATGAAACATCAGACATTAGCAAAAAATCTCAGGTATCAACAGTGGTACGTTTTTTCTCGGCCTCACAGAAAAAAAAGTCATTGAAAGATTTCTTGGATTTCATGACATGAGCGCCGATAAAACTGCAGGAGCTCTTTTTAGTCACGTGACTAAAATAATGGATAAATATAAGAGTGGGGATAAATTAATTGCCCAGACATACGATGGGTATTCTTTAATGAGTGGTGATTTGAATGGCCTTCAAAGTAAAGTTTTGGAAAATTATCCGAAAGCTTTTTATACGCATTGTTATATTTATGTAATGAACTTGGTGCTGCAACAATCGTTAGAATGTAACAAAGAGCTTAAGGTGTTCTTTTGTGGTCTTAAATCACTTAAATCTCATTCTCCAAAGAGGTTACACGAACTTTCTGCTTTCATGTCCAGAAAGCTCCCGTCATTAGCTCCTACCAGATGAAATTTTACCTCTAGGCTAGTGTGGACAGTCAATGACAACAGAGAAGCACTGCTTATGTTTTTTGAACATGTTAGTGAAAGTGGAGACTTCGATCATTTGACTGCAATGACTCCAAGAGGATTTTCTAGCTTCTTGAAGGACTTCGAAAATATATTTTTAAAAAAGGCTTTATCCAACTTGCTTGCCTTTTCAGACGTATTATTCAGTATATTGCAGTCTAAAAATGTTGATATTTTGTATTGCAGTAATAAAATAACTGAATTTCAACAACAGCTGAAAAAGGAAATTGAGAATTTCGAAACACTATGGAATTCTATAACTGGTGCAGTAGAAGAGGAAGAGATTGTTGAAATGAAAAGGAGGCGACTGAACATACGAATCACAGAAAGACCACTGCCGGAGGCTTTACTTTGAAATCATTGATAATATCAGCAACCAGATAACAATTAGATTCGCATCATTTGAAAAATTGCAATATTTTGATTTACTAAATCCCACAAAACTTGAATAAAAGAGAAAACTTTCCTCACCATCTCGTACATAAATTGTAGGAAATTTATGGCAGTGTGTTTAATTTAACCAAACTGCAGAAGAATGAACTTTATGTTTGGTATGCTTCCACTGAAGGATCAGAGAAAACACCAATTGAGATTGTAAATTATCACGAATCTAGTGGGTGAGTTTACATAAATATATAAATTAGCAGTGTTGATCGCAACAATTCCTTCCTAGAGATCGTTCTCAACCTCAGAACCGGATGACGAATTTAAGTCTTATCTCCATCCAGAAAGAATCACTTTCTAAGCTGCGAGAAGGGGATAAATCCAAATTTTATGAGGCGGTGATCAGCGCATTTCTCTCTAAAGAAAGAAGAATAGACTGGAATTCAAGTAACTAAGTAATGAGCAGTTGATTTTTCAAATTTTACTTTTTGGAAGGATAAATGAAGGGTAAGGGGAAAAACCGGGAATGTGCATTTTAGCGATTTTTAAATGAACGGGTCATTCTTATGTCCACGGTGTTTTTTTATGGGTGATAGGTAGGAGTTCCACCAACCCCTCTGGTTGCAAACTCGTGCTTTAAAAATTAATTGTATGGCAAAGTATTGAACATATTAAATGTCTCCTTACCCTTCAAATATATTAATACTTTAAATGAAGTATTTACTTCATTTAAAATAATTTATGTAATTTAATGTTTTTCTAAATATTTATAAATTTACACCAAAAAGGTACGGAGAAATTTGTAATATTGGTTCACAGAAATGAGAGGGGGAGGGGTTAACATTTCTTCTTTGCCAACGCCTGAAGTTCAGGGTCAGGAGACGCCACTGCATGCAGGGACTTTGCCAGAATAATTCTCATCTCAGACCACCCAATCCGGGAATCGAATCCGAGTGTTCCCCATGGCAGTCATACATCATGTAAATAAAAAAAAATCATAATTTTAAACAATAAAATACAGAGTGAACCAAAAGTAGGTGGACAGTAAATGATAACATTTATTGGTCCTAAAACACCGGAACTTGAAATATCACCCAAAAAAAGTGACACCAGGCTGGTTTAGTTGTTGTTCTAATGTTAAATGCATGTTCTCACTATACCAGTAAACACAATTATGTCTGTTAATATGACCGGATAATTTGAAAGAAGCTTCATCAGCTACTGGCCACCTACGTTTGGTTCACTCTGTATAGTGACCAGAGCTGGACCAACGCTGCCATCTCAGAAAAATCACTGCTGCATCACGGACCAAAAATAATAGAGGCGGTCTGTCTGGCTATATTTTAGCAAATGAGAAGCACAAGGTTCCTTAAGTTTTTTTCCTTCTTAGATGTATATTTTCTCGCTACATTCTGTTCCGGTAATCTCTGGAGCATGAGAACATAAACAAGTCCTCTGAGCAAGTGTAGAAGGAATCGGGCGAGCTCCAAGAAATGACGCGTGGGAGGGGAAGTGAGTACACTGAGGGAAAAACGGGGCTACAGCTACCAGCTATTTGCAGCAGCGAGCACTGTTTGTTACACCCGCTTGCTTTCTCCCCTTATCCGCAGTTATGCGCGGCCTTGCTACGCAGATTCCCAAGACAGTGCACAGTGCACAATCTTTCAGGCCTTACGGAGTCGTTCTGAACGTGGTGCATTCCACCTCCTAATACAGCAATGATGAACGAAATACCTAAATGATTTACTTTGTTGAATTCAATTGAAATTTAAACTGTTTCCAGTACGTTCTTATCAAGAGCCAGACACGTGATCACAAGGAAGTTCAATCAAATTACTAGTAAAGTAATCAAAGAAAGCAATAATCGTTTTCCTACGTTTGTAATTATTTCTTTTATTTTAGATCGTTTTTCTTCTTAAGTATTTTCCAGTGCCATCTAGTTTTGCTTTTGTAATATCTGCTACAGTTTCAGTGCCGGCTCTATCCTCTCGACTACAGTACTGGATATTGTTCCAAGGCTTGTCCTGTGGTGACGATGGACATTCAGCATTAAAGACGAGCGTCTCTCTGGTTCATCGTTGTGGAGGAGAGTGGCACCAAGGAGATAGCACCATCACGGCCCTCCCGCCGTGAATATTTCAGAGAATGTGGAAAGTAGGTGGCGAAAGGAACGGAAGGCCTTGCATTATGCAACTGTCTCCACGTCACGAACGGTTCCATTCGCTCGTGCCATTGTGATAAGCCTCATGCCCTCGCATCAAGGGTGGAATATTATTCAAAGCCACCTCCCTCTGCATGGTGAGCTTGGTTTCTCACCGTAATCGGCATTCGTCATTGTCACCTTTCTTCCTTGCTTTACAGTACCCTCTTGGGTGGAAATGTTCCGTCATTATGGCAGTAAAGATTCGCAGGTCACAATCTTTCCATTGATTTTACGAGGGACAGTCAAAGGAAAACGTTAAAATTTCGTCATATTTAGGAAATACTGTATACAGCTCAAATTTACATCAGGTATCAACTGTTATTTATAAAAAGACCTCAAGGCTGCAACACTGATCAAGTGAGCTTCAAAAAGCCATTTTTGTCACACACTTGCACCAGTGAGGAGAAGTGATGACTTTTTGCCCTCTGTCAGCCTAAAACGTAGGGGAAGTCGGGGGAATATGAGCAGTTGGGGAATATGAGCAGGTTGAAGCATTATCGCACACACCACCACTCTACCAGTGCCCCACTAAATGTTGTGAGCCTAGCGACAGTCTTTGTCCTGCCAGCGTCATTTTAATGTAATTCTGTGAAAAAAGGCTAAAAGAACATGTAAGTTGTTAGTCTGAAAAAATGCCATAATAGTAATTTGAAAACTTTGTGATTAGGCTTTCTATTCAGAATGAAACTGTTTCCTTACATGTAAGCATTGTGGCACAGGAGATGGTAATTCAAATCATGGCGTCTGGGGAAATATGAGCAGAGGTATTCGGGGTAATATGAGCAGAAATGGGGAAATATGGGCAACTATTTTCGACTGTACATTATTCCAAAATTAGATTAATTATTCTGGTCTTTAGAACATTTAAATTAAAGAAATGAATGTAATTTAACAATATTATAACACATAAGTAAATAAACAAATTACAATGAAATACATTAATGAATAATTGATTCATTCTTTAACTAATGACGATTGTATGTGTCCTGTTTGCGGAGGAAAGTACAACGATGACTTCAGTAGAAAAAAATGGTTAAGGTGTGAGAATAGCAGCGAGTGGTTACATGAGGACGATGTAAACATTGAGGAAGATGGAGTCACCTTTGTATGTGAAAACTGCAAATGATTTCTTGGGTGGTGATAATGGAGACATTCCTTTTGTGGTGGATTGTGCTTGTGTAGAGTATAAATGGTAATAACTAACAAGTGCACTAAGAAAAAAATGTAATAATTTTGATATATCCAGCTTTATTTGCAGTTGCCCATATTACCCCTGGTCTATGCTCATATTACCCCGTGTTTGGGGTAATATGAGAAACTTGACATTATTTTGTAAAATATTGTTCTATTTTTATCTGTTTTGGGTTAAAGTAGAAAACAAGCTGAGGAATCAAACGGAGAAGCGTTTAAAACTGTGACAAATACGGATTTTACGTTTTTTAATGAAAAACCTTAACTATACTCATATTACCCCGACTTCCCCTTCAAAAAATTCTTGGCAAATGATAATTCAATATCTCTGTGCATGCTCACCACACCAGCAAGTTTACTAATGGACGAGAGAGTTCGACAATGGCCTCAATTCGCAGGCAGATGGGTGGAAAGGCCTTCGCAGTGGCTGACTGCACCTGGAACCAAAAAGACTTATTCTTATTAAGGTATACAGGCACTAACTCAAACTTGAAAATATCTGTAGATCAGCAATAGGTCTGTGCTAAAAGGCAGCAAACTTGTGCACCCTACATACAGAAATCTATTAGATAAGAAAGAAAAACAAATTAAGGTTTTCATTCGACTCTCCCTCGTATATATCTTTTCACCTCCAAAGGTCTCAGGTTCGAATCCAGACCTAGGTATGGGTGTTCTTTGTGTATGTCTCTTCGTCAATTTCATAATATTACTTGGATTGAAAGTGGTGAAGACCCCAAAATTTCAACGTCCCTTCCACGGACGGTTTTTTTGGAAGCTAGCGAGGCTCTTGCGTCTGAACTCACTGCCACAATAATTCTCCGTGAGGCTCGTATTGTGGGACGTCCTTGACTGATTCAATCATTTCATCTATCACCATTCATCCTCATCTTCGCGATTAGCCAAGTGTGGGAGATAGGCGTCTACTTCTAAACAACTACTTATCATACACTCTACCTCGGGAATCTGTGGAGCAAGGGCGCGCATAACGGTAGAGAAGGGAGGGACCGAGTGAGCGGAGTAAAGCAGTACGCGCTGCTACAAAGAGTTGGTAGCTGCAGCCGCGTTTTCCCCTCCATGCACTCACTATCGCTCCAGCGCGTCATTGCTTGCTCCAGAGATTCCCGAGAGAGAGTGAAATTTCTTATTCATTCATTCTCCCCAATGTTTTCCATTGCAGCCTCCCTATCTTGTCTCTTACGTTTCATAGCAGGCTACGATCTTCCTCCCTCGATCTATTACACCATTAACAACTCCTTTAGTGCATTTTTTATCAGGCCGAAGTCACGGTAAAATATACAGACTATCTTCAGTTGGAACTTAAGTGTCTGCGTCGGTAGCATGCAAAGTTAATTTGACATTGTCCAACGTCTAGTGCTTTCATCTACAATTCTAACATTGTGTTTCTGTCGTCTACAGGTGAACATATTTATTTTTCCGGTGGTGGAGGTTGAACCTCCAACAACCTGTGATTTTACTGCAAATCTGGTGCTCTAAGCTACTACTCCACGATAGTAATATAGTAATATAGTAATGTCTGGCAGTAATGGCTACAAAAACAAGAGCAGCGCTTAATCTTGTCGCTAGATTAAAAGCGATTCATACAAATGAGCGATGTGTCCTCTTGTCAAGTAGAACATGATGTTCAATGTTCATAAAACTTACGTGCACGATATTCTATAGAAGAAAACTGAAATTTTGAAGTTATGGGAAAAACTGTGCTAATGAAATAATAAAGAGAACTTGAAAAAACAGCAAACAATGACATTAATGAAATAGTGTGGGAGTGGTTTGCCAGTGCAAGGACAAAAAATCACCTCGCGTTGGGTCGTATGTTACACGATATGCTAAAAAACCTTCGCTCATAAACTGGGGAAGACTGAATTTAAAGCATGGTTGGGGTGTTTTTGCAACATCGAGTGATATATGTGGTAGAGGACTGGGTTGCTAAACTACCCTCCATAATCGAGGGATATGAACCTGAAAACAACTCATTGTGACTAAGCGAGTACGGTAGTTATTTCATTTAATTTTTATACATTATACCTGCATTAAACGGAAACGAGCCTTCAGCGGAAAACGTCCTGGCCCCTTCCTATTTCGCTTAAGACAGGTTTCGCCGTATTATTAATATTCATTATACAGGGTGTACCAAAAGTACCATTATACAAACCTGCAAAATGTGTTATTTTAACAGCATGCGTATGATGAGAGGATGCTATACCATTAAATCAGACCACCATTTACTCCAGAGGATGTGTGCAAACCGCCATTTTCATGGCACAGTATAATTCGCCTCCAGGTGCAATGTGAAATCCTCCGTACCATGGCTGGCGTGTGAACAGCTTCTTGAAGTTCCCCAGTTGTCTGATAACGATTATGGGCGACTTTCTGTTTGATGTGTCCCCATAGCGCATTATCACAAGATGTCAGATTTGGACTTGGGGTGGCCATTCTAGAGGTGTCGGGAAATTGACGATCCTCATCCAATCCATTTGTCTCTGAACACATCATTGAGGTATTCTCTTAAAATGGCCACCTGAAATCCAGATCTGACATCTTATGTTACGGAGGATTTCACATCACACCTGGAGGCGAATAATACTGTGCCATGTCATTGGAGTAAATGGTGGTCATTGGTCTGATTTAATGGTATACCATCCACTCATCAAACGCATGCTGTTAAAATAACATTTTGGAGGTTTGTCTACAATTCAAATGGGGGTAATGGGACTTTTGGTACACCCTGTACACTGCTGGACAAAAGAAACCGGACACTTGCATTTCTTGTCATGACTCATTAATTCTGATTCGAAGGCTCTAAATGTTACAAAGAAAACCTGAATAACAAACGGAAAAAGTATCGAACATGTTCAATAATGAATGTTCAATTGTTCAATACTGAGAGCGTAATTCATACGTAATTGCAATTCAGATGTTAAATAATAAGGTGTCCTGTTTTTGTTTCTTTGTCCAGCAGTATATAATTGTGTGCCTAATTAAGATTTATTCATTAAAGTAGTCATTTTAATATTTATAAAGACATGGAAAATTTGGGAGACACGTTGAAGATTCGAAGCTGCTAGTACCCTCCTGTCCCTCTTTGACAACGGCCTGCCATGATTTGGCGTGTTCATATTTACACTTATGCGTAGTTTTCGTTTTCCTTCCCTCCCCCCCCCCCCCCCGAGTCCGTGCTTACCTACTAATCACGTTCCGGTGACACCATTATATATTTGTATGTTTGTTATTTATCGTAGCGTTTCTGACACTTTTAACTAATCAGGATGATGAGTGATGATGTGATGAAATTAATGAAGGGACACTCACAAAGCACAGCCATGCCCAGGTTGAGATTCGAACCCGGGACCCCTGACGTCGTAGCGCGCTGTTTTAAGTACTCCACCGCAGACATACATAGGTAAAGCAAAGTTCCCCTTGCATACAGCACCATGTCATGAAGGCACATTGAGTGGATGTGGGGGTAGGGTTCTACACAGTCTCGATCTCGGTCATTTTAGAGGTGACCAGCACCACGCTCCGGCCGCCTCTACTTACGGGTTGTCCCAAGGGATTTGAGGCTGGGTGAGCACCAGAGCCACTTTATGCGGGGGGAAAAATCCGACATTAGATCATATACCCCGGGACTACCGACTAGACCAGCGCGGTTCTCATCTGTGTGTGTGTGTGTGTGTGTGTGTGTGTGTGGTGTGTGTGTGTGTGTGTGTGTGTGTGTGTGTGTGTGTGTGTGTGTGTGTGTGTGTGTGTGTGTGTGTGTGTGTACAGGGAGGCTCAAAAGTCAGTTTCCCATGAGAGAAACTGTATATGTAATTCTAAGAATTAAATTTAAAGTGTTGTTAAGAGTCCCACCGGGCAAACGCTGTTAAGCATTAGCATTATCTGTGCAGAGACTGCTGAATTGCGAGCGTCTGGTGGTGCGAGTAGGAACTAACGAGCAAGTATGCAGAAGGCTGTTGTTTTGTACGTACATAGTATACTATACGTAGTGATCCATTGCCTTGTGTGTGTCATGGCGCGTAAGTTTACTACAGAAGAGAGAATCTGCATGTTACAATTGTGGTGGAAATATGATAAAAGCACGGCAGATGTTCACAGAAAATTTAGCACTAGGTTTAGTAAAAGTCCGTTGCCAACACGACAACAATTGCATAAATTGAATCTCAAATTTGAAACCACCAGTAGTGTTACTGATGCTCCACGATCGGGAAGACCACGTTGTTCACTGACAGAAGAGAACAAAGCAGTTGTTCCGCAAGCTTTTGTGAAGAGTCCACAACAATTAACGCAAAAAGCGTCCGCTTAAGAACAAGTTTACAATGTATTCTGCGAACTTTGCACTTGAAACCGTACCATCCATAATTGCCGCATGCTCTCCATGAAGATGATTGGAATAGACGAGTGGAATTTTGTGAATTGTTTGTGATTCGCTGTGATTATGATCCAAATTTCCTGAAATCAGTGATGTGAACGGATGAAGCATGCTTAAAATTTAATGGTAATGTGAATAGGCATAACTGTGTTTATTGGGCGGACGAGAACCCTCACGTGATTATTGAGAAAGAACTGATTATGCCAGGGCTCCTTGTTTGAGGTAGGATCAGTACGACTGGTTTGATCGGGGCGTAGTTTTTCTCAGGAACTGCGACAGGAGAGTCATATCTGGAAATACTACAGAGCTTGAAAGCAACCCTATGTACCACAACTTCCCGCCCATTTTCTATTTATTGAGAAAATTTCAGATACAGCAGGTAGCCATTTTACACTGAAATCAGTAACAATGAAAAGAACAAAAAATAACAAAAATAAAAATAAAAAAATAAGACAAAATATTAATATAAATAAGTCAAGATAGCGCAATTAAATATTATTTAGCAACATATGTTCTGACCGAAAGGCGTTCTCTGTGGAAAATACATCAGCAGTTGATGGGAGCTCGTTATATTGAGTGGGAAGTCTGTGGAAGAGCGATCTTTTTTGAATTTCCAGTCTAGGCTTTTTTGTGTAAAATAGATTTGAGTTGCGTGTTGAGCGCATAGGCACTCGAAAGTGGAATTCCTGGAGGAGCGTGTTGCAACGGATTTTGCCATTGACAATTTTGTAAAGATACCTAAAATCATTCAGTAAACAGCGCTGATAGGGAGTCTGTAGGTTTAGAAAGGACAGGAGATGGGGTGTTGGAAAGTTGCGTAATGAGGGAACCCTGTAACGAACTATAGCCAGAAAAAAGTTAAGAACAGAATCGATTCTGGAGTGCTGAGTGGGACATGACATGGACCAGACGGGAGAGCGGTATTCTATTATTGGGGAGATGAATGATTTGAAGTACAAGGTGAGGGCTGAGATGTCACTAATTTCGGTGAAACGATACAGTAAACCTAAGAGACGCATAGCCTTTTTTGTCGTGCCTGTAATATGTTCTTCAAATGTGAGTTTTTGGTTGAAAACAATGGCCAGGTCTTTGTGAGAGGATACTGCTTTGATGTGATTGCCAAAGATGGAGTAAGATGACTTTAACAGGTTCTTTTTGAGAGAGATGGGGAGAGTAGTAAATTTTTCAGGATTTAATGTAAGTTTCCATGTCAGGCACCATGAAAAAAACGTTGTTATGTCATTCTGGCAACAAGACGGTGCCCCACCGCAGTAAGTGGTTCCTGTTCGCAAGTTTTTGAATGAACACTTCTCTGATTGGATTGGGCGCCGCGGAATATTCGCCTGGCCTCCTCGCTTATGCGATCTTGCATCTTGTGATTTTGCCTTGTGGGGTATAACCAAGGATGCAGTCTACACTGCAAATCACAAACTGTGAATGATTTGCGACAAGAAATTGAAAATGCTTTTGATGAACTTAACGCAAATAAGGGTTTGTTATCAAAGATATGTGAATTTTTGTATCATCGTTGCTTATAATGTATTGCAAATGATGGGAAACATGTTGAGCATGTACGGTAGATTGTGTTCTCTTACCTTTCTCCAGCAATAAATAAACTTTTCCTTAGTACTACAAGTACCATAATTTTGTTCTCTCCTAGGGGAAACTGACTTTTGGACCACCCTGTATATACAGTACATATATTTCATTTATTATAAAATAACCTTTTATTCGGTATCTTTACCTCAGGTGTGGTGAACCAAGAGTCTCAGCACAGATGGCGTTGGAGTCGTTTTGAACCCGCAAATGAGCATCGATCTTTCCTGAGGACTCCGCGTGTCGCTTCAGGGACCTGATGACCGTGTCCCACCCTCCTTTGCTCTCCAACCCCTTCCGAGCTCCATTTATGAAGAATTCTACCTCTCATGAAAACTGCTAAAAGTTTCCAAGGTGATGGCAAAGGCGGGGTGAACTATATCAATCTTCTTTCCTTCCACTCATCCCACCCTCAAAGGCAAACAAACGGGAAACCATCCTTTGGGAAGATACCCAAACAAGGTTTAGGTTCAAAACCACTTTGCTTGTTGTGGTATACTTAGTCTCTTTTCCCTCGTTCGCACCAACAACGCATTAATCTACTTAGAAGCTCTATCTCTTTCCTTGTTGTTGTTTTTGAGAATATTCTTTTACTTCCATCACTCCCCGTTGAAAGATTTCTCACTATGCTCCTTGCATTTAAAGTAGATTTTATCTTTCTTATTTCAGTCCTTCTAGCAAGTTGTCCGTTTCAATTTTCCAATACAATGATGTTATTCTGTTCTACAAGTACAGTTTTTCCCTTTATATTATTGATTGACTGATTTTGTTGATTTTGCTCCGCTTCTCTGCCACAATTAGCTCATCGCGAAGATGAAGATGAGCGATGATATTATGAAATTGATGAAGGGGCAATCGAAGGAAGTAATCGAATCCGGGATCCCTGGCATTGTAGCGCGCTGTGATGACCACTCTGCATTCATATTGATCTGTTGGAAGGAGCTACTACGTATACATTACTCGTTGATTGACTGATTTGGTTTGGTTCATTTTACTTCGCTTTTGGTTAATCTTGATAATGAGGATGAGTGATATGATATGATGAATGGATTCGAACCCGGAACCACACAATACTCGCCCTACTCTTTCAGAATTAGGTTTCATTTTCATTCTCGTTAAACATAAGATTGCACCGTATAGAAATCAACACACTTTGTACACAGTTTTACTTCACTACTACTGACTGTAACGTTGCTTTACCAAGTTACAAACTGTTTGCACCCCCCCCCCCCCGCACCTCTGCTACTTTAGCCGGAGCACTATGTCTAATTAGTCTACTATGTTTTTCCCTAGGCAGAAATATAAACGAAAAAGACACCTTTAAACCTGCGGAAGAGGTTTAGTACGCTACTGTGCGGTATTACTATATCAATTACAGCAGTATTTTCTTCTTTTCATTTGGAGTAAACTTCTTGGCAGCTGCAGAAACCATGTGCCTGTCCAGTCCAGTATCATTGACGGAACTGGGTAGACTTGCCTATCTGTTAAAGGCATTTTGTGCATGCTGGTGGTTCCAACATCCTATCCCCTCATCGTGATGAATTGTAAGGAAACTACCTCTTGGAATGATACATTTTCGAGATATCTTCGGAGTTAGATCCAGCAAAACATGGTACATAATATTATTCCCGGAGACGAGTACTACATAAAACCTCCATGCAATATACCTAGGTATGGATATCTGCCCCCCTCCCCTCCCCCTCGCACCCGGTCTTTCGGATTCAGCGCCCCCTACGAAGAAAAATTGAGAATTTCCTATGGAGCTATAAAACGAGGAACATCCTAGGGAAATTCCATATCGGTTCATTTGTTCTTGGAAATGGAGTCGGGAGACAAAAAAAAATTGCTTTTCTCCATTCTATCGCGAGGCTTTCTTCTTTCCCTATAGGAGCGATGGCCCCGGCCTAAAATTTACTCGCAATTTAGATCCTCCTGTCGTTCCTAGAATTCCGTCCAGCTTTTTTTCCAAAGCCGACGAACTGGAATCAATAAGGATGAAACTTGCATAGGAAACTGAGTAGCTTTTCACCTCTCTTCGCGCTGCTATTAGGGTTGCTAATGCTTGTGGCACTTAGAAAGGTTGTCCACGCATTATGCTGGGATCGTATTGCGATTGTGTAATGGTGCTAAGGCAACCGTTTGCGAAACCACGAGACTTTAAACGGGACCAAGGGCCTCGCCGATGTAGTGACAACGCCGCCGCCTTGTAACCAAGGCGTCCCCGATTCGATACCGATTAGCCTATCTGTGCATAAAGTGGACTTTAAGCGAAACTTAAAACGAGAGAAATAATGAGACAGATGTATGTAAAATTGAGATGTGGCCGAGAGTTATGACATGTACGCACATTGGGGTTCACACGCACAAGTACACTCTCACGACAAGCTCGAATGCTCTCGTTTTTGTGCACTGACCGATCAACAACCTTCTCTTGTATGACCTGTATCCCGTCCTAGTGAGACAGTCCAGTGCTGTGTTCTTACACATGCGTGAAACGTTCGAGATATGCTAGTACATGTGTGATACCACGAACAAGTCGTTTTCACGCACCTCATCTCACACCCCCTGAATTCAGGATTACTCTCCCTACGATCTCGCTCCAGATTTTAGTCAATTACAATATAAGGTATTAGAAATTAATGATTTAGGTTTTCGCATTTTTTTTCGAGACTCGAGACTGGAATTTATTTATCGATAAGTTTATGTATTGGAAACAAAGTAACGGCAACGAATTACTTTAGAAGCAATGTAAGGGTAACAAGTTACATTTGGAAGCAATTTAAGGGTAACAAGTTACATTTGGAACCAATTTAAGGGTAACAAGTTACATTTGGAAGCAATTTAAGGGTTACAAGTTACATTTGGAAGCAATTTAAGGGTAACAAGTTACATTTGGAAGCAATTTAAGGGTAACAAGTTACATTTGGAAGCAATTTAAGGGTAACAAGTTACATTTGGAAGCAATTTAAGGGTAACAAGTTACATTTGGAAGCAATGTAAGGGTAACAAGTTACATTTGGAACCAATTTAAGGGTAACAAGTTACATTTGGAACCAATTTAAGGGTAACAAGTTACATTTGGAAGCAATTTAAGGGTAACAAGTTACATTTGGAACCAATTTAAGGGTAACAAGTTACATTTGGAAGCAATGTAAGGGTAATAAGTTACATTTGGACCCAATTTAAGGGTAACAAGTTACATTTGGAAGCAATATAAGGGTAACAAGTTACATTTGGAACCAATTTAAGGGTAACAAGTTACATTTGGAAGCAATGTAAGGGTAACAATTTACATTTGGAAGCAATTTAAGGGTAACAAGATACATTTGGAAGCAATGTAAGGGTAACAAGTTACATTTGGAACCAATTTAAGGGTAACAAGTTACATTTGGAACCAATTTAAGGGTAACAAGTTACATTTGGAAGCAATTTAAGGGTAACAAGTTACATTTGGAACCAATTTAAGGGTAACAAGTTACATTTGGAAGCAATGTAAGGGTAATAAGTTACATTTGGACCCAATTTAAGGGTAACAAGTTACATTTGGAAGCAATATAAGGGTAACAAGTTACATTTGGAACCAATTTAAGGGTAACAAGTTACATTTGGAAGCAATGTAAGGGTAACAAGTTACATTTGGAAGCAATTTAAGGGTAACAAGATACATTTGGAAGCAATGTAAGGGTAACAAGTTACATTTGGAACCAATTTAAGGGTAACAAGTTACATTTGGAAGCAATTTAAGGGTAATAAGTTACACTTGGAAGCAATTTAAGGGTAATAAGTTACATTTGGACCCAATTTAAGGGTAACAAGTTACATTTGGAAGCAATTTAAGGGTAACAAGTTACATTTGGAAGAAATTTAAGGGTAATAAGTTACACTTGGAAGCAATTTAAGGGTAACAAGTTACATTTGGAAGCAATTTAAGGGTAACAAGTTACATTTGGAAGCAATTTAAGGGTAACAAGTTACATTTGGAACCAATTTAAGGGTAACAAGATACATTTGGAAGCAATTTAAGGGTAACAAGTTACATTTGGAACCAATTTAAGGGTAACAAGTTACATTTGGAAGCAATTTAAGGGTAACAAGTTACATTTGGAAGCAATTTAAGGGTAAAAAGTTACATTTGGAAGCAATTTAAGGGTAAAAAGTTACATTTGGAAGCAATTTAAGGGTAAAAAGTTACATTTGGAAGCAAAATAACTGCAACGAGTTAGTTTTGCAAGCAAAGTAACGTGAAGCATAACGTGTTACTTTTGTGTAACTTTCCAGAACTGTACATAGAGGATAAATGTTAGTTAACATATATTACATACTAAAAGAGGTAACAAAACATTAAAATGCTGACCAAGACAAACTTTTATGGCATAAAAAATATACATAAAAACGTAACGTTTCCAAAATCTAACAGGGTCTTCCTCAGATGAATATTCACAATGAAAGTTTTGAATTTTATTGTGAATATTCGTCTGAAGAAGACGAAACGTTACGTTTTCATGTATACTTTTTATACCATAAAAGTTTGCCTTGTAAGCATTTTAATGAATAGAAAAGGTAATACCGTTAATCTGAGCTTTTTAAATACGAAGTGGAAAACACTACCAAAATGGTTAACACCTTTTTATCTACCAGGTATGTATAGAAAAGGTCACAATGAAGGACAACATGGCCGAGTTTCATATAACTGGACCAGATTATTTTTAAAAAAAAAACTTTTGAGAGTAGCCTAGAGTAGCAGCACACCTCTCCTCCGAAATAGTATCTTGCGTTTCGAAAAGTCTCCCTTCGAGATACCTTAACTCGAACACGGGTCTCTTTGAAATTTTGCCTCAATAATTCAAGATCAAAGATTGCTCCAGTTTGGATGGAGAAGATGGAAGAAGGAGAAATTAGATTTCGCAACGTGCATTATACTAACGAGGATCCCTAATTGTTCTTGCAGACGGCGGAATATAAAAGGAGCTCTGCGTTCAGTAATTCATAAATGATCTCGGGGCATCAAAGAAGGAAGGGTAGGGTTGCTTAAAAGGCGCGTGAATAGTTTGCAAATATAATCTGCAGGGAAATATACTGTGAGAAGCGTAAGACTAAATACACTCGAGCTGCATAGGGTAGCTTTTAGTGGTTTTGGGAATTTTCAAGGGTAAGACTGCAGAATATGGGCTGCTTAGGAGGAACGCGGTTCATAACTTTTTGGTAACGTTTTGTAGTTAGTAATCGGGAAAAGTAAGTTTTTAGGTGCGGAAAAATTTTTTTCTTTAAAAAAAAAACAGAAAAACTTGTCCAGGTTGGGCGGTATTGAAATCGTAGCAACGAAGGAAAAGGCATATTCCTGCAAAAATCTAGTGAAAGCAAAAAATGCCTATGTTGTTAGGTAGCTAGGTTTAGTTCACTTAGCCTAAATAATAATTAGTCACTGTATTTATGCTAATGAAACCTAACCTAACAGGCCTAACCTAACCATGTAGGCATTCCTCGAAGAAATAATGAAAGGAACTGTGCGTAAACAATATGGACACGATCGAATGGAGAAATGCATTGCTTTTAGTAGCACGAAAAACATTTTTCATTGTATTTATGCTATTGGAACCCAACCTAACAGGCCTAACCTAACCTTGTAAGCATTCCTCGTCTGAAATAATGAAAGAAACTGCATCTTTGGGTGGAATCCGGAGCAACAAATCAACTCGAATGCCGCGAAACGAAGGGTCTCACTTATCGCACAACACTTGAGCGCTTAAACAATATGGACGCGAACAAATGGAGAAATGCATTGCTTTTAGTAGCAGGAAAAACATTTTTTACGCGCAATAATATAATAGTAATCGTAAAAGGAACACCGGAAAATGGAAGTAGAAGGTACGTACTTTCAGGGGATATAAATTTTGTTCGTCTATTTAGAGGAAAAAAGCAGCCCATGTTCTGCAGTGAGACCTTTTCAAGTTCATACAACGATGATAAGCACCTTTAAAGTGAAGTTTCTTGTTAAAAATTTGCACGGGCCACTAGATGACCTTAGGTTTTACAACTATGTGATGCACGGTGCCCTTATTTAGTTACTTTACCAGTCGTACCCATATAGCAGCTAAAACCAAGCCGCTTGCCGCGGAAATCGGATGTAAATATATCACTTTATAATAATAGTCATGTTATAAACCACATAAAACATACAATTTCTGCGCTATATTAAGTTTTCATTAATAATTATATAGTAATTGTTTTAATATACAGGGCGATTCGGAACAATGTGGACAAACTGATAGCATTGATAGCACCACCTATCGTCATTTGGGGTTAGTACGGGGAAAGAAATGCAAGCCATGGGCATTTTAGGCACAGAATTGCAAGTGCAGGTAGGGACACACTACTTCGGTTACCGAGGCTGGCCTGATTTCTATGAGTAGGCGACCCACATTTTCTTTCATGTCTTTTTTTTACTTCTTACGAAATGTCTATAAACGACAAAAATCAACATTTCGAGCATTTTGTGAATTTTGGTCCGTTAGCAAAACAACCCCATCGCATACATTTATTTCTCCATGTTAGGCAACTAGTGTTATTACGAGGGATACCCGACATGACGACGGGTGGTGCCATCTATTTTGGAACACATGCATTTCCGAACATATGTTCATGTGTTCCTTGTTCCTTGTCCTCTCAGGATTCACCTAAAGTTTGTCCCCATTGTTCCTAATCAATCTGTATATATAGCATTACATTTATATTTAATCTATGTCCCAAGTACAATAACTAAAAAGATTTCCAAAAACAATAATTTGAAGGGATTTTTTCAAAATTTCGAAAATTTTGCTGTCGCCACAGGCAAGGGCCAGTGTCCCCCTCTTCCGCTTAACAACGTTCTTGTCAGTAAATCAATTTGAACAACGAGAAAAGAGAGTGCCAATGTCTCACATGCACACACACACACACACACACGCACACACATGCAGGTTCTGAACGTACTGTCTGAACTCATACGAGAGGTGGTAGTGGAAAGAGGATTGTTTTAAATATATAATGAGCACGCTGGTCAAGATTCAATTTGTATTTCCAATCCGGTGCTGATATAATTGGGAGTCCGTGAAACGTGATTTCGTTACCCGTTTATAGGGAAAAGCGGCCCGGCTGTTTTGATGTTTCCCTGGAATACTCAGTTCAATACTTAGTTATCTATGGGGACTAACGGTATCACGGGAATATAAGATTAGTCCTGTTAAACCAATTGATGACCTAATCGGTGGGCAACAGTTAATGATTAGCTAACGCGGTCGGTCATTTTCAGTTGATTGTAAGCAGATGGTATCCCAAAAGGGGTGTTCTGTTCGGTGGGAAGATATTACAATAGATCCTTTGATGTGATAATTCTGTTCCGCACTATTCATAAACCACACACGCACACATTGGTTGCTCTATATAACCTATAGTTGTTGCTTTTTTGTTTTCAAAATCTAATTTCAAATTATTCAGTGCGACATTATGTTATTCTGTTTTTAGACAATATATGGAGTTTTCAGACATCTGTCTATTGATTCTACTAACGCATGTTGGTGTTTGCGAGAGCAAGAGGTCAGATGTTGGACATCTTTTAGCTTATTCTGAATTAACAGGCTTTATTTCGACACATTCAAAGGAGAAGGTATAATACACTGCTACAACTATCACACACTAAATTATGGCTAAAGTCAGTTTGCTTGAATCCTAACTGCAAATTTCAAGTTATTGCATATTGTGTCCCACTATGTCCACGTGGTTGTAGGTTATATTCTGTGTATTTCCATCACCCGCTTGGTTGAAGCTACGACCCTTTTCTCATTAGACCTACAACCGATTCGGTTATTTGCATGCTAGAGTTAACTTGATTATGGTTCCAGTCAACCGTCGACTCTGCAGGAATTCTTATCGACACAACTAACTTACCATAGGTTCAGCGAAAAGCAAACCTCTAGTGCGTTCAGCGAAAAGCAAACCTCTAGTGTGTTCAGCGAAAAACAAACTTCTTGTGTGTTCAGCGAAAAGCAAACCTCTAGTGTGTTCACCGAAAAGCAAACCTCTAGTGGGTTCACCGAAAAGCAAACCTCTAGTGGGTTCAGCGAAAAGCAAACCTCTAGTGTGTTCAGCGAAAAACAAACTTCTTGTGTGTTCAGCGAAAAGCAAACCTCTAGTGTGTTCACCGAAAAGCAAACCTCTAGTGTGTTCACCGAAAAGCAAACCTCTAGTGGGTTCAGCGAAAAGCAAACCTCTAGTGTGTTCAGCGAAAAACAAACTTCTTGTGTGTTCAGCGAAAAGCAAACCTCTAGTGTGTTCACCGAAAAGCAAACCTCTAGTGTGTTCACCGAAAAGCAAACCTCTAGTGGGTTCACCGAAAAGCAAACCTCTAGTGGGTTCAGCGAAAAGCAAACCTCTAGTGGGTTCAGCGAAAAGCAAACCTCTAGTGTGTTCAGCGAAAAACAAACTTCTTGTGTGTTCAGCGAAAAGCAAACCTCTAGTGTGTTCACCGAAAAGCAAACCTCTAGTGTGTTCACCGAAAAGCAAACCTCTAGTGTGTTCACCGAAAAGCAAACCTCTAGTGTGTTCACCGAAAAGCAAACCTCTAGTGTGTTCACCGAAAAGCAAACCTCTAGTGGGTTCACCGAAAAGCAAACCTCTAGTGGGTTCAGCGAAAAGCAAACCTCTAGTGGGTTCAGCGAAAAGCAAACCTCTAGTGTGTTCAGCGAAAAACAAACTTCTTGTGTGTTCAGCGAAAAGCAAACCTCTAGTGTGTTCACCGAAAAGCAAACCTCTAGTGTGTTCACCGAAAAGCAAACCTCTAGTGGGTTCACCGAAAAGCAAACCTCTAGTGGGTTCAGCGAAAAGCAAACCTCTAGTGGGTTCAGCGAAAAGCAAACCTCTAGTGTGTTCAGCGAAAAACAAACTTCTTGTGTGTTCAGCGAAAAGCAAACCTCTAGTGTGTTCACCGAAAAGCAAACCTCTAGTGTGTTCACCGAAAAGCAAACCTCTAGTGTGTTCACCGAAAAGCAAACCTCTAGTGTGTTCACCGAAAAGCAAACCTCTAGTGGGTTCAGCGAAAAGCAAACCTCTAGTGTGTTCAGCGAAAAACAAACTTCTTGTGTGTTCAGCGAAAAGCAAACCTCTAGTGTGTTCACCGAAAAGCAAACCTCTAGTGTGTTCACCGAAAAGCAAACCTCTAGTGGGTTCACCGAAAAGCAAACCTCTAGTGGGTTCAGCGAAAAGCAAACCTCTAGTGGGTTCAGCGAAAAACAAACTTCTTGTGTGTTCAGCGAAAAGCAAACCTCTAGTGTGTTCACCGAAAAGCAAACCTCTAGTGTGTTCACCGAAAAGCAAACCTCTAGTGGGTTCAGCGAAAAGCAAACCTCTAGTGGGTTCAGCGAAAAACAAACTTCTTGTGTGTTCAGCGAAAAACAAACCTCTAGTGTGTTCACCGAAAAGCAAACCTCTAGTGTGTTCACCGAAAAGCAAACCTCTAGTGTGTTCACCGAAAAGCAAACCTCTAGTGGGTTCACCGAAAAGCAAACCTCTAGTGGGTTCAGCGAAAAGCAAACCTCTAGTGGGTTCAGCGAAAAGCAAACCTCTAGTGTGTTCAGCGAAAAACAAACTTCTTGTGTGTTCAGCGAAAAGCAAACCTCTAGTGTGTTCACCGAAAAGCAAACCTCTAGTGTGTTCACCGAAAAGCAAACCTCTAGTGGGTTCACCGAAAAGCAAACCTCTAGTGGGTTCAGCGAAAAGCAAACCTCTAGTGGGTTCAGCGAAAAGCAAACCTCTAGTGTGTTCAGCGAAAAACAAACTTCTTGTGTGTTCAGCGAAAAGCAAACCTCTAGTGTGTTCACCGAAAAGCAAACCTCTAGTGTGTTCACCGAAAAGCAAACCTCTAGTGTGTTCACCGAAAAGCAAACCTCTAGTGTGTTCACCGAAAAGCAAACCTCTAGTGGGTTCAGCGAAAAGCAAACCTCTAGTGTGTTCAGCGAAAAACAAACTTCTTGTGTGTTCAGCGAAAAGCAAACCTCTAGTGTGTTCACCGAAAAGCAAACCTCTAGTGTGTTCACCGAAAAGCAAACCTCTAGTGGGTTCACCGAAAAGCAAACCTCTAGTGGGTTCAGCGAAAAGCAAACCTCTAGTGGGTTCAGCGAAAAACAAACTTCTTGTGTGTTCAGCGAAAAGCAAACCTCTAGTGTGTTCACCGAAAAGCAAACCTCTAGTGTGTTCACCGAAAAGCAAACCTCTAGTGGGTTCAGCGAAAAGCAAACCTCTAGTGGGTTCAGCGAAAAGCAAACCTCTAGTGTGTTCAGCGAAAAACAAACTTCTTGTGTGTTCAGCGAAAAGCAAACCTCTAGTGTGTTCACCGAAAAGCAAACCTCTAGTGGGTTCACCGAAAAGCAAACCTCTAGTGGGTTCAGCGAAAAGCAAACCTCTAGTGTGTTCAGCGAAAAACAAACTTCTTGTGTGTTCAGCGAAAAGCAAACCTCTAGTGTGTTCACCGAAAAGCAAACCTCTAGTGTGTTCACCGAAAAGCAAACCTCTAGTGGGTTCAGCGAAAAGCAAACCTCTAGTGTGTTCAGCGAAAAACAAACTTCTTGTGTGTTCAGCGAAAAGCAAACCTCTAGTGTGTTCACCGAAAAGCAAACCTCTAGTGTGTTCACCGAAAAGCAAACCTCTAGTGGGTTCACCGAAAAGCAAACCTCTAGTGGGTTCAGCGAAAAGCAAACCTCTAGTGGGTTCAGCGAAAAGCAAACCTCTAGTGTGTTCAGCGAAAAACAAACTTCTTGTGTGTTCAGCGAAAAGCAAACCTCTAGTGTGTTCACCGAAAAGCAAACCTCTAGTGTGTTCACCGAAAAGCAAACCTCTAGTGTGTTCACCGAAAAGCAAACCTCTAGTGTGTTCACCGAGAAGCAAACCTCTAGTGTGTTCACCGAAAAGCAAACCTCTAGTGGGTTCACCGAAAAGCAAACCTCTAGTGGGTTCAGCGAAAAGCAAACCTCTAGTGGGTTCAGCGAAAAGCAAACCTCTAGTGTGTTCAGCGAAAAACAAACTTCTTGTGTGTTCAGCGAAAAGCAAACCTCTAGTGTGTTCACCGAAAAGCAAACCTCTAGTGTGTTCACCGAAAAGCAAACCTCTAGTGGGTTCACCGAAAAGCAAACCTCTAGTGGGTTCAGCGAAAAGCAAACCTCTAGTGGGTTCAGCGAAAAGCAAACCTCTAGTGTGTTCAGCGAAAAACAAACTTCTTGTGTGTTCAGCGAAAAGCAAACCTCTAGTGTGTTCACCGAAAAGCAAACCTCTAGTGTGTTCACCGAAAAGCAAACCTCTAGTGTGTTCACCGAAAAGCAAACCTCTAGTGTGTTCACCGAAAAGCAAACCTCTAGTGGGTTCAGCGAAAAGCAAACCTCTAGTGTGTTCAGCGAAAAACAAACTTCTTGTGTGTTCAGCGAAAAGCAAACCTCTAGTGTGTTCACCGAAAAGCAAACCTCTAGTGGGTTCACCGAAAAGCAAACCTCTAGTGGGTTCAGCGAAAAGCAAACCTCTAGTGGGTTCAGCGAAAAACAAACTTCTTGTGTGTTCAGCGAAAAGCAAACCTCTAGTGTGTTCACCGAAAAGCAAACCTCTAGTGTGTTCACCGAAAAGCAAACCTCTAGTGGGTTCAGCGAAAAGCAAACCTCTAGTGGGTTCAGCGAAAAGCAAACCTCTAGTGTGTTCAGCGAAAAACAAACTTCTTGTGTGTTCAGCGAAAAGCAAACCTCTAGTGTGTTCACCGAAAAGCAAACCTCTAGTGGGTTCACCGAAAAGCAAACCTCTAGTGGGTTCAGCGAAAAGCAAACCTCTAGTGTGTTCAGCGAAAAACAAACTTCTTGTGTGTTCAGCGAAAAGCAAACCTCTAGTGTGTTCACCGAAAAGCAAACCTCTAGTGTGTTCACCGAAAAGCAAACCTCTAGTGGGTTCAGCGAAAAGCAAACCTCTAGTGTGTTCAGCGAAAAACAAACTTCTTGTGTGTTCAGCGAAAAGCAAACCTCTAGTGTGTTCACCGAAAAGCAAACCTCTAGTGTGTTCACCGAAAAGCAAACCTCTAGTGGGTTCACCGAAAAGCAAACCTCTAGTGGGTTCAGCGAAAAGCAAACCTCTAGTGGGTTCAGCGAAAAGCAAACCTCTAGTGTGTTCAGCGAAAAACAAACTTCTTGTGTGTTCAGCGAAAAGCAAACCTCTAGTGTGTTCACCGAAAAGCAAACCTCTAGTGTGTTCACCGAAAAGCAAACCTCTAGTGTGTTCACCGAAAAGCAAACCTCTAGTGTGTTCACCGAAAAGCAAACCTCTAGTGTGTTCACCGAAAAGCAAACCTCTAGTGGGTTCACCGAAAAGCAAACCTCTAGTGGGTTCAGCGAAAAGCAAACCTCTAGTGGGTTCAGCGAAAAGCAAACCTCTAGTGTGTTCAGCGAAAAACAAACTTCTTGTGTGTTCAGCGAAAAGCAAACCTCTAGTGTGTTCACCGAAAAGCAAACCTCTAGTGTGTTCACCGAAAAGCAAACCTCTAGTGGGTTCACCGAAAAGCAAACCTCTAGTGGGTTCAGCGAAAAGCAAACCTCTAGTGGGTTCAGCGAAAAGCAAACCTCTAGTGTGTTCAGCGAAAAACAAACTTCTTGTGTGTTCAGCGAAAAGCAAACCTCTAGTGTGTTCACCGAAAAGCAAACCTCTAGTGTGTTCACCGAAAAGCAAACCTCTAGTGTGTTCACCGAAAAGCAAACCTCTAGTGTGTTCACCGAAAAGCAAACCTCTAGTGGGTTCAGCGAAAAGCAAACCTCTAGTGTGTTCAGCGAAAAACAAACTTCTTGTGTGTTCAGCGAAAAGCAAACCTCTAGTGTGTTCACCGAAAAGCAAACCTCTAGTGTGTTCACCGAAAAGCAAACCTCTAGTGGGTTCACCGAAAAGCAAACCTCTAGTGGGTTCAGCGAAAAGCAAACCTCTAGTGTGTTCAGCGAAAAACAAACTTCTTGTGTGTTCAGCGAAAAGCAAACCTCTAGTGTGTTCACCGAAAAGCAAACCTCTAGTGTGTTCACCGAAAAGCAAACCTCTAGTGGGTTCAGCGAAAAGCAAACCTCTAGTGTGTTCAGCGAAAAACAAACTTCTTGTGTGTTCAGCGAAAAGCAAACCTCTAGTGTGTTCACCGAAAAGCAAACCTCTAGTGTGTTCACCGAAAAGCAAACCTCTAGTGTGTTCACCGAAAAGCAAACCTCTAGTGGGTTCACCGAAAAGCAAACCTCTAGTGGGTTCAGCGAGAAACCAACATTTCAACGATCCGGGAAAAACCTACATTTAGACGACCCGGGGAAAAACCTACATTTCGTCGACTCGGCGAAAAACCAACTTTTCGTCGACTTAGCGAAAAACCAACTTTTCGTCGACTCAGCGAAAACCTTGACGAATAATGCATAGACCTAGACTAGACCTCCAACACGTGTCTGTGGTATACCATGCCATTGCTCTATAGCGAGGAACAGCTGCAGTAATTAACCAGAGTTCAAAACCAACAGAAACCGTTGCAGTATTCCTGGTCTAGATAGTTACACGAAAGCAAAACAGGAAAACCTGGTTGGAATTAGAGTTCTTGCAGCCTGGATTACCAATGTCAGTGCACAACTCACGACGCCAGCACCAAAAGTTTAATGTTCAAGCCACAGCCTGCGTGCGTTTTTTCCATCCCTCATTTTTTCATCCAATCTTCATCCATCTTTGCCACGGTTCTTAATCTCAACAGGTAGAGAAAGCAACACTATAAATACAAATTAGAGCTCACTATTTAAGCTTTCCATCCTTATATTCAATATACCTCCCACCAGAAGGGAAATTAGTGCAAGTACTGTTCAAGATAATGAATCACTGACCCCTTAATTACAATTCCCCACGTCTTCACCCACTTCGAGGACTATTATTCCAGAGTCTGGAAGCAATAAACAAGCTCCGAATGGAGAACGGCTGAAGCATTCGCCTTCGTCCCCTTTAGGCGAACCACGGCCACAAGAAGAGGCGGTGCAATTACATTAGAAACGGCTGCAGTACCTCACACTGCATTCGAAACCGCAAGTAACCAGAGTCGAGGTTGACGAAAATCCATGCGCGACCTTTCCAATGGAGCGTAGGAGCGTGTTTCTTTTACGTGACGTAACAATAGTGCTAAAATCAGCTCCGGCTAATCTATTAAAAAATTTACTCGCAGTTCGTGCCTCCCACGTACCCTGTCCCATCCCACTTTCCAACGTCGCTCTCTGCCGAAGAACGGAAAACATCAATAACAGCTTCAGTGGCTGCGCTGGAATACCGAGGCTCCACTTTCCATTCCATCCAAAAACCTTGGCAACAACAGAATGGAAAAGGAATTGCAAGAGACGCAAAACATCTTGTGCGGTGGCGAAAAATGTCCGAGTATCTGGGTAAAGGAAATAAAAGAAATGTACATCTCTGATCAATGTGGCCCACAAAACTATTTAGTTTGCTAATCATGTTTACTTTTCTTGTGTGTACTTAGTACTAAACCTACAGTTTAGGATTTTCATACGGCGCTACCACTAGGGGATGATACAGTCAGGGACACTTCTGGGTTGCAGTGATCACATTGAAAGTCAATGAGGTTGTTCCTGCACAAATCCAATTGAGAATTAGACTTTGCCACATCTGACGCTCAGTACTAAACCTACAATTTCTCTCTCTTTAATTCCATTTTTCTGTCAATCTTTGTAGTTTTCCCCTTTCTTCAGTTTCATCTTTTTTCAGTGTGTTTTTATTTTTGTCTTTAACGTTTCTTCCTTTTCCGTTCTTACTCTTTTTCTATTTTCGCTTTTTTTCTTTTCTTCTTCATTCTCTTCATACCTATTCAATTTTTATTTTCTAAATCTTCTTTCATGTTTCTCTTGTGTTTCATCTTTTAGTCTATTTTTCTGTTTACTTTCCTTTTTCTCTTTTCCCTTCATCTCTTATTATTCTTTCATTTCTGCTTCTCCATTTATCTCTTATTATTCTTTCTCTTCTGTTTCGTTTTCTTTACTTTTGTTTCTCTCTTTTCTGCTTGTTCTCTATTTCTTCGTTCCGTTTCTTTAATTTCTGATCCTATTAATCTCTCTTTCTGCTTCTCTCTCCTTCTTTTGTGATTCTTTTTTCTGCATCTTTGCCTTAATTTTCTCCTTTTTCTCATTTCCTCCCCCTCTTCTATTTAGGCTGTCACCGCGTAACGACAGACACCGATAGCAAGCAGAAAGCATCAGAGAACAAATTTTCTCAGTAACAAGTTGCTAGTTTGCGTCTTAACCCTCAGATACCCAGCTGATCGTTCCTTCATTCGGCATGCAAGTGATCGAGTACCAACAGCGTCTTCTAGTGTCCATTTACAAGACACTTGGGCAGCAATGAAGGTCGCGGATTTATTTCAAGCCTTGGTGGTAACCTCGGGCAGGTCACTTCGTACCGATTGTCTTCTAAACCACGGCGGCAAACGTTGCAACGTTTTGAAGCACACGGAATGCAATGCGAGGCTTGCAGACAGCAGCTCAATTCGCTTGGCCCGACGCTTCAAAACATGCAAATTAATGTCCCATACTGCAAGGAAGTCTCTCGAATTTCCATTTCTCCCTCAGTGGTCTTGCACAAACCGAGTTTCGCAGCGCTGCCAACATTTCACAGTCGATTTTTTCCTCCTTCGCGCTTCTTGCATAGTTCGATAGCACTGATGCTGGCTTCTGCGCATTCTAAAGAGAGAAGGGAAAAGAGGGGACGTGGCTTTCTATCCTTTTTGCGGAAAAGAGAAGCAGGGGACAAAAGTAATGCATGTTCTTATTGCATTTTTTTTAAGTCTAGCTCCTTTAGTTTGATTTTTCATCTCTCATCCCTTCTATTGCGCGAATAAAAGAAATCGAAAAGGGAATACTACGTCTCTCTCTTGAAAATAACTCTCCTACTCTCTCTGTCTCACTCTCTCCATGCCGTTCCCTCAATCTTCACACTTTCTTTCTCTCTCTATTGTCTTTGTGATATCATCCATATTTTTATGTGACGTCACAACTTTAAAATATGTCACTGATATATTATACTTTTATGAAAGGACACGTAAATGTTGTGTTATTATATGTAATATTGCACTTGTTTGTAATATATATATCTTTGTTTAATATTTATTGTATTTTATGCCTTATTATGAGTAGTTTAATGTATCTTCATGTTTGCGAGAGTGCACTATGTGAATTTGTATTCCTAAAGATGTGTAGATGTCAGTTTTGTTGATAGTATCCTTTTGTAGATAGTGAGTGATTCATCTGTACTTGAATCTGTGTTCTCGAAAATAGTATAAAAGCGAGGATATAACGTAAGAAATATCACACTTTCGCCACGGATCGACGAAGCTTTTAAATTTAAAAGATCTCCTCGGTGTTGTGCATACATCTTGGTATGGTAATTCGGGGCGCAAGCTAGGTCTATGTGATCATAGGCATGCCGATAGCCACGCATTGAGTTTATGAGTTTTAGTTGAGTCAATTCATCGACAAAGCGAAATCCTCGCCTTCGTTTCTTGTATATTCCCATTATAATTGCCATAAATAAGGAATAAAACCTTTTAGTTTATCTAATGCAGCAATGTGGTTTTATTTCTCTGTGCTGTGAATATTGTCTTTGCCTAACACTATCCCTGTACCTGAGAGGAGTCTGTGTACTTCACCGAGTCTCATCGTTCACCGCTGAGTATTATTAAGTTATTAATAAATATAATAATACGTTTAATAGTATAATAATACAGGCCATGAACGTATCATTCGGTTTTATTTCGCTTCATTCTTTTCGGCTCTTTTTCTTGTTTTCTTCTGTTTCTTTCTTTGCCTCTATTTTATTTCTTTCTCTCTTTTCTTTGCAATTCATTTTTCATATCGTTTTCTTGTTTCTTTCTGCTCATTTTTCATTTCTTTTCCTTATTTCCTCTCCCTCAGCCCCTCTTCCTAGGGTGACGCCACACAACACGGACAAACGTTCACAGCAAGTAAAGAACATCAAGGAGAACAAATTTTTTTAATACATTTCTACCCATTCAGTCATCGTTTCGAGCCCACAAAAAACGGAATTTTCTGTCCTGTATGTATGCACATTCACGGTTGTCAGTGACATTATTTTCTCGGTCGCGAAGCCACAGAATGTTTACACCAATGCAGACGCGCTGTGTTGTTAATCTTGAAGAAAATCGTCATCTGGAGTGGGAGCACTTCGCTTCAAAACGGTTTTCAGTCGAAAACATCGAAATAGATAAGCAATGTGTGTGTGCCTAGTGATAAATACATGGTTTGAGAGACAAGCTGAATAAGTACATAGCTTCTGGTATGAAGTTGTTTCCACAGTGCACAATGACTTTTAGAGCCTTACCCGTCAAAAAATATGAATACTGGTTGGGTAAGAGCGAGAGAGAGAGAGAGAGAGAGAGAAGATAAGATAGATTCAGAGAAAGAGAGAAAGTTGAAAATAGAGAGGGAGAGGAAGATAGGAGAAAAGAAGCAAAGAGAGGAAGTAGTGAATATAGAGTGGGAGAAGGAGAGAGGTAGAGAAAGATAAGGATACATAAAGGGTAGAGTAGAAGGAGAGAGAGAGAAAAAACAAAGAGGAAAGAGAGAAAGTGGAGAATAGAAAGGGAGAGAAAGAAATGATGTGAAAAAGAACAGAAAGAAAGAGGATAGAGTACAGAAAAAGAGAGAGAGTAGATGAAAAAAAATAAGAAAAATAGACAAAAAGAGTGAAGAATGGAGAAGGAGGGGTAGAGAAAGACAAGAGGAGGAAAAGAAGACAAAAAGAGAGATAGAGGAAGAGAAGATGAGAACAAGAGGACAGAAAGAGAGATAGAGGTAGGTAAAGAAAGAAGAGAACAAAGAGACGTAGACAAAGAGAAGAGTTGAAAAATAAGACAGAAAGAAAAAAAGAGGGAGGTAGAGAAAGAGAAGAGGAGATGAAAAGACAAAGAAAGAGGGAGGTAAAGAAATAGAAGAGGAGAAAAAGATGACAAAGAGAAAAAGTGGCGAATAGAGAGGTGGAGAGAGGAGACAAAGAGAAAGAGAGGAGAAAACGAGAAAGTCAAAAAGGGAGAAAGTTGAGAATAAGGAACGAGAGAATGAGAGAGAAGGTAGCCGAGCTTTATTGGTTGAGAAAAAATGTGTATTTCTGGCAAAAATCCTGAATGAGAGATCCGCGCTTAATTTTCGCAATTTCACAAATTTGCATAAAAATTTCATGTCGTCACGCCGAAGGGGTTGGGTCGATATTTGGGTTAGCAAAATGAATAACTTAAAATATAGGTTGATTGACGAGATATCCCTGAACTCTGAAAACGATACATAAGCCCAAGGGGCAAAAAGCCATTTTTTGTGGTGGCTGCTAATATGTGCGCTCCCCAGTAAAGTTGAAATGGCAGGCAGGTTAAAGGGTCACTTTATCCCGACAGGAGAGAACGTGAAATGTTTTATCTGATTTGTATGTTGTTTCAGTGTGTAAAAATTTCGCACTTGTTTCACTGGATAGGAGGAACATTAATATGACGCAATAAGTTACATCTATATTTTTGTATTTATGTAAACATTTTAACCTCGTTAAAAGTATATGAGATTTTCTATAAGTGCCCTTAAAACATAATTGTTAAAGTTTATAAAGGTCGGTATTTCATACATGTTGTGCATAAATCCTTTAAGATTGCTTACAATTCAAAAGCTTCATTGTACAGGAATGCTAAAATTAGACCAGCGACAAAGGCACGGGCAACATAGTCAACGGATTTGAATCCATCCGCATAAAAGTTTTAAAAAGTGGGGTACTACGTACATAGTTGATAAAATTGCTGCTTATACTCCATGTATGAAATACGAGAAGCCTCAGCAAAGCGTACAGAACAACTTGTCATCAAGGGGAGTACAAAACGAAGGAACAGTGGAATATAAAGATTAGATACTTCTGCATTTAACTCATCAAGGTGTTCCAGGACATGTATGCGAAGTTTTGGGTATGGTGGGTTCTCGAAAAATAATGCGCTCAATGCCAGTAATGATTAGAAAATTAGGGTGGCATGGCATAATCGACAAGCGCAGATAAACAGGTGTTGCTTCCTGCAGACATAATATACAAGTATATTTGTACAGTCATGGAAAAAAGTTCTTCCCCATAAGGCTTTAATAGGAGCAAGTAATGCAGGAGGGTAGGCAACACATATTGCACCCTTCGATGATCGGGTGATTTTGCCTGTCTTAACACCGAGAAATGTGTTCCACGCGAAGGTCAACATGACAGGAAAGCAAAGAGGGTCACGTGACTATTGGTTATGTGGAGTGTTGTGCTTCTCCACGTCCCCAGTTCTTGATCCACATTGCAGAAAAAGTAGAGCTGCATGCAATATATGAAAATAGGTTGTTTTCAACTACACGCTTAATTATGATTTTCCCAATTGTAAATCTATCAGACGTGTCTCCCGATTTAGTCGGGACAGTCTTTTACTTTGAATTCCTGTTTGTCATAGGCGTAACTTGACGGGAGCAGAAAGGGCATTTGTAACCCCCCCCCCCCAAAAAAAATCAGGTTTCTTAAAGCTGCTAAAACAGGAATTAAATACTATGATTTGACGCGTCCAAAAAAAGTATTATATTGAAAGATTTTTCCCAAATACGTAGATAGAAATTTAATACTTTGAAAGTGTCTCAGATTCGTTTATTGTCACAACTTAGTGTGGCACAGGTCTACTACAAAAGTGGAATTTCGTAACAGAAATATGAACCCACTCCTTTTATTTCGTAGCCGATTTCATCTTGAAACTGAAATTAAGAATATTAGTTAATAATGTCATTGGTAAACAATAAAAAAATGTGTTAGACCCAATTTTTTAATACCTTATCATAATCTTTATCGCAAGTTGAAATTTTGTTGTAAGTCCACTGTATGCAAAAAAAAAAAAAAAAAAAGGTAAAGTTCTCACCTCTGCTTGGCGCTACGCCATGAAGGCGTATAGGGGGTGTGGGGGTAACGCCCCACACTTTCTTGATTCGTTCGTGAGTGGGGGTGATGTGATCAGCATCACGCCGCCCCACACTTTCTTGATTCGTTCGTGAGTGGGGGTGATGTGATCAGCATCACGCCCCTGACCGCCTTTACCACCAGGGTTTCCCCCAGGTACCCATGTCATTCGACGCTGGGTGGGCGCTGGGGCCGCTTCCAACGTTAGAAAAGTTCCCGGGCTTGAACCGGCCGGGAATCGAACCCGGGGCCTATAGCATGGTAGTCAGACGCGTTACCGACTGAGTCACCGGCACAGATAGACTAATCTGAAGTGCATACAGTTTAAAGTGGGATCCGAACCACTATGTGTGATCACCTGGTATCGTACCCCAGACCCCTTGATTACAAGGCCTTACCACTACGCCATCAGTGAGGCGCACACAATCTTTGTATTTTGACCTTTTTAAACCTATATGTATCATATAAGAGGTTGTTTAACATTGCTATGTCTCTATGGATTATATTTAGCCAGTATTCAAGCACATAGCGTCAGGTTTCATAGAATATAAGCTTCTCTTCCATGTTTATGGTTTCCTGTCTGCAGTAGAAAAACTGGCAGGTTCCCATAGCTTTTCTTTCAATAGTCTTCCAATGGTTGCATATCATATCACTCAAATTTGATTCATTCGTTTCGAACACAATCCCCGATGGCGCAGTGGGATCGTGGGCGCCTTGTAATTAAGGGATCCCGGGTTCGATACTCGGTGGAGGAACATAGTGGTTCGGATCCCCCTTTAAATTATAGGTCCATTCACGATTAGCCTAACAGGACATAAAGTGGACTTAAGACACCAAATCAAGCAACTAACACAATCCCGTTATTGTCCAGATTATCGAATCCAGAACCTTCGTCGCGAATAACATAAGCAGGAAGACAACGTGAAATAACCGAACAGAAACAGAACCTAAAACCTACATCGGATAGATTGGATTAAGTCGACGATACAGCACGGGTTCTGAAATGAAAAAGAATACGAAAGTTGAAGGACCTTTATACGCACCCACTTTTCCTCCACTCAATGGGGAAGATATCCTTCTAGCTGAGAAGCCTTTACGTAGGAGTGCCCTGAGGGAACTTCAAGGCCACGACGATAAAGTGCAATGACGGGACCAAAACATACGGCAGATAGCTGTGTTCCTCCTTATTTCGTACGCCATTGATAACTGGAACACGTGACCTCGTCTTTGGTAGAGCAGAAGCCTGCTTGCTTGCCACCACCCTTTAGTTCAGTGACCTTCGCCCGTAGTCAGTAAGAGTGAATGACTCACCATATACTTGTCTGTGAGGCTACACAAGAATAGATATTTCGTTAGTGGCTGTAAGTATTGTTTCATCTGCAGTTATATCAGTTACCATTTCAATAGTTTCCTTCCTAATGGTTACTTTAGTGATAAACATCTAAATTAGTTCTCGAGAGTGAACGTTTTATCTATTTGAACGGGGGATTTTTATACAGCCTGCATGTATTATTTTTTCCTGAAACAAGAAGAAATTCGAAGACGCAAAAAGAGTTGTATAAGAGTAGTTAACAAAAGGAAAAAAGAAGAAGAAATCGAAAATGTAAATGCTGAAATAAATTATGGTAGAGATCGAGTGAATAACATTTTGTCATGGGGCCTCCTCGATGGCGTAGTGATAACGTCGTCGCCTTGTAATCAGTGGATCCCGGGTTTGATACACGGTGGATGCACATAGTGGTTAGTATCCCACTTTAAACTGAAGGTCGAGTCCAGATTAGCATATCTGTGCACCAAACCAAAACCAAGAAAGAAATTGTCACAGTGTAAGAAAATTTCATGTTCAACCAGATACGAAACACAAGGGAATAATATATTGCAGTTTGGAGTTCACATCTGTAGCATCTAACCAGCACAATTATGAATCGCAACATATCGTATCAGATCCATTTTTATTATACATGTATGATAATATAAGAGAAGTAGAGGAAAGAGAAAACCAAGCGAAACACGGACGCCTTCTCCAGAATTTCAAATCTCGTTACATAAGGTTCTGGGTTGGAGTCCCGACAGGCATGACTTTCTTGTTCTTGCCCTTTTATCTGCTTCATTTCATCATAATTCATCGTTATGGTTTACCTGCAGGGGAAGAATACTGGCAATAATTGCCAATACAAAGCCAATGACAAACAGAACAACTCGATTACGGAGGTGCCAAGAAGAAACGAGACTTGACAGTTTCTCCGTCTCTCGGTTTGTCGAATTGAAAATTGCTCTCCCGTTCTCGGTCTCGATTAGTTAAATATAGAAATCGAAAATGTATGTGAATGAATATACATGTATTTTATATATTCCGGTTTTGTAGGAGATTTCGTGAGAGATGAAATAAGTACTCTTCCATCGTATTTATTTTTATAATTTTTATTCCCTGTTCGATGATCGCGACGATAAGGACGTGTGACCATTACATGAAATTGATGACGAAATAGTCAAACACCCCCGACAAGGACGGTACTCAAACCCGGGAACTTTGGCGACGATATCGAATGTCAATCACTTAATGAGCTTGACCACCGAGCCTGCTTAATGTTGTTTCTGTCAGGTAATTCGTAATAATATCCCACATTCACTATCATTTGCTTCATAATTTATCTTATTGTTGTGATTAACCTGAATTCAAAGAATTAGTTGAAAGGCAAAAATGCAAGATTGAATGTCTCTGATGTTACTTCGTGCCGAATAATATGATGTGGTATTATGATATGAATTTATTAATCACATAATATGCCTATTCATTCCATTGATTGATCCCAATTGAGCACACAAAATATGCTATAATGTCCACTCCATGGAGTAGTGGTTAGCACAGCGCGCTACGATGCCATGGGTCCCTGGTTAGAATCTCGACTTGGGCGTGGGTGTCCTTGGTAAGTGTCCCTTCATCAATTTCATCATAGCATCACTCATCTTCATCGTCGCTATTTGCCAAAAGTGAAAGAATAGCAAATCTAAATAACAAACATCCAATCAAATCGAACATCTCTACCGATATAATTCTATACGGTACCGAATTCCCACTTTATTACTGCATCTTAAGTCATTTTGTAGCATCTCAATTGTTTTCCGATTCGAAAACATTTGGAATGTTGTTTTGTGCAGTTGATTGTGCATTGTTTCGTTGTTTGGATTGTTTAATTAACGTCGCATTAATTAGTTTTAGACCAATCGTGACGGGGGAAGCAAGAGCACAAAGAAAGCAAAAAAGACAAGGAAGAGACCACGGCTTTCTTTAAAGATAGCATCCCGTGAATACAACTCAAGTGACTGCAGAATATTATGAATAAAATTTATTTCGCTTTTTCCTTTTATTTCTGTTTCAGTTATTTAACTTCGCTTTTCTTCTACCACTCGCGTTACTCGTGTCGGTGAGGAAGAATTATAAACTCGTGAAATGGACGATGGTACAAAAAAATATATGCCTCTCCCACGGTTCGAAACTGTCAGTATAAAATATTGTCTTATTTTTAAAATTTACCGGCAAATATGGTTTGTCACGTAGCAATTTTCGCTTATCTCTTTCTCAAGGGGTTCCATTGCCTCTCTGATGTCGTAGTGGTAACGTCTTCCGAAAGGCTTCCGAATTCAATACCAAATAGAGAGGCATTTGGTTCGGATCCCATTTAAATCTGTAGGTCCAGTGCATGAACTGGACTTAAACAATTAACGTGTGGCATGTGGTCTGTGATGAGAACCATCATTTCAGCGAACCTCTTGACAATGACTCTAATATCACTTGAAAGAATAGTATTTCTTTATGAGTAGGTCTTGTCAAGAAACCATTTCCTGACATTTTCTTCTGGAGGCATCGTAGCACCCAGCTGTTTGTTGTGGCTGGGGCACGAGTCATGTGACTCATGCTATCAAAGCTCAATCCTTCCCGAGAACTCAGAATCACCAGGCAAACTTAAGCGAATATTTTGTTATTTGGGTTGCATAAACAACAGGCTTTAAGACGTTACGAAATTCTACGTCCCGTGGCCCAGGTATTTTTTTCTAAGACTGTACACACATAAAAACTATCAGAATTTGTTGCTTAAAAGTGTTTAATTGCATTGATGCCTTGTAACGAATTGTAACTTTGAGAAACTCCATGTAGAGTATTTCTCTTCGGTTTCTCGGCCTCCCCGATGGCGCAGTAGTAGCGTCGTCGCCTTGTAATCAAGGGGTCCCGGGTTCGATACCTGGTGAAGGCACAAGTTGTTCGGATCCCACTTTAAACTGTAGGTCCAGTCCCAATTAGCCTTACTGTGCATAAAGTGGACTTAAAACACCAAATCAATCAATCTCCGGTTTCACTTACTTTGGAGCATACGAGTTGTAAAGGGCATACCCACATTAATAGTCCATGCTCTAACATAGTGGTTCCCAAAGTGTGCGCCGCGACGCCCAGGGGCGCCTTGAAGCGAAAACGTTTGAGAACCACTGCTCTAACCTGAATATACACACACCGGTGTGTAACCTACTAAACGAGAATGTGAGCATGTTGCTCGCATATGAGGAGCTTTCAATAATTTCTGTCCGGTTTCAGATATTTTCAAGCACAAGAGCGCTATAGAGCATGTCTACATTCCGTGTCCGTGTATTTACCTGAACACACACATGTCTATAGCACATAACCTACTAAATGAGGATATGGGCATGTTACACACATTGTAAGACATTGCTAAATCGCTCTTGGTAATTCTCCAGCACAATTCCTCTTAAGTTGGTGACGCAATACTCAGATCAGCGTATCCGGTAGCTTAGCCAGTAATTAAGTGGTATAATTTTGTTTTTGATCCAGGCATAGCAACGCCCTTCCTCAGATTGTAGGATTCTTTGTCACACACAAAGAAAAAGCGATAAGAACGTACCAGCAACGTTCAGCTATCAGACACTCCAACGCGGGTAAAGTATCTGAGCAACAGCCATGGCCTGGAACAGAAAAATATAAAAGTTAAAAATTGCAGGCGATACGAAACTTTACAACTAACAACTGATGTAGTGCAAAGGGAAAAATGACAAACCCGAGCCATAAGCTACACATAAACTGCAACACACACATTTCTGAAATCTCAACTTCATTCGTAAAATGAAAAAGGATGTTGGGGAAATAAACCTAGAAATGAAATGAAAAAAAAATGCTGCGAGTCAGCCATTTCGCCAGTTATATAATATTTTTCTCCCTTTCCTTTTATGGCCATTCACGATCTTTTTTCCATCTAAAGCATTTCGAGATAAAAATTCAAATACTCGAAAAACATTTTTCGGAATATTTCTCCCCGAGGCGTAAGTTGAGCTTCTTGCGCGATACATCTCCGATTTTTTTCCCCATTTCTCTTTTTAAAAGGAGAGAAATTGGTGGGGATTATTATTCGATTCTCCTCTCGAGGACACTATCACTCGCGAACCTTATCTTCGCCATTGTAGCTACTTATCAGTTTCAACGGAACCGTGTAATGGATGCCGCGTCAGTGTTGGGACCCTCCAAAGTGCTTAAGTCTCCAAACTTCGACAGAACGGGAGCAGAGTTCTTGCTGATAGTGGAGGGAAGGAAAAGTAAGGTGTACGGAGGGAGGGAACGGAAGATAAACATCAAAGGAGAGCGGTAAAGATCCTTTAAAAACTATCTTTAAAAGGGTCTAACAAGGAAGCACTATAACATGGAGATAGAGACAGCAAAAGCAGAAACGGTGTACCACTAACCACCATTGGGTTTGTCTACAAATGCAAGAGATGTTGTAATGCTCTGCGCAGAAAGACCATAGTCGTCCATCTTGCCTGCTACGAATGCTAACAATGCTCCGTCAACACTGTCAGGTGTTCCAATGAAGAAAAGGATAAATACCCACACAACAGCCTTTTATCTATTTTGGGGGGGGGGGAATAGACTTGAAACAATAGAAGTTGACTGAAGATATGCGGTAGTGGGAAATATCTTTGGTTTCCTTCCTACCAAGTTGATCATCGATTATTTAAAGGTTTGTGCCAGTTAGATTGAAGGTACTGTAATGTACCTAGTCTTACCATAAATACTGTCACAAAGTTTTAAGTAAATTGACACAAAATGCTGAGAGATATTTTAATATCCTAATAACATTACTGAAATGGATGCATGTCAAATCAAAATCGCAAATCATTATTTAAAATGGCCACCCTTAGCACGCACACATTCCGTAAGTCTTTGTGGCCACGCATCAATTGAATTACGCAACACATCGACTGGAAAATGAGCACGTGCTTTCAGAATAGACCGCTTTAAACTTTCAATATTAGGATGTCTCTTCTTGCAAGCCATCTCCTGAAGCTTGGACCACAATTTGTAGTCCAAAGGGTATAGGTCCGGACTTGCAGAAGGCCAATCCGAAGTGGAAATGAAGTCTGGAACATTTGCTATGAGGGCACGCTCCATTTCTGTGAAAAAGGGGTAAAAACATTCAGCCCCAGCACATAAGGCCCGAACAACACAGCAGTGGCTGGAGGCAAATGTTTCAGACTTCATTTCCACTTCGGATTGGCCTTCTGCAAGTCCGGACCTATACCCTTTGGACTACAAATTGTTGTCCAAGCTTCAGGAGATGGCTTGCAAGAAGAGACATCCTAATATTGAAAGTTTAAAGCGATCTATTCTGAAAGCACTTGCTCATTTTCCAGTCGATGTGTTGCGTAATTCAATTGATGCGTGGCCACAAAGACTTACGGAATGTGTGCGTTCTAAGGGTGGCCATTTTAAATAATGATTTGCGATTTTGATTTGTCATTTCAGTAATGTTATTAGGATATTAAAATATCTCTCAGCATTTTGTGTCAATTTACTTAAAACTTTGTGACAGTATTTATGGTAAGACTAGGTAGTTTCATTGAAAAGGCTTCTACTATTTCAAACAAAAGTGCATTGACCACTGTACGACAGTTTCAAAGCTATGTTCGCTTTGTACAAGTATACGTAATTTTCTATAATTAAACATGATTTGAACCCAAAGCCCTATCACGACTCTAATGGCTACTTAATTCTATGAAATATAGTTTGAACTTCTCCTGGCACTATGTTTCATCAACAACTGGCACATGTGATCAATGTTGATAAGATCAAAACATAAATGATTAAAATACATTTTAAATGTTAAAGCGTAGCTGCTTTGACGATCTTATGTCAAATGGTATGGGCGTTGTAACTCGGCAAGAACTAGGCAAGTTCCTTTGCTAAATCGTAAACAGCGACTTTCCTAGGCATGGTGGGGTCACCTTTAAGAAGGTAAAAAAGATCGCGGAATGGTGGAAAAGGTTGAAAATTATAAGAATGTCTGTTAAAATAATAGCAAATTCCATTATCGGTTTTATATCTTTAGAATTAGTTCGTCTCCGAAAGACAAAATTTTATATCAAAAGTATACATAGACTGAATGTTGACGTTTGTAGAATTTTCTTTCTGCTCCAATCACCTTGTCGCTGATGCTTGTGTACTGTATTGGTGAATCAGTGAAAAGTTCAAAGGGATGGCAACAGTGGAAGTCGCTAAGTGCAGATTCTGGCGACTACCTCTCTCTGTAGAAACGACGACTGCACAGAATCGCTAACTGCGGCATCGCTGTAGTTATATCTCTTCCAGCCTTTAATGGCTTCCAAAATTAGGTAGGAGATGAACCTTCGGAATAGAAGGAGAGGGAGAGAACGTGAATGAAAGGAGGAGAGAGAGACAACACAAAATGGCACTTCAGGGTTTCAGAAAATGTTGTAAGCAACTTGTTCTCGCTCAGAAACAGGACGCACGTAGATGGCGTCGGTGAAAGTTTCTCGAAGGCACTGAAGATGCTGCTCAACTTTGGGATCTTGCTCGGAATTTAAAGCTGAAGTCTGGTTTCAAGGCTTCCAAGCAAGTAGAAACTTCATTTAGAAGCGTTCAACTTGCTGTGGTCACTTGCGTGGCGCCGGTTTTTGTAGACCTTCCTATTGGATAGTGAATTTATGTTGTTAGAAGACTATAAAGTTACTAAAGTTGCTGACCAAAGCAGTTTATTAAAATTTAAAAAACACTTTACAAGTAACGTTTCTACCCTCTATCAAGGTATTTCCTCAGACGAAGACGAAGTTAAATCAATTTGAAAGCAAGATAGAAAATGTATAAGGTGCAAAGTACAAAAGTTGAAAACTTAAAGATATGTCATGACTAAACGCGAAGAGTTGATTGTTCCGATGTACTAAATGACGTAAATGAATGAACGCCAATAAAAAAATAGAAAGATGTTAATGTACTAACCTTTATGAATGTAACTCATAGCGGAATGTTTAAAATTTATACATACTTTTTAATGTACAAATATTTGTTAACTCAGAAAGATTTATCAAAACCTTTTAGATAATTTGTTAAAGCTTACTTATGTACAAACTACAAATTTTACTGTAACCCGCAGTTGGAACGTAACAACTTTCCTAGGCACAAGGCGTAGTATGCAGAAGAGTAACATGTTTGTTATTATACACGAATTAGGCCTTGAGCTAGGCAAGTTGTCGGTACCACTCGGGGGGACAGGTTCTAATATGATTTTTTGGTAAGGTTGGGATGCCTAGAGATGGAAGAGATGTCATAACTCTTTGCCTTCTGTGTGTTATCACCAGAGTTAGGATTTTTAGGGGAAAATTTCATTGGGAAAAAGGAAGGGAAAAGGTGCTAAAATAAGACCCAAAAAGGGGCAAAAAAAGGTGCTGATTGGGGCAAAAAAAAGGTGCTGATAATTATACTACTTTTTAAAACTTTCCCTCCTATTTTATTAGTGTAAGCTATTCACTCGAAGCTGTGTACACATCACACACATAGGTTGTGTTACAGTTATTCACCAAAGTCTGGGAAAAACACAAAGCTGTTGTACCTTACAACATTAAGCATTTCTAAATTTTTAAAAGTGAGTTTGTTTCTTTTCGGAGATAAAATATCTTTACATAAGCTGAAGCTTCTCTCTACATCCACAGAAACAAGTGGGGCAAACTTAGTATTAACTCGGAATGGCAACTCTGTGGAAGTGGCAAATTCCACAACATCCGGATTCTTGTCAAGACTAGCCTCAAGTTTGTCTCTGGCAAAACCATCTAACTGCCCCCTCACAGTAGTAAAGATATCCCATTGTTTTTCCTTTTCGACGCCTTGTTCTTCTAAGCTTTTGATGGCTGTCGACAGGTACTTGTAGGAATGTACACAAAATAGTTCTTTTTGCAAATCATCTATCTTGTCTGGGAGGAGAAGTTGCTGTGCCTTAAAAATTGCACCTGCATCGGTTGAATCTATGGAAAGCACAAACTCCTTAATTTTTTCAAAATTTTCACACAGAAATGCAGCACACTCAATCCATGATCCCCAGCGAGTAATGATGGGGAAATGTGGCAGGGGCAGGCAGGTAGTTTCTCTGTAGGCAAGAATGCTACTCGGGGCCTTAAGGAGTATTTTCTTCAGATCAGATATGAACTCATTTACAACGTTGTATTCGTTCCTAATAATTTCAGAAACCCTGTGAAGGGCATGAGCCAAACAGGTTACATGCTTTAAATTAGGGAACAATGGCTTCAATTGGTTAAATGCCGAAAGCATGTAGGGAGCCTGGTCAGTAAGTACAACAACAACTTTTTTTGAACTGAATTCCACCGGGCCACAGTTTTTGACAGAAATCCATAAATGACTGCATCACTGTACTGGCATTGGTTTTCTGCAACTCATACATGTTTAGTAACATGGGCTTAACTTCCTCACATGTCAGAGGAAAAACCAAAATGTTCAAAACATATCGTTGCATTGAGTCTGTCATCTCATCCAGAATGACACCTATATCGCAATCTGACCTTTCACATTAATTTTACGAACAGTTTCTTCATACACAGGTTCAATATAGTTTTTCCTTAACGTACTCTCAGCGGGCACTGACAAGCGATGGTTCACCTTGTTGAGTGGAATCCCCGCCTGTGTAAAAGATGCATACAAATCAACATTAAATTCCTTTAAATTTTGGTTCTTGGAAGAACACTGCTCAAATGCATTGTGTAAGAGAGGATACCGAGATTTACTTCCTTGCAGTTTCTTGTTCTTTTGATGCTTAGAGCTGGAAATATGTTGCTGGATGCGATCTCTCTGGTGTTTTTCATCTAATGTGATTCCCGTATCACAAACCGTGCATCGAATAACAGTTCCATTACTTTCTATGAACTGATGCTTAAATTCTTGAGCCAGACTGAGAAATCGGGATCTGGGCACTTTCGGCATGGTAAAGTACATGCACTAACAGGATCTAACAGAATGAAAAAGCTGGTAAGGAACTTACATCCACAAACAATATCTGTCCACTGCACACACATGAAATGTGAAACCCGCCACTTCAGAAACACACTGCTTCCAAGACCAAACTGCGTTTCCTTCTTCCTTCTATCTTAAAAAAAATAACGGCAATCTGGTGCATATCAGTGGCTGCCTTTCCATTGTTGATTTCAAATAGGTAACAATCAAGCACAGTTTAAATCCATTCAATTTCAGTTAACGATGTGAAAACATCTTAAAAGAGAAAAGTGTCGCGAAAAAAGAAAATAAAAATTCAATGATTTGCTGAAGAAATATATTTAACATCACCAGTAAAAGGACACAAAAAGGGGAGGAAAAGCGATTAAGAACACAAAAAAGGGGAAAATAGATAAATGTTCCAGAAAAGGGAGGGAAGGGGAAAGGTTATCAAAAAAGGGGAAAAAAGGTGCTGGAAAATCAGCTCCATTCTCACGTTGAGGCAACATTTCACACACTGAGTCCTTCCAGAGAGGTCTCACTTTCACTACGAAAAAAAGGTGCGCACCTAAAAATCCTAACTCTGGTTATCACTCCATTTCCCAGATACCTTGATGTAAATAGAAAGTTGTGATAATTTTTAATATTTTGACTTTTACTATTGAAAATCACAATTACAGTAATTCTGATCTAAATTAATAATAATGATGATAATAATTAAGATTATAATAATTACACTAATTAAAATATGTGAATAATTGACAAGTTGGATTGGATTTAACACCATTACTGGATTCAATTGGCTATTTGGCCATCATTAATGCCGATATATCTGAATTGACAACTGAAGTGCGCAGCTGTGAGAATGACAGTAGCAGTCCAAGGACAGTGTAAGAGTTCATTGAGGAACGTGGGCTAGTTGTACAATGCCTCTAAAGTGCGATTTCCCTGAATCAATGGTATGGAGAGTCATAGGAAGGATGGAAGCTGGACAGACAGAGAGAGCTATCAGTAGCCCTTGGAGCGTCTCAAAGTGCCATTTCTCGCCTGTAGATTCGGTTTCAAACAACTGGAAATGCGCGACGAATGTAAGGTCAAGTTCGTCCGCGATCAACAACAGCAAGAGGCAACGGGTACCTCTTGTAAATAACCGATTGGAACAGGCGACAGAATGCAACGAAACTACAACATGCCATTCTCACAGCAATAGGGCGCATGTTTCATCTCAAACTGTCTGCAATCGCCTTCTTAAAGATGGCCTCTATAGACTCATGGAGTGTGTTCCATCACCGTACCGCTTTCAGTCCGGTGATGCTTGGCTGAGGAACATCGCAATTAGGGCCACAACGAATGGGGTTGTGCGGTTTCTCCGATGAGTCGCGGTTCAGCCTCCAGTCTTACAATAGATGTACCTTATCTGGAGGGAATGGGGAACACGATATAACCCTGCTTTTGTGCAGGAAACATTCTAAAATGGATGTGGTGGACTGATGATGTGGGCTGGAATCAAAATTTTTGGACGTACGGGCATCTACGTCATCGAAAATTGTAGTTTGACGGCCCTTAGATATGAGAACGAGAATCTCAGACCTCTTGCCATGCCGTGCGCAGATGCAATAGGTGATAATGCTCGTTCTCACAGCGTTCTGTTAGTGCACAACGTGCCCGAGGACGAGGGAATAGAGAGCATGGAGTGGCCAGCGTGATTACTGGACTTAAATCCCATAGAGAATGTCTGGGACGCACTTGAAAGATGCATTCTAGGCAGTATATCACACAGATGTGGAGCGGTGTTGGCCGTTTGATATCACACACCATACTGCTGTGACCCTGTCCGTTTCTGAGCTGTTGTATTGATACATACATTGCTCTATAGTGGCGCATATCATGTGAGCACTGGTTCAAGCGACTGTAGGGTCTTTCTGATACCTGTGCTCATCCATACACCTGTGTGTGTTCTCTGAATGTTCTTTCAGTTGCATAAACATGATTTTCGTCTAGTTCTTTATGTTCCTCTCTTGATCCAAGACGAAGGCAGTGGATAGTAAAGGCAGCCAATTATCAGACAAGGCACAATTTGGTCGAACTATTGCGACAGCATAGAATCGGAAACTTCAACTGGGGTTTCTCTCAGAACCATTTCCATGGTCATTAGAGACATACTTGCAGAAAAATGTTATCCCCTCCTGAGGAAATATCTAGAAATTCAATCACGGCGATTGATGGTATGGCTCATATTCAGAGAGTAAAAGCAGAGGAGTCAAACTTTGGTGAGGTCTATGTGCCTTGTGCATTGCTTTGCGGAAGGAAATTGGAGTCCAATAATCGATGTCTGTTTGATACGTACAATGAGCCGTCTACAAAGTACACCGAAAGAACCAACACGTGGGAAGAACTCGGGCATTAGTCACAGAGCATCTCATCTTCCCAGATTGTGAAGGAAATTTCTAAGTCACGTAACGAATAAAACAACTCTAATTCCATTTCTTGTTGACGAATGTAGGAAACCAGAGCATTTGTAAATCTTTTGAATAAAACACTTCGCCAACTGTGAATATAAATTATGCAAAATCACATCTGAAGCGGGCCCAAAGTGCTCAGTCTCAACAGTAATCATGAAAAGATATGGTAATTTGTTGGTGAATACTGCCGCTGCTAATGAGAGGCTCAGATGACGCAGATGTGTGTATTATATGTTTGAGATTCTATTAAAGAATCATTGTTAAATTGTTTCTGAAATATAGTACCAAATATGCATTTGCAGGAAAAGGAAAAGTGAGTTCATTGAAAATCCTTCCTGCCAACTGACAAACACAGGAAATATGTTCGCAGCCTCGGAAATCAAAGGGATCTCAATGAAAAAGAAATTGGCAAATTATAGTACTCGTGCTTACTGTATGCTCCAAAATCTTCCGTACATTATGTGAATGACATGGCCAAGAAGGATGAGATAGATATTTATCAACTTGCACCTTGGAGGAACTGTCTCAAGAACATGCTGAACGTGCGATTATAAATCCGCTATAAGCAAGAGATGTCTTGTGAATGATCCTGTACATCTAGTCCACGTGGGAGAAAGTGGGCATTGAAAAAACACGATGGAGCAGAGCAGCTGGTAGTGGATTGGATGGAGTAGCAGCCAGCACATCAAACTGTGTTAAATCTACTACCTTACAACTCCATTAGAAACTGCCTCACTGATGGTGCTGTGGTAGCGTCATCGCCTTGTAATCAAGGGGTCCCAGGTTCGATACCCGGTGCAGGCACATAGTGGTTCGGACCCCACTTTAAACTGTAGGTCCAGTCCCAATTAGGCTTTCTGTGCATAAAGTGGACTTGAAACACCAAATTAATCAACCAACCAATCCATTAGAAACTACAAACTGCGCCTTCTGGCTAAATAACTTCAGGTGCACTGACTAGTGCAGACTACGAATCAACTTGTGAGAATGTTTGTTTCAAGCGTCAACTTCACATTACAATTACTAGAGAACCACTTTACGTATTGCAATGTAACAAACGCCAATCTTAATGAATTTTCAGGTACTTTCAAATGAGCTGAAAATAAAATGGGGTTTCCATTAAAAAAATAAGTTTGTGATGAAAATCGTATTTCTTTACGTAGTTGAACGTATTGTGTCCACTGATTTCATGAACCCCTCTCATACCTCTGCGAAAGAAGTTTTTCAATATTTATTGTTGTTTACGAAATATTTCCGGTGGTAATTTTAGCTGACTCACCCTGTATATAAATATCGATTGTGCTGCGTTCCACGAAAAGGGTTCCTACTCCATGTAAATTAAAAAATGAATCAATCTGGAAATTATTGTTTTTAATAACATTAAGGTTTAAATTTTGGTGAATGTATATAATTCGCATATTTCAGCAATAAAAATGATCAGCATCTTTAGTTTATATGCTTCAAAGGGAAATGAAGTCAAACTTGCTACGTTTTCAAAACGTCACACACGACACACATTTTCGTTAGTCCTCTTCAGGCATTCAGACTCATCATACTCAAGTTTTTTTTCACGAGTTAACAGACACCGACAAGTGCTCAATAATTCTGTGAAATCAGTGTGTATATTTTTATCCAAGAGCATATATAAAACCTTATATTTTAAATGTGAATGTCACACACGTAACGCAGGAATGCCCCTTGTCCAAAAGATATCAGAATACAGCTTTCAATCATTGTTACAAAAGAACAGAAGTTACAATATGAAGGATCGAAGGACAGCTCCATAACCAAATGTTGGTAGAGGAGATAAAGAGAAAGGAATGAAAACGGGAAATGAAGATGAAAGAAATAGTAAAATTAAATACTGAAAGGGTGCCCATGCCCAGGTCGAGACATTTTGAACAATTCGAACACAGATATTTTTATTGGAAACTTAGGTCAATTATGAGATACGTTTTGTATCTCACATCCTCTGGCAAACCATTGTAACGGGAGTATTTATGACTGAACAAGTCTGGAAATATGAAATATGAAATAAGTGTCGCCCGACCCTGTGGCCGAGAGGTTAGCACATCGCGCTGCGACGCCAAGGGTCCCGGGTTCGAATCCCGGTCGGGCTTGGTTGTTTGTGAATGTCCATTCATCAATTTCATCATTTCATCACTCATCCCCATCTTCGCAAATTAGCCAAGAGGCACAAAACGCGAAGTAAAATAAACTAAATCAAATCAAATCAAATGAAATAAGTGTCAAAAACAAAAATATGCGTATGATTAAATCAAAAAATTCAATTTGCATAGGATATGCATTCTAGAAAGTATGCATTATCTCTGAAATAACGAACGAAAGGTCAAACGAAAAACATAGCATCAACTCTTTCACACAACAGCATTTTCTGACACTTGTAACCATACATGTTACCAGAAAGGTCAAATGTTAAATTACACAACAGAAAAGAAAGGAATATAAAAATAATGGAGCCAACTGGTGTGCTAAATAATTAATTTGGAAGTTCATTGTTTGGTGATGAGACCTCAGGATAAATTATAAATCACTTTGTTCTCTAGGATTGAAAACAAATACGTAACGGACGTGCGCTTGCTTTTTATTCTCCATTAGGTCAGCTCACTTTGCGTCTCGGACAAGCTCTAATGGAGTTCTCAGACCGAAGCGTCAAGCGGACACAGGAGTTTCACACGGAAGTGAGTAATTGTCTCCCTTGGGGAACGAACCAGGGCCCTCGATTGCAAAGCGTGAATGAAATAAACAACACTTCTTAGTAAAGTTTTTGTTTATTATTATTTTCTTGGAAGGCTTCATTCGATGTTCAAGCTCAAGTTTGATAAAACGAAAGTGATCAGACCCTTTGAGGGTCATAGGGCAGCTTCGGCGGGGATGTCTACGTTCTAGGCATGTTATTCTTATGGGAAAAATAAAAGTGTTGGGCGGGAAAATGTCTCTCGGATCCCAAATTTGTGTGGGGTGTTTTTAGGATAATTGGCACCCAACTTTGGGGTGACTTTGTAAATTCTCACATTTTGGGAATTTTCGACCAGGCTAGGGTGACTGTATAAACATGAGGCGTAAGTCATATGCGCGTACTTTTTTCTTTACGAGTTTAAACTTGACCGCAACGCAACAGAGCATTTTGACCTGACACAGTAAATGAACGAACCATACAGCGATGGCTCAAAAATTTCCTATCCGATCACTAGTGGAATCTGGCCCTAGGGAACTGTAAGGGACATGACAGTGACATTGGGTGTATACAGTTGTTGAATGAAATACTTCCCCCACAAGACTATTGGTACTATGGCTATATGCGGGAAGTATTTTCGTCCATGACTGTACATTATTCCATAGATTTTCGGCATTTGCAAGAACTTGGAGAAGTCAAGAAGCGGGATAAGTGGGTTATCCATGAGCTCACTGAACAACATATGGCGTGTCGCTTGGAACTTTCTCTGCTCTCCCGGAACCCTGAACCTTCCGTTTTCGCACAGAGTAGTGCAATGTGACGAAAAATGGATATTGATAATCGCACAATGTCTTGATGCTGATGAGGCCCCAAAACAAATGCCGAAACTGACCCTTCATCCGATGAAGATAATGGTGACTGTTTGGTGAAGTGCTGCTTGTATTCTTCACTATTCGTTCTTGAAAAGTGGTGAAACAATAAATGTTCAGAAGTACTGCACCCAGCTGGATGAAATGCATAAACAATACGAGTTAAGCAGCCTAAATTGATCAACAGAAATGAAGATTTTGTGCTTCATGACAAAGTGAGGTCCCATGTAGCAAGAAATAAACAGTTTGCACTATAAGACTATTCCGTATACCCCTCACATCTCTCGCCAACTGTACCAATTTTTTAAGCATTTGAACCATAATTTGGCGAGGAAAAAGTTCATCAATAAAGTAACTATCAATAACGCTTTTGAGCAGTTTCATCAGTCCAGAACGTCGAACTTCTACGAAAGTGGCATTAATGCACTAAAATCTCGTTAGGAGAAGTGTATAATAATGGTACCAATTTTGACTAATAAAAGTTACTTTTCAACGAGTTACTGTTGTTTAAAGTTTCACTTCCAAATCCGACATTTCATGTGCAACGACCTGATAGAATGAGCAGTAAAAGGTGTGAAATAATCTGTTCATACATTTTTCAGAATATTTTATCGTATATTTTACGAATATAGTATTGCTAGCATAGTACTACTCTGAGAAATGTAGTTTGCCAATTGCATTTGCAATGGACATTGATATGCGTTTCATCTCTCATCAAACGCTCCGTAGCATAAAGCTATTTAAACTCATTATGTTGCTGTCGGAATTGTTTGTTGTTCTTCTGTATCGACATATATGAAAGCTAATTCGTTTATGTTGTTATGTGTGCATGAGTGAAAATTGCGATTCAACATTTGTTAATTGTTTTGTTGATTTGTTTTTGGCTGCTTAGTTTTCATTCGGCTCCAAGCAGTTTACTTTTATTGCACATGGATGTTTTACATTTTATAGTTTTTAGCATTTTAAAATAGTGTTTCCAGGGAGAGGGGGGCATCAAACTTCACGAGGAGGATATAGTTAATTCAAATTATAATACTAATATTTTTAGATTTCCTCTTACTTCTAATAGGCAATTAAATTAAATTTAATCAAGTGTAATTAACTATTATTTTAAGAAAGAGATTAGATCAATTTAATTTAACTACAATTTATACCGGGCGTGACTTAAAGGGAGGAATTTTCCTCTCTGTCTTGAACCATCCCACTCTCTGGTTATTAAAGACACATTCCAATCATTGATAATTTTTCCTCACTCACTGGATATGTAAACAACAACATTATTAGTTTTAATGTGTTTTGTAAGAAACCCGATTTTCTAACAAATAATTGTAACTATTGATATAATTTTCTCTGTTAACCCACTTTTTTCCCTACTAGCCTTTCACCTAATACAGAACCACCAGTTGCCCTCCGCTGTCTATACTGAACTGTGTTTCAATTTGTTTGAATATCGCTTTATGCACAGATAGACTAATCGGGATTGGAGCTACAATTTAAAGTGGGATCCGAACCGCTGTGCACGGGTATCGAACCCATGACCCTTGATTACAAGGCGACGGTGTCTATACTATACTCTTTCCCGGGAATCTCTGGAGCAAGGGAATGAAAATAGTCTATGCTCAAGTAATGACTCGAGAGGGCTCGACTAATGAACGCGCGAGAGAAGAAGCGAGTACACGAAGAGGAAAATATGGCTGCAGCTACAAGTGGTTAGCAGCAAGCGTGTACCGCTTCTCCCCCTCTTTACCGTTATGCGCGACCTTGCTCTACAGATTCCTGAGGCAGAGTATAAATGTGTTCGACGACATCACCAAAAGTGACATGTTCGCTAACACCACCTACCTGCCCTGTTTTCCTAAACACGTTCACCAAAAGCTTCATATTCGCTAACGCGAGGCCACAATATTCAGGATGCGTTATTCGCAGCTTCAGCACGTGCGAACCAGAGTGGATTAACCCGTTCGTTAAATAAACATGCTCAATATTGTGTGGTGCCTCGTTTAGGAATTTCCACTTGGACGAAAGCCAGGAGCAACTGCCGTGAGGATTGGCGGGTGGAAATTTTCTAGAAAGCTTGAGGGAATTGAGGCGAGCTATAAGCACCTAAATCTCAGGTGGAGGGTTCGACGCAAAATTCATGGTCCACAAACCCCTTACACATTCTGCTTCGCAAGAATTTTCATCCGGTATAAGCTCATATTTGACGTTTTGGTAACAGGTACTAAAGTAGCGAAGAATAATTGACTTTATACAGGACAGGGTGTTCGGAAAATCAGTGTGGACTTGCTTGTTGTAAATTCATATTTTCAATTTTAGACACTATTTACATTGTCGTGTTTGGGGAGGACTATTGGAATTACTCCCTCTCGTCTGTTCTTTACCAGATTGATACCGAAGGCGGTTTCATATGCCGTAAAGTGGAACTACAAATGCCAAAATATGTACTAAATATTTGCATTTCAGGTATCTTCCGATCTCTTCGCCAGCCAATACTCTGTGAGTATTTTCTGATGCTCTACTGACTTCTATTGCCGTAGTAACAGACAATAGACATGTTTTATTTCAGTTTCTAAACATCCCAGAGGATTCTGTGGTATTCTATGAGTTCTTAGCAGCAGTAACTTCGGTGTTAGTGTGTTATATTTTTTCTATACATCTATATATGGACAATTCAACAATTTTTTACAATTTTAAGAGCAATGTATGTCTCATTATGTTAGGTTACTGCCTATGGCACATGTTGTTGTTCTAAGTCCATTTTATGCACAGAAAGGCTAATCGGGAATGGACCTACAGTTTAAAGTTGGGCCTGAACCACTGTGCCATGTGCCTCCAGCGTGGCACATGTAACATATAAACTTGCATGTATTCTTTGAGTATATTAAGGCGGATGGCTCTTCGAGGAACCTCCCGATTTCTGGAGAACCCCGACAAGATGTTTCTTCCTCAACTGAAGGTGCTCTCCGCCAATGGAAGCTACGCGGAGATGACTACGGCTGCGAATCGAGGGGACATCCGCTTTATTACACTCGGAGTATACGAAGGATACATAAAAAAAAGAAGAAAAAATAGTTTAAATACTACATGTTCCATAGGCAGTAACCTCCGTGTATAGCTGGCTGTGAGCGCTTTGGTTGCTGGGCTTACGTTTTCGCCACCGAAAGTCCGAGATTCGAGTCCTGACGCGAGCATGGGAGATTCTTTGCGAGTGTCCTTTCACCGATTTCATCTAACCACCATTTATACAGAGTGTCCCACTCGAAAGGGAACCCATAAATTGTCACGTCATTGGGTAAGTATTTCACCGAATGGTATCAAATTTGGATAGATTGCAGTTCAGTACACGAGAAAGTTGACGTAGCAACACTGTACGTCGTAAACACTGAAGAAGTGGGTCAACAGGCAGGTTCAGCGAGTCTCCGTGTTTGAGTGAAGCGTAAGCGGAGTAAGTGGCGTGATGTGACTGTCATAATTGGGCCTATTTTTTTTAATCTACTGTGACAAGTGAAGTTTACATTGACCTTTTCCGAGAGTTCGTGAACCATTTAGACGATCAGGAATTGACACTCGGATGGTACCAACAAGACGGTGTAACGTCACACACCTCGGGAGGGAGCATGGCTGAGGTGGAATCGTTATTCCCTAACAGAGTCATTCCAAGGGCTAGTGGCCCCCAAGGTCACCGGATTTGACTCCACCTGACATTTTCCTATGGGGTAACCTTAAAGGAAAGGTATTCAAGAACAAACCACGCACCCTCGATGAGTTACGGGAAAACATCCTCCGTGAAATCCATGCAGTGACACCCGAGGTTCTGACAGCTACATTCACAAACTTGCAACGTCGTGTTCAACTGTGTTTACAAGTTGGTGGACGTCATTTCCAACACCTTTTGTGATGTAATTTCTTTTCCCACAAATACACATGGGTCATGTTCAAATTTCGTTTCCTTTACTCTTCATTTCATTTTTTTACAAAACAAATTCAGGGTTCCCTTTCAACTGAGACACCCGTTATTAATGGCCGCGATTAGGTAAAAGTGACAGAAAAGCGAGGCTAAATCAGAGGAATACAAATATAAATTATTATGTGGAATATCAGTGCTCCCAAGGTAACTTACAACGCAATGGCACCACTATAGTGCTCACTGGTATAGGAGCAAATTGTGATTCCTTTCAGTGGTATGGAGATACGTCATACTGTTATATATCCGGTATATCTATCAATACACCAAGGTCGCGTAAGACCGTACTCGAAGCGAACATCCTTCAATAATAGTCTCGCAGTTCAGTCTTGAGGCCTTGAACTGGAAGCGAAAATCTTTGGAATTACACTTCGACTGCAGCGCCAAATACGACCAGTGGATAAAACTAAGAACACATATCTTTCCCGCCTATAGAAATTGCATATCATTTTTAAAAATTCCTGTACTTACATTTCCACACAATAGAAGAAGTAAACCAACATCTGGTTGACTGTCGACTTTCCATGATTTCAAACAAGTGAACAACATGCGAACAAGCCTGCAATGCCGCGTACTGCATGCTCGATTGCTCGCTTAATTGGCGCTCTCGAACTGCACTAGGTTACGTCACTTCCGACAAGACCGTACTGCACCTTTGGACCTTTCGGATATAGCCCAAATTTCTGAGTTTCTATAGCTAACATAAGCGAACAGAATAGGCACATACGGAAAAACATGACAGTTACGTAAGGGTGCTAATTTCAGCTTTTGAGTCATTCCATATGAAATCAACACAGTCCACAACCTGACCATCTCCGATTTTCATGAAATTTGGGGAGTTGAAACTATGCATGGAACGTAGTAACTATGAAAATTTTAAGTCTCGTGTGTTTTGTAATTGTTAAATTATTCAAGGTCAAAGTTCGCATAATTTGCTCTTTTTGAGCCCGCTTAGCTATACTAAATGTGCTGTAACTCCGCCCCTATTTCGCCTAGGAAGCTCAAGTAAAGCTTATTGTACAGGGAATTGAACATGCTTTCCAGAGATATATAACAATCCTACCTTTAGATAAAAATATAATTTTGTCACGTGACCTTGACTTTTGACCTTGAATATCTGAAAACATGTCGTCACCGAAAATCGTGGAAAAAATATATTTGGTCCCTCATGCTATACTCTACAACATATCAAAAAATCATTCTGGGACTGCCATGTGATCAGAAGATGCAAAATAATATGTGTAACTATGTGACTGATAAAAGCCTCATTACATGAACTATGACGAGTCAAAAGTCCCTTAACACCCCCTACAAAACGGTCACGTGACAAAATTATATTTTTATCCAAAGGTAGGATTGTTATATATCACTGGAAAGCGTGTTCAATTCCCTGTACAATAAGCTTTATTTGAGCTTCCTAGGCGAGATAGGGGCGGAGTACAGCACATTTAGTATAGCTAAGCGGGCTCAAAAAGGGCAATTTATGCGAACTTTGACCTTGAATAATTTAACAATTACAAGACACACAAGACTTAAAATTTTCATAGTTACTAAGTTCCATGCATAGTTTCAACTCCCCAAGTTTCATGAAAATCGGAGATGGTCAGGTTGGAAATTGCACATATCTGTGTTGATTTGGCACGGAATGACTCTTTTTCCTCTTGGTACCAAAAAACAAACCAAAATAAGAGCAAATTGTCATGATTCGAAATGGTCATTGATACTAAAAGCAGATTCTAATACACCGTCAACACTTTACCGTTAATAAGTGTTTTATCCATTTTTCCACGTTCACACAGAATTAATTGCATTTTGTCAGCAGGGCACGTGAAAAATGAAAAAAAAAGGTGGGTAACAGAATGCATATCAATAATTTAAAAAGCGCGATCGTTAAATTTGATTGACATGTCACTTGAAATGACGTTCGAGCGAGCACTTTGATTCGTTTGTTCTAATTGACGTCACTGGATATCTGTATCGATTCAGGAGGAAAATATACCTTTTTTAGGTAACTAATTGACAGGCAAGACTACACTTGTGATTCTCGACCTGTCTTTCCATATTGCTGTCTTAAGATATGGATAGATCGTATTACCATGATTGGTTATGCATTACATATCTATTCGAATTAAGAATCGATAAGTTATTTATCATTATGTCAAGAAATGAATAGCTAATGATATGCAAATGCATTATATTGGAATTAACGCTGCTTTCAGGTCACTTTAGGTTACTATGTAATCTTGATTGGATATCATCAGATATCCCCAAATGATATGAAATTTACGGGTGTATCATCACTAGGGGCCGAATGTTTTTTTTGTAATTACATATTCTTACTTTGTATGTAGCCAAGCAACAATAACAAATGGGAGCGAATTACACTGTAGGACCGATGTACAGTCACCGGCAATACAAATGGTACACCTAGATACTAGCTTCCCTGCACGGCGTCATGTGTGCTGCATAAATCTACGGCGGTGACAGAAGTTGCCATTGAAAATTTGCTATTAAAATACGCTTACCGCCGGAGAGTTAGGCAACACACAAAACGCTTTACAGGGAAGCGGGTATTTCAGGATCTAGGTGTCCCATTTGTATTGCCGCTGACTGTACATTACCTAGTTGTGGTACATTAAATATTTTCCGTTTAGATTACATATTTATTTGTTCGGTACCCGGTGGTGGCACATAATGGTTCGAATCACACTTTAAACTGTAAGTCCCGTCACGATCAGCCTATCTGTGCATAGAGTATAGACTTTAAAATCTGAAACTAAAAAAAAATATATATATATATATACACATGAAATTATATATTTGCGATATTTCTCTTGTTGTAAAGCTAATCTGCATGGTATCAATACGCAGATAAGTAAAATTTAAAAGAGCATTTAAAAACTAACATCACTATTAACATATTCTTTCTTCAAGCATTTTTTGTTCCAATTCTTGAATATTCGATCCTCAACACGTTTACAGTTGCAAGTATATTTATAACGCTACATGACATTACCATTCTTGATTTCTTCGCTAATACCACTTTATGCGCAGATAGGCAACCGGGACTGGACATACAGTTTAAAGTAGGACCCAGTACACCGTGTACCTACATTGAATCCACTATATCTTGATTACAAGGCGACGATGTTACCACTACGTCATCGTGGAAGTATCAACAACATAACAGCGCAAAGAACAAACGCAATCAATAGCTTAACGAACGCGAGTATGACGCAGATAAGAGCCGATGATGTGTTAGTTTTCCAAATTGCAAGAACTTCATTCCATCAGAAGACTGGAGATCCTGAAGCCAATCTAAGATCCTTCCCTCATTTCTCGAGAACTGGGTCTTTCAATTCGTGCTGTTGTTATAAATGTGGGCTGTTTCTGAAAGGGTGCCTATTGATTGCTGGCTGGAAATTTGAAGAGGGGTGGGTGTATCGACTTGTGTCGCAGCCGTCCTGAACAGGATTTCGTCATCGGATACGTCTTTCCCGCGAAACAAAAGATCTTGGAGGACGTCTCGAGGAAAAATAGTTTCTCCTTTAGTCATCTCCGTTGGAGGATGACAAAGAACATTCCATCTTCTAGTAATTCTATCAAGGATTTCCCGATCCCTTTATTCGTGGAAGATTATCGTTAAGTACAGTGGATACATTTTCAACCTCTGTCTTACAGTTTCTTTCTTAAACGAGTCTGAAACTCGATATAGGCCATTAAATCTGCAGGGTTTTTTTCTGATTGGCATATTTTGAGGCTGTTGTCGGGTGTGAGCCCCCTTCCCCTTTCCAAAACTCAACTCCCTTTCCAAAAAATATGCTTATAACCGCTTGTCGTCTTAGCAATTCTATTATCTCTACGTTACGGATGTATTAGCATCCAACTACGCATTTGCCTAGAAAAGGAATAGAACTCGCAACCTCTATATTGTAAACTAACTGTTCAGGAATGTAACTAGCTGATTTTCTTGGGTAAGGGTAAATTTTGATACATGTAATATATTTATGTATGTATTATATATATACACACAAACATACAGACTCTACATACGTATTAATAAGATTAAATGTAGCACACATAATTTACGTACCACACTAAGTTTTTAATACAGTATGTATAGCAGTGACGTATACAGTGACGGCAATTAGGAGGGGCAATTGCCCCGCCCTCCCACTCTTAGCTCCGCACTATGGTCTGCCTCTTAATGCTAAGCCCCAGTTTTGTCATGCAATCGCCGCTGTGTGTGTGTGTATGTGTACATGTACTTTCACCACGGTCCACCCTACCCTACATATGAAGGGTTTGAGGACAAACTTGAAGGAAGCCGTTATTAGAATCGTTTATTACGAATATGTAGACTCAAGCGGTCCTTGGTTCGATACCCGGTGGAGGCGCATAGTGGTTCGGATCCAACTTTAAACTGTAGGACCAGTCCTGATTAGCGTATCTGTGCATAAAGTGGACTTAAACTCAACAACAACAACAAATATGTAGAGGACACCGAAAGCAAACCACACGAAGATTTCCAAGCAGACGTAATTTTGCAGAATTTGAAACATGGCTGTTTTTCAAAAAGGGTAAAAAATGGCGTCGGACAAAGGTCCAGCTGAACCTTAAAACTAATTAAATTTGACTTGGGGGGGGAGTCAAAAAGGAGAATCTATACTGGATTTTATTTGCCATGATGCAGACAAATGGAACCATCCCGTGATATTTCTCCAAATGGGATTCCAGTGTTTTTACCCCGTGACCTTTTGCCTTCTTTCCCCCCAATTCCATTTCCGTCTCCGTACAAGACATGTACATTTCGTGGCAATCCCGCAGAGCCGCCTGGCTTTATGAATGAACGACCCCAGGAAGAAACTTGGGCTTAACAGCAGGTGGTGCGACGGGGAGAAATCCAGATTCATATTCGCTGCAGTGCAGTGTTGCCACTTAACGTTCCCAGGAAAGCTTTCAACGTGACACCATTACTGTTACGCTCTTGTCTCGGGAATCTGTGGAGCAAGGCCGCGAATAACGGTACAGAAGCAAGTGGGCAGAGCAGAGTAGTGCGTGCTGCTGCAAATGGCTGGTAGCTGCAACCGCGTTTATTTCTCTCACGCGTTGATTGGTAGAGCCCTCTCGACTCCTGCTTGCGCAGAGAACTTGTTTTTCCAGGGACAGAGTGTGGTTTCGCCGCTATAATTGGTGATGCTGAAGAATTTCGATGGTCCAATTGGTAGGACGACTAACTGTGATGGATATCACCATATCACCATATTTATTTTGTAAGGGGAGGTGGGATCAGGTCATTGGCAAAACCTGAACAGTAGAAATAATAACAATAATAATTATCGTGCTACAATCATTATTATATAATAATAACCATTAGAAACATAAAAACACTTTAATTCCTAATTATTTATTATTATTATTATTATTATTATTATTATTATTATTATTATTATTATTATTATTATTATTATATCCTTGGGGAGACTTTTCTAGATTGACCAGATGACTAAATACCGTATCGTACCCAAGGTATTGGGTAAGAAGTACCAAGTCTTAACATAGCAGAGAAAGGAATGTTGAATAAGGTTAGGTTATTGACTTGAGAGGCATATGTGGCATGTGAGTTGGAAGGGAGAGAGAATGGACAGTTGGCGAGTGGACGGGATAGAGCAAGGAAGTTGGAGGGAGGATTATTGGACAGTGGTGCATGAGGAGAGTGAACTCTGACTGGAAGGTCAGATGTGTGTCAATTACCATTATTGAGAGAACAATCTGTGGAATAATATTCATGAGGCAAGTATTATCCTCTTCTTATCAATATCCATATCGGTTCTGTCATGGAGAGTACAGAAGCTCAATTACTGTACGTGTGAATTCTTGTGCCATAACTTTGGATGTAACCTTTCGCATACAATATACTTTAGGCTAAGCGAGTGAAAGATGAATGATGAATAACTACACCACCCAATACAATCTAAAGGTTCTTGGTTCGATCTCAAATGCAGAATTAACATTGCGTTGCGTGATGTATGCTGCGTTACGATACACAGCATAACTGTTTTTCATTATTTTCTTTTTACATTTTCATACAGTTAGTGTATTCAAATGCATACTTATTCTACTTTGTTACAAGCTTTAAAACAGGTAGTTCAATTAAAAGAAGAAGCTTCATAAGTTTGGGGAAAATTTTACTCAAAGTTTCCGCTGTGTGGACTCTCACATAAAACTATTTTTTTGCAAATTGGAATATTGCAGAACCATTTATTTTTTGATTATATCGTAAAATAAGAAAACATAGCCTGATTCCAGTATTTTACACTGAAGTTATTCAATCTAGCGCTGTTTTCACTTTCGTCCTGTTCTAATACTAACAGAACTTTATGTATATTATTAGCAATAAAAATAACAAAACTTTGTACTTTCCTTGTAAGTACTAAGGTTAACTGGGACTGGACCTACATATTAATGTAGGATCCGAACCACTATGTCCCTCCACCGGGTATCGAACCCGGGACCCCTTGAAATATTTTAAAGATCTGTTACAAGATTCCCTCATTTCCTTGAACAGCTGTAGAATTTTTATTTATCGTAAAGAGTTGGGAGTTTTTAAGATATATCAACGTATTTTTGAGGCTTTCAATAGGGTATTCATTGAGCTATGGACCTTAGAATGTCGTCTGAACCGTTACGTTATTCCACTACGGTAGTCTTGCGTACTTTTCGAGTTATACCTCTTTCACTGTAGCTGCTTTGTAAGTTCAAGAATTCTCACCGAAAAGACAGATCAATGGGGAAATAAAGATTGTTATTTTTAGACACACATATCCAACATAGCCCCAATCCCACCACTCACTCACTCACTCACTGACATAAATGTTCTCCATGAAGGAACCGCCGAAGCCAAAAAATGCCCAATTACGACCCCCCATGAAATTGTCCCAAAAGGCCGAGAAAATTAAAAAAATCGCTCACTTAGCCCTTTTCTAAAGGTGGAAATGTCCTTTCCCCACGTCCTTAGCAACCGTTTCCACGGACATTTTTTTTTTGCAGCACACATTGTTTCCTTTCAATTCTTAATTGTCTAGCTACCACAGATCACACAGATGAATGAACTCCTGGTTTTGAAAAGGTGCCTCTGACAAGACTAACATCTACAAAAGTAGTTTCAGCCCAGATACAATTACGTATATATTGGTACACTCAATGCGAAAATATTTGCATCGTGGGTGATTTAATTAAATGTTTAGAGGTATAATAACGAACAATTATTTAGAAAGTTTACCGTGCTTGTTGTTCACCATGGAAACGGACGTTCCTAGGGAACTTAAAGAAAGTTTATTTTCACCCCGAAAACTACTGTAAGTGAATTATAGTAGACTTTTCGTATTCTAAAATACGAGCGTAAGAATTTATTGCAGAGGCAAAGTAGGAATTTGAAGATGACGAAAAGCAATTATTTTCGAATTACGTTCAAAAATGTGGAAATGACAAAAGACGTAAATGTTGCATTTCCAATTTAGTGTCGCTATTGAATTCGTTTATGCAAAACATCCAACTAATTGTCTTGAAACGGTTATTACTTACTCAGTTTATTATTAAGAAAATAGACAATAATGTTTTGAATATTTGTACCTTATTAAAACCCATACACACATGAAGTTACTTTATAAACTTTTCAAATTAGCGAACTTATACATTTGTTCCCCTTCATCCAATACAACATGCGGACATTTTACCCCATCTATAATATGATTATGCCAACAACGTGGACGAAGGTCACGCATGCGAGCGTACAAGACGTGGCCAAAGGCGAGTGTATATATATATATATATATATAACTGCCTAACCTACTCAACATACTCCAAAGATTAGTTTTTCAGATAACGTCACCAACGCTATCGGTAACCTAGCAACCAGAGCAAACTGTAACTAAGTGGAAATGATTGGGCTTAGCACCGTTCTAAATAAATTATGAAAGGAAATATCACATTTTTATGGTTCAAAGTACTCTTCGCATCTTTTTTGTATGAAAGTAAATCAGAAAAATATGCTTTACAGTAAAATTATCGTGGGTAAAACGTAAAGGCAACTCCGTCACTTTTAAATTTATTTTTAATTTTGGTTCGCAACGTGCTGATACAACAGTAAAAAGCTTAAAAGGATGCATTTTAATTGCTTAACAATTCTACATTATCTGCATTTTGCAAAATCTCTTTCCAGAGTATGCAGAAGTGGGGAGAGACTTTAGTGGAAAGTTACCTAGTAGCCTAATTTCGCCCACCAGAGTTTTTCAGCTGGTATAAGTTGTCAACAACTGGCATAGTTCCTAACGTTAGAATTAGTGTGAAAGCAGTCAACTGAGATACTGAAGAGTGTAGATTGCATTATGTGTGTTCCTTGGGCTTATAAAGTTGTTTTTTTCCCCACTGGAAGTTTTTCTTAGATGTTTTATCAAAGCTTCAGGAAATGGTCGGTTCTACACTGTTACCGATAAGTATGGTTAGTTAGTGAGAAATGTGCTCTAATACACAGATATTGTAAGCTGTTAAGAATTCTGCTCTGACTTTGAGGGAGTCTCATTGCACGGTGGCAAGTAGACCCAAATTTCGCCCACCCGTTTCAAGTTGGTTGGATGTACAAAATTCTGTTTGGATTCATGAGCATTGTGTTTGTGACGCAGCAAAACATCAACCAATCACCAGCGAAAAACTGGTAGGCAGAGGTGTTAAAAGAGCACTTACGTAGACTATTTCCACATTTCATGTGTTCAGCTCACAGTGAAGCCTAGTTTTTGTCTCCAGTTTTCTCTTGCAGATAAAACCAAATGCTTATGGTGTCATGCATTTCTAAATATTATATATTACATATTATTTGGTTTCGTTACTTGTAACGACTACCTATATCTATGTAAACTACGTAGTTGGCGAAATTTGGAGCCTTTTTTACAAATGACTAGTTTCGTATTGTTTTGGGAAAATACATTTTTCTAATATTGTTCGGCTGACATTCCTGTTGATTTCTTGTGTATACTTAGTTTAATGTTTTTCGTGTTCATATCAATACTTATTTACTTGTCATGTGTAGTGCAGTAGATTTAGTGTGAAAAAAGAAGTGAGCGAAATTTGGATAGTTTCCCCTGCAGATATCATGATTTGGTTTGTTGATTTGCTGTTTCAAGTCCACTTTATCCACAGCAAGGCTAATTAGGATTGGGCCTACAGTTTAAAGTGGGATCCGAACCACTATGTACCTCCACCGTGTATCGAACCCGGGACCCCTTGATTACAAGGCGACGACGCAACCTCTGCGCCATCGGGGAGGCCCTGCAGATATCATGAAGCGTAATGCATAACTAGTCTGCAAAGGAAATAAAGACTTGATCAAGTGAGAATAGTGTTGATGTGATAATTCCTTTCCATTTCTTAATGCAATTTCTGTAAACTGTACGGAAACCAAACAGTTAGCTCTTGCTGCATATTATGTCGCCCATTTTGAAACTTCTGTCACATTCCACGTACACACGACCATACAGCAGTAGAATCTTTGCCATAGCTTTCTCGCCGACCTCCGTGGTGTAGTGGTTAGCACAGTGCACTACGACGCGAGGGCTCCCGAGTTCGAATCCCGACCTGAACATACGTGTTCTTTGTAAGTGTCCCTTCATCAATGTCACCATATCGCTCCATCTTCGCGATTAGCCAGAAGTGGCAGGAAAGCAACGCTAAATAACAAAAATCAAATCAAATCACGGCTTTCTACATTTTTTTTACTATAAGGTACCGTGTACAGAAATTGCTTTGTAATTACTTCCATGTTCAGCGCATTTTTGAGGTAATAACGTATCTGTTTGTAAATTGAAATACGGTCGAACTAATTGATCGGTATCAAGTGACTGATAGATTCTACAGGTTGCCATCCTTTGAAAGGAATTGATCGAAGTTCTGGAACAAGGATTGCCCTCAGATCCGCCCTTAATGCCCTCGGAGAAAAACTTTCCGGATGATTGTCGTTGGGATGAATCTCTAAGAACAGTCAGTTCTCCGAATGGAAGCGAGAGAAAAACAAGTGACAACGTTTTTATCCTTCAAGGCGCGTCTTTATCGACCATTGAAGTGTCCTCCTCGAAGATCATACAATGGCTAGGTAGAAATTCAGGGAAGAAATGCAGGCTCGACTAGGACTCGAACCCAGGTCTCTAGCATTCACAGAGATAACAGTGGCAACAAGAACTCTGTAGCTCAGCTGGTAGAGAAATGGCACGGTATGCCAGAAACCCGGGTTTCAGTCGTGTTCGAGCCTACATTGTTCACTGAAATTTCTACGAAATTTCTGTTATATTTCGAAAAACAAGAATTACATGTTATTTTTGTGTAAGAAGTATCTATCATGGAACTCTTCAATAAGTACACTTCAGCTAAAAGGAGTTCGAAGAATAATTCAACTGTATCCTACACACAGAAAAACTCGATGCCACAAATCTATTTGATCCACAAGAAACGCATCGATTGATGTCTTTGCCAAGAATCAGGTTGATGCATCTTTGTGTACCAAAGTACATATGATGCAAAAGTCAGTATTTCTATGTCCATCTGTTCTCGTCAATGTCTCGTATGAAGCGTGTGTGGATTCACCGTGATCGAGTGTTTCAACCAGTGATAAAGCGACCAACTTTTTGTCCAAATCTGGTGGAAAACACAAAAGATGGAAACACTGTCCTGAATCGACATAAGGGGGAGCAGAGCCTTTCAAATACAGCTCATCTTTGCCGGGCGAGGTAATAAAATGGACTCTGGCAAACAACGCACAGTTGTAGCGAAAGCCGAGAGTTGGCTTTTTATTGTTGTCCGAATGGCATTGTTGCGATTCCTGGATCCACGTGAGACGTGACCAACAAAAGGAAAGTTACTCTGTGGACTGTGTAAAGTCAAACTTCAAACATACCTGGTGTAGTCATCTGGAGGTATATAGCAGAACAAATGCCACATTTGTGTCCACATTGTAAAAGAAAGCAGTGTTGCACTTTAATTGTCATAGTAAAGTAACGAAGGCAAACTTGTCATTTTCGTACTTTTGTTGGGAAGTTAACATCTTAAAATTTAATGGTTCTGTTTCTAGAGCTTAAAAAACTATGTTGTTTAGATGTCAGGTCACTCTTGGAATGCATTACAAACTTAGACATTAATATATGAAGCTTAAAAGTTAAGTTATAGAGGGCAGGCCTTGCATAATGCAGTTATGTATCTTTAAAATGCATGTACTTATAGTATTTCATTCAGTATTTACTCTATGCAAAAACAAGAGTTTTATAGCGCATATAAAAATAACTATTTGAAAGTGAGCTGCTTTCTGGAGAATTACGAGAATAGAATTTGGAGAGAACTTTTACAAAAAAAAATATTAAATTTCATACACATTATATGAGTTTCTCTGGGTCCCTTTTTGTACAATGAAATACAAAAAAGAGCATTTTGCTGAGTATAAAAGATACAGCATCTCTCTCTCAGTCATCCTGTTTAACATCAAATTATTATTCCAGGATACTTTGGAATTACACTAATCTTATGGCCCAAAATTTTTTACCAATTTCTACATCCATTGTCACCTCAGCATTACTTTACAACCTCCTTCCTCTGACACTCAGCATTACTTTACAACCTTCTTCCTCTGGTGCTCAGCATTACTTTACAACCTCCTTCCTCTGGCACTCAGCATTACTTTACAACCTTCTTCCTCTGGTATTCAACATTACTTTACAACCTCCTTCCTCTGGTACTCAGCATTACTTTACAACCTCCTTCTTCTGTACTCAGCATTACTTTACAACCTCCTTCCTCTGGCACTCAGCATTACTTTACAACCTTCTTCCTCTGGTACTCAGAATTACTTTGCAAACTCTTTCATCTGGTTCTCAGCATTACTTTACATCCTCCTTCCTCTGGTGCTCAGCATTACTTTACAACCTCCTTCCTCTGGCACTCAGCATTACTTTACAACCTCCTTCCTCTGGCACTCAGCATTACTTTACAACCTCCTTCCTCTGGTGCTCAGCATTACTTTGCAACCTCCTTCCTCTGGCACTCAGCATTACTTTACAACCTTCTTCCTCTGGTACTCAGAATTACTTTGCAAACTCTTTCATCTGGTTCTCAGCATTACTTTACAACCTCCTTCCTCTGGTGCTCAGCATTACTTTACAACTTTCTTCCTCTGGTACTCTGCATTACTTTACAACCTTCTTTCTCTGGTAGTCAGCATAACCTTTGTACTTCCTTCCTCTGGTACCCGGCATTACCTTCGAACTTCCTCTGCTTGTTCATTTCAGCTCTTACTTCTCCCGCATTATTCATCTTGATGCAATAGAACAAGAAAACAAGTCCAGCAATGCCTGCTGAAATCTGAAATCCTCTTTAGAGGCTGAGAGACAAAATCAGATCTGCCTTCATCTCGTGAAGGGATTACCAGCAGAGGAGAAACAACACTCATTTCCCTTTTCCACGGCGCACCTGGATGGCTGTGGCTCAGCAAAGAACTTCAAAAGGATATTGTATTTCGGGCCTAATTTTCTTTCAAGCATTGTTAGTTCTTCGCTCCTTTGTAACAGTCTGAACGCAAGAGCGGTAATAATTTATTCATTCTTGACGTTACTCATGCATTAGACGAAACTTTTCGAAGAATGTCTATTGTTTGAGAGTTCGCGAAAAGTTTGCCAAGAATGCAAGAGGGCCTATTATAAGTCAACAAGGAATGAGATTGGGAACACAACTAATGCCCTCCTCTCCGCCTTCTCTATTCAGTTCCTCCTCTCTCATTCACTCCTTTCTCGTTCTCTCTCCGTCCGCACCTGTACGGTATTGAACCTTTCTAGGGATATAAGGGCGAAATTCATTTTCCTTTTCCAAAGGAACCAGAATGTAAATCGGCCATCCCCGATGGAGCAGTGCAACGTAGCTGCCTTGTCATCAAGGGATCCCGAATTCGATACAATCTAGAGGCACATAGTGGTTGGAATCCCAATTTAAAACTATGCAACAGTAGAGATTAGACTTCTATGTATAAAGTAGGCTTAAAACAAAAGATTAAGCCCAAATTTAAGCTCTCTTCCACTTAATACACCCTTGACTGTCTTTTGCAGACTAACGAGGCTCTGGCGACATGATCAGCTGTTTTGTGGAGCTTGCGATTTGTCGTGTTCATCTGTGTTTCATTGATTACTTCTGATGATCATTCAATGGTCAACAATGTCGATATGAAACAATGAGCCCGAAATTTTTCATGTCAAAGCTAGACCAACAAAGTAGTGTTACCATTGTTGACATTTACAGTTTTGCACATTGCAGTTGCAAATAAACGTTTGCCGATTTCAAACCAAAAGTATAACATCAATAAACAACATTATACTTATAATAGCCGATCTCCTGTCCGAGTGGTTAGCACAGCGTGCTACGACACCAGGTTCGAATCCCGCCCTGGGCATTATTCATATTACCACTCATTCTCAAAACGGTCATAAAGCGAAGTAAATCAACCAAGTCAATGAATACCCGCTTTCGTATTTCATCATCTTCTTTGTCATTTCTTCTAATTAACGCCGGTGCTGCAACAGCCAAGTCCGTCGTTGAAAATCTCTTAGAACATTGCAGTTAGCCCAATCGGCAGGCTTTTTATACAGAAAAATCTGTGTACTCTTTGAAGAAACCAACGCCAGACTCACGTTGATCGTACCTGGACCGGAGCGAAGCTTGAGCGCTAGTGTGGATACCTCCTGACCGTGAGCGGAGCGTTAGGGGACTGTGACTTGAGTGTTGTTTGAGCGTAGATGTGAATCAAGCGTTATTCTCCATGTAACTGCTAACCTAAATGTTAGAAACGTGCGACATTAACCAAACCAGCAACCAAGCGTTTTCCTGTTTACACGTGCTTGTAGTTCTCCGCATGGCATCACATGCTACGGCATGCTAACTGTCGTGAGCTCCTGAGTCCGGAGCAGCTGCTCCATCCTCCCCGGAGGCGGAAGGGATGCTGAAGAGCGGCAGAGCTCATCTCCCGAGTAGGAAGACCGCGGGGTGCCTAGAAAACACATGAAACGCCTGCCGTAACGATTGCTTTCAGAAAACTCTTGGATGCGAATTCAATTTTTGTAACAGAATATCTTTTTTCCCCTTTCCGTACTCTTGAGTGTCCAAACTTTATCTTACATTGCATTTGGCAAGAAAGAAAAAAAACATGTTGAGACTTGTTTTAACTCCACTTTATGCTAATCTGGACTAGACTTGCAGATTAACGGGAACCATTTTGTGCCTCCATCAGGTATCGAACCCGGAACCCCAATTACAAGGCGACATTGCCGCTATGTAGGCCCGAAAGGTATAATTGAAATGGATTTTTCTATATAATTAAACATATTATTAATACCGGTCATATTAATGATCGTATGATTAGTTTAGTATAATCACTTTTCTGTCACTTTTGGCTAATCGCGAAGTGTGATATGACGAAATTGATAAAGGGACACTTAGAAAGAATCCGGTACCCCTGGTGTCGTGCCGCGCTGTGCTAACCACTACGCCACGGGGGTCAGCCATAGTGGAGATGACGACTAAAAATATGCTATTATGGGATCATTATAATAGGCTAGAACGTAGCATGAGCGGGGAGGGTCGAACCTGGTCCGTCAACCCCATTCACATGAAATTCATTTTAAATTTAAAAAAAATATACTTATTATTTTAGTCGATAACCGAAATATGAGTAATGAAAGTAAAAAAATGCATTAGATGGAAAAGAATATTGTAAAGTGCATGAACCAGATCAGAAATTCATGCTTGCATATTCTACCACTGGATACAAGTACAAAATGGGTCCATAAGTTTTCAAAATTTCAATTTGTTCAGTGTTTGGTGTGTAGTGAGCGGAAAACAATGGCTGGTACAACAGAAGTTCCCGTGAAATGTAAGGTTCGTGGTGTAATTCGCCATTCGCAGGCGGAAGGCCATAGGGCAGCCGAAATCTTGGAATGTGTGTCGTGTATGGAGAGAAGGTCATGAGTGAATGTCGTGTGAGGAAATGATGCCGTAAATTTCGAAAGGGACGAACTGATGTGCAGGATGGTGGTGGTCAAGGAAGACCGACTGTTGTGCCGGATGACCTTGTCGAACAAGTGGGTAATGTGGCGCCGCCGCTTCACAATATCGAACTGTCTCAAGAATGCCCTGAAATTGGGCGCACCACTCTCCATGAGATGGTCACTGTGAAGCTGGGTTATCACAAGTTTTGAGAGCAATGAGGCGATGATGGACGGTGTTCAGGCGTGGCTGAGATCCCTGTCGGCAACCTTATTCGACAAGGGTATACATAAGATGGTGCAACGCTATGACAAATGCCTGAATTCAGGTGACAATTATATTGGTGTAGTTCAGATGTGTGTGTAAATTTCGTGTAAGGTAGGTGAGCCAAAGGTGGCCATAGTTAAGCTTCTAGGGCAATTTACAAATCTCCAATCAGAGATAAATTTATGAAGTTTTAAGGAATAACTCTTTTAACAAATTAACAACACGACCCATATAAATATTTTGTAAAATTGCTTGGAACTCTTTTTCCAAAAAAACATATTACAAAACCGTTACATCTGGTCCCAAGGTGGCCCATGGGCACCAAAGCTGGCCCACTGCTTATAGTTTCGTAGAAAATGTTGCTTGTGCTCAAGAAAACATACCTTTTCATGTTTATTCATTTTTTTATAATTTATTAGAGAAATTGTTAGTCTCAAAATTTTGATTGGTGACGTGCATTATGTACAGTACAGACGCATAACTGACTTCGGTGGCGGGGTGCTTACTTATTGTCGACCCTCGTATGTGGAATAATTTCCCCAAGCTTCCATCTCTTGGCATTTTGGATTTGAGTTGTCCTAACATTGGGGAACATTTCTGGAAAAAATGTTTTCTGTAGTATTTAATTCCGGGTTGGAGCAAAATTTTAACTAATTCCTCCCTACTAATTGTCTACTTATAAATAAATGAAACACTCCCGCAAAAAAAAAAATATCAAAAAAGTATTTAACATATAAACCCAACATATTAATAACATTTAGTGATTCATGAAAGTCTGTGCAATTATTACATTATTAGGTAATCTTTAACAATAAAATGTATTTTAATGTGAAAAAAGTGTAAATTCCTGAGGCGAGTGCTACCTGTTGCCAAAGTGGCCCGGCGGCTCACCTTAGGAACTCGCCTCTGGACTACGTTTTTCAATAAAAATAGGTATCGTTCCTTTGACACACAAAAAAACATTTTTACAGTGTAAGTATGTGATCAAAAAGATAATTAAACGAGCTTTCAAAATATGTGTAAAATATGTGTAAAATATTAACATTCGTCAATTTCAAGGACGTGCACACACACATTTCTTAAATACCTTAAAATAACAATATAACTAATCTGCTCGATCCCTGACACAATAACTTAGCCTACATAAAATGGCTGCTGGCAGCCCGAGGCAGTTCGTTTTCTGCATAGTGCACCAGAGGGGGGCTGGGTACATTGATGTAGTGCCATTTGTTAACTTTGTTAAATACTAATATGATTTTGGTGAAGTAGGCCAGCTTGGGTACTAGGCCATATTTGGTTCACCTACCTTATAGTAAATACCTATGGGCAGGGCTCGAAAAATTCCAGTCGCCAGGTCGCCATGGCGACTAAAAATTTCAGCCTGGCGACTGTTATCTTTTGCTGTAATGTTGCCGTTCTTTTAAGTTTGAATGTACGAAATTTTGAAGGTTCTAAGTTCAAATTGCAGTATAGCAAGTTAGCAAATATTTTTTTTTGAAAACTCAATATGCTGATCAAGGCAGAAATTTATTTTATTTTAAAATATAAACTAAACGTAACGTTTCAACCTTCTAGCAAAGGTCTTCTTCAGACTGCACCAAGTAAGTCAACGGCAAAGATAATGGTAAGCAAATTGTCCACATCTATTTTATTTACTTTTTTATTCTACATCCTGTGTTGGTTTAAGGAATTAAACTATGTTGATTCGAAGCACGCATTGTTCTTTGCTTATTGAAGTCATTATTTCCATTAAGTGTCATCATATCGTGTAATTCAAACCGAATGAAAATGGTGGTGGACAATAATATTCGTCTACTGTTTCTTTCGCCGTTGGGTGTACAAAAGACCTTGCTACAAGGTTGAAACGTTACGTTTAGTTTATGTTTTATAATAAAATAAATTTCTGCCTTGGTCAGCATATTGAGTTTTTCATATCATGGAAACAAGGCTTAATGGTGTTACGATTTTTTTATCAACGTTGTGAACATTTCATAGAATCAGTAACTATTCCTTACTCTTTTGTCCCCCAACCCCAAATTTTCTGCTTTCTCACATGATTTAGCAATGTTTTGAATACGGTGGTGCTCAATTTTATTATAGTATGCACAATTGCCAGTAGGTGGTTTCCTGGCGCCTGAATTTCAGAGCTGGCGCCTAGCTCTGAGCACTGCCTATGGGTTTTCCTTATTTCTCTATTATTTCATGCCTCTCGGAAGTAGATTTCCGAATAGAAGTAAATAGAAATTTAGACACTCCTCACATGTCAGAATTGGCACAAAACTTCCGATTTGGGTTCAAAAACAAATTTGCTAGAACAATGCACAATTTTATCGCAATTTTCGCAAGTTCTTTCTCTTTCTCATATTCACGCAGACACATTGTCTATTCCGTTAGGTTCTCAGCTCCGAAGTTCGAGTAAACGTTCGCGGAGCAGAAATCGAGACGTATTACAGTTTGTTTCCCGAGTTCGGAGCTGGCGTAAATCCAAAATTGATTTGTCGCACACGTCCTTCAATGTTTATACCAGTCTCCTCGACAAGAGCTACAGCCTCGTAAATGGCGCATGTTTGCTGAATGTATGCCGTAATGCCGAACTTTCTGCTTCGTACACCATTCCTACCTCAGCCTCTTCCGTTCGAGTCGCTCCTGTTTTTGTACTTTGCTTATTTTTATGTCGGCTATCTCTTTGAAGATAAGCGCGATGACGACGATGCGTGATGATGACATGAAAGTGATGAAGGGACAATCACAAACTCTGTACCCAAGTTTGGATCCGAACTCAAGTTTCGGTAGCGACATCTTGGGTATCATTTGATTTTATTTTGTCTGCTCGTTCTGGGTACATTTGGCTACAGTATTGATATCACTAGGGAGCGGAAGTTGATGACCTAAAAATATAGGTATGTTACCTATAGAATGTCCTAAAAAAATGGGGAAAAATGACGTAAAGAATGCAAAAAATGACCATTAAATTTGTTAGTTTCAGGTTAAAAATTGAAATGGAAATTAAACAAAATTCAATCTTGCTTTAAAAAAAGCACCAAATGATACCACATGCACATTCAATTAAAATATGCAACGAGGATTTCCAATGGAAACAACCGAATAATTTTAAAACAATTTTATGAATTGTCATAGATGAATGAATGCATTGGTGTAAAATGCGTTAATTTCCCACATCTTTGCCTGGTGATGTAGTGTGGTGTGTTTCTGTGGCACTGTAAAGAGAAATAAATCCTTCGAGATAGCTATATATAGGCCTATGTTCACCTTGGTGAAAGGACTCAAGAATATTACCAAAATGAAAGAAGTGACAACATATAACGAAACTATAACCGAATATTGCGAAAAATGACGGGAAATGCCGAAAATCGGGAAAAATGACCTAAAACCTGAAAATTGGCAAAAAATGAAAAAAACTGCACTTTAAAATTACCTTTTTTTGGTTCTAGACGAAGTGTAAAATTGTGTATATTTAATGGGCATCGTGTCCGAGATGTCAGAAAAAAATTGACATATCATCAACTTCCGCTCCCTAGATATTACATATTTCATTGCACGTTACAAAACTTTTGAAGTACAAATGGATTTTCGGTGATTTTGGGAAAAGTTTGTTCAGTCGAGCACAGGTAGAACTCAGAAGTGTACCCTAGTATCGTACAATATAGTAGCAGGTTCATTGTAAACAATAGAAGCAATAGGAATTTCTTAGTTTGATTTGATTTTTATTTAGCGTCGCTTTTCTGACACTTTTGGTAATTACGACGATAAGGATGAGAGATGATAATGATGATGGAGGACACTCACAAGAAAGCCCAGGCCGGGATTCGAGCCCAGGACCCCTGGCTTCGTAGCTCGCTATGATAACCACTCCGCTACGGAAGTCTGCAAGGAACTTATTGCTCTAATATATTTGTTTCTTTTGTCGAAAGAAGAAAATAAATGGGTACAGAAAATCAACATTTCCAGTACAGTTGTAACTAGAGTCCGGAACTTTATGTTATAACGTATTTTTCATTTGGCTTCGGATCTATTATTGGGGTGAGATCTTTACATATCCGATGAAAATCAGCCAAAATAGACAAACTTGACAAAGCATATTTTGACATATTTCACCAATTTCGCGTTTTTACAACATATTTGTTCAATCTTGTTGTAATAAGACATATTTCTGTATAATTTCGTAATTCTCTCGCACATAATCGGTTATTTCATAATTTTTTCTCTTCGTAGCTTTAGCACAATGGATAGTTCATATTGTCGATGGCAGGATCTGGAAATTACGGAGGAAGAAAGGTGCCGTCTTTTCTTAGTACAGAACAATAATACCCCAGTTATTTTTATCTCGCCGACAATTCATAGTCATGCAAACATTATTGAGGAAAAATGTTCTCTCTCATTGTTGCACGGGAAGTAAAGAAGTTTCGTTTTCATTTCTTTGCCTTTTTCGCTTTTCACAAAAATCAGTCGAAAGTTAAATTAACATTCGGTATATTACAGCCCCTACTCTACTCTACTCTATTGGGTATGGGAGAAATTCTAGACTACTGTTGTGCATATTTTTGGCTTTACTGGAAATATTTCTGCATTTTTCTGACATATTTGTAATTTTTCATAACATATTTTCCAATTTATATGACAATTATATACATATTTTACAGTTTTATAGGACATAAAGTTCTCGTTATAACTATTCGCAAAAACACGTTATCGTACCTGAACAAGTAGGGGTTTGGTTTGCCGAATTCGGTACAGGGGCACCACAAATCTATTCTCCGCCCTGGGCGCAGAAATCTCCAGGTACGGCCTTGCGTTATTAAACATTTACGCACTCTGTATTCAGCACTTTCTATGAATGATGCCTGAAACAACTTTGAATGGACGAAAGAGAGACGAATTCCATTCACGTCACTATTCATTAAAAAAAAAAAACTTTTAACTACCTCCAACGCACCTGGCCTATATTTGCGACAATAAGGGCGAAATGATCAAAAGTATTTTACAATGGCCCACATTTCGCCCCTTCCCACCGCACACAAAGACATTCATTATTCATCGGCGGAAGCAGTGGTTTCACGCCCCGATGCGACAGAAATACGTGGGGGGGGGCGGGGGGTTAAAAAGTGGGAGGTAAAAATTCATTTCCCCATGTTTATTTTCGCATGCCGTGTAACGTGTCAGAATGCATGTGTAGTAGTGAGGCAGCGGTTGGGGTTCAACGTCACTGCGCATGCGCCGAAATATTGAACAGGAGACGGTAGAGGGGGGGATGGGGGGCGATGCTCAATGCTAGATTCGTAATCGCCGGACGAATAGCGGGGGGCCGCGGCGTTTAGATTCGGAATGCTTGCAACACCATGAACCGATCTGGGATCCCGGGGAAATTACTACACGAAAAATGCCGAATCGAATTCGGGAAAGTAACTGGCCGAGAAAATAAAGACTGGCCTGCTGACTGTGGCCGTAGAGATGAGGGAGCGATATGGGTTGGAGCTCCGATCACGGCCTGGATAGAAAGTAGTACCGGCACGTTATGCAAAATAGGATACGAATGACACTCCTTGTTACATGCTTCGAAGCCAGAGTTCCCAGGTTCGAGCCCGGGTCAGGCATGGATATATCATCGTGATCGTACCATCATCATATCATCATTCACCTTCGTCGTCACGATTAATCCACGAGATCGAAAAGTGACGTACAAGGAATCAAACAGAACGTAGCGGACGGAAAGGTTCATTTGGACATTCTACCTGTCGGAGCAAGTATTTCTGATTGATATAGTTTGTTGTACGTCGCTTTTGTGCACTCTTGGATTATCGAGAAGATGGGAATGAGTGATAAGATTATACTGAAGCAACGACATTCACAAACGCACATGCAGAGGACAACACAAACCCCACACAGGATTATACTGACAAAGTCCGGATGCCAGAGTCTCGTTAGTCTGCAGTCCAAAGTGTGCTGCGTGGAAGTGAGAGTGATATTTGGATGCTAAGCGAACCTGAAAATGAGACGTGAGGGCATGATGCGGTGGTGAATAATTGTACACCACCCTGTCTTGCTTTGAATAACACGAAGGAACCAAAGCTAGCGAAAGTGTTGACGAAAATGATTAGTGCCTCTACTCTCACGATTTTTCTGAAGAAGGGGTAAAAATGTGTTTGCAAAACTAGCACATAATCCTTGTGCAGGTGCGTCAAACAAAGCCTACGGAACGATTCATGTTTGTGGTTTGTGTAAAAGTCAATTGTTTTTAATATGTTTACACTATTCTTTACTTACAACTTACATTTCATTTCATTATTGTGATTTTGTAATATTAAAATTACGTGTATGAAGAAGAGACGGGTAAAAGGCGATTTTCAAAACTCAAAGGATTTCAAGTATTATGAATGGTTTTTCAGTTGCTACATGTTTGATATGTACGTAGATATGGTGGTCAAACAATGGGTCTTGTCTTGTCCTAAATTTGATGGATTGATTGATTTGGTTAATTTACTTCTCATTTCTGCCATTTTGGGCTAATCGCGAAGATGAGGACGAGTGATGATGTGGTGAAATTGATGCAGACACACTCGCAAAGAACACCAATGTCCAGGCCGGGATTCGAAGCGGGAACCCCTGGCGTCGTATCGCATGTGATACCCAACTTATCCTCGGTCGGCCCTAAATTTGAGATTTCATAATGGTGGTAACTTCATAGCTTTGTAATCAAGGAGTCCCAGGTTCGATACCCGGTGGAGGCACATGGTACTTCGGATCCCACTTTAAACTATAGATGCAGTCCCGATTAGCCTACCTGTGAATAAACGTGGCCACAAAACTCATAAAATCGTCCCCCGTAACTACAGCTCCAACTAGATTTTTTCCAGGGTTCGGCAAGGCGCAGTCTTTGCCTGTAGCGAATGCCGTCACCTCGGGTGGAAGCCACCGCTTACAGCTCTTGTAAACAAGGATTACCGCAAACACGGAAGACATCACCCCCACCCCCTTCGAGCCGACCAGAATGTAATTTCCGGCGAAGAAGGAAATTGAGGTGAAAAGGGAGGGAAATGGGAATTTTACTCCATGACACTTCCCCTCTCCCTCCACCCTCTCGATAAACACTCCTTCCCTCTAAATCGCATCCGATTTCCTCCACATTCCGAGACTCGGACTTGGAATTAGCATGCGACTAATCCAATAATAACGACCGAAGCTTTAGGGATCACGAGAGAGAATCACTGGTTGTGAGCTCCTGAAAACGACAAGTCTTACTGGACTGTTGCAGACTTTCTGTTTAAATGCACTGGAAGCAGAGACTTCTCAAAGTACCACGAGCATTGTGATAGAAAATTCGGTAGGCTGTTGAAGAAAAGAGCACACAAGTGCTGACTCTCTCTGCACTCGCGCGCCTTGATGATTACACGGTGCAACACCGACTGGTCTACTTCGCCGATTTGGTGTCAAATAGCGTATTTGGTGCCAGCACCGTTTGCACTACGTTCTGGAGTGGTGTAGCGTGTGGTGTATGATCACGTGGTGCGTGCTAACTAATCAAATGATCGTTTAAAGCAGAAGACAGACATTTGTTGAATCTTCTGAACTTGAACTCCGCTATTCGTCAATTCCTTGCACAAACCTGACACCGGGATACACCTGCACGACACTTTGTGCCGCCGCGAACTAGCGGCCATTTTTGTCAAGGGCTGTCCGAAAGGTCCAAAAAGCATGTACGGTCTTATCGGAAGTGACGTCACCTAGTTTAGTACATACGAAAGCTCTACTTAAATCGAGACATAGCACGGAGCACGCGTTGTTTCATGCTTGGATACTTTACTCATGCACTCGTTCTTCATCTGTTTGAAATCACGTCAGTCAAATGTTGATTGAATTGAAGTTATTCTAATGTGTGGAAATGCAAGTTGAATAACATTTTAGGCCTACCCGATGGCGCAGTAGTAGCGTAGTTACCTTGTAATGAAGGTATCCCGGGTTCGATACCCGGTGGAGGCACGTAGTGGACTTAAAAACACCAACTCAATCAATGAATTAAGAACATTTTAAAATGCTAAGTGATTTCTATGGTGAAAAACAAGTGATTATAACGCGGGAAAAATAATGTGTTCTTAGTTTCATCTGCTGATTGTATGGCGCTGCAGTTTACTTTTACTTCTCGTCCAAGGCTTCAAGACATGAACTGCGAGGCCATTCTTGAAGGATGTTCGTTTTAAGTACGATCTTGCACCTTTCGCACCCCAAAATTTGTTATCACTGCATCCTTAAACAGAAGTAGAAATTGCCCGCACACAGGAAATGTGGAGGTAGATCCCCACATATTCTCGATCTCGCCCATACTACAGGTGATGTGATCAGCACAACGCTCCGGTTATAAGGTTGACCCTATTTGTGACTTGTTATTTGGCGTCGCTCCTCTGACACTTTTGGCTGAAAAGAACTCTTAGCATTATGGGAAATGCCATCAACCGTTAGGGAGGTAAAGGACGACACTCCTTCAAAACACCAAAATGTCAACCTCACTTCTACGTAGTTCGCCCTGGACTGCATTTTGAAGACTATCGATGCTCTGGCGTCTGGATCCATGGCCAGTATAATCCTATATGGATTATATCCTCATCTTTCCGATTAGCCGAACGCTGCACAAAAGGGAAGTAAAATAAAGTAAATCAATCAAACCATTAACTGTTAGAACCAGAAGGGCAGATTATCATCAATACCTACAAGGAAACGCTATATACACGTAATATACGAGGGGCGATCAGGTTGCTCTGACCCTAGCATAGAAAGAGCGGCAATAGGGTTTCAATTTTTTTTATTTTTCAACATACTCCCCTGCAACTCCAATACACTATTCCCATCCGTGCTCAAACGCCTGGATACCTTGCAAAAAAAAAATAATCCGACTGGTCCTCCAACCATGAGTCCACAGCCCTTGGCACCTCAGAATCATCAGAAAATTCTTGCCCACGAATGTCATTCTTCAAATATTTGAACAAATGGAAATCACTGGGGGCCAAATCTGGGGAATAGGGTGGGTGGGGCAAGAATTCGAACAATGTATCTGCGGTAGCGGCCCTCGCAATGCGTGAGGTGTGGACAGGTGCATTGTCCTGGTGAAGGAGCACACCACGGGTCAACATCCCAAGCCTCTTTTTCTTGATGGAATCACGTAAATTCTTGATTAGGTCACTGTAGTATGTGCCAGTGATGGTTCGGCCTCTTTGTAGATAGTCCACAAGAAGGACACCCTTGCAGTCCCAGAAAATTGAGGCCATCACCTTCTTGGCTGACGTTTGCACCTTGAACTTCTTCGTTGGTGAAGAATGTAGGTGTTTCCACTCCATGCTTTGTGATTTTGTTTCTGGGTCGAAGTGATGGACCCATGTTTCATCCATAGTTACAAATCGGTCAAGGAAATCGTCTATATCAGCACGAAATTTGTCAAGAAGTTCTTGACTGATGAGCACTCGGGTGCGCTTCTGATCTGGGGTGAGGTTTCGAGGGACCCATCTTGCAGCAATTTTTTTCATTTGCAATTCCCGGGTAATTATGTTTTGCACAGTGCCATATGACAGGCCACACATCTCAGCAACGTGACGGATAGCGACTCGACGATCCTTCAGCACGATATCGTCGACTTTGTTAATGTTTTCGGTCGTCATGGCAGTTTTTGGTGCTCCACTTGCATGTTCATCCTCACACAACTCTCTCCCACAATTAAACTCACGACACCATCTCTTCACCATACTGTATGAAGGAGAAGTGTCCCCTAGTGTATCCAGCAAGTCCTCATGAATTTTGGATACCGTCCACTTCTTCTTCACAAAATATTTGATCACCGCTCTCATCTCAGTTTTCTCCATTCTGGCACATTGACACAACTTCACTCAGTTAAACCCCTGTAAAAAGAAAACTGTACGCTACTCAGACTTGCAATTCAGAATGAACGCATGTAAAGGATCACTAAACAATAACAAAATAAAAAATCAATCATAACGTCATTCCTTCTATGTTAGGGTCGGAGCAACCTGATCGCCCCTCGTAACATATCTATTTCTTCTCATAAATATATCTACTGAATTGTCAGTCTTTATTTTGTATTTGTATGTAATAATGTCACTGTTCTGTCGACATTTGTAATCGCGACGATGAATAACAATGATTATAACATGAAACTGATGAAGGGACACTCACAAAGAATATCGATGGCTAGGCCGGTACTCGAACTTAGGAACGTCTGTGGCGAGAAAGAAAGACGACCACTTATATAACTACAAGGAAACGCTATAACACACTTTGTCGGTCACCTAGCCGACTAATGAATTTCCAAGATTCACGAATAATTGTCGTATTTTTCAAGATGTAAGTTTGTCGTGTTCTTGTTCTGTCATAAAATCATTGAATGTAATTAATACTTCAGTTTTAGTAAAAGAAATTCGAATATTTTCTTGTTCAATGTTTAAATGTAAGATGGGCGAAATAAGAATCATTTGAATGCTGTAAATTCTCTTATCCAACGGGTTTCTTGTCATGAATTCATCATTATTACTAATATTATTACAGCGAAAAAGAACAAATTCTCTAAGCATTGTTAACTATGGTTTGATAATGATTTGTGCATATGTCAGTTCGCGCTAGTATTGCCATCTATTGCATTGAAGATTTAAAGCATGAAACTATACTTGATGTAAAGAAATTTAAATTTGACAAATTTAACGGAAACATTTATATTGCCTATACTCTGTCTCGGGAATCTGTGGAGCAAGACCGGGCATATCAGCAGGGAAGGGGAGAAATCAAGTGGGTGAAGCAAAGCAGTGAGCGCTACTGCAAACGGCTGGTAGCCGCAGCCGCGTTTCAGGGTGTCTCAAAAGTAATAGCGCAAACTGACAGGTGAAAGTACACGATAATAGAAGCAAAAAAGTCTCAGTACACATAGGTCTGCTAACGAGCCGTTTTCGAGATAATCGCGAATGTGTGATTGCAAGCTGTCACTGACTTCACTGTTTGTAAACGTCGTCCTAGTTCGTAAAATGCTAATAATGTATGCGAATGTGCGGGTACAAGACGGCTTGTAATGTTTGATTGCAACGTCACCTCTACTCGGTGTTTACAACCACACATTTGCACACATTTTAAGCATTTTACCAACTAGGACAACGTTAACAAACAATTAAGTCAGTGGCGGCTTGTAATCACACATTCGCGATTATCTTGAAAACGGCTCGTTAGCAGACCAATGTTTACTGAGACTTTTTTGCTTCTATTATCGTGTACTTTCACCTGTATCAGTTTGCGCTATTACTTATGAGACACCCTGTATACACACACACACAAACACACAATTTTATGTGGACTCTCTCATTCACGCCAAATTTTAACAAACGTAACTAAGCACACGTGAATACGGTGTTGCTGTTGCCATTGGAGATATATCATCAAACAAGAGCTTGGCTCGTTTCGAACACATGACAACGCGCCAACACATCTTCATAGTAACTTCGGAAGAAAGTCTCCTTCCCCTTTTAGCTCACACAAACTTCCTCAGAGTTAAAGCTGCAGAAAGCAGTACTTTTGAAAGTTACAGAAGCAACGTTCCAATTTGGAAAGTTCAGTTCTAACTTAGACTTTATCCCCCCCCACCACGTTCTCCCCCACCAACTGAGCTTCAAAAGAAGGTTTTGCCCCTTCATTCCTACCCCTTTGAGCATTTTACAGCGCCATCTTCTCGCTTTATATTGCGGTACCTTCTTACAATTTCATTTGTAAAAGAAGCTCGACGTAAAAGACAGATGGAGTAAGGATGTTTCTCGTCGCCTCAACCCCAATTCAGTGGCAGTTTCTTCTTTAAAAATATCTACGCTGTCACCAAGATAAACTTCAAGCATATATCATAGACTTTCTAAGCGATTTTTAACAGATGTATGCTTGTTTTCACATCGTATCTGCTGTGGATATTGAAAGCGAGTCATTCCTCTGATGTTGAACATAACACCCCTCCCATTCAACGCTTCTCGCTCATCTGCGCAATCGCAGAACGATACTGCGCATGTCACTGCGCACCATTAACGTCAGCCAATTCTCAACCACAAACAAGGCAGATCCGCTGACTGGCCGTATTACACCAGCACGTTAGCTAGTGAGTGAACTTTATATTCATGTACTTCCATATTTACAGACAAGGTGTCGTAATAATATGAACGAGTAGGTGCTCACGAGTATACACTCCAGTGGTAGTGGTGTAGGTCCTCCTGAACGTTGTGACTTGCAGCCCGAGCTGGCAATCACCAGAAAAATTGACATTTCATTCGGGATTCACCAGCGATAAGAGAAAATCCTTTCTCACCCGTGCAGTGAAGGTGAGAAATAAAAGCCGTACAGAGGAGACTATCACTCATGCAGCCCCCCAATTTGAATTTTAACGTTTCTTTCTTTCTCGAGTTCGACTGCGATAACAGAAAATGGTTTCGGGACAGTGGCGTTGAGCGATATAATTGGCGGGGGTGGGGGATCGTTGTTTCCCGTCTCCAAATTTGGAGGTTAGTGGAAATATTCTAATTGAAATTTTTCGGTGGAGCATGCCAATGAAAATCAGAACCTGCCAAATAAATTTAATGATATAGGAAAGAGGAAACTAAAAATTCCATTATATCTAGTCGTTGTCAACTAATTTATACCAAATTTTACACTTGCCAACAAGCGTAGACATACTTGACCTAATATTCTCTATGATTGATTGATTGATTGAGTTCGTGTTTAAAGTCCACTTTAGCCACAGTAAGGCTAATCGGGACTGTACCTACAGTTTAAAGTGGGATCCGAACCACCATGTGCCTTCACCGGTTGATTGATTGATTTGGTGTTTTAAGTCCACTTTATGCACAGTAAGGCTAATCGGGACTGGGCCTACAGTTTAAAGTGGGATCCGAACCACTTAGTGCCTCCACCGGGTATCGAACTCTATGATTATACCATAATTTATTTATATTAAATTCCAAGGTACTTAATGTGCAAAGTTAAAAGAAATAAAATGTTATTTACGAGTAAAATTATTGAAATCGGGGCATCAACTTTTGAAAACAAATCTACCGGGCTGCAGGCGCTCGAATGTTGAGAACCACTGGTATAGGTGCTGAGGAAATGAGAGCTTGCTCATTGTCGTATGAATAAGATTTAATACTCTTCTCATAATGATCAACATAGCGTTTTTCTCACTAGATATGTCAACGATTTAAGAGAACTGACGTGTTCATAAAAAAAACTCAGCGGAACACGATTCCGATGACCTCCATGAGGAGATAGATAACGTTAGCAACACTTGCATTTCTCCATGACTTCCTTGTTAATCCTGTAATGGAGTCCAAAGCTCATTACAAAAGATAAAAATAACACGCAGAGAATTTTCCAGGGCGATGCCCGGAAAACTCAAGGAGCCTGGGATTTTCATTTTCTGCCTGTTTATTCCGGATGCAGATTCGGTCATTAAAGGAAGCGCACGTACACGTTAAGTCCTGGGTTGCCATGGAAACGAAGACACGCCGAGTTCTTCTCTCTCCTCTGCGTAATTATAAACAGCTTTCGCTCGCCCACCTTTCGGGTTATTTCTGAGAAATATCACTTCGGCAGGTTGTCAGCTCAGTGATATTTTTAGATAAAGAGGCAGTGCTATTGGTTGTACGTGTCTGTTACTGCTGACTGGCCGTTCTATTAGTATTCCGTTTCGCCATTGTTTCTCCAGCAAGACAACGCCCGACCTCATTCATAGATTGTTCTTTTACACAGACAAACAGGAATATCATACGCTAATTTACATTTTATGATTATTACTTGTTCTCCGCCATAGTTACATATATATCCTCTTCTCGAGCAAGAATGTCCAAAATTCAAAGAAGGAAATTATTTTCTACTACGTTTGTGTATGACACACACAGACGCACGCACAGAGAAAATAGAAGGTGGAGAGTGAAACCAGTAAATAATTTGATTTTTGTTATTTAGCGACGCTTTGCTTCCACTCTTGGCTAATCTCAACGATGAGGATAAATGATGATATGATGAAATTAATGAAGGGACACTCACAAACACCCATGCGCAGGCGAGGATTCTAACCCGGGACCCCTGGCGTCGTAGCGCGCTGTGCTAATCACCCTGCCACGGAGGTCGGTGCAAACCAGTACACTTTGTCCCAGGAGTCTGAGGAGCAAGGCCACGCATAACGAGTGGGTGGAATCGATGCAGACGAACGGTGGCTGCAGTCGCGTTACCCCCTCCATGCAATCCCTTTTCCTCTCACGTGAGCTCTCTCGAGTCACATTATCTCAGAGGACTTGTTTTCGGTCGCTTGCACATGGGACAAGAGTATAGATGCTTCCGCAGGGTATCCAATCCGGGACACCTTGATTACAAGGCAACGACATTACAATTACACAGTATGTGGCGGTTATGATCACAAGATTGGAAGTAAAGAAAACACATCCATCCATTTATGTTGTGGATTATCTATTGAACCATGAATAAACGTTTCAAAACCTGTGCTTTGACGATTCGTTGATTCGATTACATACATAATAAATTAAAGTTTACTAAACCAAACGCATGAGGTTTGAATTCGTTAAAGTCTCCCCTTATACAAACATACCTCACCGCGAAGTTGAGTAAGATGTGGTGATAACAAGGGTTCGGAAGTTGAAGACCTATAAATTGCCAAAAAAAAACCTATAAAAAGACCTATAAAAAGTCCTAAAAATATCCAAAAAAAGAACCTAAAAATTGAAAAAAGGACGTATAAATGTGATCCAAATTAATTAGTAACTTCAGTTTTAATTACATATTGCCTCTGCGCGGCATCTCTTTATCTGACTTGAGATCTTTCCAGGCGCTTGCTGTCTAGTCGTATACACAGTGCTGTAAGCTTCAAAATAAGAGAACGTTGCCACTTATAGCGCAACCTTTCAGACAAGTTACGGTTAAAGGACCTTGTACCGTATCTGCTTCAGTCGTCCAAAAATGTTTTCCACTCGTTTCAGGGATGGTTCAAATATATTTCTTTCTTTCTCTTTTTATTTCTTTACTACAGAAAGGATGTTTAAGAGGTGATGAACTGCTGATGATTCAAATTGAGAATGGGCAGTAAAAACGTAGTCGAAAGAAGGTAAAGTTGCAAAAAAAACCGTTAAGACCTAAAAATTGGCTAAAAAGGGACCAATAAGCCAAAAAACGCCGAAAAAGGCAAAAAAGGACAAATAAGACCCACCTTTTCTGGCCTACAATGACCCAAAATGAACATATATTATGTTGGGCCTCGTCTTCGGACACTAGGAAAAAAGGATTTTTCCTCACCTTCCGAGCCCCACTGATAACATATTTATATTTGGAAAGTTCGTGAATCATTTCTTTCGCGTTAAATCGAAAATGAGATGAGGTTCTCTGGTTAAATTGTGAAATTATCATCGCCGCACGAAATTGGAGTTCAACCTAATATGCTCACTCAAGGCTTAATGAAGTCTATTTTCGGGTGGGGAAAAAATCTAAAGATCCGTGCTAATTTTGCATCAATATCTCCTCCTCATGCTCAGTTGACTTCATTTTCTTTCCCGGGGGCTGGAAAGGGGAGGCGTAACAGGATAGAAAAAGCGGATTGTTCACTTGACCCGATTTCCATGCCTCAGTGACCAGATTTTCCATCGATCCCGGACTCACAAAAGCGTTCGGCGAGAGCGTAAACAGACTCGAAATACCTCAGCTCTTCTCTGTTGGTTTTTCTCCACTTGCATATCTGGGAAAAAAAGAGTTATTAAAGGTTCTTGATGACTGTATTTTGTATTTATAAAAGTGATATTAATTTGATGAAGAGCCAACAAAAAATTGAATGGTGAAAGGTGAACGGATTCGGTAAGTTCAAAGGAACGTGAGTTGAAGGGGATTATTTTTCAAATTCGTTTCAAAAATCATCTCGCGACGAATGAAGTGATATGACTTCTGGGGATTTTATGATTCCTCTCGACTGCTTAACTTGTGGAGTTTGAAGAAATATGAAAATGTGGCTTCTCGATTCTTTTTCCCCCTATCTTTCGTCGCACACGATGAGATCAGGTTACTAAGGCCCGCTGTACACGGAAGCATTTTGTTTTGCTAGCATATATGCTTCCAAAAATCTTATGCCACTTTTTATGGAATAAATGTACTTTGCACGTAAGCATTTCACGTAACATTCAGGTTTGCGATTGCGATGCAAAGTGTGCACAGAGCGTTAGATAACACGGAGTTTCAAAAAAAAGGCAACAAACTCTGCACTCAAATCAAATCTTTTTTGAAACACCCTGTATATACAGCACGAAAGGCATAAGAGTTATGCGGTTTTCATTTATTAACTAATGTATTTAAAGCGAAAGAGATGTAATTGAAAAGATAAAATGGTTATTCAATTAAGGAGATATCGTCCAAACGAACTGAAACTATACATTTTTTTTTGTTTATGTTTTTTGTAACGAACCGTCAATCACACCTACAGGCCTATATTGAGATATTACTGTTCATGAGCTAGTGCGCGGTGTTTACTATTGAAACACTGTATGTACTGTATATAAAGTATGTATTTAAGCAGCGCCATTCATTTGTACCTAACAACTTTTTATAGGAATCGTTCTTCCTCTCGGTTGAATAGTTATTTTTCATTTAGAAATGCGAAGTGATACATTGTTTAAATCTTTACATCTGCTCTAGTGACCTACATCTCACTTTTTATTGGTTATGGTACGCGAAATGCTAAGGAAATTAAGACCGATTCTATATGTTAAAAATGCCTTGGAATATGATACGGCATCAAAATGCTACAAGGTTTCTGCACTTTACACTGTAGAATTCGATCGTAGGAGAACTGTTAAGAAAAATGCCAAGTCAAACGTCAAAGCGGGCTTTACGTATCAGAAGGTTTATATACGTCTCTAATTCCTAAGCCAGTCTCCGCGACGGAGTGGTTAGCTGGCTGGTTACGACACCAGGGGTCCCAGGTTCGAATCCCGGCCTGGGCATGGATGTTCTTTGCGAGTGTCTCTTCATCAGTATCACCATATCATCACTCATCACCATCTTCGCGACTTGCCAAAAGTGGCAGAAAAGCCAAGTAAAACAAAATCAATCTATCAATCGAATTCCTGAAGATAGCAGATGCACACAGCGTTTCTAAATCACCAAAATTACTTCCGAACTAATTTCATATTTTGAAAAGTATTACGTGGCGAATTAAAGTAGTTTCAGCGCAATAACATTAACAATGGACGTATAACAGCGGCTGTATTCATGTATAAAAATTGAGCATTCAATGCATTGACAACACTGACGCTGACTTCGTATGACTTTTATGGCGGGGTAGATTGACAAACATATACACAACATGTGCTTTCCCCGATGGTGCAGTGGTAGCGTCGTCGCCTTGTAATCAGGGGTCCCGGGTTCGACACCCAGAGAAGCACATAGTGGTTCGGATCCCACTTTAAACATGCTCTCCTATCTGGGACTACTTTCACAGTTCTTTAACTCGTAAAAACCGGTTCTATGCACACACAAAAAAGCGAAAAATGCTAACTGCACTGACGATCTTAATTCAATAAAACCAATTAAATCTAAAAGGAAGCCACAATGGAGAAACATACATGCATATGTTCAAAATATGTATTTTCCGCTATGTGCGTGCAGGGTGAAATGTCAAGTACGACGAATGACGCTTTGTGTTCGAAAAACCGGTTGTACGAGGGTCACAATTTATATTTTGAGCCTAACAATGAAAAAACAGGAATTTGGCATTGAAAACTGCTTTATTGTTTTTCGAAGTATTCTCCTTTATGGTCAATACACTTTTGCATTCGTTCGAACCATTTCTCAAAGCAGTTTTTCCAATCTTCTTGAAACACCTCCATAATAAGGTTTTTGAACGCATCAAGGGCATCTTCCGCCGACGAAAATCGTTGTCCACGCAATTTATTCTTGACATTCGGGAACAAGAAGAAGTCATTGGGTGCCAAATCAGGACTGTACGGCGGATGACCCATCAATTCGATTTTTTGACTGTTCATAAAGTCGGTTGTTAGACGAGATGTGTGACAGTTGGCATTGTCTTGAAGAATGATCCGACGGCGTACCATTCAGAGTTGACCGTTCTACGTTCCTCTAAAGGCACAGTTGCCATATGACCAGTTTTCCCGAAAAAACAGGCGACCATTTGTTGCGATGTGCTTCGAGCGCGAACAACTTTTGTTGGATTGGGTTCATCTTGAAACACCCATACAGTCGACTGCTGTTTACGTTCCGGCTCATATGCATATATCCATGATTCGTCACCTGTTACAATCTTATATACGTCTTTTGAAGCACCACGATTGTATTTATTGAGCATTTGTTTGCACCAATTGACGCGAGCGTCTTTTTGAGTTTTTGTCAAATTGTGTGGGATCCTACGAGAACATACCTTTCTCACAAGCTAAATGATCATGTAATATTTTATATATGCTGGTGGAACTAATGCCTATGGTTGCCTCAATCTCACAGTATGTCACATGACGATCTTGCAGTATTAGGTTTTGCACAGCATCAATGTTTTCTTGAACAACAACTGATTTTGGACGACCTTCGCGAATCTCGTCGGTGAGCGAATGGCGGCCACGATTAAATTCGTTATACCAGCGTTTCACAGTGGCAAAGGATGGAGCTTCATCGCCAAATGTGGAAGTAAGTTGATCGATGCACTCTTGTCTTGATAATCCACGTCGAAAATCGTAAAACATCATCGCACGAAAATGTTCACGAGTTAATTCCATTTTATTGTTGTCGCCAATCTCCAAGGCAACATAAACAACACAAATGAAGCTATTGACAAAACATTTGAAGTACGTTATGGTCAATAATGCCAGACGATTCCGTGCAAACGTCAAATCGCGCCTAACTTCAATCAGTGTTGCCAAGGCTCAAAATATAAATAGTGACCCTCGTACATGCTAAGAAAGTGAAAAACACACTTGGAATATTTCAAAATCAATATATCTTGTGATTTTAAGCAACATATTTTATGGGGGTACTGAAACTACAAATAATGAAAATACTATTTCTCTATTCTACACTTACACGAGCTAAAAATAACAGACAATGTTCACAATCTTCATAAACTATGTACTTCAGCGAGGTAAAAACAACAGACAACGTTCGTAACCAACAAAATCTTCATAACGTCTGTAAAATTTTCCATTTTCTAGCAGTGACACAGAGAGTAAATGAAAGCAACGCTGTAGTTTAGAAATAGGTATTCGTAACTGTTAAATTAGGAAGCTGGTTAAAATAACTTACCAAACGAACCACAACGGGCAATCGAAGATCAAACTCACAATAAGCCACACACGGTATTTGTCACTTGTGTACACTTGAAACGCATGTTACAAACACTAATCAGTAACGTACAATAGGAAGGTAATCCACGAACAAAACACTGAAACAGGGCAGCTTACGAATGCACAAACCAGCACGAAAGCAACGGCGTTCTCTCGCCTTATCAGCAACGGTAGAGGGCTACTTGAGCGACCTCTACTGGAAAACACGGTGCAGCTATCCTTCAAGGTCAACACATTCAGAAGGGAGTTTCGTTGGCGAGTTTCCGCAAATTCAACTTCTTTTTTTCTTTCTTTCTTGAGTTTAGTTCTTCAAAGTAGCTTTTCTCTCTCGTTTTGATTCATTGCGACAATGAGGATGATGATTTAATACAATAAACCTGCACAAAGAACAGAATCATTCTTACCAGTCTGTGCGCGGATCCACGAGTATTAGCGTCATGCGAAGCCACTGTTCTTAGGTTCATGCGCCTCGCCGGGGGATTAAACCGTTTCGTCGACCCCGCTGGAAATTCGCACCTTAAAAAAAGCAGAAAGCTTGTTATTTTTATGCTCAACAACAAACAAAATTCACTTAGTTATTATTTGAAGACAATAACCAAAGTAAACAATAATAGATCGAAAAATCGTGTGTAAAATACAGAAACCAGGTTGTTTTCATATGCTACTATTTAATACAAAGAAAAAATGCTTCCAGTTTTCGAAATTCCAAAAATTAGGGTTTTATGTCTGAGGTCACACAACATAATCTGTTTTTTCACATTTATCTTTATCTTAAAGAATAAATGGCTCCAGGAGATTTTGAAATTTCAAAAGTGAGATTTTTATACGATTGGTTACAAAACATAAACTTTATGACCAAAAATTTCCTCTAACATTTAACGTTTCTTCTTGAGTTTGTTTTAAAATCCACTTTATGAATAGAAAGGCTAATCTGGACTCAACTTGAAATGGGATCCGAACCACTGTGCAAGATGCTTCCACCGGGAATCGAACCCGAGGCTCTTTGATTACAAGGCGACGACATTAAAATGTTTCTTCTTGAACTAGGTGTGTATAAGTCAATAACAAAATAGAATGACTAAGCCTTTCAACACAGTAACTGTATGAAATGCAAAATGAAGAATGAAAGCAGTTGTGCTGGTGATTAGGTCGAGCATAAAAGTTTCCCCAAAATAATAATAATAATAATAATAATTTGAAATAAAATGATTGATTTTTATTAGTTTATGACTTATTATTGTATTAATATTATTATTTCTGCTATTCAAGTTTTATCCCCAATTCTAAAGTTTCTGGCGACGTTGCCTAATCATGTCCAAGTCCAAGCAAGGACTCTTCATGACGTTTCTTCTTTAATATATTTTCCCTCATCTTCACTCATCGTCCGCGGTGGCTCAGTCGGTAACGCGTCTGACTACCATGCTCAAGGTCCCGGGTTCGATCCCCGGCCGGTTCAAATCCGGGAACTTTTCTAACGTAGGAAGCCGCCCCGGCGCCCACCCAGCGTCGAATAACATGGGTACCTGGGGGAGACCCTGGGGGGTAAAGGCGGTCAGGGGCGTGATGCTGATCACATCACCCCCACTCATGACCGGATCAAGAAAGTGTGGGGCGTTACCCCCACACCCCCTATACGCCTTCATGGCGTGGTGCTAAGCACAGGGGAGCACTTTACCTTTTACCTTTTTTTTCACTCATCGTCGCGATAAGGCTTGAAAAGTATGAGAGCTTCGTGAAAAAAACAAAAACATTTTTACGTCGTTAATTTTACGTCACTTTTCTGCTTCCATAAGCTAATTCTGACCATGAGGATGAATAAAGATTAGATTAAATTGATGAAGGGACAATCACAAATGAATAAATTATTGTTATTTTTCATAATCCTATTGCTTAAATGAGTATTTGCTTTGAGTCCTCTCAGAAATCAAAAGAAACCGCCTCCCTTCCCCCGCCTCTCAATAATTTGAAGCTAAATACACCTGTGGTAATTTCTAATACCTTTGCCTTTCGGATATGATATGGTTACAGTAGCATTTCTATGGACTTATTTGGGAAGGAGACTGAACCTGGAGCCTTTTTACATTTAAATTAAACTTTAGTAAAATGTTAAGACACAAATGAATATCCCCTCCCTCTGAATGGTTGTATTCCGAGTGTACGTTTAATAACAAACTCAAAAAATATCATGCCCTGGAAAAATATTTTAGTGGTTAATGTTAGACTTCAGAATATATTGTGTATATGTAATTCCTTAAACATTTCCTCTAATTTTTCTAAAGCTCATGAAATGTCCTCTTTCGCGAAGAACGCTTCGCTGATCCCCTGCCTACAGAGGAACGTTACCTGTCCGCTTCTGCAACTCTGTTGACGTCATACGCCAGAGAGGAGAATTTCCAGGACTGTGTTGCACCCAGCTGGTCGTCTTTCCACCATGCGGCTTCCCCAATGGTGTAGTTGTAATGTTTCGCCATGTAATGAAGAGGTCCCGGGATCGATCGAAGGTGGAGGCACTTTGCACAGTGGTTCGGATATCGCTTTAAACTATAGGCATGGTATAGATTAGTATATCAAATTTCGCTGGCACAATTTTGATAGACTAAGCGATAAGAAGTAATATACAAGCGTACATAAAGTAGGAGATTTGGGGGTTTCAACCTACACCTGAAATATTTCTCAAGCAGTACAAATAGAACAACATGAACAATTAGCTTTCACTATCGATTTATTTTGTATGACACTATTTAAATATTTTAATCACAATTTCTCTTACACAGGGCCTTCCCGATGGCATAGTGGTAACGTCCTCGCACTGTAATCAAATGACCCCGCGTTCTATATCCGGTGGAGGCACATATAGTTCTGCACCCACTTTAAACTGTACGTCCAGTCCCGATTAGCTTATACGTGCATAAAGTGGACTTTACAGCTACGCTCTGTATCGAAAATCTGTCGCATATAACGGTACAACAAAGCAGTGCGCGCTGCTGAAAACAACTGGTAGCTGCTGCTGCATTTTCCCCGCCATGCATTCACATCCCCTCTCAAGGACCCTCGAGTCCTTCTTGCGCAGAGGGCTTGCTTTCGTTCGCTTTCTCCAGATATTGCCGGACAGAGTGAACCAACCGATTGCAATAGCGCGAACTGCTTTGCTCCGACCACTCGATTTCTCTCCTTTTCTATCGTTATGTGCGTCATATAACTGGGACTGAGTATAACCGATAATACAGTTATTAAATCGAATAAAAGTATATGATAAGAACCCTATCAATGTACCAAAAAATAGACTAAGGGTATTCATATTTTATTTTTTAAAATTCTATTAATACCGTTTATGATAATTATACCCCTGTCCAAAACCTTCAGTTTTTTATTCACTGAGCACACCCCATCTCCCATCCCGATCTAATATACTGCTCGTTCTAAACCAGATATTTGTTCCAGAGATTGTTGTGCTAACCTCCAGCCCACGAAAGAAAAGCCGATAATTCGAACAAATTTCCCCCTGGCTCAGTAATTCAGGAAATAGTTGAAAACTTACCGCCATCTTAAAAATTGAAGCGGCATTCCAAAGCGCCATGTTGCGTCGACATAAATTTAAGGGAATTACGTATTTCGGCGATAACTTATCGATTACTCGAGCTGCAGTCCACGAGATCAAGGAAGAAGCGTTACGTCTTGAGAGACGTTGGCCAACGGAAGGGAGCAAGTGACGGTGGAGCGGCGCAAGAAGAACAAAACGTTCGCAAGCGGCAATCGAGCGAGAGAAATGTTCTCAGTTCTTTGGCCTCTGGGGAGATGAGTCATCCACAAGTCATCCGAAAAGGAGGTCTGCATTCAACGGGCGGCGGACCATTCTGCCTCACGTAGAAGCAATATACTGAGAGGCAGATGTCTTCCCTACGAAGTGAAAACTGCCGAGGCTGCAGTTGTAATCAATATGGCCCTGGCTACTTTGTGGAAGGTTACCAAGGGCAGTTCCGGCCAATTTTTTTCGGCAAAGTTCATTTCACGTCAACCATATGCTCAGATCGGGACTGGACTTAGCTAGGTTTACCAGATCGCTGTAAGGTAATTGTAGGACCTGATCCCAAAATGTAGGGCATTAAGTCAAAATGTAGGACACCAAACATTCTCAATAAATAATACATATTTGAACAGAACACGTTTCAAAGTAGCTGAAAATGACACTTTTCAGTTTTAAGAAATGAATTCTTAATGAATTTTTAAATGCAAAATTCCAAAACTTGCAATCATACTAATAAATGCACCTATTACTACATGATTTAAGTGGTACTTCTCAGAGGAGACAATTTCTCTCAAAATCTCAGGTTTAGTCAAACTATATTTATATTAGAGTGGACAGTCAATTTGAAATTATAGGGACCAGTACCAAACGAACATTTTACAGACTTTATGAAAAAATCATTTCTCTCCCGAGTCTGTTGTGCTTATGGTAATGAAAGTACTCTCTCAACATTTGAATTATGACCTGTAATGGCAAACAAATATTCAGCAGTTACCGTAATTTAAAATGGTTTGTGAAGTTTCATTGTGGGTAGTTTTAAGTTCAATAACAGGGTGCCTACCAAAATAACACACCAGAATTCTTGAATTTTTCTGGACTCTTCTCGACCTTTTTTCCGTTCTTCTTAACGTTTATTCTTTCGATCCTTACTTAGGTAAAGCTGGAAATTAGTAATTAAGAAAATAAATATTTATTTAATGAAAACCTTTACCAGAGGGACAGCTTAGATAAAAACTGAAGCTGAATTTAAGAAGAGAATTACATCTGCTTTCTCGTATTAATGCATCCTGAACTGTAATTGGCCGACAAGCGAGGCTTTGGCGTCTGGACTCATAGCCAGTATAATCTTATGTGGGGCTTGTGTCAGTTGTCCCTAAATGTTTGTAACTGTCCCTTCATCCATCTTATGTTACCACCATTCATCTTCATCTTTGCGATTAGCCAAAAGAACAGAAAAAAAGTGAAGTAAAATGAACTAAATCAACCAATCAGTCATTATGATAGCAAAAATTCTTGACCACAAAAATAATTTATTGCGTTTTGTTGACTTCTTCACCTACTTCTTGATTTCTTTAATATTTCTTGACTTCCATGTCTTTCTTGACTGGCAGACACCCTTAATAACTTTGTTCTCTATACCCCCTGCTTTACAAGCAAATTATATTGAATATTGAATGAGAATGGGCAACACCTTGTTCCATCAGTATAAACCGTAAGGCAAGAAATTCTGCTCAGGCATTGGACAATGACGTTATCAGAAAGTGGTCCCAAAACTTTGTTCATTAAGTGCTTCCGTTTTCCCGTTTGTTTAATAGCACGACAAACGTTTTTTTATTTTTGTGCAATGGCTGAATCAAAATAAATTTCACCATCGAGTTTAGAAGCGCAGTCCATAGACTTGTAACTTGCATGATTTTTTTTCTGTTTCCTATTTTTGTAATTAATATTATGTAACGCTCAAAATGTAGGACATTTATGATATTTTTCAAATTCCTCCCGGACGCCGGACATAAGGCTAAAATGTAGGACATGTTCGGGAAAATCCGGACGTCTGGTAACCCTAGACTTAGCATTATTTTATTGTTCACTCCGTTTTTACCGCACTTTTTGATGAACGCGACGATGAGGATAAATTATTTACTAAATGCCCACGCCGGTACTCGAATCTAGGACCGTCCGTGGTGAGATTGTGAGTCCAGAAATAAAAGACCTCGACCATCCAGTCTAAAATAGCCGAGCTCTGTGATGAAGTGGTTAATACAGTATGAAACGTCCCGGGTTCGAATCCCGACCTGGGTATAGGTGTTCTTTGTGGATTTCCCTTCATCAATTTCATGATATCATTCATCCCCATCTTCGCGATTAGACAAAAGTGGCAATAACAAAAATCAATCAATTAACTCCAGTGTAAAGAGTGTTTTGATCCACTGTACAATGTGCTCCGCTGCAGAACTATACTCTGTTCCAAGAGTATGTGGAGCAACGCGGCGCCAAATGGTGGTGTAGGGGATAGAGAAGGAGCAGGAAGGCGGAGAGAGAGATTGAGACAGAGAAAGAGAGAGAGAGAGAGAGAGAGAGTATAAGGAAGAAGGAATAATGGGAAAAGGGAGAAAGTGAGAATTAGAGAGGGGAGAAAAGAGATAACCAAGAAGACAAGGAGAAAGAGAAATGGAGAACTGAAGAGAGAGAGAAGATGAAAGATTAAGACAGAGAACAAGGTAGATATAGGAAAAGGAAAGGAAGGAGGAAAGAGAAAGAGATTTAGATAGAGAGAGAGAGAGCACAAGGGAGAAGGAAGATGAAGACAAAGCGGGAACGAGAGATAGAGAGAGAGAGAGAATTAAATAGTAAGACAGAATAAGTAAGATAAGGGACAAGGGAAATGTAGGCAGAGAGGTGGTGCCGGAGTATCAGAAAAAGGAGAGAAAGAGAGATATAACTAAGAAAGCAAGAGAGAACGTAAGAAATTAGATTTAGAGACAGTGTTTGAGTGTGTGAGAAAGAGAGAGAGAGAGACAGTAAGTGAATGAGAGAAAGGAACAAAACAGAAATAGAGGAAAATGTAAAGAGAGGAAAAAAGAATGAAAATTCGAGACGACGTAAGAATTTCAAGGGAAGGAAACGAGCTAGAAAACAAGAGAGAGTAGAGAAAAACAGGGGTAGGAAGATAAAGAAATGGAATAAGAAAGAAAAGGAGAAGGATAAAGGGCAGTGAGAAGGAGAAAGAGAATGGGAGCAGCCTCTTAATGCTAACCTTATTTACCAAGAGAGATTAAACTGTCTTTCCTCCCAGTTTTTCACCCAATCCCCGCTACTGCACCACTAAAATAATCATTTGAACAATTATTTTTCTTCATTTATTCACATTTCACACCTATAACATAGCTATTGAAATTCATAGTTATTTTATAAACTTGTACATATTCCGTACGAGAAAATCGTTTAAAGTTATGGAGACGTTTTAGTCATGAACCTTACATTGCATGACCTTTCATAACAATCTCACTTTCGGAATTCTGAAAACTCATGGAATTAATGTGGTTGAATATAAAAACATAAAGTTCTGATCTGCTAAAATAGTAATTAACTCTAATATATTTTTAATTTATTTGCATTATCTACAATTAAAATAACATGCCAGTTTCCAAGGAGACCCAATTACTGGATAGACTATCTCTTCAACACTCCTCAACAAAAAAAAAAAACACCTAACGTAACTATATTCTTGCACGATAAATTTCAACTTTTTTCTTTCATCTGGACATTGATTAAATAATATAACCAGACAACTGGTACTGTTCTCTGACACGACTAATGTTGCCAGTACACCTAGTAATTTCGAAGAAAAAAATTCTATGAATATGTCATATAATTAATCCCATAAATCGTCTGTAATGCATAAAATTCGTTAGAGTGTATCGTTCTTTTTTAATTCGATAAATACCCTCAGACTCCATCGATAGACATTCAAAGATATTGAAAGCGACTTCATATCTCTATTTTGTCCATGTTTGTAATTCGTGCAAAATAATTTTTACACCTTAGTTAATTTTTCCCACATAGTGAACGTTCATGCTAAGAATCATTTTCTTGTTCACTGTTTAAAAAATATCCACATAGACAAAGTTAATAACCAGTTTTTCGTTGTTTGACGAAAATTATCTATGTTCATAGTCTCGGTTGCGTGACATTTCGAACACCCTATATAATAGAAATACAGTACATTTCAAGAGCAAAATTACCAGCAGAAACATAATCCACTCATCCTATAAAATCATGGGTAAATATGCGATATCGCCCGAACGGATTTCTTCAAATTTACAGGAGAAACTACTTACTGAAATCAGTTTCTGTAGCATTGTCGAAGTTCTTCGAGGTATTTTCTTTCGCGGAAACTGAAACCTTCACCATAGAATGCTGTAGAACAAGAAATAATCACTTTTTATGTAAGGAACTTGCATTTTCTGTAAAGCGACAACATTATGCCGTTGTTTCCATTATGTACCTGCAGATGGCGCGAGCGTCGAAAGTCACGCGGTCTCGCCAGTGTTTCCAAACGTGCCTTTTTTATGATAATTTTTTCTTTTTTTTAACTATGCTTACCTAACCTAACCTAACCTTGCCGGAAATGGTCCGTGGGGCTATCGTGAATAATTTTTGGGGCTATCCGTCAATGGTTTGTGATGACATAATGAACACGAAAGTAGGTATTTTGAAGAAGGTTGAAAGACTGCATACCCACTCAAAATCGACAAAACACAAGCACGACGCGTGATGATCCATGACGAATGCACGCCATGTTGTCTGTTACCCAAGCGGAACAAGGAATACAAATAATGACTCGTAATATGAAAAGTTGACACTATTTTATGGAAAAATGCATAACTTCACCTTAAAGAATCTTCCGCAATGCAGAATAGGTAAGTATCAATGATAAAATTAACGATATAAACGAGTGAGAGGTGTTCGGGCGATATCGCATAATTACCAAATAATAAATTCACGAATAAATGATAAATATATGAATGCCAGAATTACAATTATCTAAACTGTATGGCATTAATGTGTTCTGTGACCGCCAAAAATTCTGACGTCATAGAGGGCACGTGGGTCAAACAGCCTATGAGCTTCACTTGACCACTCAGAGTAGTGATTTGATTGGCTCTTGTGTTGAAGCGTTTACTACCATGCTCGAGGTTGAAGCGGGAAAAGGAAGCATATATCTTATGTGGAAATTAACCCCATCTATACTTCATGATAACACTAAATTATAAGATTTTTTTACACCAAGTCTGTTAGCTACAAAAACATAGTAGAAATGCTCCCACATTTACCAAGTGGTGCACCAAGACGAAAGAGTGCAATTTGATGGTTTCTCCCTACGAATCAATCTTGCCTATTGAACAAGAACCCATTCGCTGTCAAATTAAACCTAATCAGTGGCAATTAAATGAGGAGGGTTAATAGCTTCGGAATCAGGTCGCTTGAAGCCAGTAGAAGGCAAATGGGTCAGCAACTCAACGACACGTAATTGCATTGGTAACAATTGCATAAGCATACGTTCTAGGTATTTGATATGGAAACCAGCACATCATTCGTTGATGAGCACGCATAACAGCAGGTGCTAATTGATGTTGTTTGCAACTCGATACTCTGCGAGGAATCTCAAGTTTCAACCAAATGTACCGGTGAACGAAATTCACATGCAGTTAGAAATGTTTGGAATGTTTAACTCTCGATCCAGCCGCCGGTATTTCCGGGTTCGGATCCTCGCCTTGGTTTGATAGTTTCGTTTTGAAAATGTTCCTTCATCAGTTTCATCGATTCATCATTCATCGCCGCGATTAGCTTCAATAGGCAGAAAAAGGGACGTAAAGTATCAAAATACGTTTAAGGAAACGGTAGGTTAGGGGAGCTGTGTGTTGGAGCCCAGGTGAGAGCATGAATATTACTCTTTGATTTCTATTTCATCGAATTGTTGTCGCTTTTTGATTTTATATTTTAAGTGTCGCTTTTCCGTCACTTTTGACTAATTGCGACGAAGAGGATGAGTGATGATATTATGAAATTGATTAAGAACACCCACGCTCAGGCCGGGATTCGAACCCGTGACCCCTGGCGTCGTAGCGCGCTGTGATAACCATTTCGCAACAGATGTTGGCTTATTGTCGCTATGAATGATATATTAGGAAAAAAAATGGTTGCAATCCATCACAGAATCCTTACAGAGAAGGAACTAAAAAAAGTGTACAAGAATTTGCGCTAAGAGAAGAAACATATTTGAATCGATTCAATTTTTGTTATTTTGCGTCGTTTTTCTGCCTCTTTTGGCTAATCTCAATAAAGAATACTCATGCTCTTAGCGCACTAGCGCACTTAGCGCACCCGACCCATGTATTTGCGGAACTACTTAAATGTTTCCTATTACTAACGAACAATTAGCGACTTGTTTAGATTTGAAGTAGCCAACGAAAATGGATCGGGCCAAGTTCACAGGGGTGAAACACGTAACAACCCAGAACGTGCTAATTTCATTTCGAGGGTACAACTCAATTTTGCTTGTGGCTGTACAGAAGCTCCTTTCCTTTGTCTCTTGTGGCTCTGTTGAATGTGCCAGGAACAGGGGTCGTCACATATCCACGCGAGAGAAAGAGGGGGGGGGGGGGTGAATATGTAACATTTAACAATGCGCGAAACAGCAACGCAGCAAGGCCGTTTCGCTCGGCTTCATTTTGCCCAGGAACGACTCTTCCTTTGCGTGCCGCAGGGAAGATTTGACGCGGTTCAATGAAGCAGGTGGAATGCTACCCGTTGCGTGGTGGTTACTGGACAATGGGTTATGTAATGTGCTCTTTTGCTACCGCTGACAATCGAGCTGAAAATATTTACGACGTTGGTGTGGATTTTCCTTTTTCCTTTCCCTCTCCAACAGAATTTTTTTCTTTTAGCTTTGTAGTTATTTGTATTTCTGTCATGCAAGTCAGGCCTTCTTGATGGCGTTACACAGTATCGCCTTTTAAGAGGTCGCAGATTCGATGCCTGGTGCAAGTATCTGCATCGCGAAGTGTTTCGAATCCAAAGTGTTGGCGAAGCGTGCTACGACGACAGGGGTCCCGAGTTCGAATCCAAACCTGGGCATAGGTATATGTTTTGTTTAGTGTCCCTTCAATGTCATCATATCATTACACATCCTCACCGTCTTGATTAGCAAAAATGGCAGAAAGACGAGTCTAAAATAAATCACGTTAAATCAATTTCGAAGACAACTTTAACCTGTCGGTCCTTTCCTGATTATACCTTTCGCTGTAAATGGCAATGGTTCTAGCGCTTCTATTATTTACACCTGTAACGTGTTACGTCGAGAAGAAAAGTAATGGAAATTGTGGCACATTACGTTTGGAAGCAATCTATCTGTTGATACGTTCAAGCCTGTATTATTATACTATTAAACATATTATTATATTTATTAATAATAACTTAATAATAATCAGCGGTGAACAATGAGACTCGGTGAAGTACACAGACTCCTCTCAGGTACAGAGATAGTGTTAGGCAAAGACAATGCACACAGCACAGAGAAATAAAACCACATTGTTGCAGTAGATAAACTAAAAGGTTTTATTATTTATTTATGACAATTATAATGCGAATATACTTGAGACGAAGGCGACGATTTCGCTTTGTCGATGAATTGACTCAACTAAGACGCATAAAACTCAATGCGTGGCGATCGGCATGCCTATGATCACATAGACCTAGCTTGCGCTCCGAACTACCACACCAAGAGATATGCAATAATAACTGAGCCAATATTTGCTCTTTAGCCTTTTATTCCAAATTAATCCTTAGGCTAGCTTTATTATTTAACGTAGAATGGTTGCATAGCATCAATGCATGGCCATCGGCATACCTATGGTCACATAGGCTTAGCTTGCGCCCCGAACTACCATAACAAGATGTATGCACAACACTGAGGAGTTCTTTTTAAGTTTAAAATCTTCGACGATCCGTGGCGAATGTGTGATATTTCTTATGCGCTATCCTCGCTTTTATACTATTTTCGAGAACACAGATTCAAGTACAGATGAATCACTCACTATCTACAAAAGAATACTATCAACAAAACTGACATCTACACATGTTTAGAAATACAAATTCACATAGTGCACTCTCGCAAACATGAAGATACAATAAACTACTCATAATAGAGCATAAAATACAATAAACATTAAACAAAAGATATACATTACAAACAAGGTGCAATATTACATATAATAACACAACATTTACGTGTCCTTTCTTAAAAGTATAATATATCAGTGACATATTTTAAAGTTGTGACGTCACATAAAAATATGGATTAAATCATCGTAACTGTAACTTTGATTCAAAACGATAACGGCAACTATAACGTGTTACTTTTTGAGTAAGTTACCCAGCTCTGGTTACTTGAAAACCAACTTCCAGTCTAGGAAGGCAATTAACAGAGGTAATATGACTCGATATTATGTGAACATGTTTTGATTTTACTCTCCACGCCATTGGTCCGTCATTTATTCTTTATGAGATTTCTTTTTCGATCATCAAATTAACCTCCCAATGTTCTCCGTCTCAACAAAAAACAAAAACTGGATTAACCATCTATTGAGATAACAGGGGATACAAGTGAATGTATGTCTGCACTCCAGTGTAAAGTACCGGTCGTCCCAGAAGTATTTCCCTGATTACAAACTTTATTCATATCCGCTATATGCAATGTAGAGATGTGAAAGTGATGCCAAAATATTGGAAAACTAACCAAGTTTATTTGTTGCAGGTTTCAGTAATGTGGCTGTAGTGCAGCAGTGTTAGTGCCAAGGAATCCGGAATTAATGCTCTTGACATAGGGTGGCATCTTTCCATACAATGTTTCTTGGACTTGACAGGATTTGGGAATGAAGATAAATTTCATTTTTTAAATACCAACTTATTGATGGCAGATATTCTAGACGAAAGAATTCTGTACGTTTGAAAGTTCCTCGAGCTATTTCCTGATTTGTGAACATTTCCAGTTTTCTGGGCACTGACACTGCTACACTACAGCCACGTTAATCAAACCTGCAACAAAAAAACTTGGTTAGTTTTCCAACATTTTGGCACCACTTTCACATCTCTAAGTAGTGGGATTGATGATAGGATAAGCACCACTTACAAGTGTAGAAAGGAAGAGCTCCTCTCAAGCAGATTTGCTTACACTTAAAACAAGCTCAACATGGGCATATGAGCTTTTTGCTCAAGTGTGGAACCTCCTCTAATCCAAGATTTTTGTAAAAATGCCCTCAGGAATTTTTCGGAAAGGAAGAGCCCCCTCAGATTGTTTTGCTCATACTTATAAAAGGCACTTCTGTGAGATTGTTGTCCATAAACTTGTCAAAAATTGATATTTTTTTGGCTATACCTGAAATTATGCTAAACCCATACCTACCCATACATATTTACTTCAGGTTTAAGTTCAATTGGATACCAGGTTCAATTTGTATATCTAATATTAAAACAATGTAATTCTTCTAGAATTGCTCTGTGAAAAAACCCTCGGGAAATTCTTGTAAAAAACAAAATTCACGGAAATTTCCCGGCTGATGCAATTTCTGAGTATTGAAGCTTTGCGTGCAAACAAAATTGCATCAGCCGGGAAATTTCCGTGAAAAATATGCCCCCTCGGAATTTCCTGTGAAAAAACCCTCGGGAAATTCTTGTAAAAAACAAAATTCACGGAAATTTCCCGGCTGATGCAATTTCTGAGTATTGAAGCTTTGCGTGCAAACAAAATTGCATCAGCCGGGAAATTCCCGTGAAATTAGGGTATATAAAGAGATTTTGTATTGCATCAGCCAGTATTGTGAGAGTGGCTGAGAAGAACAGATGTGTTTTTACAGTGCTTCTCATACTTACAGGCCTGTTTGATTTAATATGAATATTAAATATATATTGAACAATATTTTGCCTGATATTTGTTACATCTAGCTTGTTTGTTGTAATCCACTCTTATTTAGGGTCAGGCATATATCTATTCCAGCTTGTTATACAAAAATCAATACATAACTCAGTGCTGGGTCATTGCCATTCAAGATATGCATGTTCGTGCAGGTATTTGCGGAAGGTCAGTGTGAATGAATATTTATTCTCTTTTTCCACTTGTGGGCTATTGGCTTTACAACCTGTCATAAGATAAGCATAGAGATTAGATTTAAAACCCAGGAAATTGTATATAAATACCAAAGCCAAAAATATTAGCACACATATATACATACACACATACATACATACACAAATCACACTGCTGAACCCAACTTATATTTTTATCCAGCATAGAGTTTTGAATTGAAGCCCAGGAAATATATATAATAAACCAATAACAAAAAATGCCAAATCAAAAATATTGCAATCAGTGCAATAAAAATATATTTAGCTCTAATTGGGCCAGACACCAAAAGATTTGTAACCCAGACAAATACAGAACTCCCACAAAAATTTGCCCCAAATGCAATAGAAAATACAGCATGCAATACTTTACATATACACATAAAGATACTTGTTCTGCACAGTCATCAATATTACCCCCACAAGCATCTACATCTGGTCTGAAAAGGAAGCATGAAGCACCTGTTAATGCTGGACCTGCAAAGCAGCCATGCTATGCACCCATCCATAGCAGTTTTAATGGCCAACTTAGGGATCACCGGTTTGTATCAGAGCCAAAATGTGATATTAAGAATTTTTTGAACAATATAAATCCTGATGTGCAAACAATTCTAAATGCACAAAATGGCTCTTATAAGCTGTCCCTCAAATTGTATACTCAATATAAGAAACCAAATGGCACAAAATTTATACAGCCCCACATAACAGAAACTGTACCTGTATACTCAAATGCAAATTCAGACAAAATAATAAGCAGGTTGATGGATCAATTGAATATTAAACACTCTGAATTTGCAGCAAAAGAGTCTGGATGGAGCCTATGTGGCTCTCCACACAAGTTATATGTTAATATTTCTGAATTCAGCCCATTACAAGGTTCTACATATTTGCCATTACCTGATAATATTAAAAACAGAAGAGCCGTGGTTAATATAAAAAATACCGACCAGAAATGCTTTTTGTGGTGTATATTAGCTGCTTTGTTTCCAGCTTCAAGAAATCCTCAGAGAATAAATTATTACAAACAACATGAACATGATTTTGACGATGCAATGGAGGGTTTAGAATATCCAATGTCTGTACAGAATATTGATAAATTTGAAAAAAAGGCCCGGGATATTAATGGCAAACAATTATCTATTAATGTATTTATTTGCTCCACTGGCAATTGCCCGATAGAACCTCTCAGAATTAGTACAATTGATGATGAATCTGCTATTCCAATTGATTTGCTCTTAATTGAAGAGGATGGCACAAATCATTACACTCTGATACATAATCTTGAAGCTTTAGTCAGAACACAACTAGACAAATCTAATAGAATATTTAAGTTGTGCAGAAGATGTTTAACTGTATTTGATGGTCAAAAAATGGTAAATAGGGTTCGGGAAGTAAATGCAGAAATTGCAAAAAAAAAGTTAATTGAGCATCTGAAATATTGTGGCAATCATAAACCTGTTCATATGGTGATGCCAATGCCAAGTGAGAATTGCAAATTCAAAAAGTTTGAAGCCTTGTTGGAACACCCAGCATATACTGCCTGTGATTTTGAATCAATCCTCAAATCTCTTGCATCCTGCAATCCAGATCCTGAAGAATCTTCAATTACACCATACCAGCTACATGAACCTTCCAGCTTTTATTATGTGGTTGTACAGGATGGTGTTGTTACCAAAAAAGATTCATACATGGGGCCAGATGCCATCAAAATATTTGCACATAGAATAGAAAATGAGTGCCGTGACATAGCATCTAATATTTTATTAAAATCAAAACCCATGTTGCCTTTAACAGAGAAACAGATTGAAGATTTCAACAACGCAGAAAAATGCCCGGTATGTGATTCTGAATTTTCAGATACAAATATCAAGGTGAAACACCATTCTCATACAGATGGTAAATTCAAAATGGCCCTGTGTAATAGCTGTAATATTAAGATCAAGAGACCAAAATTTGTCCCCATATTTTGCCATGGAGCATCCAATTATGATTTTCATCATCTGATCAGATATGAGGGGTTTGACAAGCAGAATTTAAATATTTTAGCTGAAAATGATGAAAAATATATATCTATTAGCAAAATAATTAAAGTTGATGGTGTTCCTATTCACATAAGATTTCTTGATTCTTACAGAATTTTATCTGCTAGCCTGGCTACACTGGCCACTCAATTATCTGATGATCAATTCAAAATCACACGTGCATTGTTTCCAAATCAGGACCTGAAATTAATTAGGCGGAAGGGTGTATATCCATATGACTATGTCACAGATTTTTCTAAATTTGATGAATGTTCTTTGCCACCACAAGAAGAGTTTTACAGCAAAATCAGAGGATCTGGAATCAGTGATGATGATTATCACCATGCCCAGTTGATGTGGAACAATTTAAAATGCCAGACATTTGGTGATTATCACATGGCTTATTTAAAACTTGATGTGACTCTCTTAGCTGATATAATGCAGGCATTCAGAAAATCTTCTATGCAAAATTATAAACTGGACCCAATATATTTTTACAGTGCCCCGGGCCTAGCATGGGCTGCAATGTTTTTAAACACCAAAAAGCAATTGGATCTGATCCAAGATCAAGATATGTATCTGTTTATGGAGGAAGGTATAAGAGGAGGCATGGTGCAATGTTCTCAGAGATATGCCAGAGCAAATAACAAATATATGCCTGATTATGATCCAGCACGGCCAACAAATTATATAGTGTATGTAGATGCCAACAGCCTCTATGGTCACGCTATGATGCAAAAACTGCCATATGCAGGGCTTGAATGGGTTGAAGATTTCAATATTGAGGATCTTCAGAACTATGATGACCGTGAATATGGCCTCTTCTTAGAGGTTGATCTGATAATTCCAAAAAATTTACATAACAAATTTTCTAATCTGCCCCCAATTCCCGAGGTTCAGTGCTCACCCGGCTCTAAACAGAAGAAGCTCATGATGACACTGGATCCAAAACAAGGCTATGTCATATATTACAAGAACCTCCAGTTCCTGATGAAACATGGTGTTCAAGTGACCAAACTTAGAAAAGTTTTGAGGTTCAGGCACTCAAGATGGTTGAAATCATATATTGATACAAACACGGAGCTTCGAACATCTGCAAAGAGCCAATTTGATAAATCTTTGTTTAAATTGATGGTCAATTCTGTGTATGGCAAAACAATTGAAAATGTCAGAAAACATACCGATGTTAAAATAATTACTGACCCCAGCCTGAGCAAAAAATTGGTTGCAAAGCCTAATTTCAATTATAGAAGAATTTATGATGAAAATATGGCACTTTTCAACATGAAAAAAACAAAGATTAAGTTTGATAAACCTATTTATGTAGGGGCTGCGATATTGGAATTGGCCAAATCACATATGTTAACATTGTATTATGATGTGTTGAAACCTTTTTATGGTGATAATATAAAATTGATGTACATGGACACGGATAGTTTTATTCTTGATATTAAAACAGAAGATGTTTATAAAGATATGACCCAGCCTGAATTGTTTAAATATTTTGATACCAGTGGATTGCCAGGCCATTTGAATATTCAACCCCACAACAAAAAGGTGCCAGGCAAGTTAAAAGATGAGACACTTGGTGATGTTATTGTGGAATTTGCTGGGTTAAGTGCCAAGATGTACAGTTTTAAAACATGTAGTGGTGTTGCTGCTAAAAAGGCCAAGGGTATTGGCAAAGTAGCTGTGGAAAAAGAGCTTGAATTTGAAGATTATAAAAATTGCCTCAAATCCCAGAGTTTAATCAGAACATCAGAATCCAGAATTCAGAGTGTGGATCACTTATTGACTTCAAATGTTGTAAGAAAAGTGGCTCTGGACCCACATGATGATAAGAGATGCATTTTATCATGTGGCATACATACTTTACCATGGGGGCATTGTGATTTGAAAAATGGCAATCAATGCACAAGCACAGAGCATGATTTGAAATAAATAAACATGCCTATGAACTTATTTGGGTTTAAAAAACGGGCTATTATGGACCTGCCAACACCACAACCCTCTTCTGATATGCAGTCTAAACTGAGTGGCTTGTTAATTATTCATCTGAACAGCATATTTACAGATGTTGATGATGAAACAGGTAAAACATTGTACATATTTAACAATAATTTAAATCATTACCAATTACCTGTAGGTGGGCAATTGCAATTTATTACAACTCCTGAGGGTGATGTTAAAATTTCAGTAGGGAGAAATATTTACAGAATTAAGCACTCAAACATGGTTTCTGGCACTGTTTATACTGTTTCTGCTGGTGACTGCTTATATATTGAGGTCCCTGGATCCTATGATAAGCTTATACCCTTTTTATAGAATTAAGAATCAGATACTCTATAATAAATAACTACTAAACAAAAATGCCTAATGATATTTTTGGCCATACAAGACATGAAGATCACAGTGATGAGATTCTGATGCTTGATGTCAGAGTCAAGAAATTAAGAAGTGATTTACAAGCTTTACAAACCACACTCAATGCCAGTCTTCAATTAGAAATTACAAATTTGCAATCACAATGAATGGACCCTCTTCTTAAAATTGTATCTGAACTCAAATTGCTGCTTCAGAAATATACTGACCTGGCCACATTGGATAATTTTCAAAGTTTAGAAGAAGCTGTTGCAGCTCTTCAAGCCAAATTTAAGACCCAGGCTAACAACTCTGAGCAATTGAAACAACAATTGGAAGAGCAAATAAATAATGTCCAGGCACAGCTCCAAACAATTGTCAAAAGCATAAAATCACAAGAAGATTTTGATCTAGTGATTTCCACTCTAAAAGAACAGATTCAGTCACTCCAAATACCTAATCTGGACCCTCTGAACAATGCCATAGCCGAGGTTAAAGAAAAAATTGAGACACTTGAAAATTTTATGAACAATTTGCCATCTTCTGATGCTTTGAATGCAATAACTCGGAGTGTAGCAAATATTAAGCTGCAACTTGAAACATATGAAGATTTTGGAAAAATTCAAAGTTCCATAACCCATCTTGAAGGTACAATAGCAGCAGTGCAAAGTGATTTGGCAAATGTACTTGAATCCAGATTGCCTGGGATTGTAGATACCCTTGTCAGTGTCCAGCAACAAATCACAAAGCTTGAAAACCTCAACACTGAATCTGAACTGTCTCATTTTCATCACTTGATAGATGATATCCAAACAAAACTTGAAATTTTACAACAATCAACACCCTCTCAGGCAGATATAGCCCTGCTCCAAAATGCTATGCAAAATGTGGCTGATGCTTCTGAATTACACAATGTGAAATTAGCACTTGAATCTTTGCAAAATACAGTATCAAATTTGCCTACATCACAGGAACTTAAAAATATTAAGAGAGCAGTGAATAGGATATTGAAATCAGAAGATATCAAGAATATCCAAGCAGAGATCAAACATCTCACCCAGACAGTGGCCACTCTTCCAACCAATCAACATATTAATGAATTGCATGCCCTGTTTGAGGATATCAGAAGGCAAATCCATGACCTTACAGCTCAAAATTCAAAATTGGCAATTGTTGAAAATTTGCAACAAATTGTAGCTAATATCAAGCAGCAGCTAGGGACCATGGAATCCAATCAAGCAAATGCCCTGTCTGTTTTTGCCACCCAGCTTCAAGATATTGTGCAACAATACAAGAGACTTGCCGTGGACATAAAAATAAAGCCAGGCCATGATGATGTTGTTAGGACCATCAATGAGCACCTTGAATCTCTAACAAGCAGATTGCTCACAGCAGAAAAAGAAATAACAGGCATAATCGAGAATCCAAAACATACAGTAATTCTTGAATTGTACAGCATCCCCAACAAAGAATATGATTCTCCATTTACAGCAGGTGGCAAAATATATATGCTGTCCCCTGCACAATTTTATTACCAATTTTTTGTTGGGGGCACATTGAGACCAATCAAGATCAAATATTGGCTTCAACCACAGGCACACCACTACCCCACCTTATCAATAACAAATGCTGATAACAAAGTGAAAATCACCAGTGTGGAATTAGAGGATTTTACAGATCCCAATACATTGGAAACAGCCTATACTGAAGATGATGGCTCTCTGGAATTTAAAATACAAATTGGAGACAAATTATATTTAGAAAATCCTGCAGTATCAGCTGCTGAACACCCCATAGTTGCAATATTCTTGTTTACATATTATGTCTAGAAAAATTATTGTTGATGAATTACACAGACAAGCCCGACATAATTATAAGAGACTCCCAGTAGTCACAAAGGGCATAGATGATTTATGGCAAAGCGACTTGATTGAAATGGCAAGTGGACAGTTGAAAAACTTAGACAAAATCAACAAGGGCTACAAATATCTACTCACTGTTATAGACACATTTTCAAAATTTGCCTGCGCTGTGCCACTCAAATCCAAGACTGGAAAATGTGTTACAGAAGCCATCAGAACAATTATCAATCAGAGTGGAAGATCCCCGCGCTATTTGCAAACAGATAATGGCAAAGAATTTTATAATTCAGTGTTTCAACAATTTATTAAAAGCCAGGCAATAAAACATTATTCGAGTTACAGTGACCTCAAAGCCTCAATTGTAGAGAGATTCAACAGAACCTTAAAAAATCTTATGTATAAACAATTTACCCTCCAAGGTAATTATAAATGGATTAATATTCTTCCAGAACTTCTACATAAATATAACAATTCTGTCCATTCCACAATCAACATGAAACCCTCTGAAGTAACTTCATCTGATGAGCAAAAATTGATCAGCACTGTTTATTATCCTAGATACCAGCCAACAAGAAGAAAGGCCAAATACAAGGTGGGTGATCAAGTAAGAATCAGTAAATATAAGCACTTATTCAAGAGAGGCTTTACAAGAAACTGGAGCACTGAATTATTTACAGTGGTTCAAGTTAAACCCGGGACTCTTAACACATATATAATAAAGGATCACCGAGGAGAAATTCTCAAAGGCAGGTTTTATGAAGAAGAGCTCAGCAAAACTAAACAGCCTGACACATATCTCATAGAAAAAATTATCCGCAGAAAAGGCAACAAATTACTTGTCAAATGGCTAGGACTTCCAGAACACAGCTGGATCGATGCAAACAAAATAATAATATGAACACCTGGGATGTTATATAAAGGCTGCCAGAACCTGAACAGCAGAATAAGAGAAATGGCAAATTGCTACCTGATAATATTAGGTGTCTTATTGTTGGGCCATCTGCTTGTGGTAAAACTACACTAATGGTTGATAATTTTTTATTGGCACCCAACTGGTTAGACTGGAAAAACAGGCACTTGTATGTCTTTTCTAAGAGCTTGGAACAATTAAAATATCAGCAGCTGATGAAGCTATATGATGGATTGGATATTGCCACTTTTGAACCAGATGTTAAGCCACTTCATGAATGTCTCGATAATTCTGTTGTTGTGTTTGATGATATTATATTGGATAATCAAAACAAGGTTAGAAATTTCTTTACACAGGGCCGGCACAAAAACATTGATTGCTTCTACCTGGCACAGACTTTTTCAAAAAATACCCAAGCAGCTGATCCGAGACAACAGCAATTTTATATGTGTGTTTCAACAAGACCATACCAACCTCAAACACATACATGATGAATATGTAGGTGGGGACCTGAGCTACAATGATTTTTCCAAGTTTTGCAGCAGGTGCTGGAACCAGGACAGTTATGGGTTTGTCACAATTGATATGACAAGAACACCCAATAGTGGCAAATACAGAAATAAAATCAACAATTTTCTAGACATTGAAACATAAATAAACATGAAAAGGCCAATCATTGATGATCTTAAATTAAGAGATTATCTTGTAAAAAGATTTAAGGGATGGAAATCAGAGAACCGTGGAATTTATGAAAAACACAAACAAACAGAACAGCCTGTAATTGATGCTATTAATAATTTAGGTAAGAATATCAAAACTGTTACAGAGCAAAATCAAAATTTGCTCACAGAGCTTGTACCTGTAGCTGCAAGGAACATATTAGATTATCCATTCACCCCACTTTCCAGTATTCATACACCTAGTCCTATTGCTCCTAGAAGAATTGAGGCTAGTCAGGATCCTATTGAATTGGGGCTTCTTGCTCAAAAATATTTAACCACACCTAAAGACAATAAAGATGAGGTTTTTGGCTTATATGCTGACACAGAGCTTGATGGCAGCATCATACATAGAATTGGCAATTTCAGAGTAACATTTATGGGAGATGATATAATTGTATATTCAGAATCTCGACTTGGAGAAAAAGGTGCTTTTGTTAAATATGCCGGAACACCTGGATTGTGGGAACTCATGACCAGGAAAAGGCCTGGCAGCTATACAGATCAAGATTATGAAGATTACAAAGAAATATTAATAAAATCAGATGCTCTATACCAGAACAATGATCCCACACAAAAAAGGGTTAAGTCGAGCAGTGGGGCAAAATACAACAATTTAATCAAGCCCATATGGTCTCAAATCAAGACTGGCAGTGGAATCAAACAATACAACACCCTGCCTAAAGAATTTGTGTGGGTTGATGATGTCAGGAAACTTGTAGATAGGCTATTGGTGATAGCTGGGGAGGAAAATGCTGGGAACCACAATTTTTACAATGAAAAGGTTGGAATTATGGACATGATAAGCACAAAATTGTCTAATTTTATAGTGAATGACACTAAAGGGATTGGATATCTTATAAAAATTATTAATACTCTACCCCCCAAATTTTGGAATATTTCTGAGGGCCGGGGCCTTGTTAATGATATTATAAACAAGCTGCCATTTGAACTACATATTCCAGGCTATCAATATTGTGGTCCAGGCACAAAACTGGATCATAGATTAAACAGAGGGGATCCTGGTGTTAATCCCTTAGATGCTGCTTGTAGAGATCATGATATTGCATACAACACACATTCTGATCTTGACAAGAGACATGTTGCAGACAAGAAATTAGAAGAGGCTGCATTTGGCAGATTTGTAAGCAAAGATGCTTCTTTGAGTGAAAAAATAGCAGCATTGGGAACCACCATAGCTATGAGCACCAAACAAAAACTGGGGTGGGGGTTGTGAATATGTATATAATAAACCTACAATGAAGGCCAAGGGTGTTATGTATCAAATACCTTATGCAGGTCTCAAATCTCTTAAAACTATTGACAGTCTTTTGACCAAAAAGCAGCGCAAGAAAAAAAATTCTTGTATTGCAAAGGGGCATGGTATGAAATTGTTACTTAGTACCCCCCAATTAAAAAAAATACAGCAATCAAGAAAAAAATCACATGTGGGGGGATTTATATTTACCATCCCTGCCATCTTAGCTGCTCTCGGGGCTGTTGGGAGCTTGGCTGGGGGATCAGCCGCCATAGCAAAAACAGTAATAGATGCCAAGAAAAATAGGGCAGAATTAGATGAGCAGAGGCGCCATAACCTGGCCATGGAGAAACAGGGCAAAGGTGTTAAGAGAGCCATGAATAAGTTTAAAAAAAACAAGAGCCGCTTACAAACCAAGATATTGAAGCTTTAATCAAGCCACTGGGCATCAAAAATTTTAGAGGTGTGTACATGTCTGATTCTTTACCAGAACAACCACTCAACAAAGAGTGTGGCATTGTTAATTTGGATGAGTACAAAAATCAGGGCACTCACTGGATCTGTTATCTTAAATATTTAAAAAATGAGGCATTTGTATTTGATTCATTTGGAGGTGTTCCACCTGAAAATTTAATAAAATATCTAAATTCATCTAATCTTTATTACAATAATGCCCGTGTTCAAAACTTCAAAGATGTTAATTGCGGACATTTGTGTTTATCTGTTCTTAGATATATGTCTCAAATAAATAAACCATCAATTGAAGATTTTCAAAAAGCCTTGTGGTATCTGAAACATCATGGGGGTATTTCATCTCACCAGCCAAAATTCAATATTGAAACTCAAATTACATGATGACATAGTGTATCCCAAAACAATAGCTCTCAGGGCATTTTATGGCATGTACCTAATCCCTAATATTACACACCACAACAACAAAATTGCAGTTGGGGATGAAAAAATTGTCATCACTCCAGGGCAATATAATCTATCCACTCTAAATGCTCAATTACCCAGAGGTGTGGTGTTAAGTCAAAATTCTGTCACTCACAGAGTAGAAATTGTATCTGCTACAGAAACAGTGGATCTGGCTACTATAGGAGAGCTGTTGGGATTTGAGAACAACACAAAACTTGAACCGGGCATCAAACACACTGCTATGAATAAACCTAAATTCTTAGCCATAGAAACTCTGAATATTCACTGTAATGTGGCTGAGGGTATGATCACCAAATCAAATGGCATAGGCTCTCACAAACAAACAGGCATCATTGCAACATTCAAACCTAATTCTGAATTTATGGAGCCCATCATCTATAATCCATCCCCAACATTATATTTTCCTGTGTGTCATAATAGAATAGATTATATTGAATTGATGGTCACTAATGAAAAAGAAGAATTAGTTGATTTTGCTGGAGCCACAACAACTGCCATCATAGAAATTAACATTTAAATAAAAATACATACAAGAAGAAAATGGAAAATATTGAGAGTTATGAGCTACAATCATTCCCTCCAAACAGGAGGACATTTGCAAATTTAAATCAACCCAACACAGAAATTGAGGTTGATCTTGATGTAGGGGATGGATTTATACACCCCCACAGAGCAGATCTATACATCAAATTTGATGTTGTAAAGCTCGATGGTACCGATTATCCGGCAAATTCTAATATAAGACTTGTAGACAATTTTGTGCCCCATCTATTCTCTGAAATTGAGATCAGAAAGCATGGTGTTGTTATAAACAGAGTGGATTATCCCGGCATTACCTCCACAGCTTTGGCCACATTAAAATTATCCAAAACCGAGGCTTCATACTACAAAATCGGTGGATTTGAGGCTGGTGATAAGATATTATCTAAAAACCACACTGTGCTGTTTCCTATGCGCCTATTGCCAGGATTCTTCTCAGATTACAAAGAAATTATGTGGAAGGGTGGGTTAAGAATTACATTTAGAAGAGCTGCCAATGATAATAATGCTTTGATGAGGTACAGTGCAATAAACTCTACAGGGGAAGCTCTGCCCAATACCCTACCTGATGCAGGCAAATGCATTATTCAGACTATGGAGTTAAGAATCCCAGTTGTTGAATACGAGGCCAGTTATGCTCTTAAATACAAAGCAGATATAATAAAAAATCCACAGGTTCCTCTGCAATTTTATACATATCAATGTGTACAGAAGCCCGCAACTGGTACATATTATGAGTTTGATGCTACAAATTCATTCTCCAGTATTCAATATGACATGCCTGATTTTGTGGTGGTATTGTTTCAGACTGGAAGACACAACAATCAGGAAAAAAATTCAAGTAAATTTGATAGCTGCAACATCAAGAACATATATCTTAAAAATGGCAGAAATGAGGTATTTCCTAGAGAAAATTACAATTTAGACATGTCCAAGGATGATTTCCTCAAATTATATGAGGCATTTACATCCTTCAAAAGAGTCACTACAGGCAATACGGATATGTATTACACACCAGATGAATTCAAAGCACAGAGACCCATGTTTGTAATCAATGCTTCAAAAAGAAAACAGGTTGTGGTGAATGACAGAACAAATATTAAAATTATCTGTGAATTCCATGAGGCATTACCTGATGACACTATATGTAGTGTTATTCTCATAGGTGAAAAATCATATGTTTATGATGTAAGAAATGAGAGAGTCACGGAGCAATTCTAGAGGGTCTCTGCATATTGCATTGTTTTAATATACAATTTGAACCTGGTATCCAATTGAACTTAAACCTGAAGTAAATATGTATGGGTAGGTGTATGTGTGTGTGGCCTATTTTTATGTGTAGCCAAAAAAATATCAATTTTTGACAAGTTTATGGACAACAATCTCACAGAAGTGCCTTTTGTAAGTATGAGCAAAACAATCTGAGGGGGCTCTTCCTTTCCGAAAAATTCCTGAGGGCATTTTTACAAAAATCTTGGATTAGAGGGGGTTCCACACTTGAGCAAAAAGCTCATATGCTCATGTTGAGCTTGTTTTAAGTGTAAGCAAATCTGCTTGAGAAGAGCTCTTCCTTTCTACACTTGTAAATGGTGCTTATCCTATCATCAATCCCACTACTTCTCTACCTTGCATATAGCGGATATGAATAAAGTTTGTAATCAGGGAAAGACTTCTGGGACACCCGGTATTTCTCTACGAGCATCATGCAACCAATCAGAAATAATCACGTTGTTTATCCAGTACATTCCGTTGTGGAAACAGCTCAGTGTAGTGTTATTTATACGGACGAATATAAACGCTTCGAAAAAAAATACTAAAAATCTGTTCGCTTTAACAAAGAACCATAAAAAAACGATTTTATGAATGAAATGGGGAATTCCACTTGAACTGAATCGAAACATTACATCAAATTCAATCATCTGCAAATACGCTGTATGCAAAGAGAGATTTGCGTGAGTACTAACTAGTACAATATTACGTGGGAATGGTCAAACAGATGAAGAACAGAAAAATTATGATCTATTTGTTTTTGGATCTGTGCCTTCAGATGTATTTGGTTTTGGATTTGCTAATCTCGTTTCTTTTGTTTTGCATCCACGTTTGCTTGAATACTAAAACTTTATTTCGATATTTGCATGTAATTATCTTATTTATAGTTGCTTTTCTGTCACTTCTGACCAATCGCCACGATGAGGAGGAATGATAATTATATGAAATTGATGAAAGAACAATCACAAAATGCACCCTTGTCAGGACCAGAACTTGGAAAAAAAAATATTTCTGAACTTATTTCGTTTGATTTTGATTGATTGATTGATTGATTGATTGAATTGTTGTTTTAGGTTTACTTTATGCACAGTAAGGCTAATCGGGACTGGACCTATAGTTTAAAGTGGGATCCGAACCACTATGTGCCTCCACCGAGTATCAAACCCGGGACCCCTTGATTACAAGGCGACGACGTCGTTTGGTTTTGGATCAGTGGATCTTCCATTCGTTTTTTTTACCATCGAACCTTGTTCCATTTTGTCTTGAATTGTCAGATTTTGTTTCATTTTATCTTAGGCCTACAACTTAGATTTTTTTTTATCATAGTATCATTCGTCTCTTGATTAACGCACTTGGTTATATTTGCTTTAGATTCGTGCAACTGGTTTCTTGTTTTGGATCAGCTGATTTGGTTCTATTTAGATTGGAATCCGCTGATCTGGTTCCATGAGTTTCGGGGTCAGTTGAAGCTCACTGGATTCATTGATCTGGTTTCACTAGGTTTTATATCCCATTTAGTTTTGGATCCATTAAACATGTTCCCCTTTGTTTTAGATGCGTTGATCTAATTTAATTTGCATTTAGATCCGTTGATCTGGTTCCCTTTATTTTCTTTACTAAAATTTTGATTTAGTTTATTTTTAACGAAGCATTTTTCTCTCATTTGGCTAATTGCGACGATAGGGATGAATGGTGATGAATATGTTGAAATAAATGAAGGGACAATTACAAACATATGTGGATAACACAACACAAGCACCACAGAAGATTATACTGGCTGTTGCGCCAGACACCAGAGGATCGTTATCCTGCACAAAGCAGACCAGGGTGTACTACGTGGATAAGGTTGACATTTGGGTGTCTTGGAAAACGATCATGGCTGTTTGGTTTTGGATCTGTTCCGTTCAGTTCTGGATAAGGTCTGGATCAGTCAACGTGCTTGTATTTGGTTTCTGGACCTATGAGTCCACATTTGGATCCGTATATTCGGACCTGCCCATTTCTAGTATTCTAGCATTAAGTATCGTGCTCGACAAGAACTAGTATTCGAGTACACAAGTGTTTAACGTGATTTATAACTGGGTATTCCAGTTCAATAGAAGGTTTGGAATTTCAGTTCACTGAAAACACAACTCCTGCGAATGCTCACGTGTGATTGGTTTATCCATTACGGAAACGTGCCGAGCTTTTGACTCTCCCTTCTCCTGTCTCTGATAAGAACGATGCGACAAAGTTAGACGGGGTCGAGAGTCACGTAACTGGGAATCGCTGCAGCAGAAGAGAACCGCCTCCTAAGCTGATAAATCAGGAGCAGATACGATGTGAACCCTTGCGATGGTCTCTGAGGAAACAGCCCTAATAAAGATGATCAATGGCATGAGGAAATTGCTTTCTCCCGGTCAGGGGCGAGAGGGGGAGGGAGGAGTGGGAACTCTCCAATGGAATTATATCAAGCTCAAGAGGGCAAAGATTACGCGCGGAACTTCAGCCATTAACATACGTTTGCGTTAGAGTCACGTGACACCGCTTTTTAACGAGTTTGTCGAGTTTTTCGGATGTGCTGCGAAGTTGGGGACTTCGGTTCGAATCATGGCGTTTATATGCTTGTGTACGCTGTTGAGAAGTATCTTGTTTATAGGGTAATAACTATAATTGACTGTGTTTGTGTTTTAAGTCAACTTTATACCCAGCAAGGCTAATAGGGCTGGACCTACAGCTTAAAGTGGGATCTGAACAATCGGGGAGGGCCGACAATAACTACTATAAGACTATACTATACGGCGTACGCTTTTAGAAGGAACGTTCAGCCAATACGCAGCCAGTGCTGTCGCGCTGTTGCCAAACCAACTGCTTGCGGAAGGGAAACACAGATAATTCGCTGTGTCCAATATTCAGCTTTTAATGAGTATAATGCATGCACGTGATATTTGAGTACAATGAAATATATAGTAAAGAATTCTATGCAGGATTATATCATAGCACTGCAGCATATAAGAGAAACTCATACCTGAAAGAAGTTTGAAGGTATTCATTATAGAGGAACTGCAAGGTCATCATCATCGCTCTCGTTTCTGTTTTCTGGCAGGTTTCCCATGAGATTTGAATAGGGGTTCGCCGAATTCTGTGGTAGATACTTTACCCTGTTTTATAATGCGCAACACAGTATGCACACATACATCACACGCTTTGCCGTAAGTTCTCGACTGAGAAAACACTGTTTCAGCACGCACGTCTTGCGAACGCCAATTCCTTGAAGTAAGAATAAGCTTTAAAACTACGATTTCTATCTTGTGAACGTAATACGAGTATTTACCCTTGGTGTCTGTACTACTGGTACGTACTAGGTTTCGAGAGCGACATTATTAATTTGATTTGCTTTATTTTACTTTGCTTTTCTGTCACTTTTGGCTAATTGCGAAGATGGGAATGAGTGATGATATAATGAAATTGATGAAGGGACGTTCATAAACATCCATGTCCAGGCCAGGATTCGAACCCGGGACTCCTGGCGTCGTAGAGCGATATGCTAACCACTCCACAATGGCGACGGCGCGACATTATTAAATAACAATCACGCAACACACACACTATTGCACAACTATCGAGCATAAGGGCTGTATTGCACATCGCCCTACGATGGTAATATCATGAGATGGATGAAGGGACAACCACCACACGGACGACACAACACGAGCCGCACGGAAAATTGTCCTGAATACTTGTGCTGGCGCCAGAGCCTCGCTAGTCTAAAAAAGGACAATCCAGAGTGTATTGCGTGCAAGAGAGGTTGACATTTGGATGTTTTTACATTTTGCATTTTTCCGAAAATGCACCTTAACCTAGATTAAACATTTATTCACTATCAAACTTCGTCACAGTATTCCGAAACAAGTGGAATAAATGAATCTGTTGAAAGCATGAAACACTCTCCCGAAAGGAAAATAATTCCCAAACTATCAAATGCAAAAACATCCAAGTCTACGCTTGGTTTGCATGCTCTTTAAAATCAATCTGGCTCTTTTTGATGCACATGTATTGCAAATGTGTGTACACAGCCGCGTGTGCAAACCACACGAAAATCCACTTGAATGTTCTAAATGAAATCTAAACAGATGTGATTTCTCAAATATGGAATATCATAAAAATTTTCCGAGAGAAGAATAAATAAGAATGGACACCTTAACATACCCGGGCAGACATTAAACACATTTCCTTTCTAAAGTAATGAGTTATATTCTCTGATGTTAGTTATTAATTTTCTAATGGTTCCACTGTTACCTATTCTAACATTACAATTAGATTCCATAACATTACAATACTACAATTCTTATCTTGTCTTCAGGTAAAAGAAGAAGACCACACTTCTCTCTGGAATCTGTGGAGCAAGGCCGCGCATAACGGCAGAGAAGGTGAGAAAGCAAGTGGGCGGAGAAAAGCAGTGCGCGCTACTGCAGCTGCGTTTTCCCTTCCATGAACTCACTTCACCTATCACGCGTTAATTGGTCGAGCCCACACCAGTCCTATACTCTATTCCGGTATCTCTTGAGCAAGGCACGCACAATGGTAGAGAAGGGGAGAATGCAAGTGGGCGGAGCGATGCAGTACATCGCTACGTCCTGCAAACGACGTAGCTACAGTTTCTTTTTCCCTCTCACGCGTTCACTGGCAAAGCCCTGTCGAGTCACTGCATGCGCAGAGGCTTGTTTTCGTTCGCTTGCTCCAGAGAGCTCAAACTAACATTGCATTACGAGTTTTATGATGCTACTAGAGACACTAAATATACAGTATGTAACCCCCAAAGAGTCTTTATAAATGTTCACTGAATTCAACGCAAGTCCTCTCAAACTCCCGGCATTTGCTCTGAAAGAATTCTCTTGGCAAGTACACAAGAAGACCAACGCTGGTCTACAAGGGACGGGGCAATTAAAGAAATAAATTTCTCCGACTACGGTGAAAGTAAATTCTGCAGCATCGAGAAGACTTCCTGGAGACTGGTAGGCTCGGCTGACGGATGGCCGGGCTTATCCGGCGGCGTCGGTGTTCCTAATGATGACGAAGTGAATCGACTTCCAGTCTCGCGAAGGACGCCACTTAAGGGAATCCCTCTTCAAGTAAGGAGAATGGAGTTGGCTCCGAACAGTGGTCTTCAATGACATTACCTACCATCCCCCCCTCCCCCCCCAAAAAAAGTTTGTCTAGAGTGTATTATGCGCATACAGGCTAATAAGGTCTGGACAGTGGCTGTACTAGTGTGACTTTCTTTAGTGAACTTAGGCCGGCCGTACACCGAGTCCGACACGACACGAGGCGACGAAACACACGAGTCATTTTGTTAATTAGCTAAAATCTGATCGCAGAATACGCCCATGTAAGCATTAGTAGTAAGTAATTTGTCTTTTATAAGTGCAACAGTTTAGAGAATGATGTATCAGTTTATATGTACAGGGTGTACCAAAAGTCCCATTACGCCCCCCCCCCTTTGAATTGTAGACAAACCTGCAAATGTTATTTTAACAGCATGCGTATTATGAGAGGATGGTATACCATTAAATCAGACCAATGACCACCATTTACTCCAATGGATCTGTGTGCACACCGGCATTTTCATGGCACAGTATTATTCGCGTCCAGGTGCTATGTGAAATCATCCGTAACATAAGATCTCAGATCTGGATTTCAGGTGGCCATTTTAAGAGAATACCTCAATGATGTGTTCAGAGACAAATGGATTGGACGAGGATCGCCAAATTTACCAGCACCTCTAAAATGGCCACCCCAAAGTCCAAATCTGACATCTTGTGATAATGCGCTATGGGGACACATCAAACAGAAAGTCACCCATAATCGTTATCAGACAACTGGTGAACTTCAAGAAGCTGTTCGCAGTGCGTTTGCTTCCCTCACGACAGACATGTTATCGAGGATTTCGCATCGCACCTGGAGGCGAATAATACTGTGCCATGAAAATGGCGGTGTGCACACAGATTCTCTGGAGTAGCCTAAATGGTGGTCATTAGTCTGATTTAATGGTGTACCATCCTCTCATCATACGCATGCTGTTAAAAATAACATTTTGCAGGTTTGTCTACAATTCAAATGGGGGGTAATGGGACTTTTGGTACACCCTGTATATTGTGAATTGAATATAAGTGTAGGAAATAATTGGTTAGGCCAACCGCACAGCGGATCCGACCATTACCTTCTCAATATGAAAGCCTCATGGCTTGCTTCGGTCACGTGACTAAACGTCATCAACTGGAGGCGAGATAGCCGCCGTGTTCGATTTGCTTCTTCAGAATCAATGTTGGACCTTTTTAGTGAATATGGAATTGTAATGCAAATTTAGGAACTGTAATCGAGTTTACATGACGTGTAAATATGCTTAAATGTTGAAGAGGTATGGTGTAAGTGCTCAATTGCAGAGGAAATTATGATGAAAAAGGTGAGAGTAACGTTCACATTTCTTGAACATGTTGCTGAAAATGAGAAATGTTTAGGGCAATTCCATGTGATTCAGTCTCTACGAAAAGATACAAGTTAAGTAACAAAGGTTTTATACTCATAAATAAATAAGAGTAATAGTTCATGATGTAAACATTTCATGTGTACAGAATAGGCATCTAATATACTCTTAAATGTGGTCATGTGGTCTTGTCAACATTTTTTTTTTTTTTAAGAAATATCAAATAATTTAGCCTGAATTATTACAAACGTTGATTAACGTTAAGATTATTGTTTATGACTGCAAATTAATTTGTTTCAAGATTTAGCCAACGTTTAAAATATTACGTTCGTGTATACTAAAGCAATTTAGTGTAAATTTTATGTAAGCATTCGATAAAATTTTCATATTAATTAGCCTACACAAATTTTCAATTTCAAAATGTTATTAATGAAAGAAAGCTATACAACGGAGCAAAGTTGATACATGTGTACATTTACATTCTTATTTTATCTCGCTTTATGCTTCTTTATGCTAATCGGAGGCTAATGGAAGATATGTTGTGCATTTAAATACAAGGGTAACAAGAACTTCGATGAAGTATTCGTGTGTAATACTATCCAAGAATATATTACTTACGTTTCAAATACAAATGTTTTCACATACAAAGCATTTTATTACCTAGCTATGTTAATATGAACTACAAATGTGTTAAATTTTATAAAACTGTTTTATATGAACTGCTTTTTATTTTTTGTCTTTGTGAAGCTTCAATTTTCGTAACTTTGATTATTAAATCAGTGATTTATATCATAATTTATTAACATTCTTCACGATGTTATTAACATAATGTAAAAACAGTGTAAGGAAATATTCCAAATGTTTATATCCCAAGTGAACGCTAAGATCGAAATATTAGTCTGCTTTTTTTAAATGAAACTCTTAAGTTATTGTCACAGATCTTACTAACGACAATGAAAAGATTCAATTTGTTTATTATCTTTCGTTCAATACAGTCAATAGGATCGAAATTATAATATGACAAATGATTTAGGTTTAGTCTTTATTCACATAAATGTTACATTGCCCTTGTACCAATTGTTTCGCTTTTGCTGCAAGGATATAGAAATTAAGCTTTTGTATTGCGATTATATAGCTAAGCAGAATATCTGCATTATCTGGTTGATTAATTTTGGGTAAAGGTAAAGACAATTTAATTGATTAGGTAACTTGGAAAGTTTACGGTCAACCTAACATGTTTTTTTTATTTAATCAATTGATTTTACATACAAAAGTTCGTATAAAAGCGGTTATGAGTTTTACTGTAGCTGACAAATATTCCCGATAATATTTTTCAAAGATATACAATGTTCAAATTTTTCCGACAGGAAGTTTCTAACGGTTTTCAACCCTTTCATTGTGCTATGGTAGGAATTTTTGTGGTGGCTTGAATGAAGATTTTGGTGCAAATATTCAATATTATACATTTTTCTTCTATATTCGTCGGGAGGGTATGTCAAAATTTAACTTCATAAAAGAAAGAAATATACCTTAATTATCTACGGTAAAATTACGACAAGGGGTTTTACAGCGTTAAGTCGATCGCCTCCAGATGATGACGTCTTGACTGAGCGCTGTGGCCTGAACCTCAAGATGGTCTTGATCCGACAAGATACGACACGACGCAACACAGCGGGACACAACGCGACGAAACGCAACACGACAAGTAATTTTGTTCCTTAACTAAAATCGGATTGCAAATTTCTTACAAGTACGCAATAGGTCTACGTCTGTCTTTTATATTTGGGAAGCGGGAAACGATGCATTATAAGTACGTATAATAGTTTACAGAAGAATCAATGTGTATGTAGAATTAATGTAAATGTTGTGAATTGAATATAAGATTCAATGACTACATTTACCGTTTCCGGTCTGTGATCAGATGTCTGTACCTGAAATGAATGGATTGAGTCATGCGCAAATCGTTTTGTCGTAACGTGCTCCACGCGAGACCAAATTCCACGGGCCTTCGTTATTTTGTCGCAAACCGTCGCAACGTGCCGCAAAGTGACTCGAGTCAAAGGTTTCGTCCGGAGTGCCGCCATCCATAAAAGACAACAAATAGTAAACCTTCACTGAGACGGTTTGCGTCAAGAATGACTCGTCGCGTCGTGTTGTGTAGTGTCGGATCCGGTGTGTGGATGGCCTTAGCGATCTCAAGTCTTCATTCTACACGCTGGTGTCCGAAAGGTTCAAGACCGAACGGAAAATACTTCCAGAATGGTCTCGCAGTCTTGAAGCCTTGGACTGGAAGCGAAAATCTTTCGAATTATACTTCGCTTGCAGCTCACAATAAGATCAGTAAATAAAACTACGAGCACCTTACTTTGCCCTCGTTATAAACACTGTTCGTACAAAGTTCGTACTTTTACATTTCCACACAGTAGAATAACTGCAACCAACACCTGGATGGCCTTGGACTTCTATGCTCTCAAACAAGAGAAAGACAAGCGAAGGAGTGTAGTAAACACGTGTGCATTGTCGCGAACTGCATACAGCGTGCTCGACTGCTTGCTTAAGCTGCGCTTTCGAACTGTACTAGGTGACGTCAGTACAATTGATCTACGATAAGGCCGGTCGGTGTTTAATATTCATAATTAATTTGTATGTATTTAGAATTTATTTGCATGTATTTAGAATAAATTTGCATATCATTAGAATAATTTACATTTATATATTTGCATATTTATAACTTTTATGAATTTTTAATTATTTATTTTATTAAAAATATGTATATAGAAACGATAATAAATAATGTTTATAATATTGAAAATAAGAGTTTATGGTTTATGAATCGCTATGAATGGTGGTAATGGGTTCGAGTACCGGAACCGTCCCAAATCGTAATTGGACCTGTACCTACACCCATTATCACCATTCATAGCGGTTCATAAACCATAAACTCTTATTTTCAATATTATAAACATTAATTATTATCGTTTCATACATTACATACTTTGCAGTAATAAACATAAAATCATATGCATAACATTTAGTACCACTAATTACCTTCTATATACATATTTTTTAATAAAATAAATAATTAAAAATTCATAAAAGTTATAAATATGCAAATATATAAATGTAAATTATTCTAATGATATGCAAATTTATTCTAAATACATGCAAATAAATTCTAAATACATACAAATTAATTATGAATATTAAACACCGACCGGCCTTAGCGTAGATCAATATTACTGAAGTCACTTCCTTTACGCCTGGTTTTTGAACCTTTCGGATACATACTCTGTCTCGGTAATCTGTGGAGTAGCACCTCGCATAACGGTACAGAAGGAAAGAAAGCGGTGGGCGGAGTAAAGCAGTGCACAATGCTGCAAACGGCTGGTAGCTGCAGCCGCGTTTTCTCCTCCATACAATCACTTCCCCTCTCACCTGGTCATTGGTCGAGGCCTGTCAAGTCCTACTTGCTTTCGTTCGCTTGCTCCAAAGATTCCCGGGGCAGAGCGTAATACTATGGTCACTAGGATGAAGGCGCCCGAAGCGGGGTGCTGATCACACTTCGAAAATGGGAGAGACCGAGAAGATATGGAGCCCTACCTCCACACCCATGTATCCGTACATAGCACGGCGAAATGCATAGTGAATAACTTTACCTCACTTTCAATGTAACGTATCTTTCCCAATAACCTCACCAAAGCCAACCAATCATTATGTACCAACCAATCTTCATAGTCAGTAATAGCAATAAAATTAGCCTCTGCAGTAGTATATCACTATGGCAACAGTAACGATGGGTTCCGGATTCGGTTCCCCGTAGAGAGAATGGTTCGAGTCCAGCTTTAAACTGTAGGTCCAGTCACTATTAACCCATCGGAGCATGCTGTTCACTTAAAACTAGCAATAAAAACATGAAATAAAAATTGCTACAACCCAAAGGGTTTGATTGAGATAGTTTTAAGTCCACTTTATACACAGAAAGGCTAATCGGGACTGGGCTTACAGTTTAGAGTGGGATCGGAACTCTATGTGCCTCCACAAGGTATTGAACCCGGGACCCCCTGATTACAAGACAACGGGAAGGCCCACAATCTCAAGGGGTACGAATCTACGTATTGTTACACACACACACACATAAAACAATTTGTTGTCACTTGAGTATCTTACAAACGTTCCCTGGAAGTATTCAAGTGGTTCAGAAGAGGGTCGCGAGATGGAGATACGGCAGGATACACGCCGAGGGGATCAAAGACCGGTTCCAGCCTCTTCAAAGGCATTGATTCCGAGGCAAGTGCGCGTGCGGTCATCACGTAACGAGGTATATGAGCTGCGGTTCCCCTCGTATCTCCGGGCTGTGTGTTGAAGTTATCCAGCCGAGAGCTAAGATAACAGACAGAAATAACAATGGCTCCGTGGGGATGGAATCGAGGTCGACTTTTCCCCTCTTCGGAGATGACATTTTGTGTCTCGAAGGAGGAGTCATCGGTCTTCTTCTCCATCTCTCGACTGACTAAAAGGCAGAAAGAGCCAAACTTGCCTTTCTCTTCACGTGCATAATAAAGCATAAGTATGTGCAATAGTCCGTACATCTGGCCGAGCATTGCCGGACTCCGTTGCGGAGTGGTTAGCGCAGAGCGCTACGATGTCATGGGTCCCAGGTACGAATCCTGGCCTGGGCATGCCCGTTCTTTGTCAGTGTCCCTTCATCAATTTCATATCATAATTCATCCTCATCTTCGCGATTAGCCAAAAGTGGAAGAAAAGCGTAGCAAAATAAACCAAATCAACAATCTGGTCGAGCAAAGCATTGTGTGCTGCTACAAACGGCACGTAGCTGCAATCGCGTCCCCCTCCATGCAATCCCCTTCCCTCTCGCCGATCATTGGTCCACCCCTCTCGAGTCATGACTTGCGCAGATGATTTGTTTTCCTTCACTTGATCCACAGGCTCCTGGGATGGAGAAAAGGCAGGTTATACTGATTGGAACAAATCTGCAAAGTCTGGCAAAGTTTGCTTTAAGTTACCCCACTTCATGCTCAGTTAGGCTAATCGAGACTGGATCTACAATGTAAAGTCGGATCCGAACCACTATTCAATGTGGCTCTACGGGAATCGAACACACGGTGGCCTGGGTTAGCGAATACATTTAGGTTTGGTTTGGTTTGAGTTGGTGTTTTAAGTCCTCTTTATGCACAGTAAGGCTAATCGGGACTGGACCTACAGTTTAAAGTGGGATCCGAACCACTTGAGCCTCCACCGGGTATCGAACCCGGAACCCCTCGATTACAAGGCAATGACGCTACCACTGCGCCATCGGGGAGGCCCGAATACATTTAGGGAGACACGTGTGTTCAGTGTGCTAGCCTCAGAGGCGGAGTGACTTTGACTGCGTACTATGGCGTTAGGGGTACCGAGTTAGAATCGCGACCAGGCATGAGTGCTATTTGTGTCATTTCATCATATCATCACTCATTCTCATCGTTGCGATTAGCCAAAAGTGGGAAAAACAACGATAAGTAACAAAAATCAAAACAATGGCGTTGGTTTAGTGAGGTTTAGATATAGCGGTCCTGACTGCCCTTGAAGAGCAACACGCCGTCATAGGTGGTAGAATCATACAAGAACAACATCGTGACAGGTTAGATACACAGTAATTACACAATAGGGTTTTGCATAGGAACTACCATTTGATCAAACTGTTGCATAGAAGGCAACCTCTACTGTTAGATTATACAGAAGTGTCAATGTTTGTTTTAAGGTACACTTTATTCTCAGATAGTCTCTTATCAAAGCTCTCCAAGTTGATATTGTACCTTTAAAAAAAAAGTGGTGACATTGATCCAAAACTATTGATTTTGAAAGAAAGAAAACACGTAAAATTTTTAGCTCGATTACAATATGAAAGCGAGCTATGGAGAAGAAAACCAAACGAGGAGATTGAGTCATTAAATAAACACAAAGGTATTGTAAGATAAATAAAAGCTAGAAGATTTGAGTGGATTCGTCATGTTGAAAGAGTGCGGCATGGCAGAGTAAAAAAGGAAATAACCCCGTGCTCAATGAGATTAAAAGGTCAATGGAAAGATGATGTGCTTGAAGATCTGAGAACAATAAAGAAAAATAATTGGAAAAAGGTGTGCCTAAAGTAGAAGGGAGTGGCTGAAACTCATTGAATTGTGGCTTTACTGGGAAACGAATCCGAAAACTCCCACTGATTATAAGGAAGCATCAATATTCATGAAATTGAAATTAAATTGAAATGTATTCATTTAAGTGTTGCGAACAGATTTCAATCTTTATACAACACCCTGTTTTAATATACGTGCATAAAACTGTAAAACTCAATATGCTGACCAAGGCAGAGATTTATTTTTAATAAAACATAAACTAAACGTAACGTTTCAACCTTCTAGCAAGGTCTTCTTCAGACTCTGCACCAAATACAAATGCAACAAGGTACAAAAACAGGACGATATATATGCACAAACATTATTCCCCTCCAGACTATTAGAAACATGTTTAGGAACATTCTAGCAGGTGGCTTTCCCTTGTCAACTGTACTTTCACCTGAAAGGCTAAACTTTTTCTTCCATCTGGAATGTGGTTGGACTCTTTATCTCACGCTCTTTTTCCTTCATTCTTCTTCCTTCTTCTCTCCTCTTTCTCTCTTGTTTTTTCCACACTTTCTATCACTTCTTCCATTCTTTGTTTATCTTCAGTCCCCCATTCCAGTTCATTGTGTCTTCTTCACCTTTCTTCTTTACTTCCTTGGCCTCTTTTCATTTTCTCACTAGTATTCTCTTCTCCCTTCCTATCTGCTTAGCCTCATCCCACTCTATGTCATGGCCTGTTTCTCTCGTGTGTTTAAATATCGCATTTCTCTCTCTAAACTATTTTACAGAGTACGTTATCTACATAAAAGAGGCTTGTAATAATACATAAATTTAAAAATTGTTTGAAAAGCAACTTGAGCATCATTTATAAATTCAATTAGCTTATATTATTGTCTAATTTCATTTCTGTACACTCCGAAACTTACCTGTACTAACTTTACCAATTTGTCCATCCAAGAGCTAGATGTCAATACTGTACTTGCAATTACATTATGATGTCTTCTGGTTTTACACTGAAACACTTTCACTATAATAATTATCCCAGATTTGTTTTACAATCTATTACAACTGCTAACATATTATCTATAAACTGATGACAGAATATATTTCTTCTACATTCAAGGTTACATAATTTAAGTTTTTTACTTAGGTTACTGTATTCATACTGAAGAAGAGTTGGATACACTGTTGTTAAGAGGTTTTCTAAAGAGGACTTTAAAGCAAAAGAAAGAGGGATGAAGTTTCAAAACCAGGACAATCCGCAACCAGAAACGTCCTTAATCTCAGTGATATTGACATGCAATAAAGTAAAATGAAAGAAGAAAAGACACAAGCCAAGATGCTGAACCTGAAGGCATCATTAGTTTAACCACACAGTGTTTCCATCCCCCGTGAGACATTCCTCGGGGGCATTTCTGACGTCATAAGCATGGCGAGTTAAAGGAGAGAAGTTTCGAGAAAGTTTATCCTCATTTTGCCTCGCTCTGAAACTCTGCTTCAGGGAAACTTTTGACGCAACCTGAGGGAGAGGAAGGACTTTATCTCGGGATTCATTTCATCCCGGACAACAAAGCGTTGCGGTTCCTTCTACTTGGCATTATGCGGACGTCTCTGTCTTGGAGATTTACGCCTTGTAATCTACAGCTGCAAGGATTGTTTTCAGCAACGTCCAATCGGATTCTTCATCGTGTAGATTGTCAGGTGTTCCCTGAGGCTTCCTTCTAAGTAGAAGTTTGTCTAGTAGCATGATACGTAGCCAGGAAAGCTTGAAATCGTACTCAAATGATGAGTGCAGTTTCTTTAACGAATGGTAATAGCAACAACAGCTATTCTCCAGTGTTGCTGATACACACAAGCAGCCAGTCAACATGTCACAAACTATCTGCTATGGACTTGATCAGAAGGAACGCAAAAGTTAACCTCAATTCCACGCTGTACTCCGTGTTGCAAGCCAACGAGGCTCTGGCGTGGTTAGTACAATCATCCGTATTACCAAAGAAGAGGCCAAGGGGGCCATGTCCCCCTCCTCGCGTCATGAAATATTTTAATGGGAATTTATAAAAATCTACAAAAATAGCATGGACAATTTTTTTAAGATTTTGAAAGGATTTCGATGAATGAGTTTTTTCTGGAGAGAGGCGGACTCCAGAAGTCAGCAGTCTACTATATTTAGTAATTTTAATTTTATAACCATTTATGCAAAGCTACCAAACGTCCCAATTCGGTGGTGAAAGTTCATTATTTTTAATCCCTGTCCTGACTTCTGCAGCCTTGATGAGAAAATGTCCTTGTATATTTGGTTCATTCACATTCAGACATGTTCTTCATTATAAGAATCATTCATAATACGTATCATTTAACTTATAAATATATTATTTTGTAAACATTATTATAAATCAAATCAAATCATGGCTGTTCAGTGGTGCTGGTATAAGACAATTAAAGGAAAATTGAAAACAATGTTAATTTGGGAACACTGTATTATTGCAATACTTTTGCAATAAGCACCAAGCTGTACGCTGTGTGACAGTCAGCTACATCTAGGCAGGGAAAGGAGGGGGGGGGGTGCAAATTCGGGCAAGAGGTGCGAAAATATATTCTCGTCCTGGGCGCTGAAATCTAGCTGAAGCTCTGAGGAAATATTTCCTTCCGAGAAACCATTAACAGATTTACACCATTATAGAAACATAACACAAAAAAGTATGAAATTTTATTGATCATTATTAATAGAATGCAATAATTAAATAACATTTAACACTTATTAAAACATTTCATTTATCTTCTAATTTCTTGACATTTTCAACCAGTTGTTAAAGGAATTATTTTGGTAGTTTGTAGCAAATTAATTTCTTTCTAGATGTTTAATAATATTAATTATTTAATATTTGACATATATTTCATGAGAATAATATATATGTACGTACATATATGTATATGTATTTGCGTGTGTGTAGTTTCGGACTTGGCCCTCCCCTAAAGAAAATCCTGGGCACGGACCTGCTCCGTAGGGCTGTATATTGTCCTGTGCCTCTTTTCAGCCTCAGCTTTCACCTTAGGTAAGGAGATTTAGTTCTCAGTCCCATGCATTGATTTTAGGTATGGTAAGGGACTTGACCCTGTAAAATGTGTAATTAGCCAAAGTGCTGACGCACCCAAAGTTTTCATTACCTTCCTTCTTTTCTGTTTCCTCAATAATGACTTCCGGGATGTAAGAGAGTGAACTTCTGAGAGGGGACCCGAAAGTCAACCTGTATTGTACGTAGTACACACGCTGAGCTATAATATATGTATAACAAGGCTCTAGCGTCTGGATTCACAGCCAGTACAATCCTATGAACAAAGGAAAGTAAAGGAATGAGTTGAAACAAAAATGCATAAAATATGTAGGCCAGACCAAATATGTAAGTGCATCATTGAGAAATATACATCAACACAACGCATCATACAGCCCAAAATATTGTATCATATATAACACCATTTAGCCTTGTTTCCATGATATGAAAAACTCAATATGCTAACCAAGGCAAACATTTATTTTATTATAAAACATAAACTAAACGTAACGTTTCAACCTTCTAGCAAGATCTTCTTCAGACTCTGCACCAACTACAAATGTAACAAGATACAAAAACAGGACGATATATATACACAAACATTACTCCCCTCCAGACTATTAGAAAGTTGTTCTGGAACATTCTAGCAGGAGTAATGTTTGTGTATATAGTATATCGTCCTGTTTTTGTATCTTGTTACATTTGTAGTTGGTGCAGAGTCTGAAGAAGACCTTGCTAGAAGGTTGAAACGTTACGTTTAGTTTATGTTTTATAATAAAATAAATTACTGCCTTGGTCAGCATATTGAGTTTTTGTATCATATAATGCATTCTGGCGTTACATTTATAAATTATGTAAAAAGTGCATCAAACTTTAAACCTGATGCATCTAGTTTTCTGGAAAGGGGGGGGGAGGATGTTGAGTTTCATCTCATCACTTTTCGTTCCCACCTTCACGGTTAGCTAAAAGCGGGGGGAAAAGAGAAGTAAACTGAATCAATCAATGGCTTCCATTTTCCCGAACAATTTTTGTGACCACGGCTAAAGCATAGGGATTCGGATTTCAATCTTAGTTGCATATCGTCGATCTAATCAGCTCCACCATAAAGATAGGGATTTTTACTGAGAAAAACGCATACTAAAAGGTGCATACTCACCGAACGAGAACTTGCATTTGTCTCTTCCTACATGGCTTGTCTGCCCTTCACATCCACTTAAGAGACCAGAGAAACCAGATACTTTGGGCAAAGCATTCTGGGTGCAGTTTACTCATGTCTGTCTGAAATTCACTTAAAACGTCCGCAGTATGTTTGCTCCAAGGATGAAAAAGGCAAATGACTAATTGCGTTGAAACTGTTTGCGTGGACTATGTCTACCTCCCACCACTAAGGTGGATCCTGAAATTAATTACATTAGGAAGTAACTTAGGTAGACAAATATTCCAGCAAATGAAGAATGAGCACACATGTGATCAAGTAAAAGGCATTATGCTCTTCTAGACCGGTTGTAATTCGGAGATCAAGCGGCCATGCGTCTGCACTGCTTCCATTCAGGTGATCGTAGTCTCTCTCCCTCGCTCGGTTTCCCTGAATTTATTTATTTTTCTCACTTCTTTCCCTGTCTTTTTCTCCTTTTCTTTCATATTCACCTTTTCATCTTCCTATCTGTTCTTCTCCCCACCCTCTTTGCCTTGTTTCTCCAGCTCGTTTCTTTCTTTTACATTCTTACTTAGTCTCGTCATTTCATCCCCTTAACTCTCCTTCCCTCTTCCTATATTTCTCCTTTGTTCTTATATCTCGTTCACTTACTCTCTCTCTCTCTCTCTTTCATACACACCCACTTTGTCTCTAAATCTCGTTTCTCACTTTCTCTCTGCCTTTCTTAGCTCTCTTTCTCTGTTACTCCGTCACCACATCTCTACGCCTACATCATCCTTCTCCCTTATCTTCCTTTTTCTCCGTCTTACTACTTCATTCATTCACTCTCTCTCTCTCTCTCTCTCGTTCTAAAACCTTCTCTTCGTCTTCCTGGGTCTTTTCTCTCCTCTCTCATTCTAGTCTTCTCCCCTCCCCACCTTTTCTGTTCTTTCCTTCTCCCTTAGGTTCTCAATCTCTCTTTCTCTATCTCAATATATTTTTACCTTGTTTCTCCATCTCTTCTATCTTCCTTATTCTCTGTCTTAATCTTTCACTCTGTTTCTCTCTCTCTCTCTCTCTCTCTCTCTCTCTCTCTCTCTCTCTCTCTCTCTCTCTCTCTCTCTCTCTCTCTCTCTAGTTCTCCATTTCCTTTCGGCTGACCCTGTGGCCGAGTGGTTAGCACATCGCGCTACGACGCCAAGGGTCCCGGGTTCGAATCCCGGTCGGGCTTGGTTGTTTGTGAATGTCCATTCATCAATTTCATCACTCATCCCCATCTTCGCAAATTAGCCAAGAGGCACAAAACGCGAAGTAAAATAAACTAAATCAAATCAAAAAATCAATTTCCTTTCACCTCGTCTTCCTGGATATCTCTCTTCTCTCCTCTCTCATTCTCACTTTCTCCCCTTTTCCACTACTTTCTTCTTCCTTATGGTCTCTCTCTCTTTATTTGTCTCCATCTCTTTCTCTCTCCGCCTTCCTTCTCTTCTATCTTCCTTATTCTCTGTCTTAATATTTCATGCTCTCTCTCTCTCTCTTTCTCTCTCTGCTTCTCTTATCCTACCTCCCGCCTCCTCTTCGTTTTAGTACATATTTTCTCTCTCTCTTTCTCACTTTCTCCCCTTTCCCATTATTTTCTTCTCCATCGCGTTTTCACTCCATCTTTATCCACCTCTTTTTCTATCCTCCTTATTTTCTATCTTCATCTTTTCTCTCGTTCTCCGTTCCGCTTTCTCTTCAACTTTCAGGCCATCTCCTTCCTCTTCTCTCTCATTCTCACTTTGTCCCTTCGTGCTCTGGGATGCTGCGTTGCATTACGGCCTCGAGACTCAAGCCATTCCGCCCTGTCAGCCCCAACTGTCAGATACAAAGGATGAACCCGAAACTCATGCGAATGTAGTAAAGGGAGGGTAGAAAAACCTAGCTTCTCTCTGCTGTTATTCACTGCTAAGGTATTCGGTCTCTTTCCCCTCCAGCTAACGTACCGACAACTTCTTCTCATCGCATTTTTGACGACATGAAATGACGAGTTTCCAAGGTCGATATGTCGCTTCGCACAACTCAAGATACGTCAGAGTGCAACAAAGGAACAAGTTGGAACTGATGTTACGGCTTTTCGACAGGCGCTGGGTGGCAAGATATAGAAGACACGTTAATACAGAATGATGCGTACCAAAAATCTATAATATCGTAGGACGAAACCATGTGTAATTCCTAGAAAGAGCGAGTGGGTGATGGGATGATCTTTTAGGAAGTCATTTAAATGTCAATCTTTCATCAATGCAGAACTCCTACTACCTCTTATAACCCTCTGAACACAAAAAAGCTGGTACCATTGGGTGACGTCATGCCTCAATCTGATTGGCTCGCATGCTTAGAGCCTCGAGGAGGAAACTAGGATGCTTTGTCTTGAGGTACCGTCACAGGGAAAGGGCAACCACAAGCAAACGGTGAGTATGGCTATATTATGTGGAATTTAGGTAGATTGATAGAAGTTCCATTACTATATTTAGTAATTAATTTATAATATTTTTTGATTATTCTACATTTATATTAAATTTTACAATCGTTTAGGTTTAGAGAAAGCGTTTCTGAAAATTCTCAATCGTAAAGTCTCACTCACCATTCAGTACCTAGCCTCAATAACAGCTTATTTATAGTAACACAAAGGGCATTATTTTGCTTAATGAATTGTTAACAAAGACATTTATTTCATGAAATTTAGCGTTGCAAAAATAATTAATAGTTGGTTGTAAGCTTGATTGAAGTTCCAGTTGATTGGTATATACTGCATTACTTGTTGATATAAAAATGAAATAATTTCATGTTCCAGGTTTTGTATATACTAGAAATTTCCTGGATTAAAGGTCTCTGGGCATAGCAGGTATCCACTAGCGCTCTGTGCAGTAGACCCTGCTTCGGGCTTGTGACAGTAAACAGTGGAGATAGAACGTGTTTCAACTCTTCACTCTGTAGGTCAACAAAGCTTTGGGGACAGGATAATTCTCCGTACGATTGTGTGTCGTCTTGTGCCTTACCCACATGTGTGCTGTAGACTCAGTCATAGGTATAGATATTCCAGTCCTCACAGACTATAAATGCTTTTATTGTTCGTAAGGGGTTCTTCTCTGCATGATTAACTTTCATTCTAACACCCTCCCTTTTAATGTCAATAGTTGTTAATAATTGCCTATCCCTGTATATTTCTATGGGTGCAAATAGCCTAATGTTGTACATGAGATTGAGGTTAACAGTAGGAGAGATGCTGAGAGGAACAAGAGTGTGTCATGACTCATGACCCAGCAAAAAACACACTATCCATCCTCTTGAAACTAAAAATCTTAACTAAAATCTCTGGTTTCTATAAAAAGGCAAAATTGGCAATATCCCATTGGTCGTACGTACAGAGTCGGATCACTAACCTTTCGTAGTATGTGGGCCAACCACCGACTTGTTTCGTATTGAACTATTTATTTATTTATTTAGCAAAAGATTCTTAACAGAACCAATAGTTCCAATTACAAAGGATCATATTAAAAACATTTAATAAAGATTGAATATACATTTTAAAAATTACAAAAATACAAAACTACAGAATTACAATATTACAAAATACAAAGCAAAAGATACAAAAAATATATAAAAAGATAAAAATGGCAGTAGGTATGTTACACAAAGTAACAGAACAAAATACAAACACAATATAGTGCAATCACAACAGAGTTCTGCTAAATACTTTCAGATACAAACATATTATACATCCAACAATAGTCGATGAACACTAAGATTAATTGCACAATTTGTACAAATATCAAATCCATATGAGAGTAAATAAGGCATGACTTTAAATACATAGTATCGATAAAAATAATATAATACAAACACAGCTTCAATCAAATTTACTGTGAATGATTAGGCAATGACAATATATGTATTTTTATTATTCAGCTATATGTTATAAAGGGAAGCGCGAAGTCTACTTTAATTCCCTTTTGAGCAAGGTTGTTATAATTTGTGCATAGTCTGATAACTACTGAAGATTTATGTATATTGTTTCTCGATTTATCAATAAAAAAGGAAGCAAACATCTAAAATTTATTGGCTTAACATTAAGTTTAAAATATTGCAACACTTCAGACGAATCTATTTAGTAATTCATAATCTTATAAAGCATAAAATATTGAGCTATTAATCTTCTAGATTTCAAAGGTGGAACCTGAAAATCTATAAGTAAAAAGGTATAAGATATTCTATTTAATACTGCTGAACGATTATACTTTTTAAAATACAAATATTGTAAAAAGGTAAACTGAATTCGTTCAATATTATCTGAATGTACTTGATAAAATGGATCCCAAATTTCACTCAACATTGACAAATATGAGGAAGTTGAGGAGTCAGAAAGAGCTGGAATGAAGAGATGTGGTAAAAGAGAGGCAACGTTGGGAGGTTAAATGCGACGATTGGGACAGAAAACAGAGGAAGAAGTGAAAAGCCGAGTATTTTAGCCTTGGTTCTGACGGTTGACGCCCCGCCCCGACGCTAAGCAGGTAAACATCCTTCTCTACACCTAGCAGCACTTGTGCTTGTATTAATAAAAGGTGTCATGGCCATTTCGATCCCTGAAATAAGTTACATCCCTTAATCCTAGAACGCATATGTGGGGTCTCTCAGACCCCACGTAGTATATTAAAGCACCTTCTGATACAATAAATGCGCATCAGTTCTTCAGTGTTTGTGACATCTTACATCTGGATGTGTTCTTATAACGTACAAAGTTATAGCCCCGTACCAATAACAATTGTTGTGAATTTTGTTATTTTGTATCATTATCCCATGTTTCCATACGTGGGGTCGTTCAAACCCCAACAAGAAATAATACATTTTTTGTAATGTTAGGCACTAGTTCTGTCATAGTAATGCATTTTGCTCTCGTTCAACTATAGCATCGTGTTTTTACAGGTGCTTCATAGATGCGCTAATGAATCAGCTTCACATATAGTTCATAATATTCGTCTATAAAGCTATACTCCTATTTGGCCGCATTACTGTAAGAAGAAGAAATACATACTATTTGTCATGTTTCTTCCGGTAGCTCTTTTGCTGTGCAGCACCAATATTATTTACAACTTGTCACCTTTCTTGCTGAAAAATAAGTTATGTATGTAATATCAATGATGCATAGGATACTTGAATCATGGCAGGTTTGTGTTAGTGTTGCATCCTATGAGTGTGATTTAGAGATTTGGAGCTTTTTTGAAGGTATTTGTTTCAACCAGTGAGAATGAGTTCTAAAAAAAGGAAGAATGAGCGTTCTGTGAATCCAGAAGATGGTAATTAGAGTGTCTCTGAGTGGCTTGCTGAAGATGGAGTTTTATCCTCTGAAGAAAGTATTCAGGGCAGTGATGCAGGAGGATGCTTCGAAAACACCCAGGACATGTGCTCTGAAAATTTCGAGTTCAGCTGAAAGCGAATTAGACAGTGGTGAGATTGAAACATTTTCTTCGGATTCGGAAGCTGCTGCTTCAACTATTTTGACCAGAAGAGGTGGTACAATGTGGTCTTCTGTTCCTGAACCTATTGCACAAACTCGTCAACACAATGTGCTTCACAATGCCCCTGGACCTGCACCAGGAACTATAACTACCACGCCAAAGGACCCAAGGGAGTATTTCATTACGGAAGAAATATGTGATGAAATATTATATTGCACAAATCTTGTTGTTTGTTTGTAAAAGGATGGGAGGTAAATGTTTGAATAGATATGTTAGAACTTGGTGTGGATAGTAATAACTGGATTGGGAGTGCGCAAGACAGAGAGAGGTGGAGGTTTTATGTTGCTTCGGCGATAAACCTTCAGGTTTTGTGATGCCAGAGAGTTAGTTAGTTTGTAAAAGTTGTGATAAAATACGTGTGGATATCTCAAAACGACATTAATATGTGATTTTGTGATTTCCTTATCTTGTTGTAGACAAAATATGTATTTGTAATTACTGTTACTGATATATTTTGATGGGGTCTACCAGACCCCACCTATGTAAAGTAGTAAATATTTTTGGGTATGCGTCCCAGGGTTAAAGACACAGGTCACGTGGTGGAGACGTATTTTGAGATGTGTACAGTCTGTTGTGAAATTTTTGTCGGAGTTATAATACTCTAATCTGACATACCCTCGTACACTCTCTTGCCGTGGCTTGAAAACAGCACCACTAGTCTCTCAGAGCGATAGGCTACAAAAACAAGCTGCACCTTTTAGATCTTGTGCATGATACAGGTGCGTATTGCGCATGTTTAAGCCTCAAAAAGGACTCGTTTCCATTTTACCGCTTCCTTGCCCCGGGGGTCATTACGGAAATTATTACCGCATGGGCACAGAGGCGCTGCAGGCCTCCCACCGAACGAGCAACAGACGGAAATTGCAGCAAAAAACACGAAGCGCCATTTCCAATTATCGAAAAGCCAAAGATGCTAAGTCTGGCAGGGAAACTCACCGGGGGAAAAGGGCTCGTTGAAGTTGTCATAACAACGGATGACAACTCCATGAACAGGGAATGATGAGTGGTCCATCAGTTCGGATGTAATGCGCAAACAGCTGACAGAGAAGAGGATATAAGAGTCATTCCATGCCAAATCAACACAGATATGTGCAATTTTTAACCTGACCATCTCCGATTTTCATGAAATTTGGGGAATTGAAACTATGCATGGAACTTAGTAACTATGAAAATTTTTAGTCTCGTGCGTCTTGTAATTGTTAAATTATTCAAGGTCAAAGTTTGCAGAAATTGCCTTTTTTGAGCCCGCTTAGCTATACTAAATGTGCTGTAACTCCGCCCCTATTTCGCCTAGGAAGTTCAAATAAAGCTTATTGTACAGGGAATTGAACAAGCTTTCAAGTGATATATAACAAGCCTACCTTTGGATAAAATTATAATTTTGTCACGTGACCTTGACCTTTGACCTTGAATATCTCAAAACATGTCATCACCAAAAATCGTGAAAAAAATATATTTGGTCCCTCATTCCATACTCTAAAACATATCAAAAAATCATTCTGGGACTGCAATGGGATCAGAAGATACAAAATAATATGTGTAACTATGTGACTGATAAAAGCCCGATTACATGAACTATGAAGAGTCAAATGTCCCTTAACATCCCCTACAAAATGTGAAGGAGTTATCCTGGGTATAATTGGTCATGAAAGAAATAGGTTAGGCACAGGGAGATCCCTAGCCGTGTGTGTCAAGCGCAGATCCGGCATATTGTTGACCGCCATATTGAATTCAACGCAAAAATTTCAAAGGAAAGGGGGTGATGTGATATATCAAATGAGGCTAGAATTTCACGAGAAATGAAGTGACGAAGGTTTATCCAACATATATTTAACCAGCAAAAATTTATTACTGCATGCTTGTAACCATTTTCTCCTTTTCGAGGTGTTAAAAACAAAGCATTGGAATGCTCCTAACGTGTTAGGAACTCATCGAGATCCCGTTGACATCTTGGGAGAGAAAGAAGTATACGCACCATTGCATATGATTTTAATCAGCTACATTCACCAAATAGTTGAATAGTGAAGAATATTGGGAAAAGTATCTCAAACAATTACTTGACACTTCCTTTGGAATGAAAAATTCTTCAGTGACGAGGCAAATTTTTATGTTCACGTTAAATTAATAAAAATAATATGCAATACCTGTGATTTGCTCAGTCAAATGGTTGTTGCTGGTAAGCTAATTATGTGGTATAATGTATGGCGAACGGAAATGGTTGGTCCATATTCAACAACGGAACCTTAAATGGTGAGGGCTTCTTGGATTTGTTAAGTGAACAGGTTTTTTCACCCTTGCTTACGGGATATGGCACTTTTCGAGAGTTTTGAAACAGGACAGAGTGTGATCACACTATGTAGACATTTTCGCAATTTCTTCATGGTAATTTTCTAGGTAGATTGATGGGCACACGGGGATCTATTAAAAGGCCTGCACATTCCCCAGATCTAACATCTTAGGAGGACTTTTACCTTCAGAAACATTTGAAGAGAATGGTGCATGCACTAAAAGTCACTGATATTGACCATCTGAGACAAGGCATAGTTGCTGCTTGCGATGTTGTTGCACATGCTACATTGCCAAATGTTCTATGCGAGTGTGAGAGACGTCAACGAGTGTGCTCACAGGAACATTGACAACATTATAATGTGCATATATCGTAAGTGAAAGATATGTGTATAACTTTTTGCTGGCGTAAGATACGTTGGAAAATCCTTCGTCACTTCATTTCTCGTGAAATTCTAGCCTCATTTGATATATCACATCACCCCCTTTCCTTTGAAATTTTTGCGTTGAATTCAATATGGCGGTCAACAATATGCCGGATCTGCGCTTGACACACACGGCTAGGGATCTCCCTGTGCCTAACCTATTTCTTTCATGACCAATTATACCCAGGATAACTCCTTCACATTTTGTAGGGGATGTTAAGGGACATTTGACTCTTCATAGTTCATGTAATCGGGCTTTTATCAGTCACATAGTTACACATATTATTTTGTATCTTCTGATCCCATTGCAGTCCCAGAATGATTTTTTGATATGTTTTAGAGTATGGAATGAGGGACCAAATATATTTTTTTCACGATTTTTGGTGATGACATGTTTTGAGATATTCAAGGTCAAAGGTCAAGGTCACGTGACAAAATTATAATTTTATCCAAAGGTAGGCTTGTTATATATCACTTGAAAGCTTGTTCAATTCCCTGTACAATAAGCTTTATTTGAGCTTCCTAGGCAAAATAGGGGCGGAGTTACAGCAGATTTAGTGTAGCTAAGCGGGCTCAAAAAAGGCAATTTCTGCAAACTTTGACCTTGAATAATTTAACAATTACAAGACGCACGAAACTAAAAATTTCCATAGTTACTAAGTTCCATGCATAGTTTCAATTCCCCAAATTTCATGAAAATCGGAGATGGTCAGGTCAAAGGCTGTGTTGATTTCGCATGGAATGACTCATAATTGGCATGAAAGGAAGCACACAAAGAGAACTGCACATACTGGAGAAAATAGGGTCATTTTTTAATAGTCGCGTTCAGATATTGTGCGACGGAGGGACAAATTGAAGTGCGGCATGCTTTACACTGTTCAGTATTTCACTTTTACTTTGAGCAAAAGAGTTGTAGAACAGGTTAATGCAGGTTAAGAGCGCTAATGTAGATGTGTTTTCTCTTATCTCTCTCATATACCTCGATGAAGCTGACCACCACTGTGTAGGGATCAGGGTAACGCACTACGAAGCAAGATGTCCCAGCTTAAAATCCTGGATATGGAATACCGATATGTTTGCCTCATCATCCTATTTCAACAGCTCGTCATTCATCCTCATCGTCGAGATTAAGACAAGAGGTAAAAAAGTGACGTAAAAAGACAAAAATTGAAATAGATGTAGATTTATGAGGAGATGCTACAAAATGTATAACGTCACAAACACAGAGAACCAATCATCTTCGGCCTAGACTCGACACCAAGAATTCTAACTTTTCACTTCTTTATGTTAACAACTACATTTGCAGAGAATGTTTATCGAATATTTATGAAAATATTCTAAACTAACACATTCGTGCCTCGACGTGTAAGGAATGACACTTCCTGAAGAGACCCGAATGTCAACCTCTCTTCCAGGTAGTAATTGTGGACTGCATTTTACAAACTAATGAGGCTCAGGTGCTTGGACTCACAGGAAATAAAAAGCTCTGTGGGGGCTCTTGTTGTTCGTCCTCGTATGTCTGTGATTGTCCCTTCAACCATTCATCCTCAATAAATCAATTCGAGTCTCCCCGATGGCGTAGTGGTAACGTCATCGCTTTCTAATCAAGGGTTGGCTGATTTGCTGTTCTAAGTCCACTTTATGCACAGTAAGGCTAATCGGGATTGGACCTACAGTTTAAGGTGGGATCCAAAACACTTGTGCCTCCACCGGGTATCGAACCCGAGACCCCTTGATTACAATGCGATGACACTACCACTGCGCCATCAGGGAGGCCCGTCTAATCAAGGGGTCCCGGTTCGATATCCGGTGGAGGCACATAGCAAACATCTGACTTTAAACTGTTGGTCCAGTCCCGATTAGCCTATCTGTGCATAAGCACCTACAGGCTACCAAGGTTGCTGTCAATAATCATGAAGGCTCGGCTTGACCTTCGGCTGACGCCAAGCAATTGTTTTCTTCTCTGCTTTCGAAAGATCGCTGTAATATTCCAAAATCTGAAAATTTACATAAGCGCCTATACCCAGGCCGGGATTTTCCTTCTTTTTCTCCCTTTGCGAGAGAAAGAGAGAGAGAGAGAGAACCTTTCCTTTCTTTCCTCCCAATAGAGGGAGCTTCGCGGAAAAAGAGAGAAAGAGGTAGAGAAACAGGGGGGAAAGGAAGGGAAAAAGAGAGATCAAAAAAGAGAGAGAGAGAGAGACTTTTTCTCTTTTTTCCTCTCTGTCTCTTTCTCTTTCTTCCTTCTCTTTTATCGTCTTCCTTTTCTTTCTCTCTCTCTGAGAGAGAGAGAGAGAGAGAGAGAGAGATAGAAGAGATGAAGCAAAACAAAGGAGAGAAATAGAGAGAGAAAAGGAGAGAGAGAGGTAAAGGGAAGGTTTCTTCTTCTTTCTCTCTCTCTTTCCTTTCCTTTTTCCTCGGAGAGAGGAGAGAGAAGAAAGACGAGTGGGAGTAAAAGAGAGAGAGAAAGAATAAGCCGAGAGAGAGAGAGAGGAGGGCAGCGGGGAGGGGGTGAAGCAAGAGAGAGAGAGGGAGCTCTCTCTCTCTCTCTCTTTCTTTTCTCTCTCTCTCTCTGAAAAGGATGGGAAAAGGAGGGGAAAAGGAAAGAGGAAAAGGAATAAAGAGAGAGAGAGACAGACAGAGAGAGAGAGAGAGAGAGAGAGGATTTTGTTCGCGCGGAGGAGGAAAGAAAAAAGAAAGAAGGAAAAGAGAGAGAGATAGAGGGAGGGAGAGAGAGAGAGAGGGCGCAGATAGGATAATCGGAACTGGACCTACTGTTTAAAGTGGGGTCCAAATCTACGTATATATACCTCCAGTGGGTATCGAGCCTCGGACTCCATGATTACAAGGCGGCGACGTTACCACTACTCCATCGGGGAGACCAAGAGGATTTGTGATTATGTTTCCGTACTTCTTTTCTTGGGTTTGATTGTGCTTTCAATATCCTTATTAATATTAATCTTGAGGTAGTTTGAATTAATATCATTTTACTGTAGACCATGCTTTTGATGTGCCATATACAATAATAAGAAAGAACATGATAACATGAGAATCGAGAACCTACGTCTAGAAGTGAATTATATTATTATCGATAAATGTAATAATGTTCGTATTTGTATTGTGACAAATGTTTGATCTTAATTTCATATTTACGAGGGTGTACCCAAAAGAAACCGGATTTTTTTAAAAGCTATATTTTTTTTGTACGAAACAACCTTATCACCTTCAAAGTATTCTCCATGACACTGAATACATTGTCCAATCTGGGATTCCATTCTTGGAAACTCAACTGTTGTGATGGCTGACAGCTCCTTCCTCGTTTTTTTCTTCACCTCTTCTATGTTGTCAAATTGCTGTCCCTTCATGTCCCTCTTCATTCGTGGAAACAAGGCGCACGGAGCGAGGTCAGGTGAGTAAGGGGCGTGGGGCAAGAGAGTCATGCTGTTCTCTTACAACGGCCATCACAAAAAACGAGGTGCGAGCGAAACTTCTTTTACGAAAAAAATCACCTTGACCAGGGACAACCTTCCCCAGCAAAGCCACTGAGTTTGCTGAACTCACAATGAGTTGCTCGACGCTTGCCTAGCGGGAAAAATTCATACTATGGATGCTCCGCCCAGCGCAGCGCTATTCCGTTTTTTTTGGGTACCCCCTCGTACATTTACAAATGACTTTTTTACGAAGAAAAACAATTACCTATCTTTATGTTTATAATTTTCGAAAATAACCCAATTATTATTATTATTATTTCAGCTGCTTTTACATAGTATGAAATTAGAAAGGTATCATTTCTATCGTTCATCTAAGTGCAAGGGATTAGTATTGGCAATGTTGTGCCATTCCTTACCATAGCTCTCCGCACGTGTGTGGTGCCTTTGGAAATAATGAGGAACGAGGTAGTGTAAGCGTCAGCATGAGCTAGAATGTGGAGAGGTGCGAGTGCAAGATGTGGTAAGGGTGTTGACGTAGAGAGGTGAATGGTCGAAGTTTTGGAGGACAGGAGAAGACGAGAGTTGGGCTGTTTGATTAATGTAGAGACTGGGAGAGCATCCAGGAGACGAGAAGGTCCTCACGCCTATCCCAGGTAAATCCTAGCCAACATAGCTCCTAAATTTGAGTCTGTCTATGATTGTACTAATTATTATTAATATGGGAATAAATAGGTATTTTGTAATTCGACTGCATAAATTCATCGGCGTTTGGTCATTCCTTTTGCCGAGGATAAACGACCGCTTATTGTCAGTTTCGACAATTTGAAAATCCACCAACTAATCCTGATCACCCTATATTTCGAAAATCCACCAACTAATCGTGATCATCCTGTACTTCTGCAATCATTCTTACATTACATTGTAATCACCACAGAATAGGAAACGTATAGCTTCCACAATTGCTCAAAGGACAAGAGGATTATTACTGGCATAGCTGCGCCATTCATTTCTATCGGTTTTCCTCCATACAGGAACTAATGTGCCTGTCATGGGTGTCACTGGCCTTCCGCGAAGGTTCTCCAAAGCCCACGATTAATCTTCATCAATCGTGCCCCGACAACCACCAAGGGATTAGCGGCTGACCATATGATCACTCCCACCGCATGCGTTCCCGCAGGATAACGACAGAGGATCGAACCGATATTTCAATGAGAATTTATCCGAAATGAATGCAACATTTACCCCCTCCCCCCACGGCGAAGTTTATACTGTATATGTGTTCCAATCAGGAGATAATGGGAGAATTTACACTGGAAATATATTGTGGGGTCCTCGCAGCCTATCATCTAAAATGAATGAGCAACTGTGTGTTTGGGTTGCATAGTTCACAGGAGAAATGTAATATACTTGTATGTCTGCGCATGCGTCGAATGGTTAGCTTTCAAGCAGAGCTGCCACTTCGGTTGAGTGACAATCAGGAGATACAATGACCGTGAGCATGGAAGCTTATCAGTATTTGCTTTCAGTTACTGTTATATCCATTTTCAGTCTCTCTACGAGCGAAAGGATGAGCTATAGAGACAAATGAGAAACGAAACTGAAAGAATGTGCTGTTACATATCCAACAGGACCAAGTAATGTAAATAGTTTGCCAAAGAGGAATAGAGATGGCAGCACCAGGCGTGCAAGATTAAGAATTAGCATAATATATGTGAATAACCTTATAAATAATAACAACGCAAATTGGAAAGATGAAAAACAATGGAATCGAATATAAAAAGACAAAGAATACATATAAAAGAAATAAATTAATGTATATACTCGATAAATCAAACTAGTAATCATATGTAAATCGATCAGAAAACTAAAGAAGTCAAAGCACTGATACAAATTTGTGGCGTTGAACAGATATTGCATCTGTCTGATTGATTTACCATTCCCATAGGGGAAATTTTGTTTACATTAGTGGCGGCGCGTTCCAATCCACGACCCACAGCACTTTTGGTTGCGCGTTTCAGCCGTAGCACCTACTTGGATGAGCGTGTCAGTCGTTTAGCACCAAGTATACACTCTGTTGTACCCAGTTAGTGTTGGCGCGTTCCAATCGGAGCCGCAAAAGAGGATATTAGTATTATTCCAAAGCTGGATAAAGGAATTCATTAAATCGTCAAAAACATAAATAAATGGAAATCCAGAGGGAAGTTCACAAAGAAGACAAGAAGGAAGTCCAGATCCAGACCCTCCATTAAGAAGGAAGTCAAGATCCAGATCCTCCGTTGAGAAGGAAGTCACGATCCAGAACATCCATTAAGAAGGAAGTCCAGATAAAAGAATATACAAATCAAGAAAAGAAATAATAAAAGCCATACAAATATAAAACTTGATTGTAAACAAGAATTACAGACGAACGTAGCTTATCATGTAAATATTCTTACTCCATGTATCCTGTGTTTAAATAATATATTCGTTTAAACGTCTCCATTGGAAGGCATCCTGTCTGGTTTCGTTGCAAAGAACCCTACCCTGTAGATAAGTTAGCTGAGGTTTAAGATTAAGATTTATGCACCTTGTACACCAAATAGAGGTAGCATTGCACATACTGAGATTAGACGCAAGTAACTTTCTGACCGTGCTTGCTATCCTAGCTTTAAATCACCCAGCTGGGCTTAAGGCTTGGCTGGACCATTGACTGACACCAGGGCAGCTATTTTCGAACTTTCCTTTTCTTTTGAAAAACCGCCTCGATTTTCCAACATGTTGCAAAATCTGGAATATTGCATATACTTAGATTTTTTTCTAGAAAATTCACATGAATCTTCATGAGGTTTCCTTTCGCTGTTGCCTAGATATTCTCAATAGTTTCATGACATGTGTTCTCTTCTTTTTCAGGGGATTTCCCGCGAATTTCTCACGAGAGCCAGCGAAGGGAAGAGTAACATGGCGAGCGGCGGGGGTGTTGTTGTCGCCCTCCTTCTATTAGTCATTGCCAAAACTCAGGGGAACCTAGACGCTAAGCGACTCTACGATGATCTACTGAGCAACTACAATCGCCTAATAAGGCCCGTGGGGAACAATACAGACAGGCTGACTGTGAAGCTGGGGCTCAAGCTTTCTCAACTCATAGATGTGGTGAGTAAACTATATTATATCATTGCTCTATTTTCTAGGACTACGTTAAATAATTGTTGTATTCTTGCTACTCAAACTGAGCAGTGAATATCTGTTTTTGTCCCTTCCGAAAAATTGTTTGTGGTCTAAAACGTTCTGATGCAATTTCTTTTTCAAACATAAAATTCCCTTTCCAACATAAAAATTCCCGTTCTGACAGAACAAATCCGATTTCTGATGTATAAAATTAATTCTACGGAACAAAAGATATTTTTTCATATAAATGTGTGGCACAAAATTCAACTAAAATTCCTTTTTTCCACAGATAAAATCCTTTCGGACATAAAAATTCTCCTCTCTCTTTCGACATGCTAATGATTAGCGTGGGGGAAAAATTCCGACAAAAATCCCATCCCAAATTAAATATCATCATAAATTCCCCCCCCCCCCTACATCATGAACATTTCTATTTCCGTCATAAGAATTTCCGATTCCTGTATTCTAAAAGTATTATATACTCGTACGAGTGGATGTTGTGCTCCGACATATTAAAGCTACAAAACATAATATAACAAATAAGTATGTTGTAGGAGTGCGTCTATGCACGGTAAATAAGATTTATTATAACTTGCAATTTGCAAGAAGGAAGCTACAGGAATTTTAGATGCAACACTACATGGCCAACTGCCTGTGTGTTATGCAACCAAACGTGCAGTTCGTTGGGTTGCATAGGACCCAGGATAGACTAACTTTTGGGAAGCTTTTTCATGGAGAATTTGCTGATGATCTGAATCAGAACGGGCCTCTCCGGTATTGTTCTAAGTTGCAGCGTTGAATTCAGGACATCTGGTTCGATTCCAGAAGAATACGTTAGATTAGTTAAGCCTATTTCATTCTTGGGAAAAAAAAAAAAGTTCAATGCGGCCTTTGCGAGAGAAACAGGTGAGTTTTTTGCATGTGTTGATTTCAATTAAATATTTTTATAATCAGGAAACCAATGAATGCGACGTATTTGAAAATAAAAGAAGATGGCGTTTATAAGCTTTGGATATGGAGAAGAATGACCGGATATAGTTAGTTGGAGAGAAAATTCAGATAAAGAAATACACGAAGATTAAATTTGCACGATATGTAATGAGACATAATGACTACAACAAAATAAAAGATAAAAAGTTGATCAAATAGGATTATGTTATGTGCGGCGACTGAGACTGCATTTTGAAGTGGTGTCTGAATATCTGAATCCGACAATCAAACACGGAACCACGTGAGTACTACAAGGCGACGAACATGTACACTGTGTTATCGGAGAAGTGAAATGAAGGCGGAAGAGGAACTTGAATGATGAAGTAATGAAATTTCATCGGAAGATATTAAAGGCTTGTTACAGCTAGAAGGCGACACAGTTTAGAATAAATATAGGTTTCAACAAGATCGGGTTCAGATGACAAACCTGATGTACGTTACGAGAAAATTCCAGTTCTAATGGAATCATTACAAGTCCTACAACTTATATTTTTGTTCGACAGACGTGATAAGGTTTCAGAATAGGATGTAACTTGTAGGAAATTAGCCACCTTTTCAATGAGTTCCGAACAATGAAACCTTTTTCCCGATCGGGTGCGGCAAAAAAATCGGGCGATTTTAAATGCTACAAACTTATGACAAAATAACACATAACAAAACTCACATAATTAAAACAAAATGAATGAATGATGAAGGAATATCAAAAGAAAATACACATACAATCCTTACATTGTGATTTGTTTGAGAACAACATTACTACGATGACCTCCATTTCGTTCCAGACACTCTATCAGTAAAGTAGGAATTTGAGCCACCTCTTCCCGAATCCGATCTTTAACTTCATTGAGGGTGCGTGATGGTTGGTTGGTTGCTTGGAAGATTATTTTTGCTTTCAAATACCCACGAAAAAATAATCAAACATGGTAAGATCTGGTGATCTGTCTGGCTAAGGAATATCCCCGTTGTTTTTGCAATACACTTTTACAGCGAAAGCGCGCTGTGCCCCGTTCTAAGTCTCCATTCAAAGAGCTTATATAACAAGAGGCTTCAATCGTACTCGAGAAGCATCGTACGTAAATCCCTAGTAGTTTGGCATTTACTAAACAGATGTCTCTCTCTTAGACAAAAGAACCTTGCTGCGCGGGACCTCCGAAACGGGCATCAATTTGCGATGCTAAAGAGGCTGCTGATACGTGATAACAACAAACGACTGGTCCTATATTTTGGTGAAATACACCAATTGAATGAGCTAGGAGAGATTTTGTAAACGTGTTCATTTCAGAGTAAGAATCCCGTAAATTTGTGCTTTCGTGTATAATACTAAACTCAATTACATGTTATGTTAGTGCAAGAAATGCTTGTGTTTCATCAGCGCAAACTACGAGAATTTGTGAAACCAGCTGATTGATAATGTTGATTACATGGATGTTCAACGTGTAACTGCTACTAATAGCCTATTCCTTTATTTAACACAAAAGAAAAATGTTGATTGCGATTTGTATATCTGCATTATTGTGCATAAGTTGTCGGAAATTGTGAAGTGTAAAGGTTGTGTTATTCAGTACTTCTTCAATAATGCATTACATTCCGGTTTACAAGCATTATGTGCACTATGATAAACATGACATGAAATAAATATGTCCATCAATGAAATTTTGCAACTTTGTTCAATTTTAATCGCCTATTTTACAAATATATGGTAGATAATTTTGTACCTTTGTACCCAGTGTGAACAATGGATGTTATATTTCTCCCTTGTAAAATCTTTCTTTCAAAAGCAGCAAGATCTTTATGATTATTTAGATGTAGTTAATGAACTTATCAAAAATGTGTATTCGGGTCACATAACAGCATTTTAAATATCGTTAAATGTAAGAGAAATTCTGTAGATAAGTTTATAAAGTTAAATGTTGCTATTTAAAGAATAACAATTCGTACCCTTGCACAGTCAGTCAATGTGATTAGTAACTTATTTGTGTTATTTTTATTTATGTTCCATATGAAAGAGTAGGAGAGCGAGCCTGTTCTAAATGTCACAAGTACAAGGGAAAAATATAATTTTCAACTTATATCAGTGAATTTAAATTTATATCTGCGTACTCTCGAATTCGTAATCTAGCCTAAGATTAGATTCATTATACACACACCTATTTTGCATGGATACATGTCCATGTACAGTTAGAAGTAAATTGTAGTTCCCAAGACTTACAATCTATCCTGATTCCTGAAAAATAACTTGTATTGCCTCTTCATTTTTACCATTATTTAGCTTGTCTACCGGAAAGGAATATAAATTATAGGGATTTTAGAATAAGATATTCCTCTACCAATATTCTCCAGATAGTACATGAGACCTACTGTGTTCTCTTGCTTTTGGCTTTGGATTTCGTAAATAAAGTAAGTTACTTTCAATAATATTCTCCGCGTGTTAGGTCATTCAAGTTTGGTGTTCTTAGCATCCAGGTATTTCGAACAGTTTATGCTTGTTTGTTATATTTGTTGTATTAGTAATTGTACACTTTCCCTCTTCGTCCGCACATGTGTATATACCAGATTTCTCGAAACTTAAAAATTAATTCAAAGCACACACGGGTATTGCGATTCCAAAATTGATACATTTATTTAATACGAAAGTCCAATCTTACAAGCCACGGCCGTTTTTATGGGGAAATAATGGGAAGAGTTCAATTTTACTATCCTCGAAGAGTTCAGCTTTTACTAGTTCGAGGATAGTAAAATTGAAATACCTGAATTATAACTAATAACTATTAATCATGGATGTTATTCACTAATCGTAAACTGGTTAATAATTACATTATTATTGGATTTAAACAGTTTTCAATGAATATTTCTAAACATCTCACTGTACATATAGATGTGCATTAATTATATTAACATTTACAATATTTTTCATTATGTACATTGAGATTTTTATTGCATACTAAATTATATATCTAAATATCTGGGGTGTAAAGGGAGATCTTCCACGTAGTACACCCTGGACTGCATTCTGCAGACAAACGAAGCTCTGGCGACTGGCCTATGGCCAGTATAATTCTGTGTATTTTCCTGTTTTTTGTCCCTATGTGTGCTGAGTGTCCCTTTACAGCCTCAGCTTTTAACGGAAGTCAGAATATTTTAAGATTTTAGTTATGCAACGTTAGAGTTGTTATTTGTAATGGTAAGGGGCTGGACACCGTATAATGTGACGGGTGCAAAATAGCCGAAGCAGCGGCGGCTCGTAGGGCAGAGCCACCGTGCAATGGCACTAACCTCAGAAGGAACTCATACCTCGCCAAATTATTGTTAAATGAATACATTTATAATTTACACACAAGGAGATTCGAATCTCGCAATCGGTCAAGCTGACGACAGCTCCAGCCTGGCCTAACCAAGTTCGCACATGTACAGAGGGTTGTAGAAGTATCAGCGGGGAACAAGATGAAGGGAGGGGAAGGGGGTAGCCATAAGACACCAGCCGAGCCCGTTTTCGCTTGGCACGACGAAGGACATAGCTGCCACCTTCAGAGATAAATCGCTAAATTTGACTGATGTGTAAACCCGTTGGAAGGTAATTGGTGAGAAAGGTACTAACTACTTTTCTGCCTACTTTTGAAAAAAACTAATGTAGTATTTATCCAAACTTAAATGAACATTTAGATATAAGATGCGTCCGAAGGACCATCCAGACTTTTATATTTTTTATGAAGTAAAAAAATTCTATGGTGATGCGAGTTTCCTTTGACATTTTTTTACAACAAATGTCTAGAATATTTTCGACGTCCAGTTGGAATACGTGTGCACTGAAGGAGGAGAAAGTGAGAGGATTTGTTTTTTCCTTCCTCCTGTAATTGTTGTGTTTTTAGAGAAGTGTCCTGTAATGTATAAAGTATAGATTAGTGAGTGAAGATTACTCACTTACTTATCACACACTGTTTTCCAAACGAGGATAAATTAAAAGTTAACATCTTGGCCAGTGGCGCAATCACAATGAGGGGGCGAGGGGGGGGGGGCATTGCGGAGGTTTTCTTTTTTTCGATTCCTTGATCGCGTTGGCACTACCCATCATAGCAGCCGCCGGCCGCCACTGAGCCTAAGTGCTGACGTACCCAAAATTTTAAAATCAAATTCAAAATATCTATGTGCGTTTTCAATAGTTTTCGAAAATTTTGCTATTTTACAGTTTCTTTTGAACGTAACGAATACTGTTGTAGTTATTCTGAAGATATGAATAAAATAAAATTATTGTACACTATTGAAGGTTATATTTTCAAAATTATTTCAGATGTTAAATTGATTTAATCAACTGTTGATGCGATTATACGAGTATAGCAAAATGTTTATTAAAGCAATGGGAGGGATTTGGACCTATTAAATCCTTCTCTTATATACGGCCATGCTACAAGCTCTGTCCTCGTCCTCCTGTACGTAAACATTTACAAAATTACCTTGCATATGGATCTCGGACCGTAGATTGTTATTATACAGCAATTAAATAGAAATTATATACGAACGACGGTAATTCTTTACGAATTTAGAGTAAGTTTCAAATGTAGAATGAAATTTTATCTATATCGCCTTTTTTCAATTCGTAATTTCGAAAGTGAATGTAGATTATGAATTTTCTAATGTTGTGTATTGTTTAAAGGAATAGAATTCTGTTATGTTGATTGCAAGGAGGCGGCAAACTCTGCTTATTGATGTTTGGATTTGAATTCATTATCGTCGTGGTGTGGAGAACAATGGGAATAAAAATAGTGATTGAATTCGCCTACTGCTTCTTTTATCGTCGGGTATTATGAGTACGATACATGTTTCGAGCTGTATTGAAACAAGTTTTGAGCACAATAAACGTAAATTGTCAATCTGCCGCGCCAGCTAATAAACGACGCAAGTGCAGTCCTTTTGCAGTAGCGACGTGACCCGATTCTACGGCAGGCGCCATTTTGAAGAGAAAAGTACAAGCCAATCACATTTGAAAGTTTACAGCCAATCAGAATCAGCCTCCCGCGTACTACTGGAAGTAGTTCGGCACTTTACCGAAGGTGGCAGGACTGCGCACGTGATACGCTTTGATATATGGGTTTTTCGACAAATGAGAACTCTTGTTATATACGCTCTTTGGGCTCCATCATAACTAAACGGTAAAGCAGGGGCTGCGAGATGTCGGTAGTCACGTAGTGTTAAAAAATCGCCCGATTCATTACCGTGCTCTGTATATGGAAAGGCATTATCAAGCGACACTGCTACGTTCCTGGTTTTATATCTATAAATAAACTTACTACGAGTATTAACCCCTTGCGGAGAACACAGGACGTTCAAGCCTACTACGAGGCCTCCTCAGATGTAAGATGCATACGGCTTTTTATAAAAATATCATAAACTTACACGGTCAGGACTCGATAGAACTACCGCTGATGTTATTTAGCACAATCTGCACTCAGAAAATAGAATTCAAGTTCGAGATAAAGCTGTATTAAGTTTCAGAATCTTGTTTAATTACACTAACAAAGTCACACATTTTAAATCAGCATATATCAACCACAAAATCAATAAATCACATCAACCTAGCAATCAAAATTAATTATTTTAAGGTTAGTCAATAACCATTGGAACAGATTATAAAATTGCGTCAAACAAATATTTCTATATATAATTAACATATTAAACAATGAATTTTGTAAATTTTGCGGTGGTGTAACAAATTGTAATCTAATTCACATAATTGAAAACTTTGCTAAGAAATATAAGACCATTCCAACTCTTTATCGAAAGGTATCCAGTGTGCGATTCTTAAACAAACTTTCTGAACAGCTTTCACTGACACAACCTTTCTTCGCCTAAAGTCATGAGAGTGTTCCTTGTGGATCAGCGTGACTTCCCTAGGGAACGGGTGATCCCGCAACGATCTGCCTCTGAACTTTGAACAAATGTCCCGAGGTCGGGAAAATGAATGCTCCGGGACCTCCTGGCGATTGCCGAGTGTCCCCAGGGAGCAGTACGAAGCTGAGGGTAAAATTATGAAGATAATCCCTCACTACAAAGCCACACCCACCGTGAAATAAGTCACCCTCTGAGGGCCAATCCGTTACAAGGTTTTCTACGCTCAGTCACTTTCAGCGTCGGGTGCGGGAGACGAAATGTTATGAGGTCACGACCGTCTTACGGCGCTTTCCCTCCTTTTTTTCCCTTCCTGGAGGAGACGTTAGCTTCTGCAGACGAGAGGTGCGGTGGCATCACGAGTGACGTATGTGAGCGGTGAAGGATAACGGCTGTCTTGGAGATGCATGTATTCGCAGACGGAAGCTTCAGATGCAAAAATTACTTACGTCCGAGGAACACACTGCACCAGACCATGGTTGTTCCTGGATATTCACTTCGAAGGTTGTAGATGTGCATAACGTTCATACGAGGGTTGGGGTCATAATTAAGTCATATTATTTCCTTAGCTTCAAAATAATGTCATTTTCGGAAGTTTATGACTTGGTAAATTACCTCGAAAACGACTATCCAGTTCCAAAATCTAAGATCCCAAGACCCTGTAACCGATCAGGTCCGTACCTGTTAATGAGGGTTGTACTTAGGAAATTATCGGGGGAGGGGACTCGACATAATTTTTCACAAAGGAGGGACACGGAGGAGGCTGGTATTATTATTATTATTATTATTATTTCAGCACTTCTTGACAAAATTCCTAATATAGATTCATTCATTTGAATTTTTTTAACAAATATGATTCTCTTTTGTTTCTGAATCAGACGAGGCAGCAAACTTCTGAAGCAAACTTCCTCTCAACTAAGGAAATATTATAGCCACTTGTATAACTTTTAAAGGCGTGATAACACTTTCTCCATTAATTTGAAAGCAAAATCAAAATATCTATGTACCTTGAAATAGCACTGGTGGATATCTCAAGTTATATTCTTATTAAGTCATTGGGTTTAAAATTTAGAAAAGTCTGCGTTGCAAGTCAGTGGAGACAACAGCTAACACAACACCTCTGCTCCATCTGTTGGCAATAAAGGGAAAAATTATCGGTTAAAATATTGTAATATAAAAATAAGTGACCAAATAAAGCTAATTTCCCATGTTTTATTCTTAGTAGTTTCCTACACCAATACTACTACTTCAAGAATATTTCGGGGATTCTAAAAAATTAGAAAGAAAATAACTATTACGTCGCACGTAGATAATTGTGTTAGAAAAGAACCAGTCTAACCAGAACTAAGTTCTGTGCGGACGTATATGTCTTGTCTTTCGAAATGCCGTTATAAGATTGACTTGCATCAGAGCATAACCAGTTGCTTAATCAAAGGCCCGAGCACACTGAACACTAGTTCGGATCTCACTTTAAACTGTAGGTCCAGTCCCTATTAGCCTATCTGTGCGATTCAAACAAATAAGCAGTTCCTTGCAAAAACGTTTGGCCTGAGGAAGAATATCATTCGTTAATCCTCCTGCACCAGTGGCGGCAATTAATGGGGGGCGTGGGGGGGCAGTTGCCCCGTCATGATTTACTGCCACTTTTGGGCCCGCGCTATGCTAAACCTGATATAATAGAGGAGAAGGTCTAAATATGGGCGAAGGTTTAAATATGGGTTTGGGAGTTATCAGGGATATCGGGTTATCAGGAAACGGTTATCTGTCAAGGACAAAGGTTGCTGCGCCAATTCGCAAGAGAAAGTGGTGGTTAGTTTCAGCCTTGGACGCTGTTATAGAATTTCGACCTCCGAAAACTTTTTGGAGGTATGTTTTCACTCAACGTTTTCTGAATTCTCATCTGCTTTGTATAGCTAGGTTATGATATTAGCGGTACATAAAAAAATGTGGGCTTTTATAATGCCATGATTTGTTTGTGAAATATGTACAACAGAGAGCAAAAATAAATTGAAGACGAAGAATAGCGTGATGGTCTAAATATGGGCTATGACATGAGGTCTTATGTTGAGATCACATTTTCAACAAATACTTGGATGTTTTTCTTAATTTCGATTTTTCCCATTCCGCTTGATTTCCAAACCAACAGATTATTCATAAATATGAATTTTATAATGTTTTAGCAATAAATGACTGTTATTTTAAATTTTAACTGCTTTTGTGATATTGCCACTAGTAGCCCATATTTAGACCACAATTTTGAAATACATCATTTTACCATTTTTTGGAAATTGATTTTTATAAAAAGAAATGGAGACCTTCTATACTTTAACATGCTATTACATTTATGTATATATTTCATAGATATGCATTTTAAAGGCAGGTGCTTGAAATATTAATTTTTTCCCTCCGGAAATTACAACATAAAAAGGGGGGCCCATATTTAGACCTTTTCCTCTAAGAGAAAGTAAACAGTTCTTGCCCCGCCTGGTTTGCCCCCTTAGTTTTGGAACCCAATCGCCGCCACTGTCCTGAAATTTAACAGTTTGGTTAACGTGTATCACAATAGAAGTCCGTCTAAGACGAACTACGTTCTGTGCGGATGAATATGTAGTGGCTTTGCGAAACGTTGGTACAAGGTTGACTTCCATCGGAACAGAAGCACTTGCAGAAGAAAATATTCAGTGACAGAAGGAAGTGCCACAAGTTAATCCTACTGAAATTTAACGGTTTGGTAAACGTGTATCAGCACCAATACACAGAAAGGCACTCTCGAGTTATGCCACTAATGGACCCTAACCAAAACACACTTCATAATTTTGCTCGATTGTAAAGAACAGCTGATCCACATTCACCAGAGCCAACCATTGTTTAACTTTAAATACCCATTTCTATCTACGAGTACGTTGCCCCCTGCTTCAAATATATCAACATTCGGGACACGCATTCACGTCAAAACCACAGGATATGTTCGCTTGATCTATATCAAAACAGAACCCGACATGAAATGGAAGCGAGATGAAATAAAACAATCCAAGTGCCACTCCCAGAAGGGCAACTACAATTAATTATGGACCATGACAACTAACATTGAATGGCGGATTCCCTTGACCAACAAGTGCCTATATTTTGGTTTGGAGCATTGGCATTCACCGAATCAGCACGCTACTCAAAGCGATCAGAGAGACTTGTATTTATGTACGTTAATCACGGCTACCAATTTCAGCAGCTGATGGAATGCGTAAGTATTATTAATGTGGCAGGGACTAATTTGCGGGCCAGCGTTCTGTTTAATGGAACAATAGGGTAGGCGTTGATTTCGGCAAATATAACTTATTTTGGGACGAACAGCTGTGAAAATGACATAGAGAACTAAAACCACAATGAGGGGTGGGGATGGAACTAGAAGAAAGGAGAGTATGCAGGAAAACGTGAAAATATGCATTAGAAAAAAAAAGTATCCCAAGAATGGAAGTAAGCAGTAGAAATGAAATTATTATGCAGAAAAAGATCAACATATGCACCACAAGGAGGCAAATATGCATCACAAGGAAGTTAATATGTAGTAGAAAGGAAAATAGGTATCTCAAGGAAGGAAATATGCAGTTGAAACGAGAGAAATAGGTATGGAGAGGTAAATATGCATCACAAGGAGGAAAATATGTAGTAGAAAAGAAAATAGGTATCTCAAGGAAGGAAATATGCAGTTGAAACGAGAGACATGGGTAAGGAGAGGTAAATATGCATCACAAGGAAAAAAATATACATCTCAAGGAAATAAATATGCAGTAGAAAGGAAAATGGGTATCTGAAGGAAGGCAATATGTAGTAAAAACGAGAAAAAGAGGCAGAAAAAGAGATAAATATGCATCACAAGGAGGTAAATATGAATCAGAAGGAAGTAAATATGCAGTAGAATGGAATATAGTGTCTGAAGGATGGAAATATGCAGTAAAAACGAGGAAAAGAGGGAAATGTGCATCACAGGAAAGAAAATAAGCAGTATCAACAAGATTAATAGGCAGAAAAAATAAATTTGCATCAGAAGGAAGAATATTTTTTAAGAAACTAACCTTATTTCTATAAGCACAAAGATATACTCACATGAGAACCCACAGCATTCACTAGACACTACTCGGTAAGAGAAATCCTTCTTCGTTCGTTAAGTAAATTCAAATTGAAGTTTTGATTAATTTAAAGAAGAATATTTTTATTCTTGCCATGCAAAATACTTGTAGGTAGAACACCGATTGTTGGTGCTAAATTATAACTTATCACAATTCAACCTAACAAACTTTTACAACAGTAAATCATACTTCGTACTTTTCCCCATTTTTTTCAACTCCACCAAACCCAAAAGAAAAGCATCGTCATTTCCCATGTGGATACACAGGCAAGTCACAATTCTCTGACAAGAAATAGGTTTAAAAAATTGAAGAAACACAGCAATCGCATGCCAAGCTAAAGAGATTACAAAATAACAAGAACAACTATTTGTCCAACGTGAAAGGACGTGTCAATATATGCAAACAAGATGAATAGGAAGGAAAAAGAAAGAAATGTGCTTCGCAAAGAAGGAAATATGCAGCAGAAACGAGAGGAAAGGGAAATGCGTATCACAAGAGAGGAAATAGTCACTGAAAACATGAAACAGGAGGAAATAACCATGAAAATAGAATAAGAAACATCACTGCGAAAGAAAAGAGTTACTAATAGAAGTTAAAGTACATCACAACCAAAGAAAAGCTAATATGCATCACAACAAAGGAAACACTATCAAAAGAGAGGAACGTATTGGTCAAAAGAGAGATAGAGTACTTGGAAAGCAAGTAAAAAAGAAATGAAAAGGTTATTGTACACTAATAGGTAAAATAGGCACCTTAATATAAACAGAACAAAATAACCGATTGACTTTAATCAACAAACTGTTAAAGAACCTTTAGACGTGAAATGGGGATATTTCCCCACAAATAATATTTGCATAAAATTACATTTGTTTTGAATTTAAATTGTTGTTTTAAATCCATTTATGCATAGATAGGCTAATCAGAACTGGACCTACAGTTTAAATTGGGATCCTAACAAGTGTGCAATGTGCCTTCACCGGGTATCGAACCCGGGACCCCTTGATTAAAAAGCGTTACAACTACGCAATCCGGGAGACCCTACTTTTGCTTTGAAAATGAGCAAGAAGTTCCGTGCATATCTGCTTACAAAGCACTGCAGTGAATCAAGATTATTGGGCAAGAAGTCACCTGCCGATTTGTACCAATAACAGGATCCGCAAACTGGGTCTTATTTGTTTTGCAGCGTCCAATCCGATGTGACTGTTTTCGCCCAAAAACTCTCTCAACGATGTAAACAGATTTTAGTGCACTTTTGCACGACGCCGTGAACTGCCGAATACGACAACGAAAGATCGTTTGAAAACGAACATCCACGAGCAAGCGACGCGAAAGATTTTTATTGTTGTGGCTACGAGGAAGAGTTTCAAGGCGCGAATGGGAAAATTGAACTTTCTTTTTTCCAAGAGTGTCGAGGCCAGAATCAGATTAAACAGCGGTCGAACTCTGTATCACCATGGAGAAAGGCTTTCACGTGCTCTTCTTACGAGACGCCCGTCCCATTCTATTAATAGCGGCATCAATCAGGCGGTGCGGAAGGACGAATGGGGTGGCTGATGTAGGTGGCAGGTGTCGATACCGTCATGCTCTGCGAAGCGTGCGACTCTCAGGAAGTCATTAAGCGTGGGCGATCGTCGACGGACGAGAGTGTGGAGCCAAGGAAGCCGTTGGCAACCGATGGACTTTACGCCGCTATATATTGGTCATCCTCTAACCAAGGAGAAATTCTTTTCTGCAGCTCTCATAGATACTTCATCTCTCTTTCTTTACAAGTTACGTTTCCAATATTGATACCTGATGGAGTAGTGGTAAAGTCGTCGCATTGTAATCAAGGTATCATGGGTTCGATACCCACTATAGGCATTTATGGGTTCTCTAGGTCCAGTACCGATTTGGCCTCCCCATGGCGTAGTGGCGACGTCTGTAGCCTTGTAATCAAGAGGACCCAGATTCGATACACGGTGGAGGTACATGAGACAGTGGTTCGGTTCCCACTTTAGACTGTAGGTCCAGTACTGATTAGCCTTTCTGTGCATAGGGTGGACTTAAAATAACAATTCAATCAATCGTTCAATTCAGTGCCGATTGGAGCCCGGTGGTATAGTAGGTAGGGCGTCTGACTGCCACGCAGGAGACCCGGTTTCGATTCACGGTGTGGGTGATCTGCTTATAGCGGCTTCGGGGTTCACCCAGCATGGGGGAACCTTTTTTGGGTCGTCTGTAACGTGGGGCTGATAATATTACCTCCAAAAACTGCTGAGATTGCTGAGGCCCTACCCCCACAGCCGCGGTGGCTAAGTCGGTAACGCGTCTGACTACCATGCTAAAGGTCCCGGGTTCGATCCCCGGCCGGTTCAAATCCGGGAACTTTTCTAACGTTGGAAGCGGCCCCGGCGCCCAGCCAGCATCGAATAACATGTGTACCTGGGGGAAATCCTGGGGGCGGTCATGGGCGTGGTGCTGATCACATCACCCTCACTCACGACCGGATCAAGAAAGTGTAGGGCGTTACCCCGGCACCCCCTATACGCCTTCATGGGGTGGTGCTAAGCACAGGGGAACACTTTACCTTTCTTTATCTATCTCCACCTCCCCCCAGTATGTACCTTCATGGCACGGTGCAATGTGTACTGGGAACTTTATGTACAAATTGGTTACCACAGCGTGGTAAGGTAAAAAGGTAAAATGAACTTTGATGTATTTTTTTTAATTTTTGTTATTTGGAGTCGTTTGGATAATCGCGACGATGGGGAAAAGTGATGATGTGATGAAATTGATGAAAAGACACTCACCAAGAACACCCATGAATCGTGGCCGTTCGACAAAAAGGAACTTGTAGTTGAAAGAAGACTGTCTTAGGTCAAGAACTACTATTTCCACGAGGAAAAACTTGCAGTTAAAATAACCCTAACGTAGGTTAAGAACAACTTGAAGTTGAAAGAAAGCCAGCGTCAAAGAAAGTTACCTGTAATGTAACTGTTTGTTTCGTTACTCGTTATCGAAAAGTAACAGGGTTAGGTAACAGTTAATCTTACTTCAAAAAGTAATTTTGCTCGAAAAAGTAGCAGGAAAAACCCAAACCCTGTTAGATATCTTGCAAGTCAACTGCAGTCCCGAATCCTTTCTCGCCGACAGACATTGTATGATGAGCAGTGATGTGCCGTAGACTATAAGTTTACGTCTACATGCATTGTCTACACGAAATCTACGCGTAGATTACATTGGGTTGTAATTTACATAGACTACGTAGACAATTTAAAGTGCATTAAAATTGATTTTCAAGGGTTTCATGAAAGGAAAGTGACATTTTCAACTATATTGGTTACTAACAAACTGAAAAGAATCCTATTTACAACAAAATTTCTCTTCTCTTCTCTCATCAACTATAGAAGAAGATAAATAGTATGCAAAAAACAACAACAGATGGCAGTCGTGAGGCAAGAGTGGCCTTTTCCCCATAAAACACTAGAATATTTCCTATATTAGGTTTTTCCTAGGCGAGAAATTGTTGGAATTTGGAATAAAGAGTATGAAAAGTTCTCCTCACACATCAGCAACTGATACGCAGTATAATTTTCTTTTAACTCCATGGCGCCCTTTGCTAAGTTATCACCTTTCGCCATGTTGTTTACATAAATTACGTCATCTACGTGTATAAAATAGTCTACGTGTAGAATTTAGACTATCATTTTTTACGCGTAGACGCACATCAATGATGATGAGCCAACACGTTATAAAATATTTTGTGACGTCATCAATGTTCAATTCCCAAAACCCACGTAGGCGTTCCGACCACCATCGCATCCAGCTCGCATTATCCCGTACGCTCTTGCAGTTCCCTTCTCTTCACATCGTCTCGCCTGTTACAAAAGTCCGTCCCCTTTTCATCTCTTTGTACTTGTTTGCCAAGGACGTGCTTTTGTGTTTGTCCGGCGACTGGAGCCGAAGTTGCATTTCCGATAGAACAACGGAGTTGCCGATGCGAGAACTTTTCAGCGTATGCAGAACAATGTAAATGAAAGCTTCTTCTCGCTAGAAATGCTGTCAGAGGAAAAGATTTTATTAATCTCGCTTAAGTAATAGAGGGAAAAACGGACGGTCTAATATTGTGACGTCTTTGTTTGGATTTCACGGCAGGCTCCCTCTGATGCTATTCAATGTGTTCGCTGGAAAGGTGGAAATATTTCTATATTCATGAAGGATATTCAAAGGACGCCAACTCAGGGTGCAACGGGACGTTCAGTATTGAGGTGATTGTTATTCATTGTCGTATTACAGGAGGCGGCCATCTTGTTGGAAGTGGTTCGACCAATGTGACAAGTAAGACATGCCTTTGAAGTGTTGCACGCTCATTTTTTCATACACTTCTTCTCAATCCCATTCTCTCTTTCTCAATTTCGTCAATTCTATCTCTCAAACTTCTTTCTTCTCTCTCGATCTTTCTCTCCTTGTCACTCTCAATGCATCCCTCATTCCCCCTCCCTCTCTCTCTATCTATCTATCTATCTAGCCAACTAGCTAGCTACCTCCATTCATATCTCTCTCATACACTCTTTTTCTCTATCTCTCCTCAACCTCATTCTCTTTTCCCCCAGTTTCCTTCAATCTAATTTCAAACGTCTCTCTATCTATCTAAATCTCTTTCTCTCTCTCTCTCTCTCTCTCTATCCCCTTCTTCCCTTTTCATTCTTAATCCCTACCTCCATCTGCCTCTACTTACCTACCTACCTATCTACATCTTTCTCTTATTATCTACCTCTCCTAAATTTCAATCTCTCTTTCCAAATTTTCTCCATTCTATCTCAGTTTCTTTCTGTCTGTCTCTCGATCTCTCTCGATCTCTTTCTGTTCTTGCCACTTTTATTCGCTTCCTCTTTGTCATGCAACCAAACCATTTTCAATCCCCTTACTTTATCCTCTAATCATGATTCCAAAATTCTCAACATTGATTCTAGTTTTTACTTCCTTCATTTGATACAGCCTCTGTACCTAATATTCACTACAACATTCAGTCATGTGCTGTATGCTTTCTTCTTCCGTTCAATGATTCCATTTTATTCCAAACTATATATTATCCTCCACTTATCCTTTCCTCTAACTGCTCCAAACATACAGTCCTTACCCTTTATTGTACTAGCTAACAGTGATTGAAACCTGCTTTAAACTGTTGGTCCAGTTCCGATCGGCCTATCTGAGCATAAAGCACCCTGAAAGCAAACGTTAATCCATATACAGGGTGATTTTTTATACATGGAACCATTGGAATTAGCCATAATTTACGAACCACGTGCCATACACCTTTCAAACTTCAGTGGAATGTTCTACAGACTTGGGAGTTTAAACCACAATATGTTCAATGTGTGCCCCTTGCCTATCACGGACATGGCGCTAACTGACAACGAAATTGAGCACCACTGCTGCTTATGTGTCCTCAGAAATATTGAATATTTCTGCTTCTACGGCATTTTTCAGTTCTTGAATTATTGTAGTGTTAGTCTGGAATACTGTATTTAAGGTAACCCGAAAGAAAATAGTCACAGGGGGTCATATCCGGTAATATTGGTGACTACTCAAACCCCTTCCCGCGCACTTGGGGATAACGATTAGACAACACACGGTGATCAAACATCTCCTCAAGATAATCAAAAACTATTGTTGTCGTGTGAGGTCCCGCGCCATCTTGTTGAAACCAGCAGGTGGAAGGATCAACAATCATGCCAAACAAGAATGTCTCGGGGCACGATTATTCTGCACAGCTCATCTGAACTTGTGCGGCGTCCTGTTTTGTGGAATGGGCTTTCGAATATGGTTCTCGCCACTTTCCCCAACACTCTTCTTCCTGAAACAGGGTGGCTACAAACAAGCAGAAATGAAATTCCCTGACTTTTCCAGGTTTTCCAGGACAAAATTTACATTTTTCCCTGACAATTATAAACTAAATAAACTAAGTAAAATAAATTACTACTGATGTTCTCGTTTTATTTATGCCTAATTGGTAGGGATTTTGATTTTTCGTTATTTTTTTCTAAATTGGTGCCATTCTCCCCCCCCCCCCCCCCGCCCCAATTCACATTTTTATTTTAGTGCTTTTCTGGGGAATATACCTAAATGTATACTTTCATGGTGTTTTAAAGTGTTTCAAATCTTAGGTCTCATGGGTTATGCCTATTTGTGAGAGTTTGATACCTTGGAAGTTATTTTGGGAAAGTTATTTGCCATACCCCCTTTTTAATTTTAAGGTAAGGGTTTTAGATAAGGAGATTTTTCCCGATATATACTGAAGGTTGCATAATGGCCATACTTGACGGCGCACCCACAAATTCTAAATCAATCAATCAATCTCACATGGCATACCGATATATTCCGGCACCAAAATTGACTTTATCTTTTTTTTTTTCTTTTTAGTGTTATATTTTCCAAAATTCATGTTTTTATTTTAGAACATTTTCCTGCCAAATATACCAAATCGTACACTTCCATTGTGCTTTTAAACTATCATTTTCAATTATAGGTCACATTGTCTACGTATTTTCGTGACAGTTTGATATGTTCGAACCGATTTTTAAGGAAGTTATTTTCCATTATTTCACGCTCTACAAATGCCGATGTTACGACTCCCCTGTGGCGGTAGGTGAGTACTCAATCCCTGCCAAAATCACACCACTTAGCTCGGTAATTCAAAATACTTCTCGCGCTATAAATACTGATGAAGCGGCTCCCGTGTGACGGTAGATACGCACTCGATCACCTGTCAGAACCCTGCCACTTTGCTCTGTGGTACAAATTGTTCTGATAGAATTTTAAAAATCGTGGGAAATATGTGATTTAGTGTGAATAATGGAATTTTTCCATGTATAACATGCATTATAGTTTCTATTGAATAAAAATGTTGGAAAACTTGCACGTTCTATACACACAAATATGGCACATTTTGTTTCTATAAGCCTTAGAATGTTGGATTTCAAGGTATTTTTTCGTTGATTAATACGTTTTCAAAATTGGGGAAAAATTCCAACAATTCACAGTTTATGCTATATCCGCGTTATTTCACTATTTTGAATGGGTGAAAAATGTGTCCAGACATCTCTGCACATTCATAAACACTACCTCGCAGCAATTAACATTTTAAACTGTTATCACGTTTGCAAGAAATCAAGGTCCCTGCTAATTGGAACTAACTTACTTTCTGGATGTCGATCGTACAAATCAGTACATGATATGTGAAAATTTAGCCGGGGTGGCAGAGAAATGTCAATTACTGAAGAAAGTGATATGCTTTTAGGACTGAATGATTTGTGTAATTATAATATTAAAATATTTACATATTTATTATTAGTATTTTATTTCATAAAATTGTACATTAACTTGACTCAGTGACAGACTAATATCCATCTCTCACGAGTTTAAACAGGCAGGACAGAGAGGGGGTGTTAATGACAATACGAATGTTGCAGAAAACTTGAGGTTTGGAGCATGTGCTTGTCAAATTTTTATAACGTTTACCAATGCAGATTTCTGTTTCACCTTTTTGTGATACTATTCAACAAATATCTTGATTTGTTGGATTCTTCTTGATATCGAATATGATATCGAATCACATATGTATTATCATATTGACAAGGGTTAGGTGGCAGAGCAGCCCTTGGCTGAACCTCGCCCGCTGAATAAAGAAAATTTATTATTATTATTATTAATTTATTAGTTCAATGTTGTTGTAAATGCATCGTAACTTGTGCAAAACCAGTATTAAGCCAAGGGGAAGACAGAGAACCTTTGTATGTTTTGCTACATTAAATAAGGTTAAGTGAGCCAGAAGAGTAATAAAATTCCAGCAGCATATTTGCAGTGGTGCAGCAGAATAAGGCTCCGTTTACGCATGCGATTCTTGTTGGATGTTCCATCCGACAAACGTTGTAAACGACAAAAAAATGTCATACTGGAACATCCAAGAAACAACGGATTCATAAGAGCGCAATGCATGCAATTTTTGTCGGATGTCACAGAATGACAAATATCGCACTGCTGCGTTCGAGAAAAATCGCATGCTTAAACAGAGAAAAAAAGTTTGTTCAATGAAATGTGGTAGCAGAGCAGACAAATTCGGATATACAAGGCTCTGTTTATGCATGAAATTTTCGTCAGATGTTGCAGTCCGAAGACATCCAAAAACAATCAATTCCACAAGAGTGCCATGCATGCGATTTTTGTCGCATGTTGTAGTGAGACATTTCGTCGAAGTTCAACGTTAGTCAGATGGCGATATCCGACAAAAATCATATGAATCAATTGAGCCTAGAATGTTTACTCCCATACAGACAAGAAAAATGATAATTCAATGCATATTCCACGTAATATTTAGAGGCTTATCATTTCTTCTGCCCCTCTCTCTCTCTCTCTCTCTCTCTCTCTCTCTCTCTCTCTCTTTCTCTCTCTCTCCCCCCTCACCACCTCCCATCACTAATTTCTGGCACTGTAATTGTGTTGTGCATAAAAAATACCTAAAAGTTGATGTTCAAATTCAAATTCAAACTCAAAGTCTTTATTTGCGTGGGCGAGGTTCAGCCTGAGGCTGTTCTGCCACCTTACTCGTAGCAACAAGATTTCCTGTTCCCATGTAGTGCTTTATAACGACATTTTTCAAAGCAAAAGCCTGGCACATTCATTCCAGCGCATAAAAAAGGTCAATCAAGACAAAATTCCCTGACCTTTTTTGACCTCTTAAATTCCCTGACTTTCCCGGTTTTCCAGGTCTGTCGCCACCCTGTGAAAATACCAATAACAAACCTACATACTGCATTTTCTACTTTCTGTACATTAACAAATGGTGCCATGTATAAAAAATCACCCTGTAGTTTCTTTAATAATTTATATGCAAATGCTTTAAGAGCGCTCTCGTTCACTTCTGTACTGGATAATGTATCCGATCAATACGTGACGACTGCTTCTCTTTAAATTTAAAAAGCAGATAAATATTTTCGGTCGGTAAATGCCTGAAGCGCACAGGTTGAAACTGGCTTCCCTAGAAAGTGAAGGGATATTCCAGTTCCAGGATCTCTACGACCAATATGAGAAAGAATCGTAATCATCCTTCGCCGTTTCCTGCCTCTGGCTGTGTCGGCATAGAAGTCAAGCTAATTTTGTCTGGTCTTCCACCACTCCTCTCTTTCCAAGGTGTTCCAATCTTGTCCTCTTCTCCAAACACTCTCCACTATCTGCTCTTTCCACCGACATCTTGGTCTCCCCTTTGGCCTTGTTCCCAGTCCTTGTGCATTGTAAGCTCTTACTGGCAGTCTTTCTGCACCCATCCTCTTTATGTGTCCGAGCCATCTCATCTGTGCTTGATCTATCCTGTCGTGAAACTTCACCACCCCCACTGTATGTCGGATCTCCTCATTCCTCATTCTATCCCTTCTAGTCTTCCCCAATATGCTTCTTAGAAATTTCATCTCCACTGCCTGCATCTTTCGTTTGTCTCTGTCATTGTCCAAGTCTCTGCCCCATGAGAAAGAACATAGTTTTCAATTTAAAACGTAGTGTATGGTTAAAAACCGACGAAGTACTGACTTTTTGCAATAGAAATTATCTCGATATGTCTTATCACAAGAACCAATAATCGATTCAAATTATATATCGATATATAAGGACGAGATGAAGTAGAAAATATGTAATTTGTAAAGTAATTGACTTGCAACAGTTCACCAGTCCTTGTCTGAAAGTCGACAATAAATTCAATTCGATCAGCCCATGTCAATGTGTGCCGGAAACGCAGCTCCATCTCGTTGCCTCGTGTGTTTAAATATAAAATTCACTTCAGTCGCTCTCTTACACAAACGTTGCTGATGCATACAATAGGTCGCTAACAGTATTGAAACACTGCAATCTAATTTTTGGCGGTATGTTAACTATTATTTGATACATTAATATTA